>NC_063174.1:38033975-38667547 GCF_023159225.1 Perognathus longimembris pacificus
GAGAAGCTGAATGGAGTGGACAGCACTGCTGAGGAAAACATGCATTTCAGAGCTACCTACAATAGAGTTGATCGAAGATAGGGAACAATGGAAACAAGATGGTAATGGAGGAGGAATGAAGAGGCTTGGCAAAAACCAAACCACATAAGCACCTTCTTCACTACACTGGTTCTAGAAAGGTCTTCCTGATTCAGATAGATCCACACTCAAAGAAATGGAAGTGGAAGGAATCAACCCCAAACCATCCGACTGTAGTAAGACTTCTTGCAATGGCGAGACAAATGAGAGCAGAGAGAAAGGTGAATTCTCTAGGAAGACAACATGGGTCCCTGAAATGGAGCCAAGGCTCCAGGATGAGACTTCAGTCTAATCAAGGTAAGAGACAGTTGTGGTTTCACAGGCTGGGATAAGCTCTGGAGGGGCTCTGATGTGGCAGCCTGTCCCCAGCCTGGATAAACACACAGAGGGGCCCAAGGTCAAAATCTGAATGTGTGGGGACTTATAAACACTTGACTAAGAGCATCAGAAAAGGGGAAACAACACAAGAGGGGTGGGGAGGGGAGGATCTGGGGATGGAGCTGAACGTCGCCTGCCAGTCTCAAATGACAGTGCAGCTCACACAGAAGCAATGGAACCCTGAGAACACATGACTCCTCAGAAAGGGTGCAGGATAGGATGGATGGCATTTTTTTTCTTCAATTTTTGAAAAGCCCCAATATATTGAGGTCAACTCAAAACCTAGGATGACTATAAGAAAGCCTTATTCTGCTCATTGATTCATGAGGGTGGGGGAGAAGGAGAGGATAAAATATTTGCCAGACACTTCCAATGTGCCCATAGAGTTGTAAGTTCTTTGAAGATTGTGTGTCTGCATGGATGTGTGCTCCAATTTATTGAATGCTAAATATGTGTCACCTTGGGTTGCAGCAACTGGGGAGTCAACATTCCATCTCCTGCCTGGACTATTGCAACAGCTACCAGTCTTTCTCCACCTACTGAAGTCTCCAGACAAATCAGACTGGCCACCAGGCTTTGCATCTCCTCTTTTCCTGAAAGACACCCCCACACACACTACCTTCTAATTTCTCACTCGCTGATCTATATCTCCTCTCACTCTGTTTTTGCTCCATCCATCCTGCATTCCAGCAATGATAAAGTTCTCTGGTTCCTGGAATAGACCAAGCATAAATCTATCTTAGGGCTTTTGCATTCCTAGTCCTTCTGCTTAGACCATCCTCACCCCCACAAATCCACAGAAGTCACATTTTCATTTCTGGAGGGGCTTTTCCTGTCTCCCTATCCTTCAGTATTCTCTGCTGCATCACTTTTCATTATCCTTCTGTGTGAGAGATGGTGCTGGGGCTTGAACTCGGAGCCTGGGCATTGTCCCTTAGCTTTTTCACTCAAGGCTAGTGCTCTACCTATCTCTTGAGCTACAGCTGTATTTCCAACTTTCTTTTTTGGTGGTTGATTGAAGATAAGAATTTCACAGACTTCTCTACTCGGGGCTGGCTTCAAATCCAGATCCTCAGGTCTCAGCATGCTGAGTAGCTAGCACTACAGGTGGCAGCCAATGATATCTGGCACCTTTCAATGTCCTTATAGTATGCATCATTTACTAACATTACTATCACTTTTGTTTGTTTGTTTTCTCATTTATCAAGGAATATAAATTCCATGGTAGCAGGAAACATGACCTTCTGCAGGAAACATGACCTTCTGGGTCACCACAGTATTCTCAGTGACTCGACAAGAATAGTGGGTGTTCAGTAGATATTTGTTGAATGAATGACTAACTGCAGGACTAATTTTTGGAAAGATGCACATGTGAGAGGAGACTTCAAATTTCCTGAAAGCCTTGGAGTCAAGAAGTGGCTATAGCCAAGGTCCTCAGGGAACAAGTGGGTTTGTTCATTCAGAAGAATCAGTAAAACCACATAGCATTGGAGCAGAAGTGGTGAGTCTATTTGTCAGCCCAGGTCCTTCTATCAGCCCTTCCCCTCTCCTGGGCACCTTCTTTGTCCTCCAAGAGTATGCCATAGTGACAGCTAACATTGACATTGCATCATTCATCCAACAAAGATGAAGCGAGACTAGGTGCCAAGAGTTTACAAAGGCCTTCCTGACTCCCATGATCTCAGTTAATCCTTCTTGTAAGGATCATCATACAGATGAAGATAATTAATGCCAAGTTAATTAGTTAATTGCCACGAGTTTCTATGCCAATAAATACAGAGCCAGAAGCAAATGCTGCTCCTCTGGCTCCCAGAGATCTCCTTCCACCAGGCCTGAAGGAAGGGGCCAGGTAAGAAAGGACCAAAAGAAAACATCCCCTCCAAGGATGTTAGGGATGGAAGCCAAGAAGTCAGGGACCCAGAGAAGCCTGGGGCCAACATTATCCCTGTCCCTCAGAGACAACATCCTGGGTTCTATGTTGAGCTTATTCACCATCTCTCTGCTGAGCCACAGGGAGAAGCTAGTGATCAGCCTCTATTATGTAGATTTCCTTCAGACCATCCTCCAGGAAGCTGATTTATTTTTAATACAATTTAATTTATCTTGATTTTTTTAATGTTGAAATGTGGAATTAAATCAGATCATTGTTTGAAAGAAGAACAAACAAATGAAATCTGGTAAGCAGTCAGAGTCTTCTTTCTGAGACACAACTGGGGGAACTTCCCTCATATAATCAAGGCCAGCCATGCACGGTGGGGGGGAGGGGGGAGGGGAGGGAGGGGGGCTGGGGGGAGGGTGGTGCCCCCTTCACAAGAGGGAGCTACAAGCATTTTCCCAAACTCCCAGCAGATGAACCAGTTCTCTGCAGCTGTGCTTTCTCTCCACTCCCTTCATGATTCCCCTTGAAGCTGACTCCCCCACTAGCTCCCTCTGAGGGGCTTCAAGGCATAACTCAAGGTGATTGTTCCCATCTCACTAGAGAGTGAGATGTTGGCATGGTTGGGGATGCACAAAGCTTCTGGAAGGACCTTGAGCAATGTGAATGCACTGTAATTTCTATGCTCTATGTGACTCTAAATACACCTCTCCTGGGGGCTCTGGCAGGAATGATGGAGTTGCCAACAGCAGGACTGGAGCATTGAGGGGCGTAGAGCACAACTATTCAACCAGGAATGTCCCAGGATGTTGTAGGGAGCATTGAGGAAGGCCACTGGGGCACTCAGCGCAGCCCAGGGGCTGCTCAGACCCTGAGTTGCCTGACCAGTTGGCCTTTCGAGACTCAATGTGAAAATAGACACAGTAGAGGCTTCAAGTCGCAGCTGGAAGGTTCTACAGCATTTAAAGTGTTCTTAGCGAGAGGCAATCTTATAGGCTCTGGGGAGAAAAACTCACATAATACTGAATTATCAGGTCAGGGAAGATCTTAAAAGTCAACACATCTAAGCCAAACTCTTTTGATGTATGGAGTCCGAGGCTCCGCAACCAGCAATGCGTCTTGCCTGTGGGTTGTGAAAAGGGCTAAGAACTAGAGCAGAAGCTTCTTACCACAGATGCAAACGGCTTCTACTGCTCACAGTTGCCTGCTCCTGGCTTCATCTTTACCTCTGCCAATTGCCTCTTTTCTGGTAAATAGTGTAGGTCTTCTTTCTTAACCTGGTTGTTTCACCTGCTTTGTTAAAAGTGAGGCAAGTGGGTCATTGGTTTACAACTTTGCTTTTCTTTGGGTACCTACCTTGTTTCAGGCATCATTCAAAAAATAATGTCGGGGCTGGGGATATAGCCTAGTGGCAAGAGTGCCTGCCTCGGATACACGAGGCCCTAGGTTCGATTCCCCAGCACCACATATACAGAAAACGGCCAGAAGCGGCGCTGTGGCTCAAGTGGCAGAGTGCTAGCCTTGAGCGGGAAGAAGCCAGGGACAGTGCTCAGGCCCTGAGTCCAAGGCCCAGGACTGGCCAAAAAAAAATAAATAAATAATGTCAAGGGGCTGGAGATATGGCCTAGTGGCAAGAGTGCTTGCCTCGTATACATGAGGCCCTGGGTTCGATTCCCCAGCACCACATATACAGAAAATGGCCAGAAGTGGCGCTGTGGCTCAAGTGGCAGAGTGCTAGCCTTGAGCAAGAAGAAGCCAGGGACAGTGCTCAGGCCCTGAGTCTAAGCCCCAGGACTGGCCAAAAAAAATAATAATAATAATAATAATGTCAAGAAACTAGATAGTTTAGGAGCTAGGTAAGGTTAGAAGAGATGGGGGAGGGGAATCTATAGAAGAGGGTGACATTGATCTGGACATACTCATAGATTGGTATGTTGAATTAAAACCCCTTTGTGCGACTACATAAAAGCATTTTTAAAAATTAATTTTTAAAATAGAATGAATTTGGGACTGGGAAAGTGGCTTAGCAGTAGAGTGCTTGCCTAGCATGCACGAAGCCCTGGGTTCGATTCCTCAGAACCACATAAACAGAAAAAGCCAGAAGTGGCGCTATGGCTCAAGTGGCAGAGTGCTGGCCTTGAGAAAAAAGAAGCCAGGGACAGTGCCCAGGCCCTGAGTCCAAGGCCCAGGACTGGCAAAATAAAAAAAAATAATAATAATAGAACGACTTTTTAAAAGCATAAAGAACTCATGAAAAACAGATGCAACGTTATCTATATGTCAGGCAAGGAAGAGACCACTTTTCCCATGAAGATTCCTCAATAGGAAGAATTATTTTAATTGAACACTACAGCCTAGATATGGTTCTCAGGGAAAGGCAAACCACCAGCCAAGGCACAGAGGCAGAAGGGGCAAGTTCACTTAAGGTGACCATGTGACCAGACTTGAAGGTTACAAAGGGGTAGTGTATGAGTAGCTGAAAAAAGGTAGGTCCTTCAAAGACTGTTGTGTGGGAAAGTGACAAGCTAAGAAAGGGGTTCAGATGGGGAATCTTGTAACTATGATCAAAATGAATTGAAGGAGGGACAAGTTGAAATTGAAAAGCTGTTTTGCTCAGCATAACAATGACAAAGTAATTACTGGTATTATTATTATTCAAGAGGTTATAAAATCTACACTTAAGTAATATTAGAGAGAGAGAGAGAGAAGAGTGAAGTGGGCTTAAAAGCCATTAGGCAAGATTTGGGGACAAGGGGAAGGAATTAAAAGACAAATGTGGCTATCTTTTAACTGGTTTGAGCCAGGGATACTTGCTCAGTGAAAAATGGAGAGTTAAAAGGAACAGCTCTTGAGGAAGAAGGTAAAATTGGGCTAACAAAAATTTACCTTGAGGAATTGATGGGGCAGCCCATTGGAAATAACATACAAGTAGCTGGAAAGAAGAGCAAACATGGAAAGCTGGAGACTCAGAAATTTCTGCCCCAAAGTAAGACACAACCGTTAAGGGAGACTGTCATAGGACAATGGAGAGAGAGAAAACTGGGAAGGGGAGAATCTTAGAGTAGAAATGGAAGAGGAGCCATGACAAGAGTCTATGAGAACTGATAAGTTTGATGCCCAAGAAGCCACAAGAGGAAAGCTCCAAAGAGCTAAGGGAGTATCATCTGATGTGTGGTGAGGAGGGAGAGATGTCATTGTAAACTGGGGCATGGTAAGTCTTTGAGTAGAAGGTGAAGAAAAACGAGAAGCAAAGGGTTAAATGAGTCATAAGGAAATAGAGACTGGAAAAGCTTCAAGACCTCATGATGATAAACATATGATTACTCTAAAATTTCAAATTGAAGGTAAGGTGGGGAGAAAGGATGATGGAAAGGGGAAACTGAGTGAGTGATGGTGTTTTTAGGCTGGGCTTTGTGAAGGGATAGGATTCTGGGATGAAAGAGCAAGACCTCAGATAAGAACCAGAGTCTAGGCCATTTCTTTTTCTTTCTGAGATTAGTGAGAGGGAAATAGGTACAAAGGGAGCTTGCGGACCTACTCACACTGTCAGCTTCCTTCTCCAGGACTTTCAGGTTTGCTCCTCTTCAGGGCAGGATTCGTTTCTAGTCCCACTTCCTGATCCAGTCCCACGTGACCTGCATACAACCAGGGAAGCCCTCCCTGTGCATCTAAGCATCAAGACCATAAATGTCACTTGCTTTCTTCCAAATGTTATCTAAAATGAAAGAGAGCCGTTTTCTTAGCTGTAGCTCCATATATCATATCCAAATACCCTGGATTCTGGAAGTTATTCTCCATATAATTTTTAAGTCTATCTATATGCACTTGTGATTCTTCCTATTTAGATTTGTCTTTTAGTCTCTGCAGATTTACCTATAGACATAAAGACACCCTTCTTCCTCTTTCAGGCTCCTTCTGGAAGCTGTTCCTAGCCCTCAAACACCTGTCTGTCTCTAAGCTTTGGGAGTTGGGCCTTGCTATGCTCCTCAGTGGATCAGAAAAAAGTGTTTTATACCTCCTGGAACCTTTTCACCTTTCCTCTGTATTGCCCTGCCCATTCAAAGGGAAAACACAAACCAATCTCATTAAGAAAATTAGTGGAACTTCTGTCCTAGAAAGGGCATCTCAACTTTGGACACAACAACTGCTAAGACCACACACCGGGTTTTCTACAACAACCTCCTCCCTCTTTGCCTTCCTCTCTCTCACCCTATATTCCAGTGTCAGAGTACCATCTAAAAATGTGTATCTGACTCTTCATCTCAGGAGTTAAAGCCTTCCTAACCCCTCACTGAAACCTAGGGGAAATATTTTGATGGTATACAAGCCCTTCAAAGTTTGATTCTGTGACTTCTCCAGAAGTCCTTTACCTTTGACTCTCTATAAAGCTTTGGAAAGGTCCCTCTCCACCCTAGATCTTTGCATATGAATCCTGACACTGTCTTACCTTCCTTCTCTTCTTCTTCCTACCCTTCTCCAAGTGGACTCTGGCTCATCCTTCCTTCCTGGGCCTAGCTGTCCCTACAAGTCCTCTGCAAGGCCCCACGGAGGGAGATCCTCTTCCCAAATGCTTCCATTCACCTGCCATTTACCTGCTACTGGCAGAAATCACGTAATCCAAGCCGGGCACCGATGGCTCACATCTGTAATCCTAGTTACTAGGGAGGCTGAGATATGAGGATCAAGGTTCAAAGCCAGCCCAGACAGGAAAGTCTGTGAGACTCTTATCTCCAATTAACCACCAGAAAAATGGAAGTGGCGCTGTGGTTCAGAGTGATAGAGCACTAGCCTCGAGCTGAAGAGCTCAAGGACAGCGCCCGGGCCCAGAGTTCAAGCCCTATGACAAAAAAAAAAAAAAAAATTCACCAATATTGCCTATTCACTGGGTTAGTATGTCTATGAGAAAATGGATCATTCTATTTTGCTTGCCTCTACAACTGGCTTATGCCTGTCAGAGTAGGTGGCTCATGAATGCTCATCAGTAAATGGCTGGCTAATGAATAAATCAATGAAGTTCTTTCTCTTCTGGAGTCCAATACACTTATTCCCTAGATAAAACAACTAGGCTTAAGAGGAATTATTCCTCTTTTCTTATCAGCCTTGGTAGTTTGAAAGGCATCAAGTTGATGGCTTTCCCCCAAACCAAATTATGAGCAATAAGTGAACCGTGCTGGGGAGAGATGGTTTTTATGCCATAATCACTGCCCATGAACAATACCCATGACTGGGAGAAGCTGCCTTGCACACAAACAGGGAAGAGACGAAGAAAGTGAGCCAGGGTACCAGCCCACAGAGAGGCCCAGGGGAAGGCAATGATTTTCTACCAGGGTCAGTTGGATGGCATATATAATAACAGGGTCAGCCTGATAGACCTGTTCATTCATCCACCAGGTCTTGTCCAGGACCCAGAGGAGCCCAGAACACTGAGGAAGATGTAAGTGGTTCCTCCAATTCCATTTGTTAACCAGTGTTCCTCCAATTCCATTTGTTAACCAGCGTTCCTTGACTGCCTGTACTATGCTGGACCCTGTGAGTAAACACCAGCCATCTTTCCTCTCTTCATATCATCTAGACCTATGCCCAGCACTACTCAATCACAGAAATAAATAAATAAAACACACATCTTCAAATTCAAGATGACAGGTTCAGATGCCAAGTAGATGAAAGAAGAGGGTCTAGTCTCCAGAACAAGAGGGAAGCAGAGCACGTTAAGGATGTAGAGGAATCTGCGTGGATGGCCTTCTCAGTGGACATTAAGTTACAGCCATAACCTCTGCAACTGAGTCCAGTTCTATAAGTCCTATCTGTTCTCAAAGGAAAGGGAGAGAGTGGACTTGTAAGGAAGAAGTGGGGGGTAGATTGCAATGAGAGGATAGAGTTACCCCAAGTTCCAACCATCCACCATCCTCTTCTCCAGAATGGCAGTGCCTGATTCTGGGACAGTTTTCCCTCCCACTTGGATGCAGTTAGCCAGGCAGCACCCCCCTACCCCCCCCCAAAAAAAAAGAAGAAAAAGAAAAAGGAGGAGGAGGCGGAAGGGAGGGAGGGAGGGAGGGAGGAGGAAGCCGGGCTGGCGGGAGGCCACGGCCCCATGCACAGTGAACTGATGCCCCTATTTCAGGAAGAGCATGGCGCAGCAGCTATATTTGAAAACCGAGGTAAACAAGATCTCAGCTCAAGTGGATGGAGCACAACAGCTGTGGAAGATTAATCACACGCGGCTGCTAGTCACCAGGTCGCCAGGGGCCCCTGAGGCTTCTCTTTCGGTGCCCCACCACCAGAAGGCCGGCTGTGCGGCTCTTGCGTACCCATACCCCCGTCCCCGGGGAGTTCCTGACCACCCAGGAGCGCGGCACCTGGCGCCCAGCTGCAGCCTGCGTGCCTGATAGATTGCCCACAGTTCCAGTCTTCCTGCATGGGAAGCTTGTGCAGGAAAGGTTTGCGGGGGGGGGGGAGGGGGAGGTGTTTTATTAATCGCCCGAAGAGAAAGGGAGAGAGGAGAGAAGGGGGGGGGGGGAGCGATGGGGGTAGCACGCGGGTAAATTTATGGCACTGCATTAAAGGCGTCTGTGCTACTGACACCACTTCACGCCCCCCCCCGTCTCCCTCCCCGGTTAAAAATAAAACACAATGAATAAAGACCCAAAACTGCTTTCTTTCCCGGAGCAAATCGCTTTCATCATCTCCTCCCGCGGCTCCGGTCCTCGGGGCAGGTCAGCCAGGGCCTGCGGGAGCAGCTCTGGACTCTAAATGAGGGCCGGAGGCTGTGCGCGTGCTCGCGCGTGTGCGGGCGCGCGCGTCGGGATGGGAGAGGGGCTCCGTTCCGCCCTTGGCTTTTCTCCACCCGGCCCCGGGATCGCCCAGCCCCGGGTCTGGGGAGCGCCTGGCCCGGAGAAGCCCTCCCTCCCGTCCGCCCCGCGGCGGCGGGCGGCTGGAGCGGGCGCTGGGGCGGCAGCTCCGGGTCCCGCTCGGGTTGGGTCTACCAGGTGGAGGCGCGCGCGTGCGTGCGTGCGTGTGTGTGTGTGTGTGCACGCGGGCGCGCGCCCCAAGCACACCGCGCTCCCCTCCTCGCCCCCAGCCCGATTGTGGTTCTCATTCCCAGAAACATAGCACGCCCCGGCACGGACCGCGCGCGCACACACACACACACACACACACTCACACACACACACACACACACGTCACCCCCAAAGAGCAGAGCGACCGCCACTAACAAACAGTGAGGAGGAGCCCGGGCAGGACCGGGCTCACATCCCCGGGCAGCTGCCCCAGCACCCCCAGCATCCCCCGGGGACATCCCGCCAGACCTCTCCCCCAACACCGCAGACACGACGTACACTTTTCCGGGGCTCCCTCCCCCACTTCTCCTGCCTCTAAACCCTCAAGAACGCGGTGCACGCGAACGATCTCGAGAAGCAACTTATTACCACAATTGTTCACCGCCAGGGACCCTCCTGGGGGGTGTTGGGGGGGGGCATCCTAAGCCCCCCAATCTCTATTTCCCCAGCCCCAGCCGCCCGCCGAGGGGGGAAGGGCACGAGGCTCCCCCAGCTACTCACCGATTCCTCTCGGCCTCCCCGAGCCCCAGTGGGCAAGAGACGGGGGGTGAGTGAGGACTGTGTGCGAAGCCCCGGCCGCCAGGAGCCTCAGCGGCCGCAGCGGCTCATCGCCCCCGCGGGCTGCCGGCCGGCCGAAGCCGGGTCCGGAGCATGTCAGTGCGCCGCCACCGCTGCCTCCCGCCAGCCGGCCGCGGCCCGTGGGCTCCCCGAGGTCAGGGGGCTGCGGGGCGGCGCATCTGGAGCGCGATCTGGGCAGGAGGGGGTTTGGGGGAGCAAAGGAGAAGGGGCCCGGGGAGGGTCGGGGAGAGGGCCCGCCGCGCCGAGGCAGGGACGGGGAAATCCCGAGCCGGAGCGCGGGCTCCAGGTACCCCCGGAGAGGCCCGGAGTCCCGGGCGCCGCCGGCTGGGGGCGGGGGGGGGGGATCCCTGCCGGGAGGGGCTGGAAGGCAAAGCGCCCGGCGCGCCCTGGCAGCTCCCAGGGACCCCGGCAGGGGCTCGCAGTCGTGTCGCCCGGGCTTTCCCGGGGCCTCGCACGCCGTCACCGCGGGAGACGTCTCGGCCTCGCCGCGCGCAGAGGGGACGCGCGGAGGGGCTGGTTTCTGGGCGAGCCGAGAGCTTTGCCGGTTAAGCTGCCGCAAGAAGCCAAATCAAAAAGCCAATCTCCAAGCCTCCAACCCCAGCGTCACCCTATCAGCGGGGAGAGGCAGCCGCACCGAATGACAAGCCGCGCACATTCAGCCTGGCGCGCCAAGGGGACACTTGGCAGCCCAGCTTTCCGGCCAGCGGCGGGGACGTCAAGCCTGCACCTCGCGTCCCGAGAACCCCGGAACACCCAATTCGGCCCGGACCCCCACCCCGCCGTCCCCCTACCCAGCCGATGGCGCCTCCCGGCGGGCAGCGATGCGGGGACGGCGGCGCGTTCTGACCTGGATTCCCCGGAGTTGGGAGCTCCAGGCAGCAGGCGGGCGCGCGGCACCGGCTTTCCCCTTGTCCTCGGGAGACGCCGCCTGCAATTCCGAAATTAAGTCTCCACCAAACACATCTGTGGTTTTTTAAATATAGCAGGGAAACGACTACCCAGGCGGGGTCCACCCAGGCCTAGGGGAGGAGTTGAGGGGGAGATGGAGGTTGATCGGGGAGGGAAAATAAAACTCTTTTTTTTTTTTCCTCTCCAGTTTTCCCCCCTTCTCTTGATGCAGAACTTAGCCTGTCATTTTCTCAACCAAGTCAAACAACAGCTTATGAGAGAGACGCTTGGGTGAATGTTGGTATGTTGGCTTTGGGGTTGGTTTTTTTTTTTTTTTTTAAGGCTAAAAATAAAAAGGGGCTGTCTCCCAAATTGTTGCTTGTTCTGGGCCTGGAGGCTTGGAGGAAAGATGGTCCTTTGATGGTGGGCAAAACTAGGGTTTGGGGCTTGGCTCAAGCAAACTGTGCACACATAGTCTTAAATCAAATGTCTGTAATTTCTAGATATATTTGTCAGGCGTGGTCCTGGAGGCTGGGAGGGTGGGCAGGCCTCCTCTGAGGAGGTTTGGTGTCCTGAGTTTCTAGGTGGCCTGGGGCCTGGTGAAGAAGGGAGGGCCGAGGTCCGCTCTTGCAAGCTTGTGCTCTCTGGAGCCAAGTGCAAAAGGGCTATCCCAGGAGCACAATGCTTAGCAACCATCCACATCTCCTTAATAAAGGACAAGACTGGTGCTGGCAAACTTGGCTGTGTTATTGCGTGTTATCCTCCTAAAACTGTGTGACCTAGGTACAAATGTCCATTTGCTATTGGTTGAGGAAATGGAGCCTTAGAGAGGCTCAATGATCATGTCCAGGCCACATGCAGCAGATGGAACCATCCTGAGTTGTGTTGTCACACAAAAGTATAATAGCACAGCAGTGTGTACTCTTCAACAAGCGGTGGCCCAAAAGTGGTGCAGTAGGTGCAGAGCTAGGGAGCATCCGAGCTCAGGATGAAGTAAGTTCTTGTCTCACCCTTTTTCTCAATGTCCTTTTGACAAGACATGGGGTGGTTTGGCCCTGAGTTTGGGTCTTGGATGTGCTCAGTTAGGAGTGCTTTCAACCCCCTCATACACTATGGGTCTTGGATTCAATTCAATTTGACCTGAGACTCTGTCTTTGTAAGGTTTCCATAATTTCTGAGGCTGTAGGATTTCAGCACATATCAACATTGGGATTTACCTTGCATCCTTCTTATGGAAGACCACAGTACTGCTGACTAGACTATGGTCAAGACCAAGAAATATTGGTGAGTGTACAAGTTGGTGTATATTTTTGGGAGAGTAAGTTTTGAAAACTATATCAAATTCCTTTTGCAGGGGGAAGCCAGTCCCTGTGATTCCATAATTTTATTGGAAGACATGTTTTCTATGGCACTAATTAAATGTGTAACTATTTAGTTCCATATGTTATACAGCTATATGCATGATATTTTCTTACAAGGATATTCATGGCAATATTTATACTGGTAAAAATGGAAACATTTGAATTTTTCATCAGAGACCATTGGTGGAAAAAATTGTACCCTATTGACACAATGGTATATTTATTCTGCTGCTATATAAGATGTGGATGTAGCATTCTATGTATTGACATGGAAAGATTTTCATGATATATTATAGAGAGACAAAGAGGGAGAGAAAGTAAATAAATTATACAACTTGTGAGTGAGGATGGGAGGGAAAAACTGGGAGAGAGCAAGGGAAGGGGTGACATTATACAAAAAGAAATGTACTCTTTACCTGATTTTTGTAACTGTAACCCCTCTGTACATCACCTCTTTGATAATAATTTGATTTTTTTAAGAAAGAGAAGAGAAAGGAACAGACAGACATAGAACGTAGGTAGGAGCGGGATGTGTGTGTGTGTGTGTGTGTGTGTGTGTGTGTGTGTGTGTGTGTGTTGGTGCTTAAGGAAGTGTTCTCAAAAGAGACCATGAATTAATTCTCTTTGTCTCTCTCACTTCCTGGCCCTGAGCAGACTAGTTTTTCTCTGCCATGTGCTCTTGCCACTATGGATCCTGAAACAGACCCAAAGCAATCACAACCAACTATGGACTGGAAACTCCCAAACTGTGAAGCAAAATAAACCTTTCTCTTGCTAAGTTGTTGGTCTCGGATATTTGTCTACAGCCTGAATTTTGACCAAAGTACTTAAAAGTAGAGCAAGCAAAATGGAGATATAGGATATGTTCATCTCCTCTGAAGTTCCCTCTAGTTCCTTTGTACCCTTTTCTCGCTATAAATTAGGTTTGTTTGTTCCAGAGTTTTCTTTCCATTGCATAGATACATAGATAGATAGATATAGAAAGATAGTTATAAATACCGATAAACATGATATATGGACAGTCCTCAGACACAATGGCCAAAACAGTATGAATCAGGTCAGTTTTGGCAAAACCAGACAAGAGCCAGAGCTTCGTCTCATCAGCTGTGACAGGACATTTCTGAGTAGAAAGGTACAAGAGGAAGGGAAGGCCAAAGTGTGTTCTAGGCAAAGCTGACTTGTGTGAGTACTCTGAGTTCTAGTTAGGCTAAGATAACAAAGCCCAGCTCCACACACAGCCCCAATGCCTTCATTTCAAATGTTTAAATTGAAATAATAATAATAACAATCCTTGCTTCTCTCCCACTCAAGTCCTACGGCAACTTTCATGTGGCCAATGAAGTTGCAGACTCTTCATACTCTGGGCAATCTCACTTTCCCACCTTCTAATTGTGACATGGAAACAGGGTTGGAATTTGTATTTGATGGCCATTTTCCTTCCACTTCTGCCATTGTTTGCTCATTTATTTTTAGCTGTGCTAGATAGAACCCAGGGGGTTTTTACAGGAAAGCAAGCCAGCTTTTTATCATCAGCATTGAGAGCAAGAGCCACAAACCTCCTGTTCAAGTTAAGAAGAAACTGAGGGCTAGAGAAACTAGGAGATGCAACCTAGTAACAGAGCTTAGCAGAGAAAAGAAAGATGGGAATATGCTATGGGGCTGAACTGTGTTTCCAAAATTCACATGTTGAAGCCATAACCCCCAGTACCTTAGAATCTGACTCAATTTGGAAATAGGGTAATATCAAGATAAAATGGAGTGGTTAAGCAGACCTAGACCCGTGTGACTGGTGCCTATAAAAAGAGTTGGGATTTAGATAAAGGAATGATTTTGTATGCACACAAGAAGGCAGGCCATCTACAAGCTAAAGAGAAACCAGAGACCTAACTTCCTTACTTTCTTTATAAAACATTTTTTGGTTGTTTGTTTCTCAACAGTGTCTCTACATAGCCTAAGCTGGCCTCAAATTCACAATCCTCCTACCACATGCCTGGGATTACAGGTATGCACCACCACACCTATACTGACATCTTGATCCTGAACTGCCAGTCTCCAGGACTGTGAGAAAATAAACAAGTGAAGACCACTTGGTGGTATTTTGTTAGAGCACTCTGTGTTAGACAGCTTTAACAACAACAACAAAAAAAAAAACAGGGACAACTCAGTAAAGAGAAAATTTTATTTTATAATAGTTTCAGAGGCTTCAATGAAAGGTTGGTTGGCGCTGTTGCTTTGGGCTTGCAGTAACACAATCATAGTAAAAGCATATGGTAGCTGTTTACCTCATGGTGGCCAGAAAAAAGAGGGAGAGAGGGAGATGAAAAGAGGAGAAGAGAGGGAGAAGCAGAGAGGAAGAGGGAGAGGGGGAGAGAGGGAGAAGGAGAGGGAGAGGGGGAGAGAGGGAGAGGGAGAGGGAGGGAGAGGGAGAGAGAGGGGGTCAGGGAGAGGGACAGGGAGGGAGAGGGAGAGGGAAAGAGAGGGAGGGAGGGAGAGAGAGAGGGAGAGGGGGGAGGGAGGAAGAGAGAGAGAGAGAGTCCAAGGGGCTGGGGCCCAAATCCCCCTTCATGGACATGCTTCCAGTGACCTACCTTTCTCCACTAGGCGCTGCCCCTTTACTTCCTTCCACTAGGCCCCATCTCTTAACAGTTCTACCATCTCCCAGTAGCCACAAGCACCAAGCCCTTAAGACATAGGCCATTGTAGCAGACTAACACAGAATCCAAGTCCTCTGGCTGATTTTGTGAGACTTCCTTGTAGAATGCCCTTCTCTGGATGCTGATCAGCCTGCCATGCAACACATTGCATGAATAATAGGAAAGAGCCACAGGGCTCTTTGACAGTATCCCATTGTCCCATTGCTAATCATCACCCCCCAGAGCCCCCAGCCTACTGCTTCTCCAAAAGTAGGGCCTTGGGCACTGCCCAAGGAGAAAACTTGTTTGCTCCAACTATCATTGTCTCTCCTCAGAGGCAGCCTGAAAATCAGTGTTCCACAGCAGTTGGACTGTGTGACAGAAGTTAAAGAGAGGCAAGAGAAATCAGCTTGAAACTTCTAGTAAGTTCTAGAAAGGCTCTCTAGAGGAGATAAGAGGCTAATAAGCACCATATGTTATTATTATTTACTATACTCTCCACATTGTACAATAAAACCCAGAATATAACCTTTCTATCTAACTGAAACTGTGTAACTTTCCATTCTGCCCTTCCTTGATATCTAAATTGTTTCCATTTTTAAACATCATTTCCCACCATACCACTGTGCACATTTGTACACGTCATTTAGTGCACTTATGTACCAAGTTCCCTTGGGTTACACCTAGAAATAGAACTGCTGGCTTACAGTGTATATGAGCATGTATCATTAATTGATGATGACAGTTTTCAGTTGTTTGTACCTATGTACTACACTCCCTCTTTCCAATCTCTCTCTTTTTTTTTTTTTAACCACATTCTGGTCATTATCTGTCTACTTAATTTGTAGCCATCCTAGTGTGTGTGTATTTAACTTGAATTTGTGGTTTGAATTTGTATTTTCTTAATGATTATTGAAGTGGAAAGCTTTCCATACATATATTGGCTTTTAAATATTCTCTTTTGTTAAGTGTCTGTTCAAATCTGTGGCTTAATTTCCTGTGATTGTTATCTGTCTTTCTCTTATTGGTGTGTGTGGGTTCTTTATGTATTCTGGATGAGCTTTCTTCTTTTGTTTTGATTGCCATGCTGGGGACCAAATTCAGGCCCTTGTGCACACTAGGCAAGCACTCTACAACTGAGCTACATCTCCAGCCCTCTGCATGAGTCTTCTGCCATGAGATGCATTGCTAATATCTTCTCCCTGTTCAATCCACTTCTCATAGTCTTCAGCTTGCTTTTTCATCCACATTGTGTCTTTTGATGAACAAATTTTCTTTCTTTTAATATTGTCCATTTATTATAATTTTTTACCTTAAGTACTTTGTAGTTCCTATTCCTTTGTCTATCCAAGGTCATGAAGATATTTTTTCTTATTAGCTTTGAGAATGGCTACAATTTTTATCTAAAATTCTCCTGCAGTGACTTTTTATGTTTAAAGTGAAATGGAATTAGAATTTTGTCTTGTTTTTCATATGAATATTCAAATAATTGAAAAATTATCAAATATATTGAAAAGAAGTATCACCTGTAATGTTGCCTTTGATAGATACAATGTATGTGTATTTTTTGTGTGTGTGGATGTTTCTCTACTCTGATTTATTGGTTCATTTCTCTACTTTTGTATCCATATCATAATGGGTTCATTATTAAAACATATTTTTTAAATCTTCATATCTAATAGTATATCTTTCCTTGTTTCTTCTCATGAGAATCTTGGTTATTTTTAGCCTTTTGCAATTACACATAGATTTTAGAATTTAGTCAGACTTCAGAAAGCTGCCTGCTGGGAATTTAATTAAGATTGCATTGGATTTATAGTTCAATTTGGAGAGAATTGACATCTTTACAACAGTAAGTCTTCTGATCTATGAACATAGAATATCTGTTTGTTTATATCTTTCAATTCCCCCCAGTGGTGTCTTAAAAATCTAAATATGCAGATTGCACATATTTCCTTAGATTTATTCCTAGTTTTGTGGTGCCATATAAAATAATAATTCTTTTTTGTTCTGGTTAAACAAAATTTCATATTGTATTTTATGGTAAAAAATAAACTTGACCTTCTTATACTGCTTTTGTGTATGGTGACCTTGTTAATTTCAGTTTCACTCTAGAAGACTTTATTCTAGTTGTTTGTTTTATGGTATTTTTTTCTCTCAGGTGTAACTGTGCTTACAAATTTCTTCCTTTTAAGTCCTTAATTTTTACAGAGTTCAAGTCGAAATCTCTTTCTTTCTTGATCTCTGTGGAAATGACCTCCATATTTTCCCATTAATTATGATGCTAGCTATACATTCCTTATAGAATTCTTTAAAGTGGTTCCTATCTCTTCTCAGAGTTTTTAAATTTTTTTCTTTTAAACCATAAACATGAGATGAAGGTTATCATATGCTTTTTTGCATCTACTGAGATGACCTTATGAAATTTCTCCTTCATGTATTAATAAAGGAAACTACAAGGTCTTGTTTTATAAGGTTAAAATTTTCTATATTCCTGGCATAAAGTCATAATGTTTGTGTCCTATTGTTCTTTTATGTGCATCAATGAATTTTGCTTCCTTAGAATTTGTTAAGGATTTCTGTGTCTACATTCATGACACAGATTGGCCCATGCATTTCTATACTTACAATGCCCTTGTCAAACTTTTTTTTTTTTTTTTTTTTGCCAGTCCTGGGCTTGGAGTCAGGGCCTGAGCACTGTCCCTGGCTTCTTTTCGCTCAAGGCTAGCACTCTACCACTTGAGCCACAGCACCACTTCTGGCCATTTTCTATATATGTGGTAATGGGGAATCAAACCCAGGGCTTCATGTATACAACACAAGCACTCTTGCCACTAGGCCATATTCCCAGCCCCCTTGTCAAACTTTTTTCATCAGGATTTTCTGACATCATACAGCAAACTGAGCCATGTCTGCTCTTCTCTATTTTCTGTTAGAGTAACACAGCTGGAGTTTCTTTGTGTGGTAAGATTTTTTAAATTAGAGATTATTACTATTCTAACTGGTATAACAAATTATTACCACTCTTTTCATGGCTTACAATAGTGCAAATTCACTGAACCTGGTGATGCTGTAATCCCAGCATTTAGGAGGTTGAGGCAGAAGGATCATGAACTTCAAGCCAACCTGGGATGCATAGTGAGGCTCTGTCTCAAAAAAATTTTTTTATTCAGTAGACTGGAAGTCCAAAGCGAGTTTCATGAGGACTAAAAGCAAGACACCATAAAGATTACAGGGAAGAATCTTTTTCTTTGCCTTCCATCTTCCAATGGCTGCCTATTTAGCTCACAGACCCTTCTTTATCTTCAAAGCCAGCAGTTGTGTTTCTCTACCAGTTCTTCTGGAGCCCCATCTCCAATGACTGCAGAGTGGATGAGGCTTTCCACTTTTAGGAAACCATGTGCTTAGAATGAACCTTCCCAGATCATCCAAGATAATCTCCCATCTCCTGGTCCTTTATCACCTCTACTTAGGATTTTTCAAATTGATCTTGAGGTCCTTCTCTCTTGAGAGTGGTCACCTGCCAGCTAGTCACTCTCTAGACGAGTCTACATGGTGAGAGTTGGGTTCAGGTGTTCCAGTCCCATGTAGATGGTAGGAACTAGATCAGGTGCCATTCAGGTATGTCAGTGAGATGTGGATGGCAGGAGTTTGGTTCAGGTGTGAGAGACAGATAAAATATTAAAGAGACAGCACATCACACATATGAAATACCAGAAAGCATTTATTACTCATAGAGAAGGAGGTGCCTACTAGGACAAACAGGAAATAACAGCTGTAATAGCTCAACCAGCAGGTTGTGAGCTCTGTATGTGTGTGTGCATGTGTGTGTGTTTGTATGTGTGTGAGAATGAGAGAGAGAGAGAGAGAGAGAGAGAGAGAGAGAGAGAGAGAGAGCTGGAGGTGAACCTATGGACCAAGGCTTTTATTGGGTCCAGTGCAAGTAGAGGTCCTCTCTGGTACCCAACAGGCCTGAGTTCCATGATGTCGGTCTATGACTGAGTGGTGATTCCCCTGCCTCTCTGCACAGTTCATGACTGTGTGGAGCTCTAATGGGACAAATCTAGGTTTTGTTTAGCTGTCCTACAGGGAGGCCACCAAGAGACACTTGTTGAAGGGATATGAATATATCAACAATGCCAAGGAACTGGGTACAGGTATATATATATATATATATATATATATATATATATATATACACATATATAATTACAGTTATATACAATTATATATAGTTATGTATACACATATGTATGTATGTATATATATTGCCTGGGTATAGATACAAAAACTGTGTGTCAAGAGTGAGTGAATCTTGCTTCTGGAATGAAAATGTCCAATGATAAGAATTGACCACAATTCAGTTGCTGGTGCCTTGACATTATAGTTAGGACCAAAGTGCGTGGTTTGTATGGTTAAGGTGGTCTTGTTCAGAGGTGTAAAGCAGGAAATCACAGGAGAGGTAGTAGGAGAAAGCATCAGGGAGGGAGTGACTATCTTCCCAGAGGGCCAAAAGGTTGATGGATGTGAATGGCAGGATTTAGGATAGTCCTCAATTATCAAGTTTTCTTGTGGGGTGGCTTCCCAGACTCCAGAAATGAGAAGGAAAAGTTCAGAACCAAGTTTTTTGTCAACCACAAACCTTTCCAAGAACTAGCCACAAGCAAGGAGTGTCTGGTTGTGCCTGAGGACACGTACTGCATGAACAAAGCTTAATGACACGAAGAAGAAGTATAAAATAAACTGCTGGGAATATGGCCTAGTGGCAAGAGTGCTTGCCTTGTATACATGAAGCCCTGGGTTCGATCCCTCAGTATCACATATATAGAAAATGGCCAGAAGTGACGCTGTGGCTCAAGTGGTAGAGTGCTAGCCTTGAGCAAAGAGAAGCCAGGGACAGTGCTCAGGCCCTGAGTCCAAGGCCCAGGACTGGCAAAAAATAAAAAATAAAATAAACTGTTGTCTAACACACACACACACACACACACACACACACACACACACACACACACACCCCATGGGTAGATGTAAAAGAGGTATCTCCTGGGGAAAGCAGTGATCCCCATTAATTTAAGTCATGTGTACTATAGTTAACCTTTAAGTATAGAATAGAGGCGTCGAGCAGAAAGGGAGAGCACATGAGGAGCAGGGACCAAGCAGACAGCAAGCCCAGGAAGAAAAGCACAGAGTGTCCCGTTTCCATTTGTGCCTTGGGAGAGGCAGCCCATGTGTGGCCCTGGACAGAGGTTTTCCTGGGAACAGCAAAGTTCTCTCCAGAATAGGAGGTGCCATCCTCTCCCATAGCCAGATATGAATTGGGAAGATATCCCAAGGCAATATGCTCTCCAGCGGTCAGGTTTTATGTCCAGTGGCTGTTGTCTGGCATGTGGCATTCAGATATCCTTTCTGAGTGGGCATCCACTTGACTTCATGGACTTCATGTGAGCTTGTGGCCTGTGAGCATTTGCTGTGCACATGCCAGCAGCCAACAGGATGGTGTGCAGCCTCACCTGCCAGGGTTTGGTTTGTTTTCCTGGTAGAACTCTTGTTCTTAAGTGAGTCCTCTATCAGCTGAGCAGCTGCATGGCCTATGGGGAACATCAATGGTGTAATGAGTCTCAGAAGAGTAGGTGGCCTTCCATCTGGCATCCAGCCCTGTGGAATAGAAACAAGATTGAAAATGCATAAAAATAGGTTAACACTTGGGTTGAAAGAGAAACTTACTTAGGGGTTTATTTGGTTGGACTGGAATTAGAAAAGGAGTTCTTGGAGGAGACCATTATGTCTTTTAATTAAACCAATCCGCTGGGACCTCTAAGAGACATGGAAGTCACATTGAATGCTTTTGTTTGTTTGTTTTTAAAGATCCAGCATTGTGTATTTCAGGATGTAAAATGGTGTGTTTTTTTGTTTTTGTTTTGTTTTGTTTTTTTGCCTGTCCTGGGCCTTGGACTCAGGGCCTGAGCACTGACCTTGGCTTCTTTTTGCTCAAGGCTAGCACTCTGCCACTTGAGCCACAGCACCACTTCTGGTCATTTTCTATATATGTGGTGCTGGGGAATGGAACCCAGGGCTTCATGTATATGAGGCAAGCACTCTTGCCACTAGGCCATCTTCCCAGCCCCTCAGGATGTAAAATGTGTGTCCTTGTTAGTAATACCTAAAACTCTGAAAGGAGTAAGGGGTATCCTAGCATGGTCTTGCATTGTAACCTTTATACATGTAAGAGCTATATATGTGGTTGGGGGTTTTTTTGGTGGTTTTTTTTTTTTTTTTGGCCAGTCCTGGGCCTTGAACTCAGGGCCTGAGCACTATCCCTGGCTTCTTTTTGCTCAAGGCTAGCACTCTGCCACTTGAGCCACAGCGCCACTTCTGGCCGTTTTCTGTATATGTGGTACTGGGGAATCGAGCCTAGGGCCTCATGTATACAAGGCAAGCACTCTTGCCACTAGGCCATATCCGCAGCCCCTATATATGGTTTTGATTTCCATTTGGTATGCCTACGACACATGAGCCCTGGTACTTTTGCCTTAAAGGGGACAAGCTTTAGACAATCATTTATAATAAGCTTGAAGATGGGACCACTTGTACACCAAGGCACCCACGAGCCAAAATGATTATTTGAAGTTTGGTGACATAGGTTGTTTTTTGCACTTGTCCTTTGTTAGGGACATTCTGGCTAAAGGATTGAAAACAACCACATTCCATTAATCTCCTTGTCTTATGATGGTTACCAGTGCCATTTCACTGCCCCATGAACTCCTAGTACTATGCACTTAGTTAATCCCAGCAGTCAAGTGCACTCTCACTCTCTCTTTTGCTCACTCATTTGTTCCTTGACACCTGATAAGATACTGAGGACAGGGGAAGTTGCCTCCTCCTGCAGGCAGGACCAGGTTGGCTTTATCCTGCCTCCGGGATGCTTCACTAGCTTGTGGTCCTCACTAAGTGAAGGTTTCAGTACAAGGAGTAGAAGGACACCTTGTGTTGGAGCAACGTCAAGTCCAAGCACATGATCCAACATGTAATGGCAGCTAGGATAGGCTCAGGGACTGTAAGAACCTCACTTTCCAAGAGAATGCAGAAAGCAGCCAGACATTTGTTGTTTTCATGGTCTACAGCAAGAGGCAAAAAGGGTCAATTTCTTGCATCAAAGCTCTGGGTCTACTAATGGCCATCATAAGACATCCAGAGACTTCAGGAGGCATGGGGGAAAGATTTCCAATGCCTTCATTAGGAAAGAGGGATTTTAATTTTTTTTTGAAGTCGCTGATTGACGGGGTATTGTGGCCCATCAGAAGTGAGCAAACTGCAACTGAGGCTGCTGATGTAGTCATGCAGAGAACATGTTAATTGAATCTGTAAGAGCAAAAGATTGCCAATTGGTTGGATGCAATCAGTCACCTGGGTAACAGGTTACTGAGCAGCGGAGCCTTGATGGATGGGAACACAGCATGAGGGTTGTAGTCATCTATGAGGAAGCACCTTCTCTTTTCCCTAGAATTGAGAATAGGAAAAATGGGGCTGGAAATAGTGAAGTAGTAGGAGTAATTGCCTTTTTATTAATTGGGTTTTGTATAATAACTTTTCATCCTTAAAGACCCTATTTTATTAGGCCATCTTAACTATTTTAACTAAAGTTCATGGGGGTCCCAGTTTATCGAGCCAGACTGTAGGTGCTAAAGGAATTATTTCATTTTAAGGTATTATTAGGTCACAGCACTTATGCATAGTGTAGAATCTTTTACAATAGTGGGACTCTGATCATGGAAAATTTTAGGCAAGACTCTAGCTAAAGTGAGGTCTACATATTTTTCTCTAATTTTTATTTAGTTAGAAATTATATCTCAAGATTATAGGGGTATAGGGTTTAAATTTGGTGAGATCATTGGTATTACTATAGCTTGAGCCCTAGTCTTGATTATGGCTCTGGATTTTTATCAATTTGTACATCTTAGCAAATGTTAAGCTATGTTGTAGCTTGTGAGGAAATGTTCCTATGAAATCCTCAATCCCTTGTAAAACTAATGTATGCTAATTATATTTTTATATATACATATATCACTAAGCATACACTTGGAATCCTAGCACTCAAGAGACAGAGGAAGAAGGGAAATTTGATGCCAGCCTGAATTACAGTGTAAGATTCTGTCTCAAAAACAAAACCAATTCTTTCTTTTTGTTTCTTTCTATTGTGATCTACTTTAGATATAAAAAGGAACATAAATACTGTGTCCCATCATCTAATTTAAGAAATAGTATTATATGTGAAAAAAAATCTATATTGTAGAGAAACAAAAGCCTAACAGAAGCTAGCCACAGTGGCTCATGCCTGTGATCCTAGCTACTCAGGAGGCTGAGATCTGAGGATTGTAGTTTGAAGCCAGCACTGGCAGGAAAATCTGTGAGACACGTATTTATCTCCAACAAAAAGCCAGAAATGGAGCCGTGGCTCAAGTGGTAGAGCCCTATCCTTGAGCAAAAAAAGCTCAGGGACATCTCCTAGGCCCTGAGTTCAGGTCCCAGATCTGGTGCGCGTGCGCGTGCGCGTGCACAGACACACAGACACACAGACACACACAAATCTAGATTCCACAAATAAGAGAAACCACATGGGTATTGTCTTTCTGAGTCTGGCCTACTTCACTTAACATGATGACCCCAGTTCCAACCATGTTCCATCAGATAACATAATTTCATTTTTCTTTATGGCTAAATAATATTACTAACAATACAATAATAATCTATTGTGTAAAAATACCACATTTTTTCTTTTCTTGTCAGTCATAGAGTTTGAACTGAGGGCCTATATGTTCTCCCTGAGCGTTTTTGCCCAAGGCTAGCACTGTACCACTTTAAGCCACAGCTCCACTCCCAAGTTTTCTGGTAGTTTAACTGGAAATAAGATCTCATAGACTTTCAAATGCTTGAGCTGGCTTTGAACCTGGATCCTTAAATCTCAGCCTCCTGAGTGATAGGATTACAGGTGTAAGCAATCAGCGCCTGGATACATTTTCTTTATCTGTGGATGAGCACCTAGACGGATTCTAAAAATTTGTTAATGTGAATAATGTGGTAATAAACATGAGTGTTCATCTCTATTGTATGCTGGCTTTCATTCATTTGCGTATTTGCCCAGAAATGGCATAGCAGGATTATATAGTAGTTGCGATTTAGTTTCTTGAGGAACCTCCATACCAATTTCCATAGTGGCTGCACTAATTTGCATTCCCATCAGCTGTAAAAGTTCCTTGTTCCTCTATCTTCTCTAGCAATTGTGTGTGTGTGTGTGTGTGTGTGTGTGTGTGTGCCAAGAAGCACCATGCTGTTTTTGTTACTTCAGCTCTGTAGTGTAACTTGAAGTCAAAAATTGTGATCTTTTTGCTGAGGATTGTTTTGGCTATTCTGTGTCTTTTGTACTTCCACATGAATTTTAGGGTTATTTCCGTGAAGAATGTCATTGGGATTTTTAGAAGGGCTTGCCCTGACTCTGTTGATTGCTTTTGAGCTGTAGACTTGTCATAGACAGCCTTATTATTATTCCGTATTATGGTGGTGCCCCCAGGCAGTGGTCCTTGTGTTACAGCACTCTTTACTGATTAAGACAGAAGGTCTCTCTGCGCAGGTTACAGTTGGACAGTGACTTGAATGAAATAAAGCAGTAAGTCCCCTGAGGGTTTGGAACAGAGGGGCAGTGACACTGTCCCAGGGATAAGAAGCCATCTTGGCTGGAGCTGTGGGAATGATGGAGAGAATGGGAGGAGAGGATGATGACAGGCACACCGAAAGCTTTGAGTGATGAGCTTGATTCGGTCTTCTCTCTCTTTTGTACCTAAAACATCAAATCTTCTCTCCAATGCAAGCCTCCTTCCCATCATGGTTGTCAACACGTGAAATCCATCTATTGCATGTTTGCCTACAGTTTAGAAGTCAACAGAACTACTACAGCAATGTCTCTCAAGGAGCATGGTGATTTTTGAATTTTAGTTTAGATTTGATTGACATCTAATCATTGTCCAGGAGTCTGGAGGACACAGGGCTGAGGAGCACAGTGATTAATGTGCTAAAATCCCCAGAGCTCCGGAAACAGCATCAGGCCAGACCAAACAGACTTTGGGCTCTCAGGCAGTGTCTCCCCTAGGAAATCATCACAAAACTCCTGGTGTTGATCTATTGATTCTTCTCCCTTTTGCCAGTGAGAAATGTTCTACTTGATGAAAAGAAAACAGCCGCTGGAAAGGTTTACTCCTTCCCAAGATGGGGTACAGGCCAGCTGTTGTTAACAGCATCTGCTTCTGTGACACTGATTTTTTTTTAAAGAAGTCACTAATGATTTTTTTTTTTTACCTAATTATGAAAGCAGTGTGTGTCTGTTGCTGGGAAATCAGAGATGTAGGAAATTTTAAGGAAAAACCATCCAAAGAGCACCACCTGGAGATAACTGTTATCAAGGTTTCTAATTTTACTTAATTACACATATGTATTTGGTATACTTGGTCTCATCTGGTAGCAACCATTTTAAGTAGCATTAATATAGTGCTGCTGTTTGGTTAGGATCGAATGGTGCCTCTGTACAGTTCATGTGTTGGAGGCTTTGTTCCTTGGGGTTGGGAGGTGCTGTGGAAGTGTTAAGAAGTGGGACCTAGAGAGAGGGCCTCAGGTCACTGGGACCTGCGGGGGTTGGGTTGTTATGACAAGAGCGCGCCTCCCCCTCCCCGCCTCTCTCTCACCTGGTCCAACATGTAAACACTTGTTTTCTCCCACATGTGGTCCCACCACTTTGCCAAGCCTGTACTCTACCCTTTGGATTTCTCCCCACAGAACTGTGAGTGAGTTAAGTCAACCCCGATCTCTTCATGAGAAGGCCCTGGCAGGCATTCCATTAGAGGGCATGGATTAGCTGACTAATCCTCCTAGTAATCACTCCCCCATACACACTACCTTTTAATCCCACAAGCCGCCCTCTGCCCCTCTGCACTCCACTGGCACCAAGGGAAATGTTGCAGGAAGAGACTGGGGTTGACAAAGGCTGACATTATGTCCCCTGTGGCTGTTTTCTGGGGTATACACTGTCGTATGACCATGGTGGCAGTTTCTTGCCCCTCTCTGCCCATTTCATAAGGCTTCGTCTGAGGGAAGTCAGACACCTGGGATCAGTTTTGAGAGCAAATTATTGTACTTGGTATGTACTTGGCAGACTAGTTTGGTTGCGTAATATGGGCTAAGGGACATATACACAACATACGGAAAGCGTAAGTACACATACTCACACCCATTCCAGCCTGGGTGGCTTTTCTGTTTGATTTCTCTGGCTAAAGGAGAGTGACATTTGTAAGACATTTCTGTCTTTTTCCTCATGTCAGAAGAAACACTTCCAGTTTTCCATCACTGATTGTGACATTAGCTGTTGGCTTGTCACATATGGCCTTTAGAAATGTTGAACTACATTCTTTGTGTACCTAATTGGCTAACCATTTTCACTGCTAGGGAATAACTATACGTGAGGGCTGGGAATGTGGCTTGGTGGTAGAGTGCTTGCCTAGAGTGCATGAAGCCCTGGGTTCAATTCCTCAGCACTACATATATAGAAAAAGCCAGAAGTGGCGCTGTGGCTTCAGGTGGTAGAGTGCTAGCCTGGAGCAAAAGTAGCACAGGGACAGTGCCCAGGCCCTGAGTTCAAGCCCCAGAACTGGCAAAATAGAAACAAAAAAAAATCAAAATAACTGTACATGTTTATGAGATACATTTCAATGAATGGAAATACAGGCATATGATGAACAATAATCGGGTGAGGATAATTTGCATATTTATCCTTTCAAGCACTCATTGTTTCTTTATGATGGGAGCCAAGTCTTCTTTACACATTTTTTATTTCTGTAACCCTTTGTCTTGTACATGTTTATTTGATTTGGGGAAGGGAAGGAGAAACAGAAACAGTGGGACAAAGGATGAACCAGCTCAACAGTGATCCTCACTACACATCATGTTGAAAATGAACATTACAACTTGGGGGGGGGAGGAGCTGGAAGGGAGAGAGAGGTAAAAGAAAAGAGGGAGGGGGTAACACTGTTAAAAAAGAAATGTACTCATTACCTTACCCATGTAACTGTAACCCCTCTGTACTTCACCTTTACAATAAAGTTTAAAGTATATATATACATATATACACATATATATATACAATTGATTGTTGTTGACCAGTTACTCTTGTGTGCTATATAAAATATCTGACTACATACCTTTACCTGTCAACTATTTTTTCTTTATTCCCATTTCTCCTTTCTTCCTAGCCTCTATTCTACTTCACTATTCTCTCAATTTTCTAACTTACATTCAGCAAGTTTTCCTGTGCCTGATTCATAAAAGATGATGAGGGTTTTTTTTTCAAATGCTTCTTCTGCATCTATTAAAATGATTATGTGGCTTTCATCCTTCATTTTGTTTAAGTGGTGTATCATATTTACTGATTTGCACATGTTAAATTACCCTGGCATCCTGGGAAGATATTTCATTTGATCCTTTTAATGTGATCTTGAATTTAATATTTCATTGAGGATTTTTTTGCATCCGTGTTCAGAAGGAATGTTGTTTGCCTGTACTTTTTTGTTTATATCTTTCCATGTCCTTGCTTGATCATCAAGGTAGAGGCGACTTTGTAAAATAAGTTTAGAATTGTTCCCTCCTCTTCAACTTCTTGGAATAATTTGAGAACATTTTGTCGTAGTTCTTTAAATGGCCAGCAGAATTCAGCTGTGAGGCTATTGGTTCCAGGGCTTTTCTTTCATGTTTTGTTATTATCCAGACTCCTTACTCATTACTGATCCATTCAGATTTTGTATTTCTCCATGTTTCAGTGTTGCTCAGTTATATATTTCTAGAAATGTTTTCATTTTATTTAGGTTACCCAATAGTTAGCATATAATCATATGTTTTTTTGTTAAAAACACAGTGAAGTCTTTTATGATCATCTATATTTCTGTGGTCAGTTGTCATGTCTCTTCTTTCATTTGCAATTTTATATAAGTCTTCTTAGTCTTGGTAAATTGCTAATACTTGTTCATACAAAAACCACCTCTGAGCTTCATCAATCTCTTCTATTGTTTTTCTGGTATCTACATTTATTTCTCATCTAATCTGTGTTTCATTCCCTCTGCAAACTTTGCGATTGGTTTGCTCATCTCTGGGCTTAGTTGGCTTACTTAACATAGTTTTTCCCCCTATAGATTGTTTATTAGAACTCTTTTCTTAGTTTCCTTCTTAGGACTGCTTTCACTGTATTTTATTAGCTTTGTTTCTGATTTTTAGTTTCATGCCATGGAGTCAGAAAATATATTTGATATGATCTCAATTTTCTTAAATTCTGTAAGGCTTTGCTTAACATAATATTTCTTCTGGAGAATATTTTGTGTGAACTTGGTAAAAAGGTATATTCTGCTGCTGTTGGATGTAATATTTTATACAGTCTCTTAGGCTCATTTGGACTATAGTGTTCAAGTATTCTCTTTCCATAGTATTTTCTGTCTGGAAAATTTATCCACTGTAGTATTACTGTCTCCTATGATTATTGTATTGCTATCTATTTTTCTGTTTGGTTCTGTTAGGATTAATTATCCTTATAGATTTTAGGTGCTCTGCTATGGGGTTTATGCATATTTTGCCCAAGCCATGGATAAATCTGTGGAAATTAAGGCTCAAAAAATAGAGACCATAATGTTGCTACTCATTTAAATATATTTAATAGGTGGTAATTTGCTTTATTACTCTATTCTTCTATGTCATCTTATTTATTTATTTGTGTGTGTGTGTGTGCGCACGCGTGCACACGCACCCACCAGCTGTGGACATTGCCCTTGAACTATTCTACTCAAGGACAGAACCCTACCACTTGAGCCATAGCTCTACTTTTGGATTTTTTGATGATTAAATGTAGATAAGAACCTCTTGGATTTGTCTGCCCTGGATAGCTTCAAACTTTGATCCTCAGATCTCATCCTCTTGAGTAGCTAGAGTTATAGACATGAGCCACCAGCACACGACTTACTTTAGTTTTTATTTTTAATTTTTTCCAGTGGTCTGATTAGAAAAAATTCAATGAAAGAAAACTTTCATTCTCTTCCAGTTCTGAAATGGAACATTTGTTTTCATGTGTTCATTTTTACTGACTGATATTGTGAGGTTCGATGAAAAAAAAATGTTCATTGTCTGAATTTTTCCTGGTTTTCATTATTATCTGTTTTACTTTATGATTATCTCTAAAAGTAACATTGTCATACAGGAGAGGATGTGTTCGAATATAATCTGCTCACGTTAACTAACACACAAGGTTCCAAAATAATGGAGTCTACTTGGAGGCAGGCCAGTTAATTTCCCCCCTGAGCTTCAGGGCTCCTGCCTCCTGCTCCTCTTTTCTTTCTGCTCACTTTTCTGGTTCACTCCCTCTGCATTGCTCAGTCGCTAAGTGCTATTTTAATAGGATACAATGATGGTAAAAAGTGATTCTGATGAATGCGCTACACTACGAGTGAACTGAAGGCTATGCGTGAAAACCCAGGGTAAGGGTAAAAGGGTAAAAGTCAGGAAAGGATGCTTTGTCAGGAGGCAGCAGAGGACTGGGCTATTTCCTGTTATGAGGACTCGGTGTGTCTGATCTAGATGTTTCCACCAACTCTTCACAGGGACAGAAAAGTGGAAAGGAAAATGGCAAGAGAGTCAGGGGGAATCATTGGGGGGGGGGGATTAAATAAAACATATAAGAGGGCTGGGGATATGGCCTAGTGGCAAGAGTGCCTGCCTCATATACATGAGGCCCTGGGTTCGATTCCCCAGCACCACATATACAGAAAATGGCCAGAAGTGGCGCTGTGGCTCAAGTGGCAGAGTGCTAGCCTTGAGCAAAAAGAAGCCAGGGACAGTGCTCAGGCCCTGAGTCCAAGCCCCAGGACTGGCCAAAAAAAAAAAAAAATATATATATATATATATATATATATATATATATATATATATAAGAAATGAAAGCACTTTTTCAAAAAGAAATGATACTAATTCTTTGGCCAATGCTTTCTCATGCTAGGTTGAAAGGGTGCTGTATAGTAAAACTAGAGTTTAAAAAAACTCAGAAAAACTCAAGTGTTTCTGAAACAAGGCTACTAACACAAAAGGCAAAGTGTTGTAATCAAAACATGAAAGAAATATGTGCAGACAACATTCAGCCTTATTACCATTTAAAGAATGGGCATGGTAAGGATAAAAAAATAAGCAATTAATATGTTGTTTTGTGAAGTACAGATTGGTACATGCTTCTTAGAGAATTTAGTAGTGTTTATTCTTAAAATTCTATATTTGTGATGACCCAGAACTTCTAAGTGGATCACTTAGAAGAAATAATCATGGTTTGGGGTTAAACAAATGTAAGTTAATTACAGCATGATTTATAACGAAGAATCTGGAAATATCTCAACTGTCTAGATACAGTGTTCTGATTAGAAATAATTACAATGCTTAAGAAATGATTACTGGGATGGGGATATGGCTTTGTGGTAGAGTATTTGCCTAACATCTGTGAGAACCTAGGTTCAATCCCCAGCACTGCTATAGATAAATCAGTAACAACAAGTGAGTAAATAAAATGCTACGAAATATTTAAAGTTCTGGAAAACTCACTCTTAGGGGGAAAATACTATGTATTAACTCTGCCAGAAAAGTCATTCCAGGTAGAAATGATGGAATCATTTTTCTGAATTCTATTTTTTTGAGTGGGACAGGCTTTTTCAGGACACCGTGCTTAGAAAAACAACATCAGAGATGTATTTTAAAGTTTAAAAAAAAGAAGAAGAAGAAGACTTTCATTGTTTTCTCTCACTTTTCCTTCTTGCATTCCTCATTCTCTAGAAAAAAAAATGCTAACAGTTTTATCAGGTTCTGGGACACTGAAAGCGGCCTGTTTAGCTCTCTCTCTTGCTTCCTACTGCCCCCTTGTGGTTAGAATAGTAAACTGCATCAAGGCCTGCTTGGCCTAACCTTCAGCTGCTAGCCTCCTTTTCACTCACCATTGGGCCTTCCAATACCTGGTAGTGAGTGGATGAATGGGAGATTCTAAGGAACAGAACTGTGCCCCCAGGGCCCGGGGACGGTAGAAACTACACTAGGTTTACAGGAATAGCTACCTAGGATGGGACTGCCTAAACCATAAAGTAGAGCTATTTTACAGGCTCAAAGGGAGGAAAAAGGAAATTTCCCTGTGGGACACCATGCTAGACTACAATTGCAGCTGCAGGTTTACAGAACAAAATAATGTAAAACTCTGGGTGAGGCAGGTGTTTTATCCCTTTCTCAATTTTTCCATATGCCAGCAAGAAAGTGAAGGGCATTCTCAACAATCAAATATAGACTAGAAGGTTTCAGCTTTTGGAGCTTCAGACCCCAGGTACCTGAGACGAGGATTTGGATGGGCAGTGAGATGAACTTGGGGCCATGAAAGAGGAAATGAGTTACCCAAGACACACAGCTAGATAAGTAGCCGAGCTAGGATTTGAACTCAGGTTTCCTGCTTTCCAAGATTATTAGAGTGAGTCTTAATGCAAATCATCGGATGGCCAGTTGGGGTAAAATTAAATTCTGGAGCAGATTATTGAGGGCTCCTGGCTTGCCTGGAAGGCTGCATGAACACAGCCTTAGAGCAGAGGAATGTGTAAGTAGACAGCTGAAAAATAAGCACAGGGATACATTTATCTGCGGAAACAATGTCTTGTGCATCCGACCCAGAAGAGAAGAATGTGAAAGCACCCAGGAAGCAGTTCATTTCATATTCAGGCATACTTTTTTTTTTTTTGGTCAGTCCTGGGCCTTGGACTCAGGGCCTGAGCACTGTCCCTGGCTTCCTTTTGCTCAAGGCTAACACTCTGCCACTTGAGCCACAGTGCACTTCTGGCTGTTTTCTGTATATGTGGTGCTGGGGAATTGAACCCAGGGCCTCATGTATACGAGGCAAGCTCTCTTGCCACTAGGCCATATTCCCAGCCCTCAGGCATACTTTTTATGAAATTTGTTTCTGTTTTGTGACTCTTTTGTGATATAACTTCTCCAGTTTTCATCATAGTTGGGGATTTTTTTTCACTGACATGAATAAGATAGATGTGTACATTTACAGTAGACCTGTAAAGAATCACTCATTTAAGTTTCATTTTCTTTTACATGTGTCAATATATAAAATGTTATAAGAATTAAAAGAAATACCAAAGCCTAACATATACAACATATTATATATTCCTGTATATAATATATAATAATTACAATTGTTATATAATATATATGATCTATAATATAAAATGTATATAATATATTATATTATAATATATAGAGTATAAAAGCAGGAGTCCAGGAAGAATATGACACTGAAGTTGGTGCTTGCTCCTGAGGTTAACTGCCTGCCCCTGGTGAACTTGAGCTGATATTGTGCTGGCTGATGGAATGTTAGGGACAGGAGCCAAGACCTGGGCTTTCCCAAGGAAGCGATGCTATTACGACTGACACAGATACAAACAAGGATAATAAAAAGAAAGCACACCCTACAGAAGGGCGAACGAGACAAATTGCCTTTTCCCTTTGAGTGAGGGGAGAGGAGAAGATGACACAAATTCCTAAGTGTTCCAATACACAGCTGACTCTTGTGCAGTCTGAACAATAAATTCACACTACTTATGGAACGCTAAAAACCTTGAACAACATGTAACTTAGTTTGAAGGGAACTAAGTAGTGGTATTTTTAAAACATAGTAGTAAAGAGTACAAACCCTCTCTAGGAAAAAATGTTTTTCAACCTATGGCTCATGACATTCCTACATATGTAACTCACCAGACTTGAGTTATCAGTATCACAAAATACACAAAGAAACAAAGTCCCCTTGCCAAGAGTCAAGACTGGTGCAAAATGAGAACTACAATGAATTCTGTTCCTCACATTATCAGATAGAACTGGGGATGTAGCTCCGTGCTATAGAACCTGCCTAGCATGCTCAAGTTCCTTTGTTCCATTGTCAGCACTGCAAAAACTACTGAAGATATTGTTGTATGCAGAGACAACAAAGGAGCCACATTTTGAGAGGTCAAACTGGGAGTCTTTATTAGAAAGTTGGCAAGTGCAGGCAGACTCTTGTCATAAAGACCTGCAGCCCTGCAAATACACTTAACACTGTCAGAAAACTGAGCCATGAGAGCTGGAGAGGAAAGAAAGAACAGAAAAAAGATACCAATAACCCAGATTAATCCCAATGGAGAGCTGAAGTCAGATGCCATGTTGACCAGAGAAGAGACAGGACACAGGCATGGCATAATGGTGCCTGAGCTGGCCCGGACCTAAATAGGGTCAGGTCAGGGGACATGGTCATAGGGAGCTTGAGAGTTCATGACCTAAGACTGGCAGGTCCAGTCACCTACTGTACAAGTCCCCATCCCTGCCTCTAGGAAGTCAGGCATCCCATCACCTGGGAGGTGCGATTTCCCTGCCTCTCCCATGAAGACAAGATGGTGCCAGTTAAACCCAATACCCTATCATCCACCATGTGGCCAAGATGGTGCCATTTAGATTCAGCATACTGATTTCAATATTAATAACAAAATATTTTAAAGCTAGTTTTAAAAAATAGAATGTGAAGTAGACACATGTATAAACAATGCACAAAACGTAGATATATAGTGTATACATTTATAGAGAGATATATGTCCATGGCTATGATCAAAAAAACATAGAGGAGCTTAACAATATGAAATAATTGCTCCCAGTGTTGCAGTTAGCTCTGCGATGAGGACTGATACTGATTCCTGATAGTGACTCCTTCCTTCATACCCATTCTCATCTCCCTCAGTCTTGGCCAGCACTCTGGTGATCTAGGGGTGGTCGCTTGCCTGGTGGAATCACTTTGAGGGCTATAAGGCTTAGGTCTCTATATGCTTACCTGGCCACAGTTGTTTGACTTGCCAGTTTACAGCCAAAACTAGGGTTGGGTTTATAAAGAGATTAGCACATGGGTGCTAAATATATTCTTCCCCATCATCATTATGTAGGAGCAAAAATTAGCTTGAGTCCTCAATAATATCATACTAATTACTCCTTTGAGTGTAGGACTTGCTGTGATTCTTTCTGGTCTACTGGCACAATGTGCTTAGAATAATTAGGAGCAGCCACAGTTTCACTAAGGCCGGTGGGGCCATTAATATCTCCCTTGGAGGAAATGTCCCTTTCTAGGAACAATGCCTCTAGTTCTTTTTTTTAAAAAATACAGAATTTTATTTAGAAACTGTTAAAAGTAGAAACAAAAACCCTGTCAGGAAAGACCAGATGGAAAATGGGTTCCCAATAAAATGGAATTTTCTGACAACAAAAGTCTAAAAGGCCACAAAAGAGAAATAGCACCACTGTCCTTTCAACAATGGCTGGTTACTTGCATTTGGGGTATTGTTGATCAATGGTTCTGGGTTTTCCTCTGAATTCCACACGAAGCATGCACTACACAACAATTTTATCATAAAATACCTTGCTTTCTACTCATATTTTAGGACAAGCTACCACCAGAAACAAATCAAAACAAACACTTCAGGGACTGAACAATCTCAGTAGTGGGTGAAATACATTTTGCAGAATTCTTCCAAACAAAGGGACTGACTAGGCCAGGGGCAAAGCAAATGAGGGAGAAGGAATGAAATCTTTTCAATATTGCTAACTAATTCAGACATAGTACTGTATTTTCTGCAAAAAAAAAAAAACTGACATTTAGTAACACACTAGTGAATTTTATCTCCAAAGAGATTAGCGCCCTGGCAAAGTATCCAGATAACAGTGGAGAGCTGTGAACAGCAGGTGTGGAAAACACCCCAGCCTTGTAGAGCCCAAGGTAACGATGGCTGTCAATGGTCACGCCCTGTGCCAGAGGTCCCGCCAGAACCTGCAGCGTTATCACCTGCCTGCTGTACTTCCAACACTAAGCAGCAAGCTGAAGGAGCCAAAGAGCAGCCCCCAGTGGACAGAGGGAGCAAAGAAGAGAAACATGTTCAATGTACACTTTAAAAAACAGTAAACTGGGACACAACTCCCATTTGAATCCCAGAGATGTGGGCAAGTTCCCAAAAGTAGCTGTTAGATTAAAAACAAACAAACAAACTGGGGCTGGGAATGTGGCTTAGTGGTAGAGTGCTTGCCTCCTATACATGAAGCCCTGAGTTCAATTCCTCAGTGCCACATAAACAGAAAAGGCCAGAAGTGGCGCTGTGGCTCAAGAGGTAGAGTGCTAACCTTGAGCAAAAAGAAGCCAGGGAGAGTGCTCAGGCCCTGAGTTCAAGCCCCAGGACTGGAAAACAACAACAAAACAAAAAAAAATCCTGGGCATATCTCATTTCCCAAAAAACATAATACAAAGCAATTTCAAGGATAACTGGAAAAATCAAAGGACTGATCAATGAAAATCTAGGTCTTCACCTCAAACCATCTCAGGGCTGAAACACACTCTTCACCCAGGCAACCATGCCACTTGCTTATAGCAGGGATGCCTCTGGCCGATGACACCAAATGGCCTTACAGAACAATTTTTAGACTTCACTTTGGAGCCAAAGAAGTGGCCTGTGAGGATTCAAGCAGCCCTGTAAGGCCTGAGACAGCAAGCTGCAAAGGTCCCCAAGTCTGGCCCCTCCATCCCAGACACAAAGTCAGACACATGATAACTCCTGACATGTTCATTTTCTATTTTGAAATATGGAAGCATATTTTAAATACTCTTCAGGCATTTATTTATTAAAACGTTCTTTGCCAGAATTTCACATTAGCTTAAAATTCAATTCAGTCTTTACATGTCTTTACTGAGGCTGCCACCTCAGTGTTACATCAAACACCTTCTGCAGCAATCAGTGTGACCAGAATCTACACGCTGAGTCCCATGGTCAGCCTTTCTGTTCCCAGGTGAACCAACTAGATGTTAATACTGCTTCTGCTGTCAGTTCCTAACTCAAACTTATTGGAAAAGGAGTGAAACTTCTGCAAAGTGCACTTTTACGAAGTGGTACTTTTTGCTCATGAAAAGATACCAGTGAATCCTCTAGGAATAATAAAAGGGAGTGTTTTTCAGTTAAGCACATGATTTGGGAGTGAAGAATTCAATGTTGATGTGCTGGTCCAGGCTGTTAGTACTCTTCTTGCTCTTCCTGTGGGCCCCCTTCATCAGGTATCACAAAGTCTCCATCTGTGGCTTAGAGAATGTCTACAATCCTCTGCAACACAGGGTCATTTTCCCCCTCATTCTCCTGGCAAATCAATTCAATGTTCCTTAACTTCCTGGAGTAGAAATCTCTCTCTTTCTCCAAATCTTCCACAGTTAGTTTCAATACTTGGAGCTGCTGCATCCATTCAGCTGCCTCCTCATCCCCTTTGCCCACACCAGGATTTTTTCGCACCACCCCTGGGCCAGCCTTAGGAGTGGCAGTAGTTCTATGTTGAAATGGGCCTCGGTGGAGCAGCACCAACAGAGCCAGTAGGTTTCCTGGGTTTATTCGGAGCTGGAGCAACAAAGGTAGGAGCCACTGAGGTTCCTTGCCCTTGTCTGGAAGCTACAGGGTCATCATCTTTTCCATCATAGTTCGCATGAAAACATTTCTTGAACCACTGAACAAATTCAAAGCTTCCTTTTTACTAATTTATCCACAGGAGTTATTTTGTCAACACCCATTCTCTTTTTTTTTTTTTTTTTTTTGGCCAGTCCTGGGGCTTGGACTCAGGGCCTGAGCACTGTCCCTGGCTTCTTTTTGCTCAAAGCTAGCACTCTTCCACTTGAGCCACAGCGCCATTTCTGGCCATTTTCTGTATATGTGGTGCTGGGGAATCGAACCCAGGGCCTCATGTATATGAAGCAGGCACTCTTGCCACTAGGCCATATCCCCAGCCCCTCAACACCCATTCTCTCTCTGCTTGTAGTATTTTGAAGTTATGGATATATTTATGTTCTAGCTTAGCTTGGAATTCCACTTTCTTAAAGGAAATAGAGCCAGGGAATAGCATGTCCATAAGCTGACAATAGGCAGCAGCACCTGAGCACAACTGTTCAATCTTTGTCAGATTCAACTGTAGATACTCATTGACCCAGGCCAGCATGTCATGTTGACTTAGGTTATCACTGGTTACTGATGTTGAATGTTCACTGTCATCTTCAGCTCTCAGCAGAACCACATCCACTACCCGCCTCTAGTTCTTTAAAATTAAAAAAAAAAAAATTACCCAGGCACCGGTAGCTCACCCCTACAATCCTAGCTACTCAGGAGGCTGAAATCTGAGGATCGTGGTTCAAAGCCACCCAGACAGGAAAGTCCATGAGACTCTTATTTCCAATTAACCACCAGAAACCCATAATGGTGCTGTGGTTCAAAGTGGTAGGGCACTAGCCTTGAGCTGAAGAGCTCAAAGACAGTGCCCAGGCCCAGAGTTCAAGCCCCCCACCCCCAGCTTAAGTTTTAAAACTGAAACAAAAGTTTCCCATGTGGGTTGCTGGACTACAGCAATCTTATCTCCCAGAGACTCATATATTTTAATAACCACCCAATGACCAATGCTGGAATAGAAAACCTTTTGCATGAAGGGTGAGACGGTCAATGTTTTATGCTTGGCAGACTATACAGTCTCTATCATGTTGCTCAGCTCTGCAAATTTAGCATGAAAGGAGCCATGGTCATTCTGTAAATGATGAGTGTTACAATAAAACATCTATTCTTGGAAACAGCAGTGAATCATGTGGCCTGTGAACACATCACCACTCTGCTTAAACTTATATAATGCATTGAAGGATAGTACTTCAGCTTTGTAGGTAGAATATCCAACCTGGTGCCCTCAGCTGTTTCCTATTGTATTACTAGGCTATCAGCTTCCAACATGGGTCATCACGAGATAAAATTAGTGGTGTATAGGCTTGTGCACATTGCTGAACCTCTTGGCAAAAAGAAGATCCCTTAATCTAAAGTGATAGCACACGGGAGCTCGTATGTCAGTGAATCCAATGCTGAGCCAGAGCAGGTAGAAAAGGTAGAACCACACTTCAAAAATACCAACGTTGGTTCAGAATGCATTTCTGCCCTTTGCAGGTTGAAAAGGAGTCTTATGTAAGCAGTGTCACCAGGGAGCTGGTGGTCCCACTTCAAGGTTCACACGTGGTCAGTGTTCAGCATGGGTCTGTGCTTGACAGGTAGAGTGGCAGCAGGCGCTAGATCTGCATTTACACCCAGGCACTGGCTTCCCTCTGCCACATGCCTACTCTGTTCATGATCTCATTACATCAGGACTGTGGTGGCAGAGACTGACTGGTTGATATCTGCACTGTAACTCTCTTGTTGGTGCTCACCAGACACCTACCACGGCCCCTCTGCCATAGCTCAGTACAGGACTGATTGAAATGTTAACTTCTAATGCACTGTCTAGCACAGGATTTGGGGAGTGGTGGAAAGAATCCAAGGCCATCTGGAAAAGGCACAAACAGTGCCTGTACGTGGATCGAGCTGGGGTTTTCTGGGGAATAGGAGATTGGACTAATGTTAAACAATAATTTACATAATTTATGTACTTAGTTATTACATAATCCATGTGTCTTCTTTTATTTTTTCTGGTCCTGGAGCTTGAACTCCGGGCTTTCGCATTGTCTGTGAGCTGTGGTGCTCAAGGCTAGTGTACTATCACTTAAGCCATAGCTCCACTTTGGGCTTCTTTGTTTAGTGGAGATAAGAGTCACAGACTTGAGCTGGGCATGTGGCTTAGCAGTAGAGTACTTGCCTAGCATGCATGAAACCCTGGGTTTGATTCCTCAACACCACATAAACAGAAAAATCTGGAAGTGGTGCTGTGGCTAAAGAGGTAGAGCGCTAGCCTTGAGCAAAAAGAAGCCAGGGACAGTGCTCAGGCCCTAAGTCCAAGCCCCAGGACTGGCAAAACAAGCAAACAAACAAACAAAAAAGTTACAGACTTTCTTGCCTGGGCTGGCTTTGAACCATAATCCTCAGATCTCAGCTTCCTGTGTAGCTAGGATTCCAGGCATGAGCCACCAACTCCTGGCTTATGTGACATTTTTAAAGAAGAAAAACAGAATACTCATTTCAACAGATGGGAAAATATTTAACTATTCAACATGCATCACAACAACAACGCTTGGCAAGCTAGGATGAGAAGTGGATGAAACCATATTGCAGTGTTTACCATAACTGGTGACACAGGCATATGGATCAGATTTTATATTACTTATGAGGAAGATTTTAAACATTCAGCAAAGCAAGTCCCAAATTTGCTAATTTTTTTTTTTGATCCTCCAGTGCAGAGGTGAGCAGGAACCCAAGAACTGTGGAGAGTATGGCTCTGCTCTAAGGGGAGACATGTGTTCTGTAACCTTGCCTCCGAGGTTGTTTTTTGAGTGTGGGAAAGTTATCACCTAGGAAGCAAGCAAGCAATGGGTTAATGCCAGATTTTCAGTGATTGGCAATGGCTTCTTGTCCCTTCACTGTTCTCCTTTCTATGCAGCAGCCTTGCATCCAGCAAATGTTAGGATCTAAACATGGGCAAGTCTAGGGTTAGATGCTAAACAGGTAAATATGCACATAGACTGTTTCTTATTGACATGCTTTTTAAAATAGATTGGTTAATAACTATTGATTTATTTAATTTCCATTAATTTATCTCTTCATTTCTATTCTATAAGCTTACCTATTTTAAAGTGCATGCCTTTGAGTGTAGTTTATTTTCCCAGTTGTACAATAATCTATTATATGCAACTTAATTTTACCTTCTCTACAACCCAGTTTTAGAATATTTTTTTTATCATCCCCCAAAGAAACACTTTTCTCATTTACAGTCATCCTCTATCTCCATTCCCAGGCCTAAAGAACCACTGATCTACTTCCTGCCTCTATATTTAATGTGAATTGAATTTATACTTGGTATAACTTGAATAATAGTGTTTTTGCAGTTTTTTTCACTGAATATGATGGCTTTAAAGTTCATCCATTCTGAAGCATATATCAATATTTCACCCTTTTTATGTCAATAATATTCCATATAAGTCATCTGTTGTTTATCTGTGTGCCGGTGGGTGGATGTTTGGATTGTCTTCATTTTTTGACTATTGTGAAAAACGCTTCCCGTTTTCACTGTTACTGCTGGTCTTGGGGAAGGGGTCCAAGCAGGCTGTGGGAAGAAGAGCATCTGGTCCTCACTGCGGCTGGGCCAGGGCTTTCCTCCTTAAGCGCAGGTGGGTGAAGCAAGGTCCCACACTCTTGATGGTCAAGTCTTCACTTTCACCCTCAGCACCAAGACGTTTCTGTGCAACCTTGTACTGAAGGCTCTACCAGTTCAGAAAAGGTAAAAAAAAAAAAAAAAAAAAAAAAAAAAACACCACAAGGACTGGAGAAGAGATGACAGAAAAATCGAAGTAACTGGTGAAGTACTGGAACTGATGAGAGACTGATTCAGTCAGCCTTGTCTGGGATCCAGGCCACGATAGTCAAGTCAGGTTCTTTCACTGACACCATCAAAACCGCCGCGAATTTTGCTTGCAAAGCGTAACTTAGAAACATCACACGTGGTGCAGTATATACGGATAAGATAGCGAGGAGTGAACCTAACTGAAAGCGCGCAGGCCCAGGCCCAGTCCATCCACTGCGGAGCAACTCGTGCGCTCCGGGGATTCGCAGGCTCTGTCCGGCCCGCACTGTGCGCCTGCGTACACTATGGCGGTAGCAGACACGTGACTAAACCTCCCGCCTCCCGCTTCTGTCAATCAGCCAGCGCGCGGGACTAGTAGAGCTTCTTTGGCCTGGCTGGCTCCGGACCAGGATAACCGGGGAGACCTCCTGCCCTTCCCCAGCCAATCGGCTTTCCGTCCTCTCCGGAGAGCAAACCTCCACCAGGCCAAAGCAATCGACTCGTGGTAACACATTCACGCGTCCTCCTGCAGCTCGCGTGGAGCAGCACATTGGTTCCGGGACAGGACCCCTGGAGTAGCGATTCAGAGATTTGAATCTGGTTCCCAGTCACCAACAAATTGACGTGGAAAGCAGTACCTCCCGCGTTCTGAGGCTTATCTAAGTTTTCTTAGAGCACTCTAGTACACAGCAACTAAATTAAGTTCATAAATAAATATGAAACAAGTACTCTAGCCCGTCTACTTGTGAGATAGGAAATTTATCAGTTTTTTTTAAAAATTAATGGTATGAAAGATTAGGCTAATGTTAATCAGTGTACCACTTTGCGATCCTTGAACAAACACACGGATAGCTTACTCCCTGCATTTAGAAATGCGTACGTTTATTTAGTCACCTTATTCATAGAGCCTTCCAATGACATAAAATGTGACCTCTGTCCGAAGCTGGCATCTAATCAGCACATGGATAACAGGGTTAGGTTAGGAAATGGCCACTGCATGTATTTTCTGGCTGAGATTAGTCACACAGAGTGCAGATGACATGGAAGAGCATACCTCATGATTTATTCCTGAAATCCTTCGTCTGTCCCTGACTCCATTGCCACTGAGAGGTTCCCTTTTTAACCCTTTGTCTTTCCACCTATTTAAGTAGCCCCCATGGGTGTCCAGAGGAGAAAATCCAGGTCTTGACACGCATGATGATAGGGCAAATGCACTGAAGAATAAAACACCATTGTAATTTTCAAGTTTTTTTTTAAGACTGCTGAAAATTGAAATAAAAATGGTGGGATTTTCCTGCTTTTGCCTAACATGTTCACTTGAGTTACATGAGGCCTTTTGTAATGTGACACTAAAGATACTCTCTACCAACATGGATACAGTTGAATTTCCCAGGGATCAGCTTGCTCCCAGATGTTAAGGGCAAGCATCAGAATCTGACCAGCAAAACTCAGGAGATTTTTCAAGTACAAGGAACCTAATACCCCAATGAGAAGATCCCTTCTACCCTGATTTTCCTCTTCTATTTCCCTAGTGCTTCAATATCTACCTGATGCCACCAAACTGACACTCTGAGGCAGATGTTTTCACAAGTAATGGTTTGGGGGAAGGCAGTATGAAATGTACTTTAAGAAACAGCTCCTTTTTTGGAGGAGACATTTTCCACAACAAATTAGAAGAGAATCAATGATTATGGCATTTAGATTTAACTGGATATGGACTGGTATATGAAATGAAATCCATGGCCAACTAGGAGCTGAGAAGTTGGATAGCCCAATGGTTCTATACCAAGATTCCTTCATTAGCTACAAGCAGTCCAAATCTGAGTCTTATCTGTCTCCCAAGTTCTCACCCCAAAGAATTCCTCATAAACAGAAGAGAGAAATGAGACCTGGGTTTTGAAAGTGGAGTTAAAATGTTTAGTATCCATTGTATTCATATACTGATATGTTGAAGTGAAACTACTTTGTACAACTAGTTAAAGATAATAAAAAAATAAACATGTTTAGTATATACTTGCTAAGTAGTAATAAGGTCAAGGACATTGTTGCTCTCATGTTTTCTCATCCACATTCACCAATAGAGATACAAAGACTTTAGCACCTTTGGAAGACATTAACTGGCTCTTACATTATCCCTTGAACTGAGGGTGAATAGGATTGTCTTCACTCAGTAGTTACAGTAACTGGATTTCAGTCCAGAATCTACTAACCAGGTTTGTAAGGCCTTAGTCAAGGCATCTCTCCTCTCTGGCTTCATCTTCCCCTCTATAAAATAAGAGCCTTAGTCTAAGCTTCTTTCTCGTAATAAATGTAGGACTGATATGTCAGTTGAAAGAGAAGCAAGGGTCATTAGTTGAGAGAATGTGATAATGAAAAATGGGATTTTTTCTGGTGAATTGTAGGAAACAGTATTTTCTAGGCTGCATCAGAAACTGAGTCTGGAGCTCATGGAATTGTCTAGAATTTGGCTATCTGCACATTCCTCTTGGATCTTCACACACCAAAACTTCATAGCAAGGTCAATTAACAGCACAACAGGAAGCAAGGGAAAGAGATGAAAGAGAGGGAGGGAGGCGTGGAATGAGGGGAGGGAGGGAGAAAGGAAGGAAGGAAGGAAAGGAGCAGCTTTCAAGTGGCAAGAGAGGGCTGCCCATTGGACAGTTTGGCCCTGAGTGTTGTAGTCTGATGAAGTAGTGAGATATGCACACTTTGAAAGTTTCATTAAGATTTTTTCTGTGTCTAAATAGGATAATGCTACAATCTAACTAATCTTGCTCAGGGCCCTTAAAAAACTGTCACATGAGCTTAACATTTGCCAGAACAACTCTGGAATTCCTGAACACTGGGGACTTTCTCATACACAGTGACCAGAACAGGCCCGGGAGTTTCTTACTCTGTTCTCCCAACCCCTGAGGATTTGATTTTCATGAAAGACACCCCATATAAAAGGAAATACTACTTGAACACGAGGTAACTTCAGTGTGAGGAAGTAAATAGGCCCCTGTAAGAATTGATAAGACTGAACGGGTGTCAGTGACTCATACCTGCAATCCTAGCTACTCAAGAGGTTGAGATCTGAGAATTGTGGTTTGAAGCCAGCCCAGTCAGGAAAAGTCTGTGAGACTCTTATCTCCAATTTCTCACCAAAGAAACCCCCAGAGGTAGCACTGAGGCTCAAGTGGTAGAGCACTAGCCCTGAGTAAAAGAAGCCCGGGGGGAGGGGGGCGCTGGGAACATGACCTAGTGGTAGAGTGCTCGCCTTGTATACATGAAGCCCTGGGTTCAATTCCTCAGCACCACATATATGGAAAAAGCCAGAAGTGGCGCTGTAGCTCAAGAGGTAGAGAGTGCTGCCTTGAGCAAAAAGAAGCCCAGGGACAGTGCCCAGGCCCAGAGTTTAAGCCCCAAGACTTGCAAAAGAAGGAGAAGAAGGAGAAGGAGAAGGAGAAGGAGAAGGAGGAGAAGGAGAAGGAGAAGGAGAAGGAGAAGGAGAAGGAGAAGGAGAAGGAGAAGGAGAAGGAGAAGGAGAAGGAGAAGGAGAAGGAGAAGGAGAAGGAGAAGGAGAAGAAGAAGAAGAAGAAGAAGAAGAAGAAGAAGAAGAAGAAGAAGAAGAAGAAGAAGAAGAAGAAGAAGAAGAATTGATAAGACTGGTGAGTCAGTGGGTTGAGAATATGGCCTAGTGGCAAGAGTGCTTGACTCCTATACATGAAGCCCTGGGTTCGATTCCTCAACACCGCATATACAGAGAATGGCCAGAAGTGGCGCTGTGGCTCAAGTGGCAGAGTGCTAGCCATGAGAAAAAAGAAGACAGGGACAGTGCTCAGGCCCTGAGTCTAAGGCCCAGGACTGGCAAAAAAAAAAAAAAAAAAAGACTGATGAGTCAGGCCTCCGAGCCAAGGGCTGATGTCCCAGAGGGCCCTTTCCCACACACTGCCTGTTATGGAGGGACTGGCTGCTGGTGTGTGTGTGTGTGTGTGTGTGTGCGCGCATTTTTGGAGCAAATGGCCAAGGGACTAGCAGGACTGAGTATCTCTGCCTAGAGGTAACTGATGCAAAAGAGCCTTTGTTTCTTGTGATCAGTGCATCTGAGCAAGGACAAGGGAGCTGAGAAGGAACAGCAGAGTGCTGGGCAGGAGCATGAAGGAAAAAGGAGAGAGCTGAAAGACTAGACTCCAGCTCAGACACGGTTAGTAGCTCCTCAAAGCACCATATAAGGAAGACTTTCTTATCCATGGCTTCTGAGGTTTCTTTTTTCAGCCCAGGGTCGGTGTGGGCGCTGCTGGGTTGCAAGTACTAATGCATGGAAAATGAGTCGTGCCCATAGAGGATGCAGTGGCTGAGTAACCAGGGCAGTTCACACACATCTATCTGATCTTTCTTGATTTTGAGACTGGGGTGGGCTAAGAATTCATCCTTGGTACGGCGACCTATGGTCTTAGTACGCCCTCTGGTGGTGTGAATGGTGCCTCTGCAAAGCTTGAAAGAACACAATTTCTATTGGAAGCATTACTGGCCAAAGTCAGGCCTCACAACCTGACCCTCACTCTTTCCAAGGATAACACAAACGTCATGCAAATGATTTCAGAAACCTTCTATACACGCTCCTTCTATTACTCTACTTGCTTCTTAACAGTCTAAACATTATTTAAATTTCAAAAGGCAGACACAAATTAAATTTAAAAACACTGGATTACCTGAAACGATGCCTATACAATATCTGTAAGCAGACTATCATTTTTGTACCAATCAGTAACAATAATGACTTTATCACCTATTCTGTCTTTCCTGCCTTTTCACTGAATTTCATGTACACCGTCACCCCGAGGTTCACTGATGCAACCACAAAAGTCCAACTTACAGATACAGAATTTAAGATTCATAAAGGTTACAGAGGAAGTAAAGCCTGACTCAATAGGTAGAACACTAGCCTTGATTTAAGAAGACAAGAGACAGCACCCAGGCCTGAGTTCAGGCTCCCTCCAGTACTGGCACACACATGCACATGTGCACATATACATATACACACAAAGTGAACACAAGGGTTAGGCAATTTGCACAAGATTGCAGTTTGTAAGTGACAGGGCCTGGAATCCAGTTCAGGTCTACCCAGTTTGCTTGGCTTTTCACTGAAGTTTTGTTTGTATAAAAGAAAAACATAAGATCATTTAGACACATCTTTCTACGGCGACTTATTTACTGCTAATTGACTTGCTTGCTGAATACTTACTAAACTATTAAAATACTATTTTAATTGGTATTTCAATCAAAATATTAAAATACTATTTTTAAAAGTGACATTTTAGATAAGAACTTTGGTTGTTACAAATAATGTCTCCCTGTTTTGTATTAATAGTGAACAACTGTCCAATGGCTCCTCTGTCAGTCACAGTTATAAGAGCTTTATGTAATTAACTTATAGTTTATACAGTTATTTTCATTCTTATTTCCACTTGAGGAAGCTGGGGCACCAAAATAGTTAAATAATTCCCAGGGGAATTATTTCCACTTGGATTTAATTTATAAAACATGACTTTTTTCATTATAGCATAGGGCAATAGAAACAAGCATGTATTCAGAGACTCCTGGAATAAGAATAGTAGTTTACAGAAGCTGAGGGAAAGGTGTATTTCTCTATAGGTGAGTTAGGAGGTTGGGGGAGGAGCTGGGGGAAGGGATGAATTGTGAGTGCACTGCTTATTAACAAAAACACAAAGGACAGGATCCAGCAAGAGACCTACACAGGGAAATAGTCAAGAGAGAAGAGGAAGCGTTTGCTCATCAGTGGAATAGCATCTAATTAATTGGTAGGGAAGATAGTTTCTCAAGTTGGCTTGTGTTTACATTTCTTTCCTATGCAGTCCTTGGAAAATATCACACTCACTGTTAATGCTTTGCATTAATACGACCTTTTAGGGCTGGAAGCTCAAAAGACAATGGCAGAACATAACCAGTAGACTGACTGCACGGCAAATTGAAATGCTCCCACGGAGTCCCAAAGGCAAAAGGTATTGATGTTCTGAATTGATCAATTAATTCCTAACCAGCATCTTAGGAAAACAAGAGAAAATATCTTCTTCATCCAGGTAGCTCAGGAACCAGTGTCTGGCGTGGTAGAAAGAGATAGAGCAGGGATGGGGGAAGAAATGGGGTGCGATACCTCAAAGAAATATTTCTTGCCCTTGGTGCTTAGCCCTACCAGATCCTAATGCACTGTATAAGCTTCTATGGCCCCACCTTGTGCAGGTACAGATATACAGGAGGTGGTAATACACTGGGTATGTCCAGGTAACCTCCCAAGTCCCCAAGTGCCCTGCTCTTTAGGTCTTATTTTATCAAGTGATGTTCTCACACCCAGCCCTATTTTTCACACCCCATGAAACACTAAATCCTAGTCTGGTGCCTCCTATGGATGGGTGTGTCAGGTTGGAGCACAATCTCTCCTTCTATCTCTGCTGTGGAGTGACTGGGGCAGTCCACTGAAGATTAAAAAGAAAAAGACATTCCCAGTGCATATCCACACTTGACGATCTGGCCAAGATTCCGCCTGACAGTTGAGGACTGAAGTCAGATCCCCCTCTGGCCAAATGTCCCCATTTGCAGAGCAGATTCCAGTCTCCACTGACTCATAGAAGTCTTTGAAGGCAAAAACAAACCTATTCGTCAGCCGAGAAACACATCAAGCACTCTGCAGATACTTTCAGGTAGGGATCAGAGCTATCCTGTAGCCAAGATATCATTGAAAGTCTCTTGCAAAGTAAAAATTGCAAGCTAAGGGAGTTGGAAACATGGCTCAGTTGGTAAAGCAGTAACCAATGAGCAAAAGCGCCAAGTACCAACTTCAAGTCCTGGTCTCAGAACCAAAACAACAACAACAAAAAAAATAAAGATATCAATATATAATCAAATTCTTTTAAAACTGTGCATGTATACATGTTAACTGAATTTAAATCTTTTGAAAATAACGACAATAGAACATACAGTCTTGTACCACAAGAGAACATTTTGGTTAATGGTGAACTGCAGAAATGACAGGGGTCACATATTATAATGGAGCAGAAACATTCTGCCCAGGAGCAGCACAGCTACTGTAATATCCTTGTGATTGCTTTATTTATGCTTATGGTGATGCTGGTATAAACTTCCTATCCTCTTAGTCAAAAGCACAGCACATTAAATACATCATACTCAATAACAAGTATGCTAGTGGTTTGTGTTCACCATGCCATACTTTCTACCATTACATTAGAAAGTTTCCTGCTTACTATAAAAACTTCACTGTAAAAGAACATTCTGCGGGCAGCAGCCTCACAAATCTCACACCTCTGTGTTCACCATATCTCTTGATTTTAATGTAATGTTGTATTCATTATGGCCATAATGTTGCTGGCAAGAAGACACAAAACTCAAAGTCATAAAGGAGGAAAATCAGTGATGGCTACTGTTTGTTGGCTGGCCATGTACCATTAAAAACTCCTGCACCATAAAAATCACAAGCAAAGCAACAAAGATTGTCAACAATGTTCTGAGAAAAGGATGGTCCCAACCACAATGTTGATCATACTGCCAGCTCCGGGTTATTTAAATGGCTCAAGCATCATTGTTCATCACAGAATATAGAGTGGGGGCTGAGTGTACAGGCAATGGAAGGATTTTTGGAGACTACATAAGTTGAGTGTGAAGAAAAATCACTTGCCATAGAACTACAGTTTGATGCTGAGCTGTTCTGCAAAGGCCATGTACTAAAGGCTTAGTTAACAACCTGTGTTTCTACTGGGAGCTGCTGCAACCTTTAGGTGGGGAAGGAGGCTACGTCCCCGGAGGCGTGTCCCTGGTGGGAATACTGAGGACAGGAACTCTTCTACCCTCTCTTTGTTTCCCAGCTGCCATGGGGTGAGCAGCTTTGCACTATCGGTTGCTACCCGTGGTAACAATTTGCTTTGTCAAAGGCCTAAAGTGATGGGTCCATCCTCATGGACTGAAGTCTTTGTGAGAGTAGTGAGGCTTGGACTCAGGGCCTCAAGCTCTCACTTGGCTTTTTCACTCAAGGCTACCTGCCCCTTGAGCCATACCTCCCCTATGGACTGAAACCTTTGAAACCTTGAGCTAAAATAAATCTTCCCTCCATTTAAACCGTTTTTCTCAAGTCTTTTGTCACAACAATGGAAAGCTGACAAACACAGAGCAAATCTTCAATATGGAAAAGGCTCACAATTCTAAAAACAGATAGCCAAAAAGACTGTCATCCACAAGGAAGCTAAATCAATGTCAGGTTTCAGGATGACAGTCTTTCTTGGGAATGTTTCATGTTACAAATGGAAACACTTTGTGGTCTGGCCAAGCTGGGTATTCAAAACTATCAAGCATACACAGCCAATATATTACAGGGCAAATAAGGAGTCAGAGATAAACCAACACCTCATCCAAGATGAGTTCCACTAAAAAGGAAAGGTACTAACTGGAGAATAGTTTCATGATATTGCTTATTGCTGCGAGTGATCATGTACCTTTTATTGAAGGGGGAAATGAAGAGTTAAAGTAAACCCCATTTTCAGGCAGCCCCCGCTTTGTTGTCTGTTTAAATTATGAGCAAACCCAGGGCAAGCTTATTAGGGCCCAGCCGGTCAAGAACTGTAACCACCAGGGAATGCTTAACTCTAACCGTCCCCAGAATGTCTTGAGCCCTGAGCCAATCAGATTTGTACCCATGTCCTAATCTTGCTTGCTTTAACACCTGATTGCTGTAACTTTGTTTTTTGTCTTGCTTGAACACCTGATTGCTGTAACTTTGTTTTTTGCCTTTATAAGCCCTGTGTAATCACAGCTCGGGGCTTCCTCCTAACCTCCGCTGTGTCGGTGGGTAGGACGAGGCCGGAGCTGCGGCCCACTTGAATAAAGCCTTGCCTTGTTTGTGCATTTCGGAATGTCTGAGTCTCGGTGGTCTTCTTGGTGGTCGTTTCACAACTTGGTATAACATTATGTGGTAATATTCATCCCAAAATCAAAATGTTGTTTCTCCCTCCAAGCACTTATTTGGTACAACCAATGGAGTTAGAGGTTTTAATGCTTACTACTTGAGTAATACCTTGCCCAGACAAAAGCTGCAACTGAGGAGGAAGAGGCTAATACATTCTAGAAGGATTACGCTTATGACCACATTGAGAACCTTGTTTGGGCTTGATGTGTATCAACAAGGAGTTAACCAAAGGTACCTGGAAGAATGCAATGGATTTTCCAAAGATGAAATGGTTGCAAAAATCAATAAGGCTGTGGTTGAGTTGGCACACAGCTTAAACTGCGTGTGGGTTGGGATGACATTTCTAGGAATGCCTAGATGTGATCCAGGAACTAACTCATGAGTCATTGGAACTGGAATCATAACATTGCTGAAGAAGAGGCAAGACAAAGGAAGCAGCAGGAAAAAATCCCCAACAAATTTATCTTGGTTACACACCAAGATAATTTGATACAATCCCATTTCTAAGCACTTGCTTCTATTTCCTAGGGAATTCGATGCCAATTCAGAAGGAAACAGAATCAAGAATCAAGCTAACACTCAGAGAATGGGAGAAAAAATTTGCCAGCTGCTCAAGTAAAAACTTGTATATATATATATATAAAACTTGTGTATATATATACACACATAAATACATATATATGCACATAAAAATCCAATTAATATGGGCATATAAATTGGTAGATATTAATAAGAGTCTCAAAGACTTTCTTGCCCAGGCTGGCTTGGAATGGTGATTCTCAGATCTTAGCCTCCTGAGTAGTTAGGATTATATTTATGAGCCACCAGCCACTGTCCCTTTTGTATACATTGTTTCTTGTTTTTTTCTTTTTTAGTACTCAGAAGTACATGTCAAATAAAGAAAGAGCAAGAAGACTGACATTTCATGTCACCCCAGTCAGAATATAAACAAGAAAATAAACAAGGGCAGGGAATGTGACTTACTGGTAGAGTGCTTGCCTAGCATGCATGAAGCTCTGGGTTCGATTCCTCAGTACCACATAAACAGAAAGAAAAAAAAGAAACAAACAAACATAGGTAAGAATGCTGAGTAAAAGGAACCTTCCCCCATATTGTTGGTGGGAATATAAACTAGGGCAATATCTATGATTTAGTTCCTCTTGTGTACAATTTTGGTTGGCCATTTTTGTTTTTGGTCTGTGTATGGGGCTTGAACTCAGGGAACTGGGCACTGTCCCTGAGCCTTTTCACTCAAGGATAGTATTCTACCACCACTGTGAGCCACAGCTCTTCTGGTTCTTGGGTAGTTAATTGGAGGTAAGAGTCTCAAAGACTTTCCTGCCCAGCCTGGCTTGGAACAGTGATCTCAGCCTCCTGAGTAGCTAGGATTACATGTATGAGCCACTGGCCACTGGCCCTCTTGGATACGTTTTTGTTGGGTTTTGTTTTTCTTTCTTTTTATTTTGGTACTGGGGACCAAACCCAGGATGTTGCACTCACTAGGCAAGCTCTTTGCCACTGAGCTATATCCCAGCCCTTGCATACGTTTTGATATTGTCTTTTTAGAAATGTTCCACTTTGTGTAGGTCATCAAACTTATGTAAATAGTTCTTTATCTATTATCCTTTTTTATATCTGTGGGATCAGTAGTGTTCATTTTATGTGATATTAGTAATTGTTCTTTTTCTTAGGCTGGCTTAAAGCCTTATCAGCTTTATTTAATATCTTCAAATTGTTTTGGTTTACTTGAATTTCTCTACTGATTTCCTGTTTTCACTTGCTCTGATGCTTTTTTTTTTTTTTGGCCAGTCCTGGAGCTTGAACTCAAGGCGTGGGCACTGTCCCTGAGCTTTTGCTCAAGGCTAGCTAGTTCCCCACTGCTTGAGCCACAGTATCACTTCTAGCTTTTGCTGTTTATGTGGTACTGAGGAATCAAACCCAGGGCTTCATGCATGCTAGACAAGCACTCTACCACTAAGCCATATTCCCAGCCCCTTAATCCACCACCTCCCCGCCCTTGGGGTTTAGCTTGCTTTTTCCAATTCCCTAAGGTAGAAGACCTAATTAGATTAATAATTTTAGATTTTTTAAATCTAATATATGTTGAGTTCTATAAGCTTCCCTTAAAGAATTTCTTTTACTGCATTAGACTTTGGTAAATCGTATTCTTAATCACCTTTTGTGCAAAGTATTTCTTTAGGCTTCTTTGGCCCCCGTTATTTAGAAATGTTATTTAATATGAAAGTGTACTCGGATTTTCTCTGACACTAGTTTCTAAAGTAGTTTCAAAGTAATTTGAGGTAATGCTTCTTTTAAATGTTAGGGCGTTTTTCCAGGGGGAGGAGGCTGCCTATCTTGATAGATTGCTCAGTGAGGGTTTGAAGAGAGAGTGTATTCTTCTGTGTTGGGGATGAAGTATTCCACACATTAGATCCAGTTGATGGATGGTTTGTACACTTCAATCCTTAATGACTCTGCCTGCTAGATTTGTCAATTACCATTGGAGGATCATTTAAGTTTCCAAATATAACAGCTTATTCCTTCTTTTTGTAGTTCTTTCAATTTTTCCCTTCATTATTATTGCATATCCATCTTAAGGATTATGTATGTCTTTTTGGAGTAGACTCCTTTATCATTATGCAATACCCCTCTTCATCTGTAACCATTTTTCTTGCTCTGCTTTGTCTGAATTTAAAAAGCCATTCCAACTTTGTTTTAATATTAGAATGGTCTATCTATTTCCATCTCTCTCCCTCCTACTCCTTTGTCTTTCCTCAGTCATGCCTACTCTTCATTAAGTGCCTTCACTATTAAGAGCTTTTAGCATAGTAATCATAGCTAAAGACTCAGGCTGATCATTCTGACATCCTTGCTGTATCTCAATCTAGTTCTCATGTGTGTTTTTTTTCTTTTCATTGCTATTGTTTTTGTCTTTCTTGTTTGTTGCATGTTTGACAAGATATACTAGGCAAAAGGAAATCCAGTTACTAGGCTTTCAATGATGCAGTGGCAATGAAGGTAAAGAACATTCCATAGCAGGTCTTTTGTGAAACTAAGCTCTTGGACTGACTTTCTCCCATCTCTCATCTTTTCTTATGTGAAGCAGGAAGGCCAGTGTGATCAGTGTTTGTCAGGCTGGTTAAGCTCTGAGGAAATCCAGCAGAAGTGGATTTCAAAATGGTTACTTATTCCTCATAGCCCTGCTGGAAGCATACTGACTTTGGGGGGTGTGGGGGCTCTTTGTAGTCTATGCTTGATTTCCAACAACTAGTCAACTATAACAGTATTTCTGCCTAATGGGATCCCTGATGGTACCGGATAGACTTTGACAGCATGTCTCCAGTGTAAAGGCTGATTTGTCCTGTGACTTCAACTCTCTGATGGAACAAAGAATTGATCTTATCTTCAGCTTTTCTTTGTGAGGAGGGGAGCTATCACTTCTCTGTGAGACCTAGTTTCTGTACCTTCTTGCCAGCAGATGGTATTGTCACTAATTTTGTTTTTAGATGTTCTAACGCAGATGTAGTGATACTTCAATTTGATGTCATTTTTTCATATTTTCATGTGCTTATATTCTTTTCAGTGAAATAATAGGATTTTTTATGTTTTCTAATTTTTTTACCTGTGCTTTCTGAGTTCTTTACATATACTAGATATGAGTCTTTTGTTAGATTTTGTCATTTGTTCATACCCGTTTGAAGGTTCCTTCTTCTTTCCAACAGTGTTTAGGGAGAAAAAGTTCATGATTTTTGATCAGGTTAATTTGTAAAGGTTTTTCTCCTTTCTGTCAGTACTGTGGTTTTGAACTGAGGGCCTCATGCTTGCTAGGTAAACACTGTTCCACCAGAGCCATGCTTCCAGCCATTTTTGGCTTTAATTTTTCAGATAAGGTTTCTTGCTTTTTCTCAAGCCAACCTTGGACCAAGATCCTTCTACTTTCAGCCTTCAGCACAGGTGGGACTACTGCTTTGCGCCAGCATATTCAGCTTGTTCTTTGAGATGTGGTTTTGCTACCTTTTGTCTTTTCTTTTTTTGGGGGGGAGGGGGGTTGGGGAAGTGGGGCACTATGCTATCCTTAAACTACAATATTTTTTTTCAACTGTTTATTTTATTTTTATTTTTTTGCCAGTCCTGGGGCTTGGACTCAGAGCCTGAGCACTGTCCCTGGATTCTTTTTGCTCAAGGCTAGCACTTTGCCACTTGAGCCACAGCACCACTTCTGGCCTTTTCTATATATGTGGTACTGAGGAATCGAACCCAGGGCTTCATGTATATGAGGCAAGCACTCTTGCCACTAGGCCATATTCCCAGCCCTGTCTTTTGTCTTTAAAGTAACATGGATTACAAGTGTGAGCCACCATGTCCAGCTTGGGTTTTTTTCTTTTTATTTAGGTGAGAACTATTCATCACAAACTACTCACTAAAATGAGTGGCTTTCTTTCTGATTTTTCCTAAAGGTTTTAGTTTTATGCTTTACATTTAAATCCACAGTCTACTTTTGGATTACACAAATTATCACAAATTGCCACTGACAGATTATAAGCCTACCCTGCACTATACTAAAACCAATCTGGCAAATACAAATTTTGATTGAAGAAAAAGTGGAATAAATCTATGATTTGGGGGGGGGCAATTACAGTGGGTGTACTCAAAATTCAACATGAAAACACCATAAGGCCAAGAAAAAGGCAGGAATAAAAGGAAGTAAAAGACTTGGAAAATTAACTCTCCCAGGCTTTTGCTTACTGATCAGATTATACCAAACCTAAAATTACTAAGATAAAAGAATAAGTGAAAAGCTATCATCAATTTACATGTAAATTATGCTAAAGCATAAAGCTTAAAACAGTACTTCCCAAATCAGTCATGTCTGGTTTACATGAACAAGTTTTCCCTATCTTCTTATAATCATGTAATTACAAATAAATCCTTTATTACTTCTGACTAAACTGGAATCATATAATTTCTTTTCCACATTTGGTAATATCAAGACAATCACCAGGTTTTGTACAGTATATCAGGTATCATAAATAAAGCCAAAATTGTGATCACCGTTATTTTCTTATATAGGTTCAATATAAATATATATTGCTCAATTTTACCGTAAGGTTTTAGACAGGGTTACTATTCTCTTTGAATGAAATGGCACAGTGGCTGGGGAAGAGGGCTGAGTGGCTAACTGGAGACACTCTGGTAGCAGTGCTCATGGCCTTCCCGTGGACGGTGACCTTCTCGTGGTCAACAGTGCTGCCTTTGTTTGCAAATGGACCAGCTGGGAAGTAAAAAGACTTGTTGACTTTTTAATCATAATTATCTGCCATCAAATTACTCATGTCCAAGTGCAGTTGCAGACCTGTGATATTTTTCCAGTGGACTAGAAGTCTGTCCAGTGGACAAAGTTGTTGTTGTTGTTTTTAATTATCATAGTCAGTTTGTCTTGGTCTTAAGAACTTCCGGATTCCGTCCTTGGAGGAGATCAGGATCTTCCCAAGGCCTAGGGCCTCGAATATTCTCCCAGTCTTCGAAAGTGGAGTGCTTTATTTTCTATAAAATGTTAAAGTATACATATTAGTGCCCTGTGGCTTTGATTGGAACCGCAGTGAATGAATGACAAGTGAAAAAGAAAAAATCTAATAGACCCTCAATTACAATTTTAGCAAATAAATCAACTGCAAACTAAATAAACTGGAAATAATGTAATCTTTCTCAGGATTTAGAATGTTTCCTGCTTGCCATTTATGTTAATGGCCAATCTTTTCCCCCATAGTAAATAAACTATTAATATAGGAAAAAGTGTATGAACCTTGCTTTTGAGGGCACAAAAAGGGGGGAGAAGCTAGAAAAACAAGTCTAAGTGTGAAGGGTGGTTGAGCATGACAAAAGCATTAGGTAATGAAGTTTGAATCTAGAGTCTTATTCTTGCTAGGTAGGTGCTCTACCACTTGGCCCACATCCCTACCCCTTCTTGCTTGTGTAATGTTTCCAATGGAGTTCTACATTTCAGCCCAGGCCAGCATGAACTGTGATTTCCTATTCAGGCTTCTCACGAAGCTGAGATGTCAAGCACATACCACACCACATCCAGCTTTTTGTTTTTATTTTGGCTGAAATGGTAGTTCATGAACTTTTTACCTGGCCCGGCTTCAATATTGTGATATCATCCCAATAGCAATCTCCCAAATAGTTAGGATTACAGTTGTAAGCCACTGCACCTAATTGAAAACACTCTTGGGGAAAAAAAAATTTTGAGTCTGTAGTAAGTCTGATGAAGGAACAAAATTTTAACTCAGTGCAAGAAGGGGATATAATGGTATGGAATAATCAAAAAGTATGAAAACATTTGAGTAAAGTAACAACTGCTACGCACATTAAATAAGCTGCTTAAGACAATTTAGTCATTTTTAGAAGAGAGGCAAAAGTGGCAGGAAAAGTTCATGTAAATGTCCAGACTTGGCAGCTGCTGGGAGCTCACACCTGTAAACCTAGTACTCAGGAGGCTGAGTTCTGAGAATTGTGGTTCAAAGCCAGCCCAAGCAGGAATGTCAATGAGACTTTCATCTCCAATTAAGCACCAGAAAAAGCCAGAAGTACAGCTGTGTCTCAAGTGCTAGAGCATTAGCCTTGAGCACAAAAGTTCAACAACACTCAGGCCCTGAGTTCAAACCTCAGGACTGGCACACACACACACACACACACACACACACACACACACACACACACACACACAAGTATAGCCCTTAGGAGCTCTTTTTAGGGAAAGATTCCCTGTAGAAATTCTGCAAGACATGCTGTGGCCAAATACTAACTGTACATTTTCTAGGCAGGACTACTCAAACCTTACCACTTAACAGCCAACTGCCATAGTATTGTGAAAAAACACACCCAAGAAATGCTGAGGGAAAGCAAAGTCAGATACCATCTGTGCTGTTCAACTTTTGATTTTTTACTAATCAGACAGGTAGAAAATGACATAACTTTCACATTTCTATTATAATTTGGTCATATGTTTAAGAATACTTATTTCATCTCCTTGAACTTTTTACATACTTGGCCTTCACTCATAAGTTGTTTCATTCTTAAGTAAATTAGTCATAAAATAGTATTTTAAAGATTTCTCCTGTAACTTGTGACTTTATAAACAACTTTGAGACTGAACTTTTGAATTTTTATTTATAAACTAATCTATCTTCATTTTTATAGTTTTTAGGTTCTCTATCCAACTTACTCAAAGCCATAAACACAAAAAAAATCTGCATTTTTTTCTGCTCCTAGTACTTTTAGAATTTTTGAGTTTTAAAAAATGTGTGTGTGTGTGTGTGAGTGCATGTGTGCAAGCACACATCCCCACTGTGGGGCTTAAAATCAGGGTCTGGGTACTGTCCCTGAACTTCTTTGCTTAAGGCTATGATCTACCACTTGAGTCACACCTCCACTTACAGCTTCTTGCTGGTTAATTAGAGAAAGAGTTCCATGGAATTTCCTGCCTAGTTTTGCTCTGAACCATGATCCTCAGCCTCTTGAATAGCTAGGATTACAGGTGAACAATTGAGGTTCAACTGTTACTTTTCAATTCTTTTTTTTTTTTTTTTTTTTTTTTGCCAGTCGTGGGGCTTGGACTCAGGGCTTGAGCACTGTCCCTGGCTTCCTTTTTGCTCAAAGCTAGCACTCTACCACTTGAGCCACAGCGCCACTTCTGGCTTTTTCTGTTTATGTGGTGCTGAGGAATCGAACCCAGGGCTTCATGCATGCAAGGCAAGCACTCCACCACTAAGCCATATTCCCAGCCCTACTTTTCAATTCTTGATACATGTCTATTTATCTGTAGTCTATGATCCAAAGGCCCATCTTTATTTTGTCCTGAAAGGGTTATATACAGGCTCAGTATCCTTAAATCCATAATCTGAAATCTGAAATGCTCAAAAACCAGAAGCATTAATAAAATACTAATTTTTTTTAAACTTCAACTGGGTGTATAGTTCTGAGGTCAAATCCTTGCCTAGCATCCATGAGACCATGGGTTCAACCCCCAGCATACAAAAGCAAACAAAAAAGCAAAATACCATCAACAAAGAAACACACAAATATCCGTATATTCTAGAGCATTTTGAGCATTTTGTTCAGATGCATTATCGGTAATGTTTATCTAAAAACTCCAAAATCTAAAGTGCTTATGGCTCCCAGGGTTTTAGACAAAAAAAAAAAAATACTGAATATGTAGTTTTGTAAATAGCATGTATTTAAAACAAGCACTTTTTTTCACTTATCTTAAGGCTGACAGACCCATCATGACTAGTACTGTTATATAACACAGACTCTTAACATACTATACCTCATACTCTGACTCTAAAGATACTTTATTCATTTTCAGTTTTTTTTCCAGTTCAGGATCGATCTGTAGAAAAGAAAGAGGAGCCAGAAGTTATTTACCTCTGTTACTTTCAAGTATCAGTTTTTTAAGTTTCTAAATAGGCTTGCTAGATTGGTATGGGCAATTTAATCCCCTCATCCTCACCAATCACAGAGCAGCAGCTACTATATAACATCCACCACAGCAACCAACAACTAGTTGGCCAGGCATTGGGACAAAGCAAAGTCTCTAAGCATTCTTTTTATCCCTACTACTACATATAAGAAAAATAAGGCACAGGAGTCTGAATACATTGTCAGAGATGTACCTTGGCCTTTAATGGTAGGTCTCTACCTCCAGAGGCCATACCATTCACCACCAAGACAAATTGGGTTTCATAGAAATACTATTTTTTGAAAATGCTAATATTTAAAATTCAAAGAACAACAAAATCCTAAATAAACAATAAAGGGATAGCAATGAAAAAAATCGGGGTTGAACAGTGGTGCCACCACTACTGTGATGTACCACAGAGGAGGGAAAGCTAAATTGAGTGGAAGAGCTGAATAGTGGTACAACGTCAACTAATGCTACAGTCCTAAAGACCAAGCTCACCCTCAGTTCCTCCCTCCCTCATCCTCAACAACCCATGGGATCTCAATCTTCACTTCATCAGTTTGACTTCTCAACCTCAACCAAGCTCACCCTCTGAATCTCAGTAGTTCTTTTAATCTCATCTCATTTCACCCTCCTCCAACAGACACATCTGAGCTCATTTTTATGCTTATTCCCTTGAAGTCAACTTGAAGGGGGGAATGAAGAGTTAAAGTAAACCCCATTTTCAGGCAGCCCCCGTTTTGTTGTCTGTTTAAACTATGAGCAAACCCAGGGCAAGCTTATTAGGGCCCAGCTGGTCATGAACTTTAACCACCCCCAGAATGCCTCGAGCCCTGAGCCAATCAGATTTGTACCCGTGTCCTAATCTTGCTTGAACACCTGATTGCTGTAACTTTGTTTTTTGCCTTTATAAGCTCTGTGAAATCGCAGCTCGGGGCTTCCTCCTAACCTCTGCTGTGTCAGAGTGTAGGACGAGACCCGAGCTGCGGCCCTGTTTGAATAAAGCCTTGCCTTGCTTTTGCATTTCGGAATGTCTGAGTCTCGGTGGCCTTCTTGGTGGTCTTCTCGAGACTTGGCATAACAAACTGACCTTGTCTTCTCAACTCAAATCAACCTGTTCTCTTGACCTGACTTAACTTTTCTGTCCATTGAAGCCCTCCCCGTAGCTCAGCCTTTCCACTCTCCTCCCTAACCTGGTATTATTAGCACCACAAGAGTTCCAGTTCTCAAAATCCAAACTGAAGCAATCTAGGATTACTCATATTTTCTATGACATACAGCACAATGATCATCAAAGGCTGACAATTTGCTACTGAAATCGTTTTCTGGAGCACATGGATTTCTCTTCATTGCCATTACACATGCTTCCCTTCAGGGCCCATTATTGTGCAGCTATTCCACTAATGCAGCGTTAGAACTCAGGTACTCCGGTGGTCACCAATGCAACAGTGTTCAGGTGGGACCCTTTGGAAAGTGACTGGATGATAAAGGCTATGATCTGATCAATGGAGTGTTTATAATCCATGTAATGGGCTATTGGGAGGCAATAGAACCTTTATGAGGAGGGACTTAGTTGGAGAAAGTAGGTCCTGAGGGGTGTAGACTTGAAGGGGATTTTCCCCACCCTTCAGCTCCTCCTCTCTCAGTCTCTCTCTCTCTATCCTGGCCATCATGAGCTCCACTCTGTCTTCCCACAGACCTAAAGGCAAAAGATCCCGCTGATCATGGCCTGAAATCTCTGAAACTATGAGTTAAGATAAACCTTTCCTCTTGTTTATTTCAGAAATAAAAAGCTGACTAAGCAGAGAGTTCTAATAGCTCTTTTCTTACTCAGTCTAAACAGATTCTTCCCTTCTATCTTGCTCCTCCAATCCCCATCCATTCTATAGTATACTGAAGAGGAAATGAAAATGAAAATCTGACTATATGCTCTCAAACTCATACAACATAAGTTGCTTCTACAGTTAACTCCTATTTAGTCTTACAGTCAGATTCAACAGTTGACATCTTTTTGCCTCATCTTAAAATTCTTGCAATGTTTTATTTAAAATTCTACTACAGCATTTCCTGGGTGTTTTTGTTACTGTATATGTCTGGGTACATTTATGTATATAATGTATCTTCTACTTGCTTATAATTTAAAATTTACAGGACCAGTTTCTTAACACTTTATCTGAAGGAGCTAACAAATGATTAACATGACAAATATGCAGTTATTTTTCAAATATATACACTGATTTTATATAAAAAATCCTGTATGTTATTTTTCCTGGTGAGTCATCATTTATCTTTTCAGGATAGACACAGTGGGGATTACTTTTAAAGTGTATACATTTTTCGAATATATACACTTCTAGTTATCATATTATCATAAATTGCATGCTAAAGAAATTCGGATGTTAACTGAAACTGTCTCCAGGTGATGGGACATGAGCTTCTCTCAGCTTTCCCGTTTCGACCCACAATCACAGGACCTTGAGATCAACATTTGGAAATCATTTCAATGGATCTCACAGTATGGAGAGTATCACAGGTAGAAGCTTCAACAAAGATTCATTTTAACATAGCAAGATAAAGGAGAAATAGAAAAGGGGGAAAAATAGACAACAGTATGCTCATTCATGATATTAAAGATTAAGAGAATACAAAGACTGTCCACGGTCAAATGAAGATTGCTAAGAACAGAGACTATATACTTCAAAACCAAACTACAGACACAATACAAAGACACAGTCAAATTCCCAGTTGTAGTTCTTACTTTTATCTTCACAGCATCATAGCGGATTTGTGAAAACTCACGAAGACCAAAGGAACCACCAATAACCAGCAACTGAAACAAAGAAAACAGATATGTAGAATTCAGCCTGTCAGAACTTATCTCCAACAAGCAAAACAGCCTATAAAGAAATTCTGTATGTTGGGGAGGGAAGGAAGGGGGTAACAAGTATGACAAGAAATGCACTCACTACCTTAAGTATGTAACTGCAACCCCTCTGTACATCGTCTTGGCAATAAAAAATAGAAATTAAAAAATCCTGTATGTTATTTTTCCTAGTGAGTCATCATTTATCTTTTCAGGATAGACACAGTGGTGATTACTTTTAAAGACATTGTACCTTCCACCTGATAGCAGAGTGATGGAGAATGGAAACTTAAATGGAGGAACACTATAATTAAAGTTTTCAACTTAAACCAGTCTGTGTCAAAATCAAAGTAGCCCATCATGGGATGTCACAAGATGTTTTTGAGTCCCCTACCATCTAAGGCTTTATTCTATGCTGAGTTAGGGGATCAAGGCTCAAAGCCAGTCCAGGAGTACATACGAGATTATCAACAAAAGGTAGGTGAGATGGTATACACCTCTCATCCCAGATGTGTGAGAAAGTGAGATTAGGAGGACTGGCCTGCAGTTCCAGGCCAGCCTGGGCAGAGGAGTTTGTGGGGCTACATTTCAATGGAAAGGTGAGAGAAAATATCAACTTGAACATTAATGAAGTACAGTAATTACAACCTATCAGACATCTGACATTATTAAAAGAATTGTTTACTTTGTTCCAGTATTAGATTTTAGAGTACTGAACACAGCACTTTCCTCTGCAGGTTTATTACATGCTTCCAGTCAAAACGCAGAAACAAGGTGGGTGCCAGTGGCTCACACCTGTAATCCTACTACTATTCAGGGGACTGAGACCTGAGTACTGTGGTTCAAAGCCAGCCTGGCCAGGAAAGGCTGTGAGACTCTTAGTTTATTTGAGAACAAACTATTCAGAAAAAGAGGGAAGTGGCACTGTGGCTCAAGTAGAGTGCTGGCCTTGAGCAAAAAGAAGCTCAGGTTCGGCTCCCAGGCCTTGAGTTCAAGCCCTGGGACCAGCAAAATAAACAGAAACACAATCCACTAGGTAAAATACACACATATGTAGCAGTGTAAAGTAACATCCTAGGGAACAAGGTTCCTCGGGTACTTTCCAGTTCAAAAACCAAAATAAAGGAAACTATATGAGGCACTTCAATGTACAGTGATTCGATCATTTTGAAAGGTGAGAAAACCAGACTAGCTTTCAGAAAGAGGGACTGGTGATTACAAGTATGTGACTAAAATCACAATGTTTCTGAACAGCACAGGGATCTGCAGGAGACAGTTTCTACATTGCTACAGCATTTTATTTTATATGTACTACATTTTATAAAGACAAAGAGTTACTCACAAAATACATTTTAGAGTTTTCTAAAGATGAAAAATTCCAGATTCATCGAAGAATTAAAAACTTATTACTTTTCTAAAGTCATTTTTAGTACTGTGTAAATACAAAAGCTGGTAACTTAGGCTGGACACCAGTGGCTGTAATCCTACTGTAGAGGCTGGGATCTGAGGATTGTAGTTCAAGCCCAGACACTCAGACAAATCTGAGAGGGTCTTATCTCCAGTTAACCAACAATAAGTCAGAAGTGTTTAGTTTCCTTTTTGTTCTGGCTACCAAGAAACTCGGCCATGTTTCTCTGTTTTGTTTTTGCCAGTCCTAGGGCTTGAACTCAGGGCCCGAGCACTGTCCTGAGCGTCTCTTGCTCAACGCTGGCTAGCACTCTACCACTTGAGCCACAACGCCACCTCCGACTTTTTCTGTTTAGGTAGTACTGAGGAATTGAACCCAGGGACTTCATGCACGCTAGGGCAAGCATTCCACCACCGAGCCACATTCCCAGCCCTGCCATGTTTGGGTTTGCAGAACTGTAGGCTCATTCATAAAGTCTTGTTTTAGTTCATCATAAAATTCTGGAAGCCAGACTGGGTCAAACTCTTGTTGATAGTGCTCTCTGTGGATGGCGTTTCCTTAGTTGTGAAACTACTGGTAACCGCACAGGTCAAGGAAAGGAAAGTGGAGTAAAGTGACTCAAGGTCCTGGCGTGGGCCGCGTTACATAGATTACCTAAAAGCTCTCATTCGGTAGCCCAGCCCCTTTCTGGCCAGGATGCAGGTCAGCAACGTCTTCTCCAGAGACCCGGCAGTCAAGACCAGGCCACAGCAGGGCGCCGGGAGTCGGGGCCGGGCAGTTAGGGCCAGGTGGAGTCAGTGGCGGCCGGGCCTGCAGGAGCCTCCTCTCCTCCCCGCCGGGCGGTCGCCTCACGCCACTCACCAGCATGGGGACTCCGTAGCGCAGGGTCCTGTTCTTGCGCAAAGTACGCATCACCGAAGCTGCAACCATGACTGACCCCTTCTGTCCCCCGGCTCGGCCTCGGCCCTTCGCGGCCCAAGCTCCCCTTCAAATACAAGAGTTGTTGGCTCACCTCCTTTCCGTATGGGATTGGGGCCGAGTCCCTCCCTGATGTCCTCCGCCAGACAAAAGCAATCGATCCGTCGTAACATACTACAGCGTTCCCCCCGGAAATTAGGAGTCTGTGCGTTAGTTCCGGGCTGTCGAGCGTGACATTGGGGTTTAGGGTTTGGAAAATCCGGTTCAAATCCCCAGTTCATTGGAAACCAATACTCCACATGCTCTGAGTCTTGACTAACGTCTGCTTTAGAACACTCACGGACATAGAGCCACTGGATAAACTCCGCTAAGGGAAGAAATGGCATTTTGAGGCTAGTTCTCTACCTATCTCATTTGGGGATTGGGAAATTAGAGTACGTTTAATAAAACTTTTAAAAAGTAAATCGTTAGAAAGTAGTTTGAATTTAATCAGTGGTGTCTTACTAGTTATCACTGAACCACGAATACCAGTGCGTTATTGTGAAGTATCTTGAAATCTTGTCATTTATAAACAACCACACAGGCTACCTTTCTGCAATGCCTAGAGCACAGAGATAAAAAGATGACACCCTGCCTGGCAGGGTCAAAACTGACAGACTGGTCAAAACGCAAGAAAACATGTGTGCAGTACTGTATAGTTTGGAGATACAGGCCTTCTCAAATGTCATTTGCTGGAAGGAGGTAGAGAAAGCTTTTTGTAGTGTGCGGGTGTCAGACAGTGACATCTTCCATGCTATCCCTAAATTTTTCCACCTGCCCTGCCTCTCCAGTACCCCTAAAAGGTTTCTAGTTATTATCTTTCCACTTGTTAAAACAAACCACTTCGCTTTGAGCAAAAGAAGCTCAGGGGCAATGCCCAGGCCCTGAGTTCAAGCCCCAGGACTGGCAGGAAAAAAAAAAAAAAAGCTACTAAATAGTGTCCAGTGGAAAAAACTCTAGATCTAGCAACTGTTCCAATGACACTCGTGTCTGTACAACTGTAAATTTAAATTTAAAGCAAATGCAAAAACAATAAAGATTCCAAAGTCAATTTTCCAGAAGATTGACTTCTACTGCCAGAAGACTGTCTTTTTTCTTCTTCTTTCAGCTTTTCAGGGACATCTTTTTTTTTGGTAATTTATTAATTAAACAAAAAATTTTTGACAAGGTGTTGTGCAAAAAGGGTACAGTGACATAGTAGGGCAGTGTGTACATTTCTTGTGATATCTTACACCCTGTTTTTCTTTCCCTTCCCTAGGTCAGGTAGACATTTATACAATACACAATGTACCAAGAACATATAGAGTAGCCACGTGGCCTACAACCAAGAAAATTTGCCTAGGGCTTTAAATGTAATGTCGACATTAGACAATATGTCGACAATAGGAAGACTGTCTTTTTGATATTGTTTTAAGATTCTCTTGCATTGCCTCTATTGCTCACTCCAGTTTGGTCAGGTATAGGGTACAGGGCTTGTCCTTGGAAGCAGCCCAAGTCTTCCCCGAGGAATTTGTGGTCTCCTTGAAGACCTGCTCCACCCCCACTCCCCACCATCTCCTAGCTGCACCCTCCGCCAGCATGCAAGTGGGCTGAGCAGGAGAACTGTGCACAGTGGCTGAAGAGTGGGCCAGGACCAAGTGGATGCTCCTGAGTTTCTGCGGGTGACCTGACCAGTGTTCTTGCTGTCCTACCACAATCCCTACCACAGTCACTGCAGGGTCGGCAGCCTTATCCCCCACCCCCTGCCCCGTGACCACAATCGCGGCTTTTCCTGCGTGCAAGGATGGCTGGAAGGACAACGGCTGCCACTCATCAAAGTGGTTCTAGTGCAACATATCCATCTGCAACAACGTGCTACAGCAACACTTTGGGCTGCACCTGTCCCTCCCTACTCCCGCAGCAGCTGGCTGTTCAATCCCCGCGTGTGGAGCAGAGGGGACTCCTTCAGGATCTGCCCAGATGGTCGAACCTGCACACCCGACACCGACCACTGCAACCTTTCCCCTCCTTGCAGACACCTGGACAGCAGCGCACACCTTGTGCTTTAACTGAAACCAAATAGACCCGGGTGCCCCTGCCTGCTGTTCCGTGGCCCGGGCGTCCTCAGGGCCACGCTCCGGACCGCTACCTTCAGCCCTGGGAGGGACCTGCCCAACGGCTGGCTGGTCCGGAGCGTGGCCCGAGCCATAGTGGCCGCCATGGGGGTGGGGCCGGGGCTGCTACCGTTGACCCCGGTCCCAGTCAGGTGGGCGCGTCGTCGTGGGCTAGAATCCATGTCCTGCGTGCTGTGGCTGACGGGTGTGATCGTCCGTGGGTGGTGGGCACGAAAAAGCCAGAGGGATTCGTGTGCTCGGGCCACCTCACCGGACGGCCAGATGGGCAGCGGTCCTTGCAGCTGGGGCTAACGGAGTTTTCTACCTTTCTTCAACCATGTTTAAATTATTTCGTAAAATTGTCAGGTAGAAACAAAATATTCTGGAATGGTTGCTATTTTGTGGTTTCAAGGTATCACATGCTGGGAGTAGCGCAGTGTTTGTGTTCTGACATTTGTGACCAGAGGTCATGGATTGCTTACAGAATACCTTTCCTAGTTGGGTTTCACTTCTGTGGCTCCAGGAAGAAGGCATTGGGATCTGAGGCCATCAGGTGGCCCAAGGCTCTCAGTGGGATCTATGATGGTAAGCCTGCCCCTACTAATAGTTGTGGCTCTGGTGGCAAGCATATCTTGTAACTGTTGGTGGCACCTGAGGCCAGTACATCTGGCCTGCTACTCCTGTCTCTCAGCCTGTACTGGCTCTCTCCTGCCTAGGTTTCACCAGAGACCTTCCCAACTGTGTTCTCAGAAGTGCCTCTCCTGTCTGTTATGTCTCCCTTCATGGGACAGTGGCAATAAGCTCCCGACAAACTTGCTTTTGCATCCTTCAGTGTGTGCTGTGGTCTTCAGATCACTGTTGACTTGCAAGCCCTAGTCACCTTCCTTTCTTAATTTAATATACGGCGTGGAATTTAATAGACACCTATTTGGAGAATTGCTTTTTCCTAAGAAAGGAAGTGATGGATCACTAATATCCTCTCATCTTTAGTCTTTTTCTACAGCAATACTTAGACTTATAGCAATGTTTACAGCTGTGCAACATGAACACATACTAGTGCATCAATCCAAGTTTGGTACAGTGTCTTGCACAGAATACAATAAATATTGACTCGCTATTCCAATTATGAGTGGCTAAACAGTCCAAGTAATCATATTAAATCATTCACTGAATAGTAAGACTTGGCAATAAAATAAGGTACATGACTTAGGCAAACAATATTTTATTAGAATTATATATAATACATAATGATAAATATAAGAAATGTATTAAGTATAGGATCTTAAAATACCTACATTCAATTTTCAAAACTCAACATTATAATTTAGGTGGTAGGAACATTATATATAATTTATAAAGTAGTACAAATATTAGATTTGAACTATAAAGAACAGGAATTTTTTTACAACCTGTAATGGATTCAGATACCTCATTTATAATTTTAGTTTTCCACAGAATCAGAATAATGTACATAAATAGTACACTTGCCTAAAACAACATATTGGTCTTTAAATGCTGTTTAATTTCCAAGAAAACAAATTATTTAAGTGCATCTGAATCCCGATTATCAACCAAAGCTAAGCTTCTACCAATGATGAGACAGGTATTTTCAAACTTACATATATTAATAAACAAAAGAGGAAATCACTTTCCCTACTGCTTGTCATTTGCTTCACGTTGTATATCTCAAGATCTTTTAAAATTTAATATCCAAACCCTGGAAGGTAAGTAGGTTTAAGGTAGAAGCTGCTGCAAATGCCATCAGATACAAGCGTACCAAAGATTGAGGCTCCAATGGGGCTGGCTCACACGAGAACTGAATACTGTTGGTGTGTCTTACAATGAGTTATCTAAACAAGTCGCAAAAAATAGCACTGTCTAGTTCAGGTTGAAACGTATAAGGCAATGTGTCACTGCTGCTTAAAACAAGTTTCTCCCTATCTAATAGTTGACTCAGAGGTCACCTTTTTTCTCTTATAACAATACTGATATGTGATAGTTTTTCTTTTCTAAATTAAAAAACAACTGTGGTGATGGTCTACTTATCTTCTTGTCGCTGCATTGTATTCTGCACGGTACCATTTATCCTACTATTAACCTGATGATATGCTTTTAACTTCTCACCGACTTTATGAATTCTCTTTACTATAACCTCCTCTGTGTTTTTCACTATCCACTCCCTCCACAGAAGAGCCCCAATTTTCAATAATTTCCCTTTTGCTGTCTGTAACATAAACTTGACAGCAAATTACCTACTTACTTATTGGCCAATTCAATGTTAAGTGTTCTCCCAACAGGAATAAAAACATCCTTTTAGGATGAAGGTTTGCAAAAGTTTCTTGACAAATCCCATGTCCAATCAGTATTTATTAGATAACAGCTAGATTGTCTATGCTAAAATTGGTATCTGATTGCCTCAGGCAGAGTCTAGATAATCTTAGGTTGAAATACGTAAGCCATACAATCTGGCCAAGTTATCCAGAGGATAGAAATAGTTTTTCTTAAGCCCAGAAAATTGAACTTGGTTCAGCTATTCTCAGTGCTTCAAACCCAACTTATGTACCACAGAACAGGATGGTGTTCCTACCTTGCCAGCACCCCCCTATCTCCTAAGGTCCATTCACTTGCACTCTCCTTCCCAGACTTCCCCGGAAAACACCCAACAAATCCCCCTCCTCCCTAAAACAAAACTCATTTCCTTCCTTCCTCTGAAAAACAAAAAAAAAAAAAAAAAAAAAAACAAGTTTATTCACTTATAATAAAAACCATAACAAGTATTTAGTGTCTTTGAAAAAAAATAGTAATCCAGATCTTTTCAACTTAACTAAATCAGAAGCAGAGCTGATTTCTTCTCTGTCCTGCTAGAAATCAGAGAATGGTCAGCAGCCTAGAGGGGTTCAGAGGCCACCTGGGGCTCGATCTTTTCCGTTGTCTTGCTGGTTTGGTTTGGCCCGGTGACTCCAGCCCTGGCCACATCCACGCACTCTGCCGTCCTGGTGCGATGAGGCTCCACAAAAGCCATTAGGCAGCCCGGAGCTTGATAAAATTTAGCTGAATATCTCAAGGGTGTTTTGGTTTTTTTTTGAATAATCAACTTGAATTATTTTATAATTTACCTCAATATCACCATAGGCGTTATGAAAAGGTTGTTCTTCCACAATTTTCAATTAGTTGCTTCACCTATTACTTTTCTGACTCCGAGCACCCTCTTTAAAAGCTTCCTCATTCCCACTATGTATGCTCTACAAAGCAGATATTCCCAAGTTCTTCAATTAGGATCATCTCTTAGATCAGAAACCAAAGTGGTTTCTTCACCTCTTTAATTCTCCATAAGGCATCAATATTATACTGTCACATAAGGATGCGTGTGTGTGTGTTTTTTTTTGTTATTTGCTTTTTAAAAAAAGTAAAAAGCTCTTCTTATTCTCTTGTGTCCATTACAGGCACTCAAGAATGTATGTAAAAGGCCACAAACACTTCCCAAGGAAGATCATTAAGTAAGAAAATCCTTGCTTCCTCTCATGTCATACATCTGGCCTTCCATGCCAGTTAAGAAAAAAGGTGTAACTCATGGTGGCAGGAAGACTGGATCTTTCCCTCTTTGGGTCCTAGCTGAATTTTTATTGGCAGTCCTAGTAAAATATGTAATTCCCCATTTGTTCTAAGTAAGTCTTAGCTTATGCCAAGCTTTCCTTCAAATAATATCTTTACTCTCCCATTAGAATATAAACATTTGGAGGTTTTGAAGAGCAAGGTGCTAGGTCGGAATCAGTCACTTTCACTCATGTGTTGGTTATTCAGAGGGGGGAAGATACAAAAAAATAGCAGGGATGGAGGGTGAGAGAAACATAAGTTCACTGGGAGCACTGGCAGAAAGCTTTTCAAAGCTGTTGTCGGTACTTCATGAAGGCCCAGGCTGCTACCATGGTGAGAGCAAACACTGGCAACAGCATCACAGCTACAGGAATACTATTTGGCTCCCCTTCACCTCGATGTCCTATAGGTCCATTCTGCACCTGTAACTGGAAAGGAAGGACAAATGAGGAAGGACAAATGTTAACCCTAATGACGGTGGGATGTTGACATATCACCTGGGGCAGTAAGCTGGAGACCACCTGAGCTGTGTTTAAACCCCAAGCATTTCCTAGCAGGAGTTCTCTGTTCTCAGCTGATACATCCTTATCACAGATTCTTGGGAAGAAAGTAAGTCTAATGAGGAGGTCGTTTAACTTTGCTGTGCTACTGACCTAATGGTATCCTGGAAGGTGCATGAGATTATTTCAATTTCTATACTGCCTCCATCTCACTAGAAGTGTTTCCTATCAAGAAAATGAAAATATGAAACTGTGAGAAACCTGGATCAAGGAAAGGGACAGCAGGAAATCTTTCTAGAATGTTTACTTGCAAAGGCGATCAGTCAGTCATTACAATGCAGTAAGCAGATCCAGGCAATGTCAAAACAGGTGCTCTGTCACTGCTTGGCAGTCCTAGTAAAATAGGTAATGCCTCATTTCTTCTAAGCAGGTATCAGCTTAGTTCCAGCTTTCCCTCAAAGAATATCTTTACTCTCCCACAGAATATAAACCTTTGGGAATATTGAACAGCAAGGTTCTAGATAGGAATCGGTCACTTTCAATCATGAAAGGTGAAGGTACCAATGAAGGTACCTCTCCTTCTTAAGACAAGTTCTTGTCCATGTTTTAATTCGTAATACTAGAGAAAAATAAAGGTGGAACCTACATGGAACAGAGGTAGATGACTCAGAAGTAAATAAGTAAAAATAAACTACACTCTATAATTCTACTCATAAGTACTTCCTTTTGAAGTTAGATTGACTTTCTTCATGTTACTCATTTTTTTTCAAACTGGCTCCTTTTTTGTATTTTATTACCATGAATTAAATTGTATAAAGAGCTTTATCATGGTATTTCCTTTTTTTTTTTCATGAATTGATTGGCATTTATTCAATAATTGTAAGTGCTTTATTTTTACAGAAAATTGTGGTAGGTTTTTTTTTTTTATTAATTGGACATAAATTTTTTTACAAGGTGTTGTGCAAAGAGGGTGCAGTTACATAGTAAGGCAGTGTGTACATTTCTTATGATATCTTACAACCTGTTTTTCTATCCCTTGTCTAGGTCAGGTTGACATATATGCAATATACAATGTATCAAGAACATATACAGTATTCACAGACTTGGTCTCTACTGTCTCTCCGTCTCCCTTTGTTAACAGTCATATATCAGGGAGATCATGCCCCTTTGTTTTCTGTGTTCTAGGCTTGTCTCACTCAACATTATTTGTTCGAGTTCCGACCATTTCCCTGCAAATAACAATATTTCACCATTCCTAATCGCTATGTAGTATTCCATTGTGTATAAGTACCATATTTTTTGGATCCATTCGTCTGTGGAGGGGCATCTGGGTTGTTTCCATATTTTAGCTATTGTGAATTGTGCCGCGATAAACATGGTAGTACAAATGCCTTTTTGATATCTTGGATTTTGCTGTTTAGGATAGATGCCTAGGAGTGGTATGGCTGGGTCATAGGGTAGGTCTATATTGAGCTTTTTGAGAAACCTCCATACTGTTCTCCAAAGTGGTTGTACTAATTTGCACTCCCACCAACAATGGAGAAGGGTTCCTCTTTCCCCACAGCCCCTCCAGCATTTGTTGTTTCCTGAGTTCGGAGTATAGGCCATTCTAACTGGGGTGAGGTGGTATCTCAGGGTTGTTTTTATTTGCATTTCCTTTACTAGCAGGGATGTTGAGCATTTCCTCATATGTTTCTTTGCCATTTTTATATCTTCTCTTGTGAAGTCTCTCTTTAGCTCATGGTATTTCCATACATGCATACATATTGTACTTCGATTATATCCACCCCTCCCCCATTGCTCTTCCTTATTGTCCCTTCTCTTCTCCCCCCATTTCACTTCACTTCCTGTTTCTCTCAGTAGTCATGACCTTAGGGGTTTCGGTTTTGTTTTGTTTCGTTTTTTCTCTAGCTTCCACAAGAGAAAACTCGTATTTGTCTTTCAGGACCAATTCCATCTATTTTCTAGTACACAACATAATTTTATTCTTCTTAAATGGCTAAGAAAACGCCACTGTGTAGTAGACCATATTTTACTTATACACTCATCTGTTGATGGGCTGTTAGGGCAATTTCATAGTTTGGCTACTGTAAATAATGCTGCAATACACATGAGTATATAGGTATCTTTGTAGTAATTTGACTTAGATCCTTTTTGGTATATAATTAGAAGGGGTACAGCTAGCTCATTTGGAAGTTCCATTTTTAATTTCCTGAAAAATCTTCATACTGATTTCCATAGTAGCTGAACTAATTTACATTCCCACCAGTAGTAAGGGTTTCTTTTTAAATAATGTTCTTCTTAATATCAATATCTAATGGCTATTTTGCAGTTATTATGGTGCCATCTGGTTTCAGTAAGATTTAACCTCCTGATCATAAGCCATAAAACCCTGTCTGTTCCATCTGAAAGGTCAGACTACATAAACTATCTTTTATAACATCTAGTCTACCTCTTCATTTTAATTTCTTGATGAGATGGCATGTTCATGACCAATCACATCTGTTTTATTAAAATCCACATTCTCCTAGGTAAATGTTACAAGTCACTTCTCATAGACCTTCAAAAAGAACCAATATCAGCCAGGTGCTGGTGGCTTGTAACTGTAAGCCTCGCTACTCTATAGGCTAAGATCTGAGGATTGGATTGTGGTTCAAAGCCTGCCCATCAGGAAAGTCTGTGAGACTCATCTCCACTAAACTACCAAAAAAAAAAAAAAAAAAAAAAAGCCAAAATTGGAGCTGTGGCTCAAGTAGTAGAGCACTAGCCTTGAGCACAGAAGCTCAGGACAATGCCCAGGCCCTAAGTTCAAGCCCCAGGAACAATACTAAAAAAGAAAAACAGAATTCATATCATATATAATTTACTTGCTTTATCTACAAAATATATCCTCCTATGTTTTTTGTTTTTTTTTTTTTTTTGCCAGTCCTGGGCCTTGGATTCAGGGCCTGAGCACTGTCCCTGGCTTCTTTTTGCTCAAGGCTAGCACTCTGCCACTTGAGTCACAGTGCCACTTCTGGCCATTTTCTGTATATGTGGTGCTGGGGAATCGAACCCAGGGCTTCATGCATATGAGGCAAGCGCTCTTGCCACTAGGCTATATCCCCAGCCCCATCCTCCTATGTTTTAGACACAGAGAAAAACCAGGGCTCTTGGTGATACTAGGTTTTGAACCTTGTGCTTCCTAGATAGGTACTCTACCACTAGAGTTACATTTCCCCAGGTTAAAGGCTTCAACCATCAAAATAATTTTCTTCCCCTTTTTGCTTCCATAACTTTTCTGAGTGGGTTCTTAAATATATGCCTGACTAACCTAGACTGTTTTCTACCTATATATGCTTCTGGCATAGTGAGTATGACAGCTGCTTGCCACCACATCCAGTTTTCATTGGCTCAGAAGGGATCATGTGAACTCTTTGGCCCCAGGCTGATTTCAAAACATGATCTTCCTCTTCTCTACCTCCCAAGTAGATGGGATTCCAGCCTGGGCCTTTTATAGTTTTTTTTCTAGGACTTCTTAATCTCTTCAGCTTCTGAATCCTCACCTAACCATCAAAGAAGATAGAATATACTCAAATAAGATAGAATATACTGATGTAAGAAGAAACAACTGTAAAGGCACACTGAACCTCAGTGTTATGAGATAAATCTTAACTACTCAGGCCTCCTTTCTATTATCCAAATTATAAAACACTAGGAAATTAAAAATCAAGAAGCAAGCATAAATGTGGTTGTGGCTCAATTCTCCTCCATTCCATTTCCTTTTCGGTCAAATAGATCATCAAGTTGATAAGAGTTCATAGCAGTGATAGGAAAAATCCTTATAATATACAGATTAGATAGATAGACATCCCTTATAAATATATTTAATATGTGAGTTTCCAGGGCAGGTGTACAGTTCTTTCCCTCACAAAAAGTGAAGGTGATTCTAACTTTTCTTCATCTACTTTAATTTGATTATGAAGCTTTAAAGAATATAACCTTGAAGACAGAACCTGAATAACATACATAGTGTTTTGAATTTTTTTCGTGATAAGCAAAAGTAGCAAAGGATCCCTGCTGTGCAAGACTAGCTTCTTCAAGTATTGATGATAAGCACAATTATCCACATAACAGTGCAAACGCCTTGAGCCAGGTATCGGATGCAAGCGGCTCTTACCCGGTGCTGCACTCTCAGGGACACAGCATAGCCTGCATTACGGAAGAGGTTCACGGCATCCTGGTGCAGCAGGTTCTTTAGATCTTGGCCATTTACCTGTCAAAAATAGCAAGAAAAAATAGTAAGGGAGGCAAAAGGCCACCTCCCATAAGTCAATAATTTACCGTCATGTGGCCAAGCCTTAAAAAGAAAAAATCTTTCAGGGAAAATTCCAAGGACTAGAAGTTTGGGCAGTCTCCTAGAACTTAAGTGTAACCTTTTCATTTTCAGCTTCTTTTCTACAACTGAGGTTCCATGGGCCATTTGAAGAGAATTTAGGTTGAAAGACAGTGTTTTGGTTTGTCCTGTTTTCTAATATGATCTTCCAGATTATCATACTATCTTTCATATTCCCAACCTTGGAGTTTCCAAGGTCAACCCTGGAAACAATTCTATGAAACTCTCCTCCAATTTATCTTGATAAGAGTATAAATCTATATTCCATTAGTGCATTTTACTGGGCTTATTTGATTATAAACCATTACCCTTGATTCTATGGATACTCCAATCCATTTCAAATGACTAAAACCCATATACTGTGATGAAATAAACTAAACCATTTCATTGTAAAGTTATTTCTTCCACTTAAAGGTGACAGATGGGAAGGAACACTGGGATTCTTCCTCACTGACTATGGCCACAGGTGGTATCTATCCTATGCTGCACTCAGACACACGACACAGCCCACTTTGTGCAAGACTACGTATCTTTTACACATGTTCCTGTCATCATCAATAGCAAGAATATTTCATATATTTATTTACTTTTTTGGTTTTTGCCAGTCATGGGGCTTGAACTCAAGGCCTGGAATCTGTCCCTGAGCAATTTTGCTAAAGCCTATCTCTCTACCACTTTGAGCCACAGTGCCACATATGGTTTTCTGGTGGATAATTGAAGATAAGAGTCTCATGGCTTTTCCTGCTTGGGCTGGCTTTCAACCACCACCATCCTCAAATCTCAGCCTCATGAGTTGCTAGGATTACAGGCATGAGCCACTGACACCCAGCTATATTTACTCTTGATAGGTACTTTATTTTACATACAATATCCAATTTAATTTTCACAATAACCCTATGAGGTACACAGTATTCCTTATGTGCCCCTTGATGAAAATAATTGAAGTTTAGTAAGACTAGTGAGTACAGAAGCTAGGGTTAGAGTTTTCATACAATGGAAGTAGCTCTTGCCTTTTACTGTTCCTTCTACAATATTACTCCTTCACCTCAACTCATCAATTATCTTTCCTCTGCTCAAGCCATTCACTTTTCTAATCCTCTTGTCTTCCTGTGTCATCTTCTTTCTCCAAGAGGTTCAGAATGTTCCTGCTACTCTATCTCCTGCAAATGTCCTTAGTGAGTGATCTGTCAGTGATTTGACTTACACATTATTTCCAAGTTAAGTTTCCAGCTCCATTCCACTTTAGGTTACCAAATGACAGACATAAACTCAGAGTTCAACATTAGACATGCTTTAGCTCCAAAATCTCAAAAGCCTGACTATATTTCCATTCTTTTCATACTCTTATTACTCCTATTCCTCATTATTCCTATTCCTCTAACGGATTTCCTCTTTAGCCTCATCAAAGTCCTTCATCTTTTTTCACTTTACTGGCATCCTTACCCATCTAGAAGTTCCAGTTGTAATTTCAACAAAGCACTTGGTAAATCATTAGAATCCCCTGTCCCCGTGATCTTCTGTCCTTTTTCCAGTCTTGGGCAATATAATGCATCTACCTTTCTTGCCATCAATGAGTTGGATATTCCTGGAGAAAGACACAGTCACACTCTCCACCATAGATCCAGGTTAGCTGACTCCAGCTTATCCTTAAAACCCTCTTACTCATCAAACAAGCTCACCAATAAATAGCTGATGCTCTCTGCTTCATCAAACCCTATCCCAATCCTCTATCTCACCAGATTTTTTGTCTAGTTTATAAAAGTATTGAGACTATCTAACATTTTCTCCCTTTTTTCATTTTCCCCTCCAAGTTTATTGGTCTCTCACTACTCTGTTTCCTTTATAATGGCTAAATGTACTTATGTTCCTGGTTGTAATCCTTCTAGCCTCCTTACAGAACACACATGGCATTTACTCCTCTTAATTCTTTGTTATTTATTTATTTTTTTGCCGTTCCTCAACTAAAATCATGAGGATTTTTCTTTTATTTAAAACAAAACAAAACAAACAAAAAACACTACAACATGAGCCAAGCATCAGTTACTCACACCTGTAATCCTAACTACTTAGGAGGCTGAGGTCGGAGGATGGAGATAAGAAGCCGGCCTGGGCCTGGGCAAAAGTGTGAAATTCTTATCTCCATTAAACTACCAAAAATGTAGTCATGGCTCAAGTGGTAGAGTGCTAGCCTTAAGGAAAAAGGTCAGGAAGAGAGCTGAAACCCTGAGTTCAAGCCCCAAGACTGGCATAAAAAAGAAAGAAAACACAAATATTTCCTGGAATACCCATACACATTCCATCTTTCCTTCACCCAAAACTGTTGAAAAGATGGTCACTGCCTCCACTACTGCAGCATCCATTCACTCTTCAATCCCTGGTAACCTCATAGTATATAAAGTGTGAGGGAAGAGCAAGCTCTCCTAGGGGTTAGTGTCTTCTAACTGCCAACTCTCATAGCCCTTTCTTAGCCTTCAGACTAGCTCCTCCCTTTTGCAATTTTCTGTTTTGGATTATAAACATTTCTCTTCTTACTCTTACTTCTGAAATGAAGATTCCTCTCCTCTTTCCTCCTAAGATAAATAAGTATACTTAACTGTCAGCCTCTATCTTCTTCCTTTCTCTCTCACAGCAATTTAACTTTAATAATCTGTAAGACAGCTCCTAATTCTAATACTTAAGAGATATACCGGGGCTGGGGAGATAGCCTAGTGGCAAGAGTGCCTGCCTCGGATACACGAGGCCCTAGGTTCGATTCCCCAGCACCACATATACAGAAAACGGCCAGAAGCGGCGCTGTGGCTCAAGTGGCAGAGTGCTAGCCTTGAGCGGGAAGAAGCCAGGGACAGTGCTCAGGCCCTGAGTCCAAGGCCCAGGACTGGCCAAAAAAAAAAAAAAAGAGATATACCAATTTCCTGCTGGGTGATCATACTCGGATATTGTTAGACCCCAATTCAATATATCCAAAACATCTTCACAACTTCCCACAAAACCAGAATATCCTGATTTCCTTCTTATTGCCACTACCATTCCTTCTGACAAAAATCTTGGTAACATTTCTAAACACTCTCTCTGTATGGTTAACCTTTACACATAATATTTGTCAAATCTAACATGACACTTTTCATAGGCTACTTTCCTGTGCCTCTATGCTAGACTGTGGATACTCTTCATTGAATTAGATTGCCATCTCTCCGGCTCACTTTCCTATAAGTCTCCACTTGTAACAACCCTCCAGATCCATCTTCCTGCAGTACAATTCTATTAGCACCATTTTACTGCTCAAGACACAAAAGTGATACAGGGGACCAAGGAAATATGATCTCACATGCTTGGTCTCTTCTGAAAAGTCCTAACTTACCTCCTCAATTTATTCCCTTTCATATATCCCATGCTGTAGCTCAGTCACAGAGCTCAATGACACTGATAACCTAAAACATATTATTACCTTCATACCCGTGGCTCAAGTTATCTCTTCCACCTAAAAGCCATATCATTTTTTCAGATTGCTATCTTATCTTCCAATATTAATCTTTAAAAGGATAAATGCAACTACCTACTATGGTACAGAAATAAATGCAGTTTTTTTCAACTGATAGACTTTTATATCACATGCAGTTTTTCACTTCTGTTTATGCTTTGGTTTTCTTGGTAGATATGCGATAGGGAGGAACTTCACAATGAATTCTCAGTGACTCCTAGTGGAATTACATTAAGAATGCTCACTTACATATTCCAGCCCATGTGTTAATTATATTTCTTGTTGCAAAGAAATAGATTCTTTTCCATGAGAGATATTCAAATAAATCAAGATGAAGTCATGTCAGCAAATGCCAAATAATGTGACAGCTCTCTACCAATTCATAGCCACCAAAGTTTTATGGTAATATGAATTTTTTTTTTTTGTCAGTCCTGGGCCTTGAACTCAGGATCTGAGCACTGTCCCTGGCTTCTTTTTGCTCAAGGCTAGCACTCTACCACTTGAGCCATGGCGCCACTTCTGGCCGTTTTCTATATATGTGGTGCTGGGGAATTGAACCCAGGGCCTCATGTATACAAGGCGAGCACTCTACCACTAGGCCACATTCCCAGCCCCGGTAATATGAATGTTAAGTGGGATATTCTATGTCATTTGTGGTAAGACTAATAACCTTAAATTAATCTTTGCTACATTAGTTAGTAATGATTCCAGCAATTATTTAACTTTTTTTTTCTGGAGGTGTCCATTCATTCTGTATATACTAATTCATTTAGTCTTCACAACAGTGCTGTAAGATAGGACCTCACATTTTCTAAGTAACAACAACAGAAACTATGTAATTTGTCCACAATGAATGGGAGGAACAAAACCAGGATTAAAACCTAAGCAGCCTGGCTCTTTATAAAGGATTAATCTATACAAACGTACACTGTAAGCAACGATTCAACTTCAGCAACATATTTCTATCATATTCATGTTGTAAACTAAATTTTGTGGTTTTGCAATTTGGTTTGTACTTAGTGTTGTATTTGTTTGTTTTGCATTCATGAGGATTGAACTCAGCTTCAAACTTGCTAGAGAGGGACCCTCCTACTTGAGCCACACCCCAGCCCTTTCTAGCTTTATTTTTCACTAGCCTCCTCCTGTATAGCTGGAAACATAGACATGTGCCACCACACCTAGTTTACTGGATAACATGGGGATTTCAGAACTTTTTGCTTGGACTTGCTACAGACCATGGTCTTCTTGATCTCTGCCTTCTGAGTAACTGGGATTATAGAAGTGAATCAACACACCTGGCCTTTAACATTACCCATTTAAAAATTTAGGAACTGATAAAAATCACAAGAGGTTTATAAATTTGTTTTTATTCATTTGTATATATTGAATTAGCATTAAAACAAAAATGCAATTTAAATAAATGCCACTTCAATCAAGTCCTTTCTAGATAACTTCACTAAATGTGATAGCTTTGCTTCTCTGAATTTCCATACTATGTAATGCTCTTAAAACTCAAACTGAACTCTGCTTTATATCATTTTATAGTCTAGTATAATAAAGTTGAAGACATATCTCATTACTTCACTATAACCCTTACCTGAAGAATACATAACATTTGAGCATAAGAAGTGTCACATGCTTCTCTGAAATGTGGCTACAAACTCAGAAGTGCAAAAGTTGTAACTATAGAAAGCCTGACTAACAAAGTCTTAGTATTATAGAGCTGAAGTGCTCTACAGTACTGCCTATAAGCTATAAGCTGCTGACTGGACAGAGCAGGAGCTCTATGGCCAATGACTGTGCAATCTGGATTTCATTTGAGCCTCCTGTCAACCAAGAAGAAAGACACTGGTGTTATTGAGTAAGAGAAGGTTCTACGAAGGGCATTGGTCTTTTAGACCTTTCACCCCCTCCACCTCCAGATAAGCCAAAATCAATTCTAACATAAGAGGATTTTTCTAATTACTACTGTTCAAAAAAAAATAAAAAAAGCAATATACAGAACTGCAAAAGGAACGTTTCTCCTCCTTTGCCCGAGGTAAGTCAGCCCCATAAAACAAATCATGATTGTACCTTTCTGATTTTCTTCCTTAATGTCAGTTCTACTTCAAAGTTGAATTTGCTTTCTAATAAATTTGTCTCCTCTAAGCATGTTACAGGTTTCAGATGTCTAGAGACCAACTAACAAGTTCAATTAATTTTATCCTTTAGATCTGTGGAATCTACTCTTTATCACCATCCATACTAATCTAGATAGTAGTTCTCAACCTCCAGGTGATTTTCAAATTGAGTTAGTTCTAGGGCTAGGAATGTGGCTTAGTGGTAGAATGCTTGCCTAGCATACATGAATCCCTGGGTTTGATTCCTCAGTACCACATAAACAGAAAAGGCCAGAAGTGGTGCCATGGCTCAAGTGGTAGAGTGCTAGCCTTGAGCAAAAGAAGCTCAGGGACAGTACCTAGGCTCTGACCAAAAGGAAAAAAAAAAAAAAAAGAGCTCCAAACTGCTTCAATGTTCCAATTGGCTTGCACTCCCAGACTACTTACCCTATTCAATACATATTCTTGCTATTTACAGATTTACAATACATATTCTTGCTATTTACAGATTTCATTAGTAATTTTTCATTTACTGAAGTAGTGGCTTTTCAAATGTGAGTCTGCTGACCCATTGTAGAGGACTGGGAAGTCAATCTAGTAAGTCAAGATTATCTATTTATTTTAAGTGAAATTGGGGGGAAACCCACAAAATACTAGAATACACCAAATACAGAAAAGCTGTTTTGCTAAATTTTTAATTTCATATGTATATGTATATATGAAATATGCATGTATGAAATGTATACATACATAATTCCTATTTAATAAATACATGTATTCCTATTTAATGTTTACCTTGGGCAAAGGAAACATAAGGTTCCTATTGTAGGTCAAAATTTTAAAAGTCTGAAAAATATTTACAAAGAGTAGTTCTGAAACTTGATTGTATATTGGCTCACCAGGGAAGTGATCGTGCAATTAGAAATCAATGATTATTTGGTAGATCTGAGGAGTGTCTAACGAGTTCCCAGGTTATGACAAGACTGCTGTATTTGGACCTCATTTTAGTAGCAAAAGCTACTCTGAGCTAAGTCATCTTAGAAATGTTAACTTACTACTTCAGCTTCATTAGTTTAGCAAATTTTATTTATCCTGAGATATGGCAGGTTTACAATGTGGAGAAATGTTTGCTGACTCTCAGTGTTCAAGAATCAGGATAGTGTGCCCTAGTTAACTAATAGGGAAACAAATCTTTTTACTTTTAACTCTGGTTGTTAGCCATGTTTCCTATTCCTGCCTTAAAAAATAAGCCGAGTTAAATTACTTTTCTCTGATGCTTAAAAAATGTAATAACCTCAAGATAATTTGGAACAAAAAATATGAGTATTGAAGAATATAAATGTAGATACAGAGTCATAGAGAAATCATGGGTCCAATTTCAGGAGCACTGGTCTCAGAGTATACTCTGGATATATATTTTTTTAAACCAAAATCTTTAAGCCATACTTTTTGTCTCCTTTTTCACCAAAGTCAAAGGATATATATATATATATATATATACACACACACATACATACACACATATACATATATATGTATATATATATAAACTATTTAAATCTACTTCATCAAGTCCAACCAAAAAAGTCAATGTGTGAGAAAAGGATGAGTCATTCACTGAACAACTAAATTAGATGTTTACCCTGTGCTAGTTACAGGCTATGGTGCTGGAGATTCAGATGTAACAAGACATTAAAGTACCCCACTGGATATTTCAAGTATCATGCAGTTGACTAGATAGGAGTTTCTGGTGAACTTTTCCCTGATTTCTTGTAACATTGCATAGCATCTGGAGTGCTATAGAAGATCATCAACTACAACAGCTGATTAGTGTGGATGACTAAATCTCTCATTCACCCAGTTAGGAATTGTACTTTCTGTTGGAGATGCTATTTTTTAGGGGAAGGAGAGATAATAGAGGGGTGAAATTGATTGGAATGAAGTATGAACATGTGTGGATGGAGATGTAACAGTGAAGTCCCTCCCTTGTATAATATAAGCCAATAACAAAATTAAATCTTCTAAGGAAATGGCCAATTAAAGCCACTTTGTTTTATAACGGGTCAGTTAAAATGAAACATTCACCTGAAGAGTAGAATAACAAGTTGTATCACTCTGACTTGCATAAAAATAACTTGTGAGGACCACTCCTGATCATCTACATTCTTTTCTTTAGCTAGACATACAAGAAATATGAGAAACCTGTTTTACATTTTCTTTTTGACAAAAAAGCAAGCCTCCACCTTCCAAGGTAAACCAATCAATGCTAGTATCAACCTATTCTAGTATCCTCCACCAATATATGCACACAAAATGAACAATGTGGGAGGAATTTACACCTTAACCTCAGGCCCATATTTTCATTATTAATATCTACTTATATCTCAGATACAACAAGATCTTAAGCATGTTATATTAATTCATTTTTCTTTCTTTCTTAGTGTACATCATAAACTAAGATGACAAAAATTAAATTTTACTTTTGGTGGGAAATATTTTCACTTTAGAACTTGAATTCAAGGTATGTAAACACTATATAGACACAGGGGTAGAGAACCTCCAGCGTGTGGGTTGTGTAAGGCCCTTGAAGTCAGGGATTTGCTTCTTGTATGCTTCTCCATAGTTACCCTCAGCTGTCTACCTATACTGATAACTGTATATGGTCCATAAATTATGTTAAAAATATCCAAATGACCCTTGGTAGGAAAAAGGTTTCTCACCCAATAGAAATATTAAATTAAGTCTAATAATTCATAAGGAATTTACAGATCACTAACAACATTTCTTGAGATTGTTGGTGGGGGGGGGTTCTTTGTAGTAGTACTGGGATTTGAACAGTGGGACTTGCACTTGCTAGACAGATGCTCTACTACTTGAGCTAAGCCTCTAGCCCCACAACATTTCTATGAATCTAAATTGATGTGTGTGTGCTAAGGAGGGGAAACATTTTGATTATCTGACAAAAGTTGAAAAAAATGGAGTGTATTTACAACATAGAAAAATGATCAATATGTAATAGGAAAATTCACTAAGAACTAAATGGCAATAAGCTAATATTTTGACATTATTTTAGAGACATAAGAGCCAATAATAAATCCTTTAGTACATTTAAAAGGATGATGCAAGTTAATTAGATGGTAATATTTAATGATTACAGAATGATGGTTTTACTTTAGAGAATGAAGAGGATATCATGAGTGAGACAACAGAAACTGTTTCATAACATTTGTTAAGGAAAGGGATTCAGAAAGAATAATTCCAAAGCAAATCCTTAAAAAGAGAAATTAGTGTCAAAGTGATGCAGGCCTCGACACAACGGGGAGGTTATACTATCCTTTCTTCCTGTATATGTTTCATCTTGTTCTTCTTTAGCCCCCCATATTTAGCTTCTATTTCTGCTTTTTCCTTCCCTGGCATTTCCCCTTCTCTTCTTTTCCAAGTCTTTTACTTAGGTGGCTTGAACAGAAACATCTCATTCTTTGCAAAATGTCTTAAGCCTATGCTGGCCAAATTTTTCTCCCCTAGGTGTAGAGAACTCTGAAGCTGAGCTGTGAGACCTGGAAAGGTTTGAGGCTGGAATGCTGTCTCGACAGTACTCAGAATGCTGACAGCTGGCCACGGAAGGGGTTAAAACTGACAGCTCTGGAGAAGGTCAAGAGTCTGGAATGCGGGGCTGGGGATATGGCCTAGTGGCAAGAGTGTTCGCCTCGTATACAGGAGGTCCTAGGTTCAATTCCTCAGCACCACATATACAGAAAATGGCCAGAAGTGGCGCTGTGGCTCAAGTGGCAGAATGCTAGCCTTGAGCAAAAACAAGCCAGGGACAGTGCTCAGGCCCTGAGTCTGAAGCCCAGGACTGGCCAAAAAAAAAAAAAAAAAAAAGAGTCTGGAATGCTGCCTCCCTTCCTTAGTGTTGGAAAGGTTGGCAACTAGCTTTGAGCCTTGGAGACCTTGACAGCTTAGCCTTGGGCCTAGACAGGGTGGACTTCATGTCTGAACTTTCCCTGGCTTGCAGCCTTCTGTCTCAAAAGAATAAGAGGACCAATGTCTCCCACAAACTCAGTTTGGGTTCTAATTGTAATATTAATATAGATGCTTTGCTTTTTGCATGTATCCATGATAACCTTCCTTGTGTGAACTCAAATATGCTTGCTTGTGGGAACTCGGGGCCCAAGAGCCCCTTGGAAGACTTGGTGCCCTGCTGATTTTATCTATACCTCTCTTCATTTTCTAATTTTCTTTGGTCCAGGTATCTCATTGTGCTGCCTCATGTTGCAGTTAGCAGCATCCAGGGTTTAGAGAGATTGTGATTTGTGTATATAACACTAACTACATGCCCTGTGTTTATTCTAACCCATTCTCACTGTTTCCTTATAAGTACTACTTATTGACAAGTTTGGTTCATATTTTAACAAAGACTTTTGCCTGGGAAGTACAGGCAAACATAATGTGTTTCTAAACCCTTCAATATCTTTTTGAGATGAAAGTAGTTTACCATTGTTATCATCTCACAGATTAATAGAGAAGCTGAAACATAACAAAGACAGTGAGATGGACTGAAATAATACTACCCAATATGTATGTATGTATGTTCTGGATCAATTTGGACACAGGATTCTTAAGTTTCAAACAAAGGAAACAAAGTCTTTCTTTTTATCCTTCTTATCTCTGTCTTCACATACTGCTATAAAATGGGCTGGGTGGCACAGATGTGTCCATCTTAGCTAACACTTAGATAACAGGGAGATTCTGTATACACATGCATTGACCTTTCACTATAAGTCAACTAAATTGCAAGAAATACAATTTAATAGGGAAACTTCTAAACAAAATGCTAATAAAATCCTTAAAGAGAGATTTATCCTATGGAGAGAGAGAAAATCAAATCTGAGACTCTTAATCAAGACTTTCAGTTTGTATTTTACCCATTGAATTCCTTCAGTCATTCCCCAATTTATCCCTATTGTCCTGTTCAATTCATTTTAAGACCATTTGGAGAGAAAGTAGGAGCTTCTGCCATGAAAGTTCCTATTCTAGATTGACTTTAATAAAGTCTAGCCCTTAAGGCCAGCTCTAACTCTCAGGAATATCTTAGGTAATACTCATCCCTTAGAACTTCTTCATTTTTTTGTACCAATTATCTGTACTGTCTTCATACAAGTAATAACTTAGCCATCTTTAAAGATTTTTTTTCATCTATAGAATGATCTAACCTCCTGAAATCCCCATAACTGATAGTACTATAGCGATACTAAAGTCAATCATAGAAACAGAAATGAAAGGCAGGGTCAGAGATATAGGACACATTTTAATACTTTAAAAATTCTTATTTTGCTTGAATTCTAATTTATTTTAAGCTTATTCTAAATTTATTTTAGTTTATTTTAGGGATCTGTATACCCATATTTATTAGTAAACCTTTCCAGATTTGTTTGAATTTGCAAACTTTTGTTCATTTGTGAAACCTGTATTGGGTCCTGTACTAGGGTCTAGAAGATTTTCTCTCTGCCCCTGGGTAAATTCAAGAAAATATTAAAATTAATCATTACTCAATAGTGAGACATTAGCAAGATAAAATGAGAGCACAGTTGACGGATATCCAAGTCAAACTGCATTCCATTTTTTCATCTTAATTAATGAGTAAAAAAGGCTCTACATCTGAAGAGGACATTTCATTTGTACTCTCCTTTGAAGTTAAAACCTTTTTGTAAGGGGTGTTATTCCCCAAGAAAAAGACACAAAGTAGTGTTTTAATCAACAAAAGAGAAGTAATGAAGGAAGATAGAAATTGTGGGTTTAAAATAGATCTTTTTCCCCAAACCAATCCCTCACTTCTCCATTTTGTTTTTGTCATTGTGTTTACCTTGGGCAAGTAACTTCACATTCTGCATTTGATTTCCCTTATCTATTAAATGAGTGTATTCTCCTCTAAGCCCGATGGTAAGGCTGGAAGACTGATCAAGGGTCCTTCTGTCCATTCAAAATACAATCTTGTATTTCTAGTTCCAAACTGGCAAGCAGGAATCTTCTCAGGGGAAGGTCTAGGAAAGGACAACAAAGGAGGCCGAAGCCAGTTCTCACCGAGAGGATCTTATCACCCTCCTGGAGCCGCCCATCCTGGGCTGCAGCCCCATTCTCTTTGATTCTGCTCACGTAGATGCCACTGTCATTGGAGACATACTGTTGATCTGTCCCACCGACGATGTTGAAGCCCAGCCCTGAGAAAATCATGGAAAAGTGAAGGAGATGGGGTGAAGAAGAAAGAAAAGCATTAGAGAAGAAGAGAAGGAAGAAAGACAAAAAGCCTACTTGGGGAATGGGGGAGAGGCTGGCAAGCTGGACTGAGGTAGCTAGTGAACACTTATAAGCAAGGTCAATAAGTAGTAATACCAATAAAGGCCATGTCCACTTAAATCAGGTAGGACTAAACATATAACACAGTGATGAAAATGACATGTTCAACTTATAAAGATCTATACACAACTTAAAGAATAGTAGTGGTTTCTTGTAAGATGAAAGAACTTCTGATCACATTTGATTTTAATGCTGTTGATAGCATTCAGAGAACTCAATTATGGCTATTTCTGGTGCTAATATAACAGAGTCTGCTGTGCTCAGAAGAAGCTGTGCATTTATTGATTTATTTTTAGTGTGTGTGGCATATGTTTGCATGCAGGCCAGTGCTAGGGCTTGAACTCAAGGCCTGGGCACTGTCCCTGGGATTTTTTTCCTCAAGGCTAGTGCTCTACCACTTGTGCCACAGCTCCACTTCGGCTTTTTTGGTGATTAATTAGAGGTAAGGGTCTCACGGATTTTCCTGCCCAGGCTAGCTTTGAACCATAATCCTCAAACCTCAACCTCCTGAATAGCTAGGATTATATGTGTGAGCCACTTAGCCCAGTTGTAGCTGTGCTTTTAACCAACGATCAATTGAACTGTTTTCTAATTCAGTGGAGAAGGTTTCCTAATGCAAATACCTTCACCTCCATACTTTTCTTCTTCAAAGATTCTGGAGAGTTTGTGTATGGTAGAGTGTAGACAAATTGGAAGAAGTGGTCTTGGGCACTAGTACTGGAAGAAACTCCTGCTTCAGGGTAGCACTGAATCACCAATTTTACTCTTCATTTTCAACCTCAAGTATAACTAACCACATATGATGGCCAAGTTTTTCTCACTCTAGAAGAAAATAACTACTCACTACAACTTGACATCCCCTTTCCATCCCCAGTCTCTGGTATCCACCATCCTGTACTTTGTTTCTATGAGTCTATTTTAGATGCATGTAAATTTTGAGTTATGGAATATAAGTTAGTTCTAGACATCTGCTGCACCACACTATGCCTAGAGATAAAATACTATATTGCTTACTTTAAAATCTGTTAATAGATCCAAGTGTTCTTATCACAATAAAATGCAATAAAACAAGTACAGAAAGCCAAAAGCTAGTTAGCTAACTTACCAAAGTGTTATTTCCATGATTCAACTACTAAGTTGTGAAAAGAAAAGGATTTCACTTAACAGAAACTGCTGTCATGAAGGTTTGGTTACCTATACATTAAAAAAAAAAAAGAAGAAGAGGGGAACATTTGTAGGGCCTTCTTTTGTTAGTTACTGCTATAATTCAGGACCACATTGCAAAGGAAAGGAAGAAAATTAGGGACCAACTAAAAGACAAAAATTTATCAGTATAGTGTTGGGGCATCGGCTTGGCAGGTCCTGAGAGACCGCCCCTTTCTCCAGCCCTGGGGCTGCGTGGATATTAGCCACTCCTACCCACTTCCGGGTTGGAATGTCTCATAATGGCAACCAGCGGAGCCCAAGGGGGTGGTCCTGTGGGCTGTGATCTCCGCCTCTGGGGGAAGTTCCATGACATCACTGTGATGGACAGCTCATCAGCCTATTGCTAGTATCCAGCTAGTTCCTCCCCTTCCTCCTGCCATTACTTTCATAAAAACCCCTCCCCTGAGTAAGGTGGGAGTTCCAGAAGCTTACCCCGAGAAGCCTTCGTATTTCTGTCCTTCATTTCAGGGGGGAAGAGGGGCATTCTTGTGTCTACACACCGCCAAGGTTTGCACATTGGGCCACACTCCAGCTTTCCGCCCGGCAGGACAGGGTGGAACACGCGTGAGGGTGAAAGGGGTCCCGACATACTAGGACCAGTCTACTACTGGTCTCAACAAAAAAATTAATACCCAAAGAGACATATGTGGACTTCCTAAAAAGTTCTTCCCATTGATTGGATGAAGTTTACACCTAAAGTTCAGACTACTAAACACGGCACTAGCAAGTCAAGCTGCCATGTAATGAAAACCATAAAGAATCAGCAGAAAACCTACCATTTAAATAGCATACCTTAAAAAAATAAAAATAAATAGCATATCTTGAAGGCATAATCTCTGTAGCCAGAGAAATTCTATATGTTCTTAGACCATTTTCTTAGAATACCCTTTGTATCATAGAATATTGAAGATATTGAGGAAGAGCTGGGAATTTGAGACAAGGCAAAATGGCAGAGGGATCTAGATTATGGAATATTTTATAATGACTTAAAAAGTGTGGTAGTTTTTTGAGGAAGGGACTGAGGCACTCTAGTAATTCTGGAACAAGTATTTAAACAAATTTTTCTAACATCCTTACTATGGTTGGGTTGAAGTCTCTCATGGTCGCTGCCTCTAGGGGTCTTGGGAACAGATTGTTAGTGTTAAGCAGACAAATACAGATGCAGTACAATAGTTAGCAAAGGAAAAGAGAACTTAGCTAAGGTTATTTCAAGCTACAGGACAGTAATTTTTTAAAAAAGAGAGAAAGGAGAAATAACCCTGAGATTTCTTACAAACAAATTGCAGTCTATTACTTATAAAAATTATTATGTAGGTACAAGAATGGGCCATTGTTACTTCTGTTGCAAATAAACCAAATCACTTTAAATACTCCTAGATTACTGAAAGCCCTTCCACAGCTACATTTACAGAATGGAGCTCTTTTATAACTCCACACCTACATGAGTCACCACAGCCACAAAAGCCACCAAAATCATTATTCACCACAGCACTGAGTAGCAATATCACGATTCAAACCTAAAATTGGGGATGTAGTTCAGTGGCAAAATAAAATAACGAGATAAAGAGAACAGAAGATATAAAGTACAATAAAATGTAGGTCTTAGACACCCCTCTCCCTCTTTCTGGACTGGGGTTTGAACTCAGGTTCCTACTTGTTTGGTTGGCATTCTACCACTTCAGCTATGCCTCCAGAACCATTTTTTTTTTTTTTTTTTTTTTGCCTTGGACTCAGGGCCTGAGCACTGTCCCTGGCTTCTTTTTGCTCAAGGGTAGCACTCTGCCACTTGAGCCACAGCGCCACTTCTGGCCGTTTTGTGTATGTGGTGCTGGGGATTTGAACCCAGGGCCTCATGTATATGAGGCAAGCACTCTTGCCACTAGGCCATATCCCCAGCCCCCAGAACCATTGTTTTGCTGGTTATTTTGGAGATGAAATTTCTTGGACTTTTCTGCCCAGGTAATCATCTGTGTATCTCAGCCTCTTGAGTAGCCAGGATCACAAGAATTAACAACTAAGCACCTGGATCTGAAGAAAATTCTTTATAAAATACATAGCAATTACTATATTGAAGGCAAGACACTCAGAGTAGTTGTCAACCAACTAGTGACTGCTCCATACCTAAATTAGAGAATTTAATGGGGAAAGGATAAATATACATAATAAATATGAAAACTCCTGAAGATAGGAAAACATTAAAATGTTCACCAATCTATAAATAGGAAAAGACTATGGAAAAATTAGTCAAATTGAGTCTGTAACTTATGACATAGAAATCCTCTTGAGGAGTAGTTTCTGGCCAAGGTGATGATTAAAATCTCCAACAAGATTCGCAGGGAAATGGTCAGAACTTGAACAAATAATGTTGAGCGAGACAAGCCTAGAACACAGAAAACAAAGGGGCATGATCTCCCTGATATATGACTGTTACGATGGAGTGATGGAGAAACAGTAGAGACCAGGTCTGTGAAACCAAAAACTGCTTGTCAAATGGTATTTCCCATAGGATTGGGTCAGCGACCCAACATTATGTAACTAAAACCAAACAACTACTCAACATATAAAGGTCAAAAATTGACCTCTCAGTGGAATACAATAGTTCAAAAGCTATGTATGTATGTTCATATAAGACTACTGTCGACATATTGTCTAATGTCGACATTACATTTAAAGCCCTAGGCGAATTTTCTTGGGCGTAGGCCACGTGGCTACTCTATATGTTCTTGGTACATTGTGTATTGTATATATGTCTACCTAACCTAGGGAAGGGAAAGAAAAACAGGGTGTAAGATATCACAAGAAATGTACACATTGCCCTACTATGTAACTGTACCCTTTTTGCTCAATACCTTGTCAAAAAATTGTTTAATTAATAAATAATAAAAAAATCTCCAACAAGCATCCAGCACAAGTAGCAACCAAGAAGAATGGATGCTTGCTGAAAGCCATCAGAGGAAAAAAAGCTATCCAGTCCATACCTATTAATTATCAGCTGTGGAAAAAAATATTACTGGCTCCATGAGCCAGGTGCGGGTGGCTCACATCTGTAATCCTAGCTACTCAGGAGGCTGAGATCTGAGGATTGAGGTTAGAAGCCAGCCTGGGCAGAAAAGTCCCTGTGAGTCTCAACTCCAACTAACCACCAAAAAACTGAAAGTAGAGCTGTGGCTCAAAGTGGTAGAGCACTAGCCTTGAGTAAAAGAGCTCAGGGACAGTGCCCAGGCCTTGAATTCAAGCCTCACAAATGACAAAAAAAATAGTATTATCAGCTGTATCTCATAAAAAATGTAAGAATATGTTCTTGGCAGCACATTTTGTTGTAATAGTGTGGAATTGATGGTGTCCATCTTTTGGGAAATAAATTAAAATATAAATTAAGATATAAACGTACCAACCACCAATGGCTCTTGCCTGTAATCCTAGCTATTCAGGAGGCTGAGATCTGAGAATCACAATTCAAAGCCAGCTTAGGCAGGAAAATTCATAAGGCTCTTATCGCCAATTAACCTCCAAAAAGCTAAACATTTCATATTCATAACTACAGTGACATGAACAGTCTTGAAAAGTAATTGGTATTAATAGCACAATACTTTCCTACATAAAAACATGCACTAATAAAAATGCATGAATATTTAAGGACATGTAAAAGCTACATTCAGTACCATATAAGTATCCACAGAAGGACATACAACAGTGTGCTCTCAGATACTAAGGTCCAAATTATGAACAAAGAGAGAAGAATAAAAGATTGAGACTCAACAGATGTTCTTAAAGGGTCAGTGAACAAAATATTGCTTTGTGAACTCATTATAATGTGCTAATAACTTTAAAACATGGCAAAATTAAAATGGGTTGCTTGGTCTCTAATGTAAACAAGCAGTCCAAAATAAAAAGCAAAAGAGACAGGGTTGCACAAGAATGACACCACTGCATTGAAAGAAAAGATGTCTAAGCCAGGCACAGGTGGTTTATGCCTATAATCCTAGCTACTCAGGAGGCTGAGATCTGAGGATTGCAGTTAGAAGCCAAACCAGGCAGGAAAGTCCCAGTGAGACTCTTATCTCCAATTAACTACTTAAAAACCAGAAGTAGAATTGTGGCTCAAAGTAGTAGAGCAATAGTCTTGAGCAAAAGACCTCAAGAACAGTGCCCTAAGTTCAAGCTTCACAACCAACAAGAAAAAAGAAAAGATGTCTAATAGAAGTGCCCTGGAAAGCTCAATGAGAACTGCTTTTTTCTGGATTCTTCTTGATTCCAGCCTGTTTATTGACTCTGGTAACAGTCAATATTCACTGAGTACTTAATGCACACCAAGTGTACATTACATATACTTTACATATATTACATAATCTTCTCAACAAATTGTTATTCTGTGTGCGTGCATGTGTGCGCACCCATTCCTGGGGCTTGAACTCAGGGAACTCAGGCACTATCTTTGAGCTGTTGTGCTCAAGGCTAGTACTCTACCACTTTGAGCCATAGCATCATTTCCAGCTTTTGAGTAGTTAACCAGAGACGAGTCTCACAGATTTTCCTGCCTGGGCTGGCTTTGAACCCTGATCCTTAGATCTCAGCCTTCTGAGCCGCTAGGTCACAGGCATGAGCCACCAGTGCCTGGAATCTACTCTTTTTTTAACAACAAAAATATTTTAACAAAACAATTTTAAGTAAGGCATAAGGAGAATACCAAAGGCAGCCCAACTCTGGTGATGACAAGAGTCTTAAATTAGACTGCTGGATTCTAATTTTCAACTATCTTCTAATACATGGGGGAAAAAAAATCTAAGCACTCTGGCTATCCTGGAAGCCAGCTGATTTTGGGGCTAGCTCTGAATAAGCAAGATTGAATAATAGTTGTAGGACAGTCTCCATAAGTAATATATTTCAGAGAAAGAATTTTTTACTTTCTGGAGTTGTGTCACTAGGGCCCAAGCCTATTGCTTACCTTCAGGCCAGAGATGGAAAAGCCCTTCATGTTATTCAGATTCTTATGTATAAAATCTAAAAATTATAAAGCAAAAGAGCAATGCTAAAGCCATTATTACGGAACTAAATCTAATAAATTAAGTAAAATGAACCAAAATAATCTGTGAACATCAGATTATAAAAATCATGAGTTGTGAGTGCTAGATCAACACTATTTTCCTCTCTACATAGAGACTTTTCAATCACAGGATCAATTCCACTAATTTTCCCCAGACATCAAATGAACTCTGTTGAAAAGATTTATATTTACTTTGATAAAACATACTTAACATAAACTGAGCCATGAAACAATATTTAAATGAATAACCTAGTGGCACTGTAAGTAGATTCATAATGTTGTGCATTTATCACCACTATCCATATCCAGCACTTTTCACTTCTGTCCTTCAAAAAAAACTTCTATATCCATCAGACAACAACTCCTCTTTCTTCCCTTCCCCTGCCTTCAGAACTTTTATATACTTTTTGTCTAGATACCTTACAAACATTATCATACAATAAGGTTTTTGGCTTTATTTCACCTAGGATAGTATCTTCAAAGTTTATCTGTGTTGTAGCACATATCAAACCCACATATCAGATCCTTTTAAGGCTGAATATTCCAATGCTTACATACATGGCATTCTGTTATCCATTATTCTGTCACTGAACATTAGGGGGTTAAGTCCATGTACTGGCTACTGTGAATAACATTTCTATGACAACTGGTATGCTAGGATATGTTTGAATCTGTAGTTTCCTTTGAGTATATATTTATAGGGATGGAACTGATGGATCACACTGAAATTGTTTTAACTCTGTGAAGAACTGCCAAATTCTTTTTTCACAGTTTTTTACATTCCCACCAGTCATGCATAGGGCTCCCATTTGCCATCTCTTTCCTAACACTTATTTTATAATTCCCATTCCAATGGGTGTAAAATATGTCTTATATGGCTTCAATCTGCATTTCCCAAATGACTAGTAATGTTGAATTTTTTCATATGCTTATCAGTCATTTGTTTATTTCCTATGGAAAATGATCTCTTCAGTCCTAAGGATATTTTTTAAAATTTGTTTTGTTGAGGAATTGAAAGAGTTCTTTATTTTCCTGCCAATTCACTACAGGATAATTTGCACATACTTGTCTCATTCCATGGACTACCTTCAAAACTCCTATAGAGTTCTTTGGTGCACAAAGTATATAATTTTTATGAAATCTCATTTATTTTTCTTTTGTTTTCTATGTATTTGGTGTTATAGCCAAAATAAGAACCAAGTCCAATGTCATGAAGACCTTTTCCTGTCTTCTAAAAGTTTTATAGCTTTAGCTCTTACATATAAATACTTCATGAATGTCTAGTTGATTTTTGTATATAAGGATTCAAACTTCATTTTGTTGCCAATGGATACCTAGTTATCCCAGTACTACATATAAACAAGTAGTAGTCTGTAATTTGAAAGAATGTTCTACATCAATCTGTTAAGTATAATTTGTTTATAATGTTCTTCAAGTTTTCTATTTATGCATCTTCAGTTGTCTGTCTTATCTATTACTGAAAATCTATTATTGTAAAGTCATTTGTTTTTCCTCTCAATTCTTCAACATTTATTTAATGCATTTTGGGTCCTTATTTTTTTGGTGCATTTATGTTTACAACTTTTATTTATTTTATTTTATTTTTTTGCCAGTCCTGGGACTGAACTCCAGGCCTGAGCACTGTCCCTGGCTTCTTTCTGCTCAAGGATAGCACTCTACCACTTGAGCCACAGCGCCACTTCTGGCTTTTTCTATATATGTGGTGCTGAGGAATCGAACACAGGGCTTCATGTATACAAGGCAAGCACTCTACCACTAGGCCATATTCCTAGCCGCTCTTTACAATTTTTATATTATTATGAAGAATTGAGGGCTGGGGATATGGCCTAGTGGCAAAGAGTGCTTGCCTCGTATACATGAGGCCCTGGGTTCAATTCCCCAGCACCACATATATAGAAAACGACCAGAAGGGGCGCTGTGGCTCAAGTGGCAGAGTGCTAGCCTTGAGCAAAAAAAAAAAGAAGCCAGGGACAGTGCTCAGGCCCTGAGTCCAAGGCCCAGGACTGGCCAAAAAAAAAAAAAAAAAAAGAATTGATTTTCTTTTTGTAGTGCTAAGGATTGAATCCAGTACCTTGAATGCACTAATCAAGTGCTTTGCTCTCACTCCTTATATTTTAGACAGGGTCTTGCTGCTACCTTTGCCTAGACTGAACTAAAATGTACAATTCTCCTGCCTGTGCAAGGGATTTGGGTGTGTGCTATCAAACCAGTTTTCTAATGAATTGGTGTTCAAAACCAAACACACAAAAACCCTGCCAGGCACACCTAGTGGTTTATTCAGGAGGCTGAGATCTGAAGATTGCGGCCCAAAGCCAGCCCTGGCAGGAAAGACTGTGAGACTTAGATCTTCAATTAAGCCAGAAAGCCACAAGTAGAACTATGGCTCAAGTGGCAGAGTGCTAGCCTTGAGCAAAAAAAGTTCAGTGACAGCACCTCAGGCCCTGAGTTCAAGCTCCAGGGCTAGCCTACACCACCCTTCCCTATCCCCAAAACTCTGGTAATGGTAAGTTGGAGATGACATGTCTACCTCAAAGGCTCATGTGTTAAAGACATGGTAAGGGTGATTGGCTCATGAAAGCTCTAATAACATAATCAATGAGATTATGGGATTCATAATTGAGTCGACTAGTGGGAGGTGATAGAAACTATAAAGGGCAGGGGTTAATTGGAGTATGGAAGTCACTAGAAGCATGCATTTGAAAGATCTCTATTGTCTCTAGTCCCTTCCTGTCTTTCTGCTTCCGGGCTGACAGGAGGAAAGCACTACTACACCCTTCTGCCATGATCTGTGCCACACACAGGCCCAGAAACAACAAAACCATCTGACCATGGAGTCTAAATATATTTCCTCCTTTAAATTTCCTCTCAAGTATTTCTCACAGCAACCAAGACTGACTAATTCAGTTATAGCCTTCTCCTTAAGGAGAACCTTATCTACTTCTCTCTATGTAAATAGGATAAAATGTTGTTTTTAAAAAATTCTAAACATGGGGCTGGGAATATGGCCTAGTGGTAAAGTGCTCGCCTCGTATACATGAAGCCCTGGGTTCGATTCCTGAGCACTATGCTGTTATCTCCAGGATGCTGGATCGCTCTTTCCCTTCATCTGGAAACATATTTCACTACAATTACTTATCATTGAACCATACTGCAATACAGTTCCTGGAAGACAAAATAATTGGCATGGCCAGGCTCCAGTGACTCATACATATAATCCTAGCTACTCAGGAGACTGAAATCTGAGGTTTCCATTTTGTTTTTTGTTTTTTGTTTTTTTGGCCAGTCCTGGGCCTTGGACTCAGGGCCTGAGCACTCTGTCCCTGGCTTCTTCCCGCTCAAGGCTAGCACTCTGCCACTTGAGCCACAGCGCCGCTTCTGGCCGTTTTCTGTATATGTGGTGCTGGGGAATTGAACCTAGGGCCTCGTGTATCCGAGGCAGGCACTCTTGCCACTAGGCTATATCCCCAGCCCCTGAGGTTTCCATTTTGAAGCCAGCCCAGCAAAAGAAGCTCAGGGACAGCACCCAGGTCCTGAGTTGCACTGGGACTTGCACACTAGTAATAATAATAGCAATAATAAATAATGTTTGCATTTCTTTTCTTATGTCCTCTGCCAATAAACAACCTAGCATATATACAGGGTTGAACTGTGTCAACTGTTCTTCATAGCATTGGAAATAACGCATACGATAGTGATTCTTAGCATTTCTAGTTCTGGGGAAAGTTAACAAGGTTAAAAATGTCCCTGTTAAGGGCTGGGGATATGGCCTAGTGGCAAAGAGTGCCTGCCTCATATACATGAGGCCCTGGGTTCGGTTCCCCAGCACCACATATACAGAAAATGGCCAGAAGTGGTGCTGTGGCTCAAGTGGCAGAGTGCTAGCCTTGAGCAAAAAGAAGCCAGGGACAGTGCTCAGGCCAAGAGTCCAAGCCCCAGGACTGGCCAAAAAGAAAAAAAAAAAAAAGTCCCTGTTAAGCCTCTAACATGCTTTTTTATAACCTAACAAGGCACAAAAGAAACAGAGAAAAATGAGGGAGGTCAATAACCCTAGAATACCTGTAGCACAGTCATCCTTCCTTTCCTGGATGCCTCACCTCTATTCTCACTGAAGTCTATTCCCAACACAATAACAATATGAAGCAGGCACTCTTGCCACTAGGCCATATCCTCAGCCCCACAATAACAATAATGGCAATCAATACCAAGCACCAGTGGCTCAAGCATGTAATCCTAACTACTCAGGAAGCTTCGATCTCAGGATCATGGTTTGAAGCCAGCCCAGGCAGGAAAGTCTTTAAGATTCTTATCGACACTTAGCAAAAAGCCAGAATAGAACTGTGGCTCAAATAGTAGAGTGTTAGCCTTAGCCTTGAGCAAAAAGAAACTCAGGGATAGTACCCAGGGCCCGAGTTCAAGTCCCAGGACTGACACAATACTTCTACTCCTCCTCCTACTGACGATGATGACAGTCACCACTTAAAACACTTTACATGAACTAAATGAGTGTATCTTTTGATAAAGGGCTTCAAACTGTGTAGTAAAGAATCAGTAATGTCAAAGTATTTAACCTACACAACTTTATAGAGTAGGTTCTAATATTTCCTTTTTACAGGTAAGAAAACTAAGGTATATTGAAATGAAATGACTTGCACAAAGCCACATTAGCTATTACATGATAGTTAGGATTTGCACTTAGGTTTCCTAGATCTTAAAAACCATGCTATATTGCTTACTGCAATGTTTTTAAGGAAACCCAAATCTCTGTGCCTAGTAGCACAGAAGCTTATCTGCATAGTACTCAATAAACATATGGAACTTCAAAATAATAAATGATTCAAATGAACAACTCAGGAAGTTAAATGTAAGCACTTTTTTCATTCAAAACAATTACATTCTATGGAGAAAGTTGCTAGATAAAATACCTTGTTACAGCACTGGTGGCTCATGCCTGTAATCTAGAGGCTTAGGAGGCTGAGGTCTGAGAATCGCTGACCAATATTCAAAGCCAGCCCAAGCAGTCAATTCTGTGAGACGCTGATCTCCAAAAACTACCAAAAAAAAAACTGGAAGTGGAGCTATGGCTCAAGTGGTAGAGTACAAGCCTTGAGCACAAAAGCTCAAGAACAGCACCTAGGCCCTGAGTTCAAGCTCCAAGACCGCACCAAAACAAACAAAACAAAAACTCTCTTGTTATCTATCCTGAAAGGCAGTAACAAACACAAGCTGATAAGACAAGAAAAAGGGACAATAAATCTCCATGGAACTTCTGGAAATATGACATAACAACAATAACAAAACAGGATTCTCTCTTCATCCCTATAATCGTTTGGATGGGAATAAAGCAGTATATGGCCTTTCAAAGTATAAGTAAATGCAGTGGGTGATATACAAATGAATTCACTGAAGTATAATAGACTCTATGGAGAGTTCAAATAGTATAATTCTTTAGAAAGACCAAGTCAGAGCCCAACCAAATAAGTACCAGGAAATGGGTACTTGCAAGGCAGGGGGTGGGGGTGGGGTGGTGCCGCGGGAGGGAGGCAGGGACCAAGGAAAGAGGGTCAGATGAATGAAGGGTAGAAGGGGAGAGAATGCAGTCAAAAATTCATTGTATGTACCACAATTTTTTTTAAATGAGGGAAGGGCTAGATGCAGGAGTGAAGATGATGTTGAAGGGATGACACAGATCAAGATGCCTTGTATACTTAAACTACTTTGCTGAAAGGCAACTCTTTTGTACAGATATTTAAAGATAATAAAAATACTTTAGAAAGATTTCAAACACTGAAGCAATATACATCTACTCTACTGTTCTATAAGTTATATTCAATAAGATATTGTTCAGACACTGAATATATAATACATGTTAAATACATATTTACAGATTTAATGTGTCATACACACATATACATATATATGTGTGTATATGGCTGTATGGCTATTCTCTGCTAGATTCTGCCTCCAATGGCTCGCTTACTGTCCACAATGAATTGATACAATCTCTTCAATTTTGCCTCATATTACAATCTGAATCCTTTTCATTGCTACTTTTTCAACTTCTTATTCTGGTGCATCTTGTCCAACATATGGTAAATATGTAAACATATGTATATATGAAGCATTAATATACTATAGTTTTGTACAAGGGAGAATAACTAATTTATTTCCAAAACACTTGTTAAAAGCATTTAACAGTTTCTTGGTCTTTTAATCTGTAATGGCACTTGGAATCTGAATCTACAAAGTATAGAAGACATTTTATGAAGATCCATTAACTCTTTGATTATGCTATTTCTTTAAGGTATTTGGCCCATAGCTACATTAATTACCCTCTGCTATGGTCTGGATAAATATCCCCCAAAGACCCATATGTTAAAGGTTTGGTTGCCAACCTGTGGCATTATTAAGAAACTATAGAACCTTTTTGAGAGGTAGACCCAAATTAGATCACTAGAGGGGCATAACTTTTCAGGAGCTTTTGGTACTCTTGTCCCTCTTCTTTGTTTCCAGCTCCAGCTACCATGAGATCAACAGTTTTCTTTGCCATGCACTCCTTCCAGGAAGTACTCCCCTCACCAGACCAGGAAGCACTCCCTCATAAGACCAGAAGCAAAAGATCATGGAATGAACCTCTGAAACCATGGCAATGTATGCCTTTCCTCCTTACAATTTATCACAGATATTTCATGACAGTGACTGACACTGATCAACACATCTTCCTATTGTACTGTAAAATTACTAAAAACAGAAATCAGTTCTCCAACCTATGATTAAAAATCCATAATCCCGGGCTGGGAATATGGCCTAGTGGTAGAGTGCTTGCCTCGTATACATGAAGCCCAAGGTTCGATTCCTCAGCACCACATATATAGAAAAGGCCAGAAGTGGTCCTTGGCTTAAGTGGTTGAGTGCTAGCCTTGAGCAAAAAGAAGCCAGGCACAGTGTTCGGGCCCTAAATTCATGCCCCAGGACTGGAGAAAAAAAAAAAAACAACAACTTTAATTCCTAGTCACAATGGAGACATGTAATAAATACTAAAGGAATTTCAAGCAGTTTCAAGCACTCTAATTTTGAGTCTTCTGAAGCCAACAACTCTGTCATCTAAGTTGAACATCTTTCCCTCAGTAAATACTTAATTCTTATGGGAAATACAAAGAATAATTATATATAACTTGCTGATCTAGAAATAATATGTAAGATTACTTTAATATTTTAAATGTAATATTTAACATGTAATTTTAATATGTAATATTTTTGTTTCTCTTCACCAGTAAATATTTTTGCTCTCAAATATAATCATTGGTCATTTTTCTCCCTCTCACCTGGCTTAACAAAATGTTTCTTAATTAGTACGTTTCAGTTTGCTTTTCCAGTTGCTCAAAATAATGCCTAGATGCTTTACATCAGTTACTCTTAAGGAAACTTTGAACAAAACTTAACTCTTGACACAATCTCTAGAAACCAAATAAACAAAGCAAATACACTCCTCTCATGGGGTTTCCCAACATTCCTTCCTTGCTCATTTTATAACGTGTTTCCTGCCGATGGCAATACTTTATGGCAATCTCACTCTCCTTTAAAAATAAAATAAAAATAACGAAATAAGGGGCTGTGATCCTAGCTGCCAAGGAGGCTGAGATCAGAGGATCTTGGTTCAAATCCAACCTAGGCAGGGAAGTTTGTGAGACTCTTAGCTCCAATTAACCACCAAAAAAGCCCAAAGTGGAGATGTGGCTCAAGTGGTAGAGCACTAGCCTTGAAAAAAGTAAGCTCAGGGATGGCACCCAGGACCTGAGTTCAAGCACAAGAATGGGGAAAAGAACAAGCAAAACTATGTAAATCAAGGTTTACTTATTTGTAAAATAGGGAAAAGCTTGGCAATGTGTAAGAAGCAATCTATAAAGTGTGGATGAAATTAATAAAAATAAGAGAACCTCTAACCTGAGTAAAGAAAGCTCCCTAGAGGAAATTACTTCCAAATTAAGTCGTGATAGAATAGAAAGAATGGAGAAAGGTTGTTTCCATAATAACACTGAAGACTATATAATTCAATCTCTAGTCCCTTAGCAACCTTTCCTTTCTTGAATCTCCTAAATGAAACTTCTTTCCATCAGACTGATTTATTTGTTGTTTTAGAATGTTTGCTTGTTTTCTTCTTTTCTTTTCTTCTTGCAGTAAAGGAGATTGTACATAGGATCTTGTGCATGCTAGGCAGCTACTCCTTTTTTTTTTTTTTTTGCCAGTCCTAGGTCATGAACTCAGGGCCTGAGCACTGTCCCTGGCTTCTTTTTTGCTCAAGGCTAGCACTCTGCCACTTGAGCCACAGTGCCACTTCTGGCCATTTTCTGTATATGTGGTGCTGGGGAATCGAACCCAGGGCCTCATGTATACGAGGCAAGCACTCTTGCCACTAGGCCATATTCCCAGCCCATAGGCAGCTACTCCTTTAGACACACTTCCAGGACTTTGCACTATACTTTGTTTTTGAAACAAGGTCTTGCTAATCATGCCTGTGCTGGCCTCTAATGCTCAATCTTCCTGCCTATACTCCCTGAGTAGCTGGGATTTCATGAGTAAACCACAACACTCAGTGTTTTCTTCTATTACTGCTAAGACTTGACTCTGGACAAAAGGCTATAAAAACTGTCAATTCTTTAAGTCTAACCTTTTTTTTTAAATTAGCCACCATGGTCCTTAGCTCTATTCTTTCAAATATTCTATATGATCAAAAGCACCTTTTCTACTTCTTTAGCCCTCTCACTACATAGATATTCCACATAGCCCTTAACCATCTGGACCTATACACTGAGATTTAACTTTTTTGCATGTGAGCATCACGTCTTTTTCATACTGTAAATTCCACTAAGGGCTAGATTTTATATATCCAGAGAAAATAGGGCAAAGATAGAGCACTTTAGTCTCTGATCTACTTAAAAGATAAGGGAGAAATCAACTAATTGGAAAACTGTCAACAGTCTCAGGACTAAACCCAAGGCACATGACTCTAAAGACTTAAATACTTGGATTCAATAAGCTTTCTGATTTTGGGGTTCTCACCTTCATATGCCCTTAGTTCTATCAACAGTAAATTCTAAAAGCTTTCCCTTGTGGCTCATATGAAGCATTTAAGATACCCCAAATCCCTCCAGGAATAAGACATGATATAACAAAATAAAGTTAGGGGAAAGGTTAGCAGTCAACTCCTTAAAGAAGTACAATCAACAGACCCAGCGTAAAATCCTTTGAAACTTACTGGTCTTAGATTTGGGGCAAGCTCTTAGTCTCTCTCAGATGATTTCTATACCTAATAGTGTGCATTAAACACTTACCTCTCAGGGTTGCTGTAAAGATTAAACAAGTGTGTATGTGTGTATGTTTATGTGTATATACATGTGTTATATATGTGTGCATATGTGGATATACACACATATGTATATACAATGGCATACACAGGTGCATATACATGCAAACAAATGTATATGTATATATTTATAAAACATAAATATGTAAATTATATAGGTGTATATATAATGACATAAACATACACTCACTCACCGGTTCAGCCTAGACAAACACAAAGTGTAAATTCAAAATACAAAGCTGGGTGCTGGTGGCCAGCAAAAGAAAAAAAAGAAACACTAAAATTTGATAAAGAGAAAGTTAGACTATAATCAAGTGACTCCCATAGAAAGAATGTTTCCCAAAGGGTAAAAGGTAAATAAATGCTCAATCCTTGAAGCTTTTTGAAGTTGTAACTGCTGCCTCTGACAATTTTTCAGATCCCCAGTTAGTCCAAAATGGCAGGAATCCTTTAAAATAACACATGCATGGGTCAAAGAACACCGAACTATTGAAGTAGAAGAGACCTCTGAAGGGATCCAAAGCAGGTCTCTCATTACACAGTTGAGAAATAGGCACAGGCGAGATCTCCTTAAACATTTATTTCATTGACATAATCTTGTTTTTCCCTTTCAGCAGGCATTATTAGACAGACTAGGTTCATTTGAATTGCAAACAGATTCTTGTCCCTGAAAGAATACTAGCATGCACACATTCTTGCAGTTACATGATTAAACCAGCATTCTCTGAGTAAGAAGTTATACGGAAGAGAAATGCTTAACTAGAATCAGAGACTTGGTATTTCTTATGGGACAACAAGCTTTTGCACGTAAGCTGGGAGGGTAACACATGTGGAAACCAGCTCTGGGAATAATAAACAGCAACCTGAAATCTTTTCTTGTTAAATGAACCAAGAAAACTTCAAATGACTAGTTTTATACAAATTCAATCCTAAACTTGTGACTCTATAATCTCTTAGAAAGTTCAGACAGACATGAAATTGCGAAGGAAAATTTAAGAAGCTACTCAGTAAATAAATCCGTTTGTTTTGTACAAATACACCTACAACACAGAAATTAAGCCACCTTGAGTAAAATGCATTAGCTAGATATAACTACTTTCAGTTATCTGCTGAGGCTGGCTATATATAACTCCATTACTTTGGAGAAATGTGCACACCAGGAACTTTAGGCCTGCAAGATTAACAGGCCCAGAAACTTTAGTAAAGGATGAACTGAACACTAGACAATGACTATGCAATGCCAAAGAAGTGAAGCAATATTAGGCTGAATTTTAAAAGTATTTAGTGCCTAGAACAAGAAAGGTAGTATTAGGGTTCTGCTCTGCCATAGTCAGAAGATCCCAGATGCCAAAGGATCTGTGAATAATTCAGACTATGTCAAAGTACATTAATTTCTTAAATATGAAGCAAAAAGCAATCCTCCAATAAAAGCACTAGAGGCAATGGGATAATAGTACATTTTAGGTTAAAGAAAAAAAAAGGGCTAGCCAGGTACCAGTGGCACACCTATAATCCTAGCTACTTCAGGAAGCTAAGATCTGAGGATCATGGTTCAAAGGCAGCCCCAGATAGGAAAGTCAGTGATTTTTATCTCCAATAAATCGGTAAAAAGCCAGGAGTGGAGCTGTGGCCTAAGAGAATGCTAGCCTTGAGCATAAAGAAACAAACTAGGGGCTGTGCCCAAGCCTTGATGTTTAAGCCCTGCAGAATTCCACCCCCACCACCCCCAAAACAACTAGATGCCTTTCAGAACAGCCAGAAAGGTACAAGCATTGCTTTTTTTTTTTTTTTTTTCCAGAGCTGAGGACTGAACTCAGGGCCTTGCGCTCTCCAGGCAGGCGCTCTTACACTGAGCTAACTCCCCAGCCCAAGCACTGCTTTAACTAGTCCTAAGAACTACCAAAGTATGACAAATAACAACAGATTTTGATGTGAAAATGTTTTTACTATGTTACTCAAAAAAAAAAATCAATGTTAAGATAGGTATGTATTTAAAATTAGGAAAAATGAGTGACATTGTCCAAAAAGAAATGAACATTTTACCTGACTTGTATAACTGTTAAGTCCTGTATAAATGACCTTTATAATAATTTCAAAAATAAAAATGAATGCAAGAAAATTAGACATACTAAATATACCTTTGATCGAAGTCTCACCCTTGAACAAAAGTTTAGGAGCTCATACAGAATATGACACTAAATCACAAAGATTAGCAATGAATTTTACTCCCATAAAGATCAACTTCCAATTATTTTTTACAACAGGAAGGAACAAACGCAGAGTGTGTAACTCTAAAAGCCACATTTTGTTTTCTTTTTCTTTCTTCTTTTTTTTCTTTTTGGTCTGTTGTGGGGCTTGAACTCTGGGCCTAAGCACTGTCCCTGAACTCTTCAGCTCAAGGTTAGTGCTCTACCACTTGGACCACAGCACCACTTTGAAAGCCATATTTTATAAAGAATAATCTGTGGCACATTCAAGCCTGCAAGCCCAGCTACTTGGAAGGCTTGCATTTTGAGGGCAGCCCAGGCAAAAAATCAGTGAGACTACATAGCAGCAAATAAGCTGGATGTGGTGGTACATGCTGTGACCCCAGCTACAAGCAGGTATAGGTAGGAGTACCTCAGTCTGAGCCTGGCAAGAGGCAAAAATTCAAGACCCTATCCAAAAAATAAAGCAAAAAAAAAAAAAATGGCAGGAGATACAATTTAAGTGGTAGAAAACGGGCTGGGGATATAGCCTAGTGGCAAGAGTGCCTGCCTCATATACACGAGGCCCTAGGTTCGATTCCCCAGCACCACATATACAGAAAACGGCCAGAAGCGGTGCTGTGGCTCAAGTGGCAGAGTGCTAGCCTTGAGCGGGAAGAAGCCAGGGACAGTGCTCAGGCCCTGAGTCCAAGGCCCAGGACTGGCCAAAAAAAAAAAAATAAATAAATAAATAAATAAATAAATAAAAAATAAAATAAATTAAGTGGTAGAAAACCTGCCTAGCAAGCACAGCCATGAATCTAGTACTGCGGCCCCCCACCAAAAAAAAAAAAGAGAGGAAAGAAAAACAGAATGTCTCAGTGGTGATTAGTTACTGCCAAATTCCAGATGAGAAAAGCTGATGGCTGTTCTAGGTGGTGTCAAAGAGAACACAAAAGACTGACAAGATTTCAGAAATATTTCAGAGATAAAGAGCTCATAGTAGTTGATAATTCGAGACTCTTTGAATACAGTATTTAACAGAACCTACAGTGTCATTCTAGCCATGCATGTATTAGTAACAATGGTGGGAAAATGGAACCAGGTAACTTGAAGGGATGGATGGGGTTGGGATAGATGGGAGGAGAAGAGTGATGCACTGTACTTATAAACTGATAAACTGAACGGAAACTCTCTTTTGTTTTGGGTTTTTTTTTTTTTTTGCAATCCTGGGGCTTGAACTCAGGGCCTAAGCACTGTCCCTGGCTTCTTTCTGCTCAAGGCTAGTAGCACTCTACCACTTAAGCCACAGCACCACTTCCAGCCTTTTCTACATATGTGGTGCTGAGGAATCGAACTCAGGGCTTCACGTACATAAGGTGAGCACTCTACCACTAGGCCATATTCCCAGCCCCTGGAAACTCTTTTATACAACTAAAGATAACTGAAAATAAATTTTGAGAACAAAAGCAACAGAGAATATACACTGTTTACAATACATTCTAAATTGTTTTCTTTTTTGCCAGTCTTGGGGCTTGAACTCGGGATCTGGGATCTGTCCCTGAGCCTCTTTGTGCTCAAAGACAGTGCCCTACCACTTGGGCCACAGTGCCACTTCCTGCTTTTTCTGAATAGTTTTCAAACTGTAATCCTTAGATCTCAGCCTCCTCAGTAGCAAGGATTACAGGTGTGAGCCACCTGCGCCCAGCCATTCTAACTATTGTACAGATATAAATTCACTTCATTCTTACAACATTATGAAATGTATTCCATAGCCATCTCAATTTTACAGTGAGAAACTAAGACTTGCATCAGTTAAATTACTCAGCCAGTAGATATATTTGAAAAAAATTAATAAGAAGTTAGATGTGGCCTTAGATAGTGTAGCCCCCTCCCCCCAACTAAAAACTCTTTATAACCAGCTGCAAAGTGAAACAACAAAGCCCAAGGAAGGCACATACAGTAATGTTAAGAGCTCTGTCAAGTGAAGAGGCTAATCCTTGAAGCTCCGCAGCAGAGGTGAGGACCGGTGTGTCAAAATCACGTGAGGTGTTTAGAAAAAGAAAAAAGAAATCCCTATTGAATCTGAATCCCTCACGGTGGGACTTAGGAATTAGCGTTTATTTCCTATAATTCCCCCTCCCCCCCCCCAAAAAAAAGACCAAAACCACCACCCTGAGTAATTCTGGAATGGTATCAGGTTTGGAAACTTGTAAAGCATAGTCTGTTCTACTACACACACACACACACTGCTGAATTTCCCAGAACTGAACAGAGTGCGGCAGACAACTTGCTGTGCTGGGCATTTCAGAGTTCCGTTTTTTGCTCCGGTTTTCACAAATCGATCCCTCACAGGAAGAGGGCTACAGCAGCCAACGGAAGGACGGTGTGATGTCCAGTAGACTCTGGCTATTAAAAAAAAAAAAAAGGCTGGCGATATGGCCTAGTGGCAAGAGTGCCTGTCTCATATACATGAGGCCATGGGTTCGATTCCCCAGCACCACATATACAGAAAATGGCCAGAAGTGGCGCTGTGGCTCAAGTGGCAGAGTGCTAGCCCTGAGCAAAAAGAAGCCAGGGACTCAGGCCCTGAGTCCAAGCTCCAGGACTGGCCAAAAAAACCCAAAAAACAAAACAAAACAAAAGGCCCCGATGGCAGAAACCTTTCCTGACGGCTAGAGGCGTGTGTGGTATTGCTACAGGAAGATGAAACCGTCTTCAAGACGACCTTTCTGGCGAACCACGGATGCCCCAAACGCGGTTTCTACGTGGCGGAAAGCGATCCGGTAAAGCGCTGGGCCGAGGCCTCGCCCGCCAGAGACGGTGCCGGGCCTTGCCCGCTCCCGAGCCGAGACGGAGCAAACGTCCGCTCCGCAATTCCCCAATCCGGCCCTGCGCTCTCTCTCTCGATTCCCTCACCTACCTAAGGGTCCTCTAGTAAGATTAATTTCTTCCTCAGTGACCAAATAATCCACTCTCCCGTTCATGGTTTACTGCTCCCCGGGATTCGCCTGAGGCTCGGCGGACGCGCCGCAGGGGTGAAGGTGAATCAAGCTCCGCGCCGAGACCCGTCCCGAGCTCAGCCCTTTCGGTTTCCACAGCCAGCGGACCGGAAAAGGAAGTCGCGGGCGCGCTAGGGATGCTGGGAGTGGTAGTTCGCAACTGGCGCTGCTGGCCTCTCTTACCTACAGCCACTGGAGGGAGCCAGGAACATTTCCAGCTTACCACCAAAAGCAGATGGGAATGGGGGTGGGGGGTAGTCTCAGGGAGGGTAGTGCTGTTCTTTGATACTTGAGATGGCCATCTGGATTAACTGCATTTACACAAAAGGAAAACAAAACTTATGTGTTTCTGACAAGGATGTTCTTACATCTTGGAAGAAGGTATTAAGGATACCTCCACTGATGACAGGAGGTAAGGGACACTATCCTTCCTTGATATTTGTATTTCAAAGAATTGTGTTTCAGCTTCCTTAGTCAAATATTAGCTGACTGCAGCTGTATGGTTTTATTCCAGAACTTCTACACTGTTCCACTGATCTTTGGGATTGTTTTTGTGCTACTACCAAAGTGTTTTTGTTACGAACACTCTATAATACATTTTGAAGGCTGCTATTGTGGTACTTTCAGATATATTCTTTTTATTTACAACTTTTCTTATCCAGTGTCTATAGTGCAACCATATGAAGTTTGGATTGACTTAGTTAATTCCATGAAAAATGTTATTGGAATTTTTAAAGGATATTGATTCTAAAAATTGCTTTTGGCAATATGGACATTTTCCGGATATTGACTCTGACAGTGCATGAGCATGGAATGTCCTTTCATCTTTTGATGTTTTCTTTAGTTTCTTTCTTCATTCACAAAGAATCACTGTCAGCTTCCAATAGTAAAACCTACATATACCTCTTGGTCATGGGCAAGAAATGGTAGGAAACAGGTGTCAAAAATATAGACAAAATGTAATGTAGGTAGCAATCACCCATTGCCCAGCTTTTGTATTCATCCTCTGATTTGATGGCTAACCCCAGCAAGAGGCCTTATTTGGAGAAAGAGATTTGATAGGAACTCTTCGTTATTTAAAGAGAAAAGTTCTCAATGGGGGAGAATGAAGGGAGGGATGACATTGACCAAGAAGCACTGTACTCATAACCTGACTTATGGAATTGTAAACCCTTTGTACAACAACTTAATAACAAACACAGCAACAAATAAAAATGAAAATGAAAAGAAAGCATTTCATACTTAGGATCTGGAAATGAATTTGCCCTTACAATTGCTAAGACAGTTACCTGACACTTGAATCAGGCCCAGTCCTTTTCCCTTCAGTAGTTTTTCAAGTAGTGTCACCTATTATTATCTTAGGCCAATTTAGACTGTGATCCTTCTAGAAACTTCTTTTGCACAGATGAGATTAAAGGCATAAACCACAACACTCAGCAAAAAGAATACAATCCTTATTGCGATCTCTCTCTGCCCCACAGTGAACTATTACTAAAGTTATACTGCCTATTTCTTTCACTTAAATTGTATGATTTCAAACATTCAAAGCATTAAGAAGTGTTATATAATAGGTTCATTATGTGATGGTGTAATAGAGATATAGTGTCAATGATATTATAGAGGCACTATTCCAAATTTATGATAACCAAAAATATCACAAATTATAAAGCAGCAGTGAGCACACACCCAAAGGACCCACTTTCCTTGGGTCCTGTGATCAATTTTAATTACGTCCAGTGAGGTCTAATCATTTCCAAATATTAAAGAGTCCTTGAAATTCTAGAAGATTAAGACTTTTCTATAACTACATAGTAAGTAGGTGTCGGAACCATTACTGAAGCTCCAGATGGCTGTAACACAAAAGTTACTGAAAGTTTCCCATGCATATCTTTGGCAAATGCCACTCTTTATGCTTCTTTTACGCCAGCAAGCAAATGAGCAATAAAAATACATCACACGAGTTCAAAACATGTCATAAACCTGTTAACATTAATATGGAATGCAATGTAAACATGGCACAGGGTATCTAGAAAAGTTTAGAACTAACCCTTTAAATATGCACAAGCCTATTTGCAAGTCAATCTATCAGTTCCTATTTCATCTACAGGAGAGATGAAAGGAATATGAGGATAGTTTGGGGAATGCTCAGTGGTAGAGCAGTTGCCTGTCAAGAACAAGATAAAAAATAACGGGGGGACATTAGAGGTGAGGGAGGGGAAGGAAAAAAATGGAGGGGGAAGAAAAGTGAAGATAAAGAAAAGAAAGGAAAGAAGGAAGGGAAGGAAAAGCAAAGCTGAGAGGAGAGAAAAGAGAAGTGAGGTGAGGCTAAAGAAACCAAAATGGAACTGTGGAGTGAATTTAGACCCAAAGCCCCATTTTTAACCTCCCATGATTTTATTTCAAGAGGAGACCTCAGAATGAATAAGAACACTGTAGTTGTCATAGTGGGATGTATTATTCCTTCCAGCTAGTGACAGTGTGAGTCCATAGTACAGTTTTAAGAATATTTACGGAAATGGCTGGGGGGTATTTTCTTCATTTTCAATTTTAACTATATGTGTTGCGACAAATGTTATTACCAGTTGGAGTCCACCAATTATGATGGAAAGCAGCAAAAGCAGGAGACGAATTAAAATCAGAAGGACTGTTCTGGACATATGCAAGTATATGCTGGCTCGAAGATATTGTTGCCTGCCAGCAGGTAGACCACTATCTTCGCTACCTCCCTCTCCTTTCTCTTTACAGGTGGGTGGTTTCCAGCCAGGCATACAGTGATATTTGTGGTTGTTGTTGCACACTCATTTGTAATTGCATCTTCTCACATCACAGTCAAACTTCATATCAAGATGAGAAGTGCAATTCTTTTTTTTTTGGCCAGTCCTGGGCCTTGGACTCAGGGCCTGAGCACTGTCCCTGGCTTCTTCCCGCTCAAGGCTAGTAGCACTCTGCCACTTGAGCCACAGCGCCGCTTCTGGCCGTTTTCTGTATATGTGGTGCTGGGGAATCGAACCTAGGGCCTCGTGTATCCGAGGCAGGCACTCTTGCCACTAGGCTATATCCCCAGCCCAGAGAAGTGCAATTCTTAAAACAGAATCTACCTGGACCTCAGGTCAAACCACCCACTACCATACCCATTTCTGGCTGCTCTGTGCCAAAGTGTACATCATATCCAAAGCAATGGTGCTCTATTTGCTGATAATGGATGGTTAGATGGTGGAAAGTAGTGTGCTCCCCACCTTCTGGAAGAGCAGAAACACCACTGCAGTGCAGCATGCCACACATGAAGTTTTCCTCCGAACATTGCAAAAGCAGAGGGCCCCCTCGTTGAGAAATCAACCCACAGTTTCCAAATCAGTCCCCAATCTTATTCAATTGTTTATAGCATTCTGCTGAAGCCTCTTTTATGTTGCGTCCAAAAAGGGCTTGGCACTGCAACTCACGGTCAGTGCAGTTTCCTCCCACACAAACAGCTTTTGGGGAACACAGGGGTCCATCCTAGATATAAGTGTCGTTTGGGCACTTCTCTGAATTTCCAGGACAGTATTCTTTCAGATCCCAAATACCCACTATGTCTCTGCAAACAGTTCCAGCAGGAATGAATTTACAGTCCTGGCAGCAGTCTCCCGAATCACACTGGGTGCCCTTCGTGAAGAAGCAGTCCGTCCCACAACACTTATCACTGGCGCATTCTTTGAAGGAACCGCAGTCACAGTCCTCCATTTGACCTAAGATCTTGTCTCCACAACAAGGAGCTACATAACGAAAACTTTCAGCTCCCACATACAAATGTCCCATTTAAGAACCCATGCCCAGGGGCTGGGGATATGGCCTAGTGGCAAGAGTGCCTGCCTCATATACATGAGGTCCTGGGTTCGATTCCCCAGCACCACATATACAGAAAATGGCCAGAAGTGGCGCTGTGGCTCAAGTGGCAGAGTGCTAACCTTGAGCAAAAAAGAAGCCAGGGACAGTGCTCAGGCCCTGAGTCCAGGCCCCAGGACTGGCCAAAAAAAAAAAAAGAACCCATGCCTGGATCATCAGGTAGGATAATCCTTACCTGTTACTCCTTCGGGAGGGCAGATAGAATATGATGATTGGAGCTCGCATGACTTGTGATTAAGGTCTCCGTAAGGTCTGGGACTTTCAACACCCCGGTTGCTCCTGATTCTTAAAATAAAATTTAAAAAAAGAACCCATGCCTGTACTGCCAGGAAAGAACAATTGCTAAATGTATCTTGAAGATCTGGAAAAGGTGTCATGACACAATGGGTTCTTCGAAAACACATATGATGAGGTGAGTCATGGTGCATATTAAATCGATGTCCTAATGTGTGTGCTATCATAGTAGCAGCCAAAAAAGATGAAATTTTCTTGCAGACACATACAATACCGACTACCTCCCATTGCACATCGCTCCCTGAAGAGAATAATGACTCTTTCCTGCGATCAGTTGTCCTGCTAAAAGCGCTGCACTACTATGATTAATTCTATTTTGCCATATATCATACACCCATCTCCCAAAGGTTCTTAAGCTAAGTGCATTGCCATTTCCAAACTGACACGTTCCACAATATCCCATAGTAACACCAGATGTACACGAATATTAAAAGCAGTTGGTTTGTAAATGGTATTTATAATGCTATTTATAATCAGTACATGCTCCAGCACAAGGGTGTGATTTTTGAAGTAGTTGAGGTAGGAATAAGAAATGATGTACTGTATTCTCGTATATTTTGGATCCTCCACAAATAAAAGGTGCCTGCTCTAGGACATTCAGACAGTTCGATATCTTCAACTATGGTTTTATTTCTTCCTCTCCAATGTCACACCGTTGGCTGGCCTCTCCTCTCTCTTCTGCCACGAGCATAGAAATCACATGCTCAAATTTCGAAGAGGTCTCCAACGGTTTGATTTCATAGGTGAAGTCATCCACCTGTATCCTTCCACGCAGACCTCCATGGCAGGTGTCCAGTGTAGCCAGCGATCCAGGAACCCCTTCTATTTCTTTTTTTTTTTTCTTTTTTTGGCCAGTCCTGGGCCTTGGACTCAGGGCCTGAGCACTGTCCCTGGCTTCCTTTTTGCTCAATGCTAGCACTCTGCCACTTGAGCCACAGCGCCACTTCTGGCCATTTCTGTATATGTGGTGTTGGGGAATCGAACCCAGGGCCTCATGTATACGAGGCAAGCTCTCTCGCCACTAGGCCATATCTCCAGCTCCCCAGGGACCCCTTCTAGGTAGCTGTAGTAGTAACAGTCTCCAGGGATAAAGGGATAGTCCTCCTGCATGCCTCCTTGGGTGTTGTCAGTAATGACAGGTAAATGTCTGGGGAGCAAGTTCTTCTTGCGTTTCATATGCAGCACATGTCTTTGACCCCGGAAGCGCATGCTGTAGGAGAGCTGGTCTGGTGTCTTGCTTCCACCCTTTGCTATGGGGCACCTTCCTGGGGATGACAACCTCAGAGGAAGTGAGGCGCCACCCGGTGGGTCATTGGAGCAGAAGCAGGGGACAGGTGAATCCAGAGAACAGGCAGACAGAGAGCTCCAGGCAGAAGGCCCTGGGCCCAGGATGACCTCATGAGGAAGGGAGTTCTGGGCCAAAGCAAGTGCAGTCAGATGTCAGGCAGGCTAGACTATCCCTAGGACATCAAGAGTCCCATCAGGCTGGCCAGGAGCAGCGCAGACTGAGGCTGAAGGCTTTCAGCAGCTCCTGAGGTATAAAGGGAGGGTTAGTCTATGACATTAAAATGCTGGGCTCCACAGTGATGTAGAGGGGTGGGGAGAGCCTAGGGAAGAAAACAGCTATTTGGAAAAGGGTATAGATTGAATCTGAAAATCCTAGGGCTTGAGGGAAGTCACCAAGTTAGGGGACAGTTCAACTTTATGTCAGACAGAAATTCTTTTCCAAAAGCCATATGACAAAAAGATTATTTTATACTTTACTAAGGATTGAGTACTGAAGACAGAAACTCTAAACAATAGCAATGTGGCTGTTCCTCCTTTCAGGAATGTATAGGGGACAAATGGTATTCACAGAAATTGAACCAAGTTTGAGACTATTGGATGAATAGAATACTAAAGAGCACGAAAAAGAAACCTTGCTGGAGAACAAGAGTTGATTTTCATGTTCAGCCTGACCTATCCCATGACATTCATTTTCAGTCCTAGGAACTTATACCCACACACTCATCTACAAATGTTCAGAAGAGCTTAATCCTGCCTTTATTCCTATGTGTATCAACTGCATCCTATGAACCTAGCATTTAACAGGTGATAGACACACTGATTCATCCAAGGTCCCTGAGATGTTCCTCCCTCCCTCTCTCTCTGTCTCTGTCTCTCTCTGTCTCTCTCTCATTGATTAATTTATTGTCAAAGTGATATACAGAGGGGTTACAGTTTCACGTGTAAGCCAGTGAATACATTTCTTATCAAACTTGTTACCTCCTCCTTCATTTTCCTCCCCTCTGCCCCCTCCCCAATTCCCCCGCCCCCAGTTGTACACTTGGTTTACACAAATAGTTTTGTAAGGGTTGCTGTTGCAATGGTTCATCTTTGATCCCTTGTCACTCCATATTAATGTTCTTCTTCCCTTCCCTACTTCCCATAAATGTATATACAATGCCCATGTTACCAAAATGAGTTATTGTAACATCAGAGGTAAAACCATGTCTCTATCAGAAAGACATTGCCCATTCCTAATGAAATGGAAACACTTGGAAAGTATCATACTAACTGAAGTGAGCCAGACCCACATTGGTGGTAAGTAGTACATGTCTAGGATAGACCTAGCAGATCAAGGTTATGGAAATAAGTGGTGAATCACTGTTGTTATGTTTAACCTACCATGTGAAATTATGTCTTTTATTTTGTCTTTCTTCCCCATGGTTTTACCCCTGATATCGTACCTCTCTTTTAACATGAAAACGTAGCCAAGGTCCTTGAGATGTTCGTCCCTTTTAACATGAAAACTTCCTAATAAAGGAAAGTGCAGGGCTGATTCTCACAGATATTATTTGTAGAGAAAGTACACGGGCCAAATGAAGTGAGTATTTATGCATGATTTTATTTGGAGGAAGTTCTAGGGTACTTCAAACAATTCTATGGAATTAATAATTGTAAGATTGGTAGTGCCCTAAGGTGGGTTTGGTGGAATAGGGCATGAAGGGTCCCTTCTGTATGCAGGAAACAATCAACCATTTTCACTGACATGGTGATTTCAACAGCAAACTCATCACAAAGTGTAATAGAAACAGAGACCTAAATAGGCTCACCACTCTAGTTGTTTCTCAGTTACTAAACAGGATGCATTCAATCGTGTGCCTTTTTTATTTCATGGAATCGTTTCAGGATTATTGGTAATAGTTGCTCTTTGATCATCTAAAGAATTTGATTGTGGATCCATCTTTCCTGGGCTTTTCTTGGTTGAGAGACTGCTTCTATCTCATTGCTGGTTATAGCTCTGTTGAATTGCTTTATATCACCTTAGTCAGTTTGGCAACTCATGTGCATGTAGGAATTGATTCATTTCTCAGGATTTTCTAGCTTATTTGAAAATAATTCCTTTAAATATTTGCTCAGGATCTTTTGGCTTTCATTGGTAATTATATTTACTTTTTCATCTCTAATTTTGTTGGTTTGAATTGGGTCTTGCCTTTCTTGGAATTAAATTAGGTTAGAAATTAGCAGTTTTTTGCAGAGCCATTTTCATTGATCACTTGTATACTTTTTGTGGTATCTTGTTATAGATTCTGCCCCAAGTTTTATTATGTCAGTCTGAGACACACACATTTTTCAGACACACATTTTACTTATTTGTTTATTTATCTATTTATTTCCAATGGTCCTGGAGCTTGAAATCTGTGACTAGGTACTGCCCCTGACTATTTTGCTTAAGGCTAGGTCTCTACTACTTGAGCCACAGCTCCACGTCCAGCTTAAAAATTGTCATTAAGGGGCTGGGGACATGGCCTAGTGGCAAGAGTGCTTGCCTTGTATACATGAGGCCCTGGGTTCAAATCCCCAGCACCACATATACAGAAAACGGCCAGAAGTTGCGCTGTGGCAGTGGCAGAGTGCTAGCCTTGAGCAAAAAAAAGAAGCCAGGGACAGTGCTCAGGCCCTGAGTCAAAGCCCCAGGACTGTCCAAAAAAAAAAATGTCATTAAAAGGTGATGTGCAGAGTCCTTAGTTGTATAAGTCAGGTAAAGAGTTGATTTCTTTTTTGGACACTGTCAACACTTCCCTTGTTCTCTTCCAGTTTTTCTTTTCCATCCCCATGCCCAAGTTGTACAGGTAAGTTTAAACCTAAAGGATAGTATCTAGTGAGTACCACTGTGGCACTTATTCCCCCTTTGCCCCTCCATTTTGGTGCCTCCATTGCCCTCCCAGAGACAGAAAAATGAACAAACTAGACAAAAAGAAAAAGAAAGAAAAACAGCAAAGAAGGAACAAATCTTGTTTCCATTTCCTGGAGCAGGCACATTCTTCTTCAAAGGTTTTCATCCAGCATTAGAATAACTCACCTGTCTTTGGTATGATGTCCCCTAAAGAAATGATATGATGTCCCCTAAAGAAATGATATGATGTCCCCTAAAGAAATCCACAGACTGAAGTCACAGTGGTTCTATTAATAGTTTTCCATGCTGATGAGGCAGGAGTAGTGTGACTTGGTAGTTCATGGAGAAAATCATGAAATGACATGTATTCAGAGGTGAAAATGACTCAGAGACAGGCCATTTTATTGGCATTTTTAGGCATTCAGTGATCACAGACATTGTGGGATATTTGGAGCCCACAGAGGTATATAGGAAGTGTTGCCCAAGAGATGGAGGCAATATTTTCTATTCACCTCTATGAGCTCTTAAAGCAAACATACCATAATCATAAAAGAATATGCTACCTATATGTTGATTGATAACGAAGATGGTCTGCACTGAGTTGAGACCAAATAATTAAGTAACCTTGCTATGGGATCAAGCTGTGGTGCTAAGATAAACCATCATTTGTCCCATAAAGTTTTGATCTTTATCTTTCTTTCTATGGATGTATTGAAAGTAGGAAAACAAGCAACATTGAATTTTAGTACAGACTTGTGGTACTCTGAAGTAAATAGATGACATGCATTTTTGAACAAATGCCTTGAGTAAAATGATTCCAAGGAGCAAGTATCCTAAAATGTCTAGTGTATGTTAGGTGCCGATTTTCCTCTCAAATCATAGGATCTGACATGCTTGATATGTCAGAGTGTCAGAATGCCAGCAGAGGAACAATATGTTCGGTTTTGTTCTATTTTTGGGTTGGGGTTCTTTTTTTATTTTTTTATTTTATTTATTAATTGAACACAAATTTTTTGACAAGGTGTTGTGCAAAAAGGGTACAGTTACATAGTAGGGCAGTGTGTACATTTCTTGTGATATCTTACGCCCTGTTTTTCTATCCCTTCTCTAGGTCAGGTAGAGATATATACAATATACAATGTATCAAGAACATATAGGGGCTGGGGATATAGCCTAGTGGCAAGAGTGCCTGCCTCGTGTATCCGAGGGCCCTAGGTTCGATTCCCCAGCACCACATATACAGAAAACGGCCAGAAGCGGGGCTCGGCTCAAGTGGCAGAGTGCTAGCCTTGAGCGGGAAGAAGCCAGGGACCATGCTCAGGCCCTGAGTCCAAGGCCCAGGACTGGCCAAAAAAAAAAAAAAGAACATATACAGTAGCCACGTGGCCACGCCCAAGAAAGTTCGCCTAGGGCTTTAAATGTAATGTCGATATTAGACCATATGTCGACAGTAGTCTTATATGAACGTACATACATAGCTTTTGAGCTATTGTATTCTCCTTAGAGGTCAATTTTTGACCTTTATATGTTGAGTAGTTGTTTGGTTTTAGTTACATACTGTTGGGTCGCTGCCCCAATCCTATTTGACAAGCAGTTTTTGGTTTCACAGACTTGGTCTCTACTGTCTCCCCGTCTCCCTTTGTTAACAGTCATATATCAGGGAGATCATGCCCCTTTGTTTTCTATGTTCTAGGCTTGTCTCGCTCAACATTATTTGTTCAAGTTCTTACCATTTCCCTGGGAATAACAATATTTCACCATTCCTAATCGCTATGTAGTATTCCATTGTGTATAAGTACCATATTTTTTTGATCCATTCGTCTGTGGAGGGGTATCTGGGTTGTTTCCATATTTTGGCTATTGTGAATTGTGCTGTGATAAACATGGAAGTACAAATGTCTTTTTGATATCTTGGGGTTTGCTGTTTAGGATAGATGCCTAGGAGTGGTATGGCTGGGTCATAGGGTAGGTCTATATTGAGCTTTTTGAGAAACCTCCATACTGTTTTCCAAAGTGGTTGTACTAATTTGCACTCCCACCAACATTTGTTGTCCAGCATTTGATGTTGCCTGAGTTCAGAGTATAGGCCATTCTAACTGGAGTGAGGTGGTATCTCAGGGTTGTTTTTATTTGCATTTCCTTTACTACCAGGGATGTTGAGCATTTCCTCATGTGTTTCTTTGCCATTTTTATATCTTCTCTTGTGAAGTCTATCTTTAGCTCCTTTGCCCATTTCCTAATAGGTTTATTGGGCTTGGAGGGGCTTAGTTTTTTGAATTCTCTGTAGATGACAGATATCAGGCCTTTGTCTGTTGCTGTGCTGGTAAATATCCTTTCCCATATCGTTGGCTGTCTTTCTATTTTGGTGGCTATGTCCTTAGCTGTGCAGAAACTTTTTAATTTATAGTAGTCCCATTTGTCTAGTCTTTCCCCTATTTGTTGTGCCCCTGGGACTACATTCAGGAATTTCCTTCCTGTGCCTATAAGTTCTACTATCTTTCCTACTCTGTCCTTCAGTAGTTTCACGGATTCAGGTCTGATACTGAGGTCCTTGATCCATTTTGAGTTCATCTTGGTGCATGGTGATAGGCTTGGGTCTACTTTGAGTTTTCTGCATATGGCTGCCCAGTTCTCCCAGCACCAGTAGTTGAAGAAGCTATGTTTATTCCATTGTATGTCTTTAGCTCCTTTGTCGAATATCAGCTGGCTGTAAGAGTGCGGTTTTATTTGTGGATCTTCAATTCTAATCCATTGGTCTTCCGATCTGTTTTTATACCAATACCATGCTGTTTTGGTTATGATGGCCTTGTAGTAGAGCTTGAAGTCTGGTATTGTGATACCTCCTGCACTGCTTTTTTTTTTTTTTTTTTTTTTTTTTTTTTTTTTTTTGCCTGGAATTGCTTTGGCTATTCTAGGTCTTTTGCTGTTCCATATGAATTTATGGATTGTTTTCTCTGTTTCAGTGAAGAATGTGGCTGGGATTTTGATAGGGATTGCATTGAATTTGTAGAACAATTTGGGTAATATGGCCATTTTCACTATATTGATTCTGCCTACCCATGAGCATGGGAGGTCTTTCCATCTCCTTGTGTCTTCTTTGATTTCCCTTATTAGATTTTTATAATTTTCATTAAATAGATCAGTCACATCCTTGGTTAAGTTGATCCCTAGGTACTTTATTCTTTTTTTGGCTACTGTAAATGGAATTGTTTCCATAATTTCCTTTTCTGTTTGTCTATTGCTGGTGTACAGAAAAGCTGCTGACTTTTCTGGATTGATTTTGTATCCTGCTACTTTGTCAAATTGGTTTATTAGGTGTAGGAGTTTGGGGACTGAGTTTTTTGGGTCCTTCAGATATAAGATCATGTCGTCTGCGAATAGGGATAACTTGATTTCTTCCTTTCCGATGTGGATCCCTTTGATGTCCTCCTCTTGCCTTATTGCTATGGCTAGGGATTTCAGCACTATGTTGAAAAGATGTGGGGAGAGTGGGCATCCTTGTCTTGTTCCTGAGTTTAGGGGGAATGATTTAAGTTTCTCTCCATTTAATATATTAGCAGTTAGTCTGTTGTATATGGCTTTTATTGTTTTGAGGAATGTTCCATCTATTCCTGTTCTCTCCAAAGCTTTTAATAGGTATGGATGTTGTATTTTGTCAAAGGCTTTTTGGGCATCGACTGAGATAACAATGTAATTCTTAATTTTAGATTTGTTTATGTGGTGAATTACGTTGATTGATTTACAGATGTTGAACCATCCTTGTGACTGTGGGATGAAGCCTACTTGGTCATGATGTATGATATTCTTGATCAGTTTTTGGATCCTGTTAGCTAATATTTTATTAATGAGCTTTGCGTCTGTGTTCATTAGTGATATTGGTCTGTAGTTCTCTTTTTTTGTTGGGTCTTTGCCTGGTTTGGGAATGAGTATGATATTAGCTTTGTAGAATGAGTTTGGGATTTCTCCCTCTGTTTCTATTTCGCAGAAGAGTTTGAGGAGTATTGGTATTAGCTCATCACTAAAGGTTTTGTAGAATTCGTTGGTGAATCCATCTGGGCCTGGGATTTTCTTTGTTGGGAGGTTCTTTATTAGCCCCTGTATCTCACTGTAAGTTTTTGGTTTATTTAGTTGATTTATTTCTTCTTGGTTCAGTTTGGGCAGTTTGTACTTCTCTAAGAATTGATGCATTTCTGTAAAATTATTGTTTTTTGTTGAGTAGAGGTTTTAGAAATAGCTCCTTATGATTGTTTGAATATCGTGTGTACTTGTTGTAATTTTTCCGGTGGAGTCCTTGATTTTACGTATATGAGTCTTTTCTTTTTTTTGTAAGTCTTGCGAGGGGTCTGTCAATTTTGTGTGTTTTCTCAAAGAACCAGCTTTTAATCTTATTTATTTGTTGAATGGTCTTTCTATTTTCAATCAGATTTATCTCTTCTTTAATCTTTGTGATCTCTCCCCTCCTAGTCGTTTTAGATTCTGTCATTTCTTGTTTCTCCAGTTGTTTTAGTTTCATCGTGAGGTTATTCACCTGCTCTGCTTCCATTCTTTTAATGTGAGTGTTGCGGGCAATGATCTTGCCCCTCAGTACTGCCTTAGCGGTGTCCCATAGGTTTCTTTGTGATGTGCTTTCATTGTCATTGTGGCTTATGAATTCGTTGATTTCATCTTTAATTTGGTCTGTGGCCCAAGTGTTGGATAGCAGTGTGGTGTTTAGCCTCCAAGAGTCTGTATAGCCTCTGCGGTATCCTTTGTTGTTGAGGGTTACCTTTAATCCACTGTGGTCAGATATAATACATGGGATGACGTCAATACTTTTGTATTTGCTGAGGTTCTTTGTGTGGGCTATGAGGTGGTCTATTTTGGAATATGATCCATGGGCTGCTGAGAAGAAGGTGTATTGGGTCTCTGTATGGTGGAAGATTCTGTATAGGTCTGTCAGATCCATTTGGGATATGGTGTTACTTAGGTCCTCAGCTCCCTTGCTAATCCTCTGGGTGTTGGATCTGTCTCCTGGAGAGAGTGGGGTATTAAGGTCACCCACTATGATTGTGTTTGCGTCTGTCTTGTTCTGTAATTCTGTGAGAATTTGCTTGACATATGTAGGGCCTCTTTTGTTCGGTGAGTATACATTTATCACCGTGATGTCTTGATTCTGGATTTTTTCCTTGTATTAATATGTAGTGTCCTTCTTTGTCTTTTTGAGTTGATTTTAATGAAAAGTCCAGCTTGTCTGAGATCAGGTTGGCTACACCTGCCGTTTTGGTATGTGCATTTGCTTGGTAGATCTTGCTCCATCCTTTCATTTGGGGCCTGTTTTTGTCTCTTGCTGTAAGGTGGGTCTCTTGTAGGCAGCAGATGTCAACTTTTTGCTTGCGGATCCATCCTGCCAGTCTGCTCCTCTTTATTGGAGAGTTTAAACCATTTATATTTAAAGAGATCCAGGATAAGGGTGTTTTTTCTCCTTCCGTTTTCTTGTTGGGCTGTTTTTTCCTCTTTTTTTTTTTTTTTCTTGTCTTTAGTGAGCTGTTCTTTCTGTTGGACTTCAGCTATTGTAGTTTCTTTCTGTTTCTATCTGTGTGTCTTGTACGATCTCTGTTGGGTGGGGCTCCCCTCTTAGAATTCGCTGTAGGGCTGTTTTTTTATTCACATACTCCTTTAGCTCCTCTTTGGTGTGGAAAGATCGGTGTTTTCCCTTTGAATGAACTCCAATTTCACTGGATATTTGATCCGAGGTTGCATATTGTTAGCCTGAAGTACTTGGATGGTGTTCTTCCACTCACTTCGTGCTTGGTAAGTTTGTGTGGATGGGTCAGCTGTTATTCGAATCCTCTTCCCATTGTAGAAAATGTCTTTCTTCGCTTTGGCTCAATTCAGAATTTGCTCTTTAATCTTGAGATCTGAAGTCTTGAATATTATGTGCCTTTTGATGGCTTTTCTGGGGTCTGGCCTGCCAGGTGTCCTATAGGCTTCGGTTACCTGGATGGGGTCCCTTGTGATATTGGGGAAGTTTTCTGCAATAACTTTATTGAGAACATGTTTAAGCCCTCTGCTCTGGTATTCAGCTCCTTCTTCTATTCCAATTATGCGCAGATTATATCTCCTGTCTTTGTCCATTAGTTCCTGGATTAGTCTGCCCTGAAGCTTCACCGTTTCTTGGAGTGTGGTCATTTTCTGGTTGTTGTTGGCTGCTTCATCTTCCAGGCGAGAGATTCTGGATTCCATATGGTCAACTGTTTGTGTTGTGGATTCAATTGCGGAGTTTATGGCTGTCAGAGAGCTATTTATGGTTGTCAGATCAGCTCTGATCGTGGAAATTTCTTCCTTTAAAGAGTTGTATTTTAAATCTATTTTTTCATGCATTTCAATTCTCAGGATGTTAAGGTCTTCTTTAAAGGAAGCTTGCCTTGTATCCATTTTTGCTTCCATTTCTTTAAAGGAGGCTTGCATTGTATCCATTTTTGCCTCCATTTCTTTCTTGGCTTCCTGGGTGTCCTTTAACATTTCCACTCTAAACTCCTGGAATTGTTTTCTGATTTCATTTCTGACACTTTCCATCATTCCCGTTAACATGGCCTCATTTGCTTTTTTATTCTCCATCTCCTCTTCAGTCATGCTGCTTTTTGGAGCTGGCAAGTTGGCTTGCTCTTTGATGAACTGTGTTATGTTTCTTTGCGATTTGTGCATCTGGAGATCTGTGGATAGCTTCTCAGGTTTGGTTTATAGCTCTGCCCTCCCTCCTGTACAGTCGCTGTGGCCCCGCCCACCTGTGCGGGGTGTGGGTACCAGAGCGGGCGCTGTTACCCGGGACCCCGCCCACCTGTGCGCTGCGCACCTGCTACAACAGGCGCTGGCACTGTGGCACTGTCCACTTTAGCGGGGTACGCCTCCCAGAACGAGCCCCTGGTTGTTGGGTTGTGTTTGCGCCCTCCTGTGAGTCTGTTGGGGGGTCGGTATGTGTGGGGCCCAGTGGGATCGACTGACCGGGTTTGGGTTAGCGCCCTCAGACCTCGCCTCCGCTGCGAGGAGGGGGCGTGATCAGGCCCAGGTGTCCCTGCTGTACTGGTATTGCCCACCAGCGCCTGTGGTTTTAGTTGTAAAAGTCCGCGAGGTCCAGGCGCCTCGGGTGGGGCTTGCACTGCTGGCCATCCCCTGGCCCCTGTTGGGAAGGGGGCAGGGGCGATTCCGCCAGTTCAGGATCCTGTATGGCCTTGGGGCTGCTCCGCCCTTCCCCTGCTAAACTGACATCCCTGCCCCTGATGGGAGCTTCCCGCCTGATTTGTGGGTTCTTTGTTCCCTCGGGGTGGGGAGGGGGAGGGACGTAGACCTAGCTTCTTTGTAGGGCTTGGGTCTCTGATAGCTGGTCTCCCGTTGTGGGAGGGTGGGTAATGGGGGGCTCACTGATCCTGGATTCCGTGTGTGTCCCGCACAGCCGTTGGTCCTTCAGGGGGTGGTGAAGTGTCGTGGTGGCATCCCCGGCTCCCCCCTTCTGCTGCTCTGGGTTCCCCAACCGCCGTCTGTACGAACCCAGTGTGGACCCAAACTTCTCGTCGCCGCCATTGTATGTCTTGGTCTGCACCCTCCCTAGTGACTGTGGGGAACCGCTGTCTGGATTCTGCGCTCCCCACAGCCTGTCTGCCGGGTTCCCCTTTCCCAGCCTGGCCCTGTTCGGGCCAGGGTTGGCTGGTTGGGAGAGGGTGCACCGGAGATTCTCCAGCTCCGTGTAGGTTTTCAGCTCTTCTTTTTTACTCCTTTGTGTTTTCCTACGTATCTCCACTGCTTCTGGCTGCTGGTTTTGCTGGGTTCTTTTTTTTTTTTTTTTTTTTTTTTTGGCCAGTCCTGGGCCTTGGACTCAGGGCCTGAGCACTGTCCCTGGCTTCTTCCCGCTCAAGGCTAGCACTCTGCCATTTGAGCCACAGCGCCGCTTCTGGCCGTTTTCTGTATATGTGGTGCTGGGGAATCGAACCTAGGGCCTCGTGTATCCGAGGCAGGCACTCTTGCCACTAGGCTATATCCCCAGCCCTTGCTGGGTTCTTGATGGGGTGTTGGGTGTCGGAGTTCCCAGCTCACTATTCGGTTGGAGCGAGTCGGGGTGCCTCCCTACTGTGTTGGCGCCATCTTTTCCTCCTTGGTTGGGGGTTCTTGAACTCTGGGGTCTGGGTGCTGTTCCTGACCTCTTTTGGTTCAAGGCAAGTGTTCTATCACTTTGAGCCACCATACTACCTCTGGTTTTCTGGTGGCTGCCGTGGCTGGGGATATGGCCTAGTGGCAAGAGTGCCTGCCTCGTATACATGAGGCCCTGGGTTCAATTCGCCAGCACCACATATACAGAAAATAGCTAGAAGTGGCGCTGTGGCTCAAGTGGCAGAGTGCTAGCCTTCAGCAAAAGGAAGCCAGGGACAGTGCTCAGGCCCCGAGTCCAAGCCCCTGGTCTGGCAAAAAAAAAAAAAAAATGCCTGCCTTCTGGTGGCTGCCTAGAGTTAAGAGTCTCAAGGACTTTTTGCTCAGCTGACTTTGAACCCCAATCATGAGATCTCACCCTCCTTTTTTTCTTTTTTTTTTTTTTTTTTTTGGCCAGTCCTGGGGCTTGGACTCAGGGCCTGAGCACTGTCCGACCCTGGCTTCTTCCCGCTCAAGGCTAGCACTCTGCCACCTGAGCCATAGGGCCCCTTCTGGCCGTTGTCCATATATGTGGTGCTGGGGAATCGAACCGTGAGCTTCATGTATAGGAGGTGAGCACTCTTCCCACTAGGCCATATTCCCAGCCCCTCACCGTCCTGAATAGGGAGGATTAGTCTTGAGCCACCAGCACCAATCTAGAAACAACACTTTCAAAGATATGTATGCCATCCTTCAGGATGCAGTGAGCATGTTTATATAGATTCTGTTGAGTATCCAATAGGAAGAATATATGGCAACAACAAACAATGAGGGAAAGTCGTGTGGCTCCCTTCCCCTGGTTTTTCTGCTTCCTGTCCTTATAAAAGATTGTTCTCAGGATTGTGGGTATCCATTTACAAAAAAGTAAAGTACACAACTACTGCTCTGAAATTGAAAACTACTGTTACCATTGGAACATTTACCATCTTGTGACCGTGGACTAGGAGAGAAGAAAAGCAAATATCATTTTGGCTGGGGCATTGTCTCTGAGGAGCGCTACAATATAAGGCTGAATACACAAAGTGGCAGCCAGATGAATTCCATATGTATCAAAAGGGATTCACCTGGAAGCCAGTGGTAACTTTAAAAGTTGTAGTTAAGGTGATAACTGATTCTCTGGGTCATTGGTAGTGTGTATTGCTCATTTGAACTGAACATAGAGAGTTCACTTTCTATGCTGGAAACTCAACATACATAGACATGTATGTACATACATATACACACACATATGTGTGTATAGTGAATGTATGTAATACAAAATATGTATTAACCAACAATGTTATCAACGGAGAGATCCTATAGGATGGGTGAACATGTTTGGGAGATACACATCTGACTAGAAATTAATATTAGGATATATTGTTTAAAACTCAGAAATTTATCAACGGAAAGCCAATATCACAATCAATAAAAGGGTAATTGTACTGAACAGACATTCTTCCTTATCAAAGTACAAATACCAACAATTCAAAATATTCATTAAGCTGCATCTTGAGATCCTGACCTGCAGTCCTGGTGGGCCAGTACTTTCTGGCTCAAGAAAATATTTATTAATTTTTCTAAAAACATATTCATTATACTTACCTCTCAGGGAAGTGTAAATCAAAACTGCAATGAGACTCCTTATCACCTCTATCTGAATGCCTATCAAAAAGAACAGTATAACAAATGCCAAGCAATTATCGAACAAAAACTGGACCCTTTATTAACTACTGATAATAGTGTAAAGTAGACCATCCACTATGAGCATGGAGTTTCCTCCAGAATTACAATGGGACTTCCCTGTGATGACACTAGTGTCATATATCCCCAAAGAATCACTGGTAGTAGTGTTACCCAAAAGCCCATGCATATAGCTCAGTCATTGTGAGAATAAGAGTGGCCAGAAGTCTGCCCTGTAGTGTTGTCACCCACTACCCCTTGGAGGCCGGTTGTTAAAGGGCGGTTGAATGAGTGGCTGGGGGGACAGGGACCCAGATATATTGACACTGCTTGATCTGGAGAATGCGTTAGAAAGAAACCCATGCCAGAAGAGGCCAAAAGAGGCTCCCTCTGTTGGAGAGCAGAGCCTGAACCTGGGGAGAGGCTTGTGTAGAGGCCTAGAGTTCTTCAGTGAGGCCTAGAGCTCTACAGAGAGGCCTGTGGAGAGGATTAAATGCCTCCTGAGAGGACTAGAAGCCAGGCAACAGGGCCACAGGTCAGTAGAGAGGCCTAGAGGCTGGTGAAGGAACTTAGGTGTCCATGATGGGGTCCACCTGTGGAGGGTTCAGCCTGTGGAGAGGCCTGTGGAGAGGGAAGGAGGAAGGAGGAAAAGAAAATCCTCATGCCCTTGGAGGTTGCAGCTGCTCCTAGTTCTAACGTAGCCCAGCATGAGGCAGTTGCAGACAAATAAAAACTTTTGTCGCCCTTCACCGTGCCTCCATGCATTTATTCATTCCTAGGTCATTACTGTCATGACACTATTCAAAATAGCCAAATTATGCAACCAGACTAGGAGCCCATCAACAGATGATAGGTAGAAAAAAAATGTGTACCCCTCCCATGGGAAAATTTAGACAAATTCCCAAGCTTGCTGTGCTTTGGACCAAGAAGAGCGTGTATCAGAACCTTCAGTTCCTTGAATAGACATGAAAATCCTGATCTTCTTTCCTGCCATTTTCCAGAGCTTGGAGGTTATACCTCTGCTCATTTACTAGGTGGCAGTTATCCATGCTCAAGGTGATATTTTTCTTGTGTCTTATACAGTTCTTTCCTGAGCTCAAAATCTAGTTGAATTTCTTAATACATATGTAGTCTCCTCTAATATCTCCAAATCCATGATCTATGTAAAATGCGTAACTGACATAATCACCTGGCCAAATTTGTCCTAGATAATGTTGTGTGGCAAAATTTGTCTTTGTGTTCACTTTCTCTCTTTTTTTAAAATTTAATTTTATTTTTCTCTTATTTATTGTCAAAGTGATGTACAGAGAGGTTACAGTTTCATATGTTAGGCCTTGGGTACATTCCTTTCTTTCTTTCTTTCTTTCTTTTTCTCTTTCTTTCTTTCTTCCTTTCTTTTTCTCTTTCTTTCTTTCTTTCTTTTTTTTCTTTGACAGTCCTGAGCCTTGGACTCAGGGCCTGAGCACTGTCCCTGGCTTCTTTTTGCTCAAGGCTAGCACTCTGCCACTTGAGCCACAGCTCCACTTCTGTCCGTTTTCTATATATGTGGTGCTGGGGAATCGAACCCAGGTCTTCATGTGTACAAGTCAAGCACTCTTGCCACTAGGCCATATTCCCAGCCCGTGTTCACTTTCTCTCTTCCTGATAGGATGTCAGAATTCACAGTAGGCAACTAGAATGGATTTCTAGATTTCTTGAAGGTCAAACTTGTGCATTTTGGTAAGTCCTTAGAAGGAAAGGCTAGTAGGATAGTTTTCAGACATGGATAGCTTATTGCCATAGGGATGAAAAAAACAACCACAGAACTGTAATCCTAGCTGCTTTGGAGACTGAGATCTGAGGATTGTATTTTCAAGCCAGCCGGGGGACAAAATGCTCATGCAACTGTACCTACAATGATCAAGGAAAAGGCATGGCTTGATGTGTGGCTCAAGAGCAGCCTTGAGCAAGAAAGCTCAGGATGGTCAAGGCCCTAAGTTCAAGGCCCCATCCAATGACTTTCTCCTTTCCTTCTGCCTCTTATTTCTTTTCCCATCTTCCTGCTTTCAAGACCATTATCTTCTTTTCAGTTTCCTTGTTCTGTCTCCTGCACATCTCCTGCTGCCTGTAACCACTTGAGTTTCAGGATCAGCTTCCAATGGATATGACAAAATGCTAAAAACAAGAAGAAAATCTTTTTAAACGTCACTCCTGTCCTTGTGGTGCTTTCTGAGGCATTTAAATTATGATTTTTAAAAAAGGATACATCGTGCCTCAATCTTTGGGCACCTACTAGACACTGCTCTATAGAGTATTCAGGTAATTGATGCCTTGATATTGACCTTATTGCCTGATAGGATTATGAAGCCTGACTTGAAACCACAAATACATGCTAGTCAGATACACCAGAAAGGCATGGAAATCTTACCTTGCCTCAAATTACAAGCAGTACTACTTAAGAGAAGAGAACATAATGAACCAAGTAACCCATACCAAAACTGATACTTCAGATAAAGAGTACAAGGGAAACACTTGTCCAAAATTTAAAATAAATGAATACGTCCTTAAAATTGATGTGTGATACTTTAAAAGTGGATGAAACAGGGCTGGGGATATAGCCTAGTGGCAAGAGTGCCTGCCTCGGATACACGAGGCCCTAGGTTCGATTCCCCAGCACCACATATACAGAAAACGGCCAGAAGCGGCGCTGTGGCTCAAGTGGCAGAGTGCTAGCCTTGAGCGGGAAGAAGCCAGGGACAGTGCTCAGGCCCTGAGTCCAAGGCCCAGGACTGGCCAAAAAAAAAAGAAAAAAAAAAGTGGATGAAACAGAGGGGAATCTTCAGAGCCCCCAGATACCAAGCTTTGGTTATCAAGCTGGTGAAACTTGACACAAAATGACTCTGTTTCTCTCACTTCTCTCTCTCTCTCTCTCTCTCTCTCTCTCTCTCTCTCTCTCTCTCTCTCTCTCTCTCTCTCTCTCTCTCTCTGTCCAGTCATGGGCCTTGGACTCAGGGCCTGAACACTGTCCCTGGATTCTTTTTGCTCAAGGCTAGCACTCTGCCACTTGAGCCACAGCGCCACTTCTGGCCATTTTCTACATATGTGGTGCTGGGGAATCGAACCTAGGGCTTCATGTATATGAGGCAAGCACTCTTGCCACTAGGCCATATTCCCAGCCCCTCTTTCTCTTTTTTTCTTATTCCTTTTTTGTTTTTGTCCATCATGGGTCTTGAACCCTGGTCCTGTGAGGTGTCCCTGAGCTCTTCAGCTCAAGGTTACCACTCCACAAATTTAACCACAGCACCAATTCTGGTTATCTGGTAGTTAATTGGAGATAAAAGTCTCATGGACTTTCCTGCCTGGGTGTCCTTTTAACCTGCATCCTCACATCTCAGCCTCCTGAGTAGCTAGGATTACAAGCATGAGCCATCAAGGTTCGACAATGATGGCATTTCTGAAATGCAACTTTGTAGTTTCAATAATGGCTTTTCGCCAGAAAACAATGTTGTTCAGGAAATGGTATTCCTGACTGCTTTTGATTATGTTAGTGTCAGATGCAAATGCAAACCCTGCTCTTTGAAAAGAGCCCAAGACTCACTTTGTGACTTCATCATCCTCTTGGGCAAGATGTAGTGGACATCAAAGCTCCAAAATATAGTCAAAGTGTAAGGTGAGGACAGAGGGGGGTAGAAAGGCAGGGAGGGTGAAGTGAATGTAAACAAGCTCCATTTTTAATCCCACAGTGATTTTATTTCAAGATGACACCTCAGATTGAATAAAGATGATGCAATTGTCACAGGAATCAGGGGCTATTCTGTCCAGAAAGTTACAGTACGGGTACATAAATCCACAGAATGGGTTCTGAGAATATTCACACGTTTATTTTCTGGGTGTGCTACCTGCTACTACAGCTGTGATTCCACCACCAATAATGGAAAGCAGAAACAGAACTAAGCGACTTAATACAACAATGACAATTCTGCGCATACCCACATGTATGTAGGTTTGAAGACGGTGTTGTTTGCCAGCTGGTATGCCACTATCTTCACTACCTCCCTGTCCTTTCTCTTCACATGTCGGTGGTCTCCAGCCAGGCATACAGTGACATTTGTGGTTGTTGTTGCACACCCCTTTGTAATTGCATCTTTTCACATCACAGTCAAAACCCAAATCTGCAAAAGAAGTACAATTTCTCTTCAAACAGTATTTTCCGGCACCACACATTGCACCATCCACTACCAAACCCATTTCTGGCTGCTCTGTGCCAAAGTGTACATCATATCCGAAGCAATGGTGCTCTTCTTTCTCATATCGCACGGTTAGATCATGAAAAGTAGTGTGCTCCCCTCCTCCTGGTAGAGCAGAAACACCACTGCAGTGCAGCATGCCACACAGGACGTTGTTCTTCGAACATGGCAAAGGCACAGGTCCCCCAAGTCTACGAATCAACCCACAGTTTCCAAATCGGTCCCCAATCGTATTCAATTGTTCATAGCATTCTGCTGAAGCCTCTTTTATGTTGCGTCCAAAAAGGGCTTGGCACTGCAACTCACGGTCAGTGCAGTTTCCTCCCACACAAACAGCTTTTGGGGAACATGGGGTTCCATCCTGGATATAAGTGTCGTTTGGGCACTTCTCTGAATTTCCAGGACAGTATTCTCTCAGATCACAAATACCCACTATGTCTCTGCAAACAGTTCCAGCAGGAATGAATTTACAGTCCTGGCAGCAGTCTCCCGAATCACACTGGGTGCCCTTCGTGAAGAAGCAGTCCGTCCCACAACACTTATCACTGGCACAGTCTTTGAGGGAACCACAGTCACAGTCCTCCATTTGACTTATGATCCTGTCTCCACAACGAGGAGCTATATAATGGTAACTTTCATAGGGCACATTCAGCTCCCACGTGCATTTTTTCTGTTTACGACCCCATTCGTGTAACTTCTGGAAGGTACAATTGCTAAATGTATCTTGAAAGTAGATTAAAGGCGTCATGACACATTGGCGTCTTCGAAAACACACACAACGAGGTGAGTCATGAAGTGAACCAAATAAATGACCTAATGCATGTGCTGCCAGGGTCGAAACCAAAAATACATGAAAATTTCTTGCAACCACGTAAAATGCCGTATTATACCTGGTGCAAAATCCTCCGTGGTAACTTAAATAATGAGTTCCTTTAACCCTTTCTCCTACTAACAACATTGCAGCGCTGTGAGTAACTTTGTCAAACCACGTACGAACAACCCAACCCGAAAAGTTCCTTAGGAAGTCATACGCTCTGGGTACATTGGTAGAGACAATATCCTCGTTTTCCCAGAACACCACTAAACGCACATTCATATTAAAACTAGCTGGTTTGTAGATGGAGTCAATAATGCTGTTTATAATCAATACTTGCTGCAGTATAAGGGTCTGATTTAGGAAGTGCTTGAAGTAGGAATAAGCTACAACGTACACAATTCGCGTGTCTTTGGGATGTCTCCGCCACAAGTAATAGGTGCCTGCTCTAGGACTTTCAGACAGTTCGAGATCTTCAACTACTGGTTTTATTTCTTCCTCTCCAACGACACACCTTTGGCTGGCCTCTCCTCTCTCTTCTGCCACGAGCATAGAAATCACATGCTCAAATTTCGAAGAGGTCTCCAACGGTTTGATTTCATAGGTGAAGTCATCCACCTGTATCCTTCCACGCAGACCTCCATGGCAGGTGTCCAGTGTGGCCAGCGATCCAGGAACCCCTTCTAGGTAGCTGTAGTAGTAACAGTCTCCAGGGATAAAAGGATAGTCCTCCTGCATGCCTCCTTGGGTGTTGTCCGTAATGACAGGTAAATGTCTGGGGCAGCAAGTTCTTCTTGCGTTTCATATGCAGCACATGTCTTTGACCCCGGAAGCGCATGCTGTAGGAGAGCTGGTCTGGTGTCTTGCTTCCACCCTTGCTATGGGGCACCTTCCTGGGGATGACAACCTCAGAGGAAGTGAAGCGCCAGCTGGGTGAGTCATTGGAGCAGCAGGCAGGGGACAGGAGAGTCCAGAGAACAGGCAGACAGAGAGCTCCAGGCAGAAGGCCCTGGGCCCAGGATGACCTCATGAGGAAGGGAGTTCTGGGCCAAAGCAAGTGCAGTCAGATGTCAGGCAGGCTAGACTATCCCTAGGACATCAAGAGTCCCCATCAGGCTTGCCAGGAGCAGTGCAGACTGAGGCTGAAGGCTTTCAGCAGCTCCTGAGGTATAAAGGGAGGGTTAGTCTATGACATAACAATGCTGGGCTCCACAGTGATGTAGAGGGGTGGGGAGAGCCTAGGGAAGAAAACAGCTATTTGGAAAGGGGGTATAGATTGAATCTGAAAATCCTAGGGCTTGAGGGAAGTCACCAAGTTAGGGGACACTTACGTGGGTTCAGTTCAACTTTATGTCAGACAGAAATTCTTTTCCAAAAGCCATATGACAAAAAGATTATTTTATACTTTACTAAGGATTGAGTACTGAAGACAGAAACTCTAAACAATAGCAATGTGGCTGTTCCTCCTTTCAGGAATGTATAGGGGACAAATGGTATTCACAGAAATTGAACCAAGTTTGAGACTATTGGATGAATAGAATACTAAAGAGCACGAAAAAGAAACCTTGCTGGAGAACAAGAGTTGATTTTCATGTTCAGCCTGACCTATCCCATGACATTCATTTTCAGTCCTAGGAACTTATACCCACACACTCATCTGCAAATGTGCAGAAGAGCTTAATCCTGCCTTTATTCCTATGTGTATCAACTGCATCCTATGAACCTAGCATTTAACAGGTGATAGACACACTGATTCATCCAAGGTCCCTGAGATGTTCCTCCCTCTCTCTCTCTCTGTCTCTGTCTCTCTCTGTCTCTCTCTCATTGATTAATTTATTGTCAAAGTGATGTACAGAGGGGTTACAGTTTCACATGTAAGCCAGTGAATACATTTCTTATCAAACTTGTTACCTCCTCCTTCATTTTCCTCCCCTCTGCCCCCTCCCCAATTCCCCCGCCCCCAGTTGTACACTTGGTTTACACAAATAGTTTTGTAAGGGTTGCTGTTGCAATGGATCATCTTTGATCCCTTGTCACTCCATATTAATGTTCTCCTTCCCTTCCCTACTTCCCATAAATGTATATACAATGCCCATGTTACCAAAATGAGTTATTGTAACATCAGAGGTAAAACCATGTCTCTATCAGAAAGACATTGCCCATTCCTAATGAAATGGAAACACTTGGAAAGTATCATACTAACTGAAGTGAGCCAGACCCACATTGGTGGTAAGTAGTACATGTCTAGGATAGACCTAGCAGATCAAGGTTATGGAAATAAGTGGTGAATCACTGTTGTTATGTTTAACCTACCATGTGAAATTATGTCTTTTATTTTGTCTTTCTTCCCCATGGTTTTACCCCTGATATCGTACCTCTCTTTTAACATGAAAACATAGCCAAGGTCCTTGAGATGTTCTTCCCTTTTAACATGAAAACATCCTAATAAAGGAAAGTGCAGGGCTGATTCTCACAGATATTATTTGTAGAGAAAGTACACGGGCCAAATGAAGTGAGTATTTATGCATGATTTTATTTGGAGGAAGTTCTAGGGTACTTCAAACAATTCTATGGAATTAATAATTGTAAGATTGGTAGGGCCCTAAGGTGGGTTTGGTGGAATAGGGCATGAAGGGTCCCTTCTGTATGCAGGAAACAATCAACCATTTTCACTGACATGGTGATTTCAACAGCAAACTCATCATAAAGTGTAATAGAAACAGAGACCTAAATAGGCTCACCACTCTAGTTGTTTCTCAGTTACTAAACAGGATGCATTCAATCGTGTGCCTTTTTTATTTCATGGAATCGTTTCAGGATTATTGGTAATAGTTGCTCTTTGATCATCTAAAGAATTTGATTGTGGATCCATCTTTCCTGGGCTTTTCTTGGTTGAGAGACTGCTTCTATCTCATTGCTGGTTATAGCTCTGTTGAATTGCTTTATATCACCTTAGTCAGTTTGGCGACTCATGTGCATGTAGGAATTGATTCATTTCTCAGGATTTTCTAGCTTATTTGAAAATAATTCCTTTAAATATTTGCTCAGGATCTTTTGGCTTTCATTGGTAATTATATTTACTTTTTCATCTCTAATTTTGTTGGTTTGAATTGGGTCTTGCCTTTCTTGGAATTAAATTAGGTTAGAAATTAGCAGTTTTTTGCAGAGCCATTTTCATTGATCACTTGCATACTTTTTGTGGTATCTTGTTATAGATTTCTGCCCCAAGTTTTATTATATCAGTCTGAGACACACACATTTTTCAGACACACATTTTACTTGTTTATTTATCTATTTATTTCCAATGGTCCTGGAGCTTGAAATCTGTGACTAGGTACTGCCCCTGACTATTTTGCTTAAGGCTAGGTCTCTACTACTTGAGCCACAGCTCCACGTCCAGCTTAAAAATTGTCATTAAAAGATGATGTGCAGAGTCCTTAGTTGTATAAGTCAGGTAAAGAGTTGATTTCTTTTTTGGACACTGTCAACACTTCCCTTGTTCTCTCCCAGTTTTTCTTTTCCATCCCCATGCCCAAGTTGTACAGGTAAGTTTAAACCTAAAGGATAGCATCTAGTGAGTACCACTGTGGCACTTATTCCCCCTTTGCCCCTCCATTTTGGTGCCTCCATTGCCCTCCCAGAGACAGAAAAATGAACAATCTAGACAAAAAGAAAAAGAAAGAAAAACAGCAAAGAAGGAACAAATCTTGTTTCCATTTCCTGGAGCAGGCACGTTCTTCTTCAAAGGTTTTCATCCAGCATTAGAATAACTCACCTGTCTTTGGTATGATGTCCCCTAAAGAAATGATATGATGTCCCCTAAAGAAATGATATGATGTCCCCTAAAGAAAGCCACAGACTGAAGTCACAGTGATTCTATTAATAGTTTTCCATGCTGATGAGGCAGGAGTAGTGTGACTTGGTAGTTCATGGAGAAAATCATGAAATGACATGTATTCAGAGGTGAAAATGACTCAGAGACAGGCCATTTTATTGGCATTTTTAGGCATTCAGTGATCACAGACATTGTGGGATATTTGGAGCCCACAGAGGTATATAGGAAGTGTTGCCCAAGAGATGGAGGCAATATTTTCTATTCACCTCTATGAGCTCTTAAAGCAAACATACCATAATCATAAAAGAATATGCTACCTATATGTTGATTGATAACGAAGATGGTCTGCACTGAGTTGAGACCAAAGAAGTAAGTAACCTTGCTATGGGACCAAGCTGTGGTGCTAAGATAAACCATCATTTGTCCCATAAAGTTTTGATCTTTATCTTTCTTTCTATGGATGTATTGAAAGTAGGAAAACAAGCAACATTGAATTTTAGTACAGACTTGTGGTACTCTGAAGTAAATAGATGACATGCATTTTTGAACAAATGCCTTGAGTAAAATGATTCCAAGGAGCAAGTATCCTAAAATGTCTAGTGTATGTTAGGTGCCGATTTTCCTCTCAAATCATAGGGTCTGACATGCTTGATACGTCAGTGTCAGAATGCCAGCAGAGGAACAATATGTTCCGTTTTGTTCTATTTTGGGTTGGGGGTTCTTGAACTCTGGGTCTGGGTGCTGTTCCTGACCTCTTTTGGTTTAAAGCAAGTGTTCTACCACTTTAAGCCACCATACCACCTCTGGTTTTCTGGTGGCTGCCTAGAGATAAGAGTCTTAAGGACTTTTTGCTCAGGCTGACTTTGAACTCCAATCATGATATCTCACCCTCCTGAGTAGGTAGGATTAGTCTTGAGCCACCAGCACCAATCTAGAAACAACACTTTCAAAGATATGTATGCCATCCTTCAGGATGCAGTGAGCATGTTTATATAGATTCTGTTCAGTATCCAATAGGAAGAATATATGGCAACAACAAACAATGAGGGAAAGTCGTGTGGCTCCCCTTCCCCTGGTTTTTCTGCTTCCTGTCCTTATAAGAGATTGTTCTCAGGATTGTGGGTATCCATTTACAAAAAAGTAAAGTACACAACGACTGCTCTGAAATTGAAAACTCCTGTTACCATTGGAACATTTACTATCTTGTGACCGTGGACTAGGAGAGAAGAAAAGCAAATATCATTTTGGCTGGGGCATTGTCTCTGAGGAGCGCTACAATATAAGGCTGAATACACAAAGTGGCAGCCAGATGAATTCCATATGTATCAAAAGGGATTCACCTGGAAGCCAGTGGTAACTTTAAAAGTTGTAGTTAAGGTGATCACTCATTCTCTGGGTTATTGGTAATGTGTATTGTTCATTTGAACTGAACATAGAGAGTTCACTTTCTATGCTGGAAACTTAACATACATAGACATGCATGTACATACATATACACATACATATATGTGTGTATAGTGAATGTATGTAATACAAAATATGTATTAACCAACAATGTTATCAACGGAGAGATCCTATAGGATGGGTGAACATGTTTGGGAGATACACATCTGACTAGAAATTAATATTAAGATGTATTGTTTAAAACTCAGAAATTTATCAATGGAAAGCCAATATCACAATCAATAAAAGGGTAATTGTACTGAACAGACATTCTTCCTTATCAAAGTACTAATACCAACAATTCAAAATATTCATTAAGCTGCATCTTGAGATCCTGACCTGCAGTCCTGGTGGGCCAGTACTTTCTGGCTCAAGAAAATATTTATTAATTTTTCTAAAAACATATTCATTATACTTACCTCTCAGGGAAGTGTAAATCAAAACTGCAATGAGACTCCATATCACCTCTATCTGAATGCCTATCAAAAAGAACAGTATAACAAATGCCAAGCAATTATCGAACAAAAACTGGACCCTTTATTAACTACTGATAATAGTGTAAAGTAGACCATCCACTATGAGCATGGAGTTTCCTCCAGAATTACAATGGGACTTCCCTGTGATGACACTAGTGTCATATATCCCCAAAGAATCACTGGTAGTAGTGTTACCCAAAAGCCCATGCATATAGCTCAGTCATTGTGAGAATAAGAGTGGCCAGAAGTCTGCCCTGTAGTGATGTCACCCACGACCCCTTGGAGGCGGGTTGTTAAAGGGCGGTTGAATGAGTGGCTGGGGGGACAGGGACCCAGATATATTGACACTGCTTGATCTGGAGAATGCGTTAGAAAGAAACCCATGCCAGAAGAGGCCAAAAGAGGCTCCCTCTGTTGGAGAGCAGAGCCTGAACCTGGGGAGAGGCCTGTGTAGAGGCCTAGAGTTCTGCAGAGAGGCCTGTGGAGAGGGCTAGAGTTCTGCAGAGGGGCCTGTGGAGAGGCCTAGAGTTCTTCAGTGAGGCCTAGAGCTCTACAGAGAGGCCTGTGGAGAGGATTAAATGCCTCCTGAGAGGACTAGAAGCCAGGCAACAGGGCCACAGGTCGGTAGAGAGGCCTAGAGGCTGGTGAAGGAACTTAGGTGTCCATGATGGGGTCCACCTGCAGAGGGTTCAGCCTGTGGAGAGGCCTGTGGAGAGGGAAGGAGGAAGGAGGAAAAGAAAATCCTCATGCCCTTGGAGGTTGCAGCTGCTCCTAGTTCTAACGTAGCCCAGCATGAGGCAGTTGCAGACAAATAAAAACTTTTGTCGCCCTTCACTGTGCCTCCATGCATTTATTCATTCCTAGGTCATTACTGTCATGACACTATTCAAAATAGCCAAATTATACAACCAGACTAGGAGCCCATCAACAGATGATAGGTAGAAAAAAAATGTGTACCCCTCCCATGGGAAAATTTAGACAAATTCCCAAGCTTGCTGTGCTTTGGACCAAGAAGAGCGTGTATCAGAACCTTCAGTTCCTTGAATAGACATGAAAATCCTGATCTTCTTTCCTGCCATTTTCCAGAGCTTGGAGGTTATACCTCTGCTCATTTACTAGGTGGCAGTTATCCATGCTCAAGGTGATATTTTTCTTGTGTCTTATACAGTTCTTTCCTGAGCTCAAAATCTAGTTGAATTTCTTAATACATATGTAGTCTCCTCTAATATCTCCAAATCCATGATCTATGTAAAATGTGTAACTGACATAACTGCAGTTCATATGCAGCACATGTCTTTGACTCCGGAAGCACATGCTGTAGGAGAGCTGGTCTGGTGTCTTGCTTCTACCCTTGCTATTGGGCACTTTCCTGAGGATGACAACCTCAGAGGAAGTGAAGCGCCACCTGGGTGGGTCATTGGAGCAGCAGGCAGGGGACAGGAGAGTCCAGAGAACAGGCAGACAGAGAGCTCCAGGCAGAAGGCCCTGGGCCCAGGATGACCTCATGAGGAGGGGAGTTCTGGGCCAAAGCAAGTGCAGTCAGATGTCAGGCAGGCTAGACTATCCCTAGGACATTAAGAGTCCCATCAGGCTGGCCAGGAGCAGTGCAGACTGAGGCTGAAGGCTTTCAGCAGCTCCTGAGGTGTAAGGGGTTGGGGTTAGTTTATGACATAACAATGCTGGGCTCCTCAGTGATGTAGAGTGCAGGGGAGGACCTGGGGGGAAAAATAGTCAAGGGAGCTATTTGGAAAGGGGTATAGATTCAATCTGAAAATCTTAGGGCTTGAGGGAAGTCACCAAGTGAAGGGGCACTTATATGAGTTCAGTGAAACTTCATGCGAGAGGTATTCTTTTCAAAAAGCCACAAGAGAAAGTGATTGTTTATTTTATAGTTCAATAAAGTTTGAGTTGGAAGACAAACCTTGAACAACAATGGACATGTGGATGCTCTTCCTTTCAGGAAAGTTTAGGGGACAAATATTATTTATAGAAATGGAACCAAGGTTGAGGCTATTGATGGAATGTAATACTGGACAGCATGAAAAAGAAACCTTGTTGTAGGACAAATGGAGTCCTTACACATGATTCTATTTGGAGGAAGTTCTTGGGTAGTGCAAGTGATCCTGTGGAATTAAATCACGGGATTAGTAATGCCCTAAGCTGGGTGTGGTGGAATTGGGGTTGAAGGCTCCTTTCTGGTTGCAGGAAACTATCAATCATTTTCACCATTGATCGGAAATTAAACTCACCACAAAATGGAATAGAAAGAGAGACCTAAATAAGCTCAGCACTCTAGTTCTATCTCAATAAGTATACAAAATGTGTTCATTTACACAAGGAACACCATCTAGTTCTATCTCAATAACTAAACAGAATGTGTTCAATTACAGAAGGAACACCAAGAAAATCAAATGAAATCATCCCACAACTACATTTTTCTCTTAGATCTCATGCTAGGACCCCTTCACTCTCAGGCTTCACATGCCAGTCCACACACCCACAGCTAAATCCTGGCAATGTGAGTGAAAGTAAAGGGGACATCCCCCCTGGACTCTGTCACACACTAGTGATGCTTTGCAACTGGTGGTGAAGCAGGAAAGATGGCTGGTTTCAACTTGTGATATGTACTTTCCCTGAACATAAGTGATACGTCTTAGTGCTTGGAAAGGAAGGTGTGCATGCTCAGCATCTAGGATTCTTACCAGCCCCTCAGTCTAGGAAATGTTCTCTACTACTTTTAGCTCAGAGAGAGCAGCAAAAGGACTCAGAAGGAAGCTTACTCTTTCTTCTTCTATGTACTGGTCACAGAAGGTGGCCTTTCACAGCCAGACCTAATCTAAGTCTGTTCTCAAAACATGGAGTGAGGGCAAGTGAAGACCAGAGTTTTGTCACAGCCTCTGTTACTAACTTGCTCTGTAGCTTTGGCCAAGTACAATCTCTCAGATTCTCTGGGCACTGGCTCTCCAAGTCCCCTTTCAGGAGCATTGAACCATCTAGGATTTTGAAGAGCCTCTAGCCACCCTCCTTCTCTTGCCTTTGTCTCTGGATTAGGGGAAGGAAACACCTCTCTTTTACTCCAGTTTACTCATATGTGCTGAGAAACACTCTTTAAGCTATCTCAGCTGAGCTCTATCCAAGGCACCCTTTGCAAACTTGGGCTAACAAGAGAGGCACTTCATTGCTTCCCAGGATGCTAGAAATGAATGGAGTTTCTGAGAGAATTGTGGGAAAGAGAAAGCCTGCCTAAATTGTCATGTGCTCCTTGGTGTCTAAATGGAGAGCACCAAGTATTACCTATTGACACTCTTTTGTAAAATTCTGATTTTGATTCTGACCAAGCAGTCAGTTATGGAAATGTCAAAAACTCGGACTGGAAATGTGGCCTAGTGCTACAGTACTTACCTCACATACATGAAGCCCTAGGTTCAATTCCTCGGCACCACACAAACAGAAAAAGCCAGAAGTGGTGCTATGACTCAAGTGGTAGAGTGTAGCCTTGTGCAAAAAGAAGCCAGGGACAGTGCTCAGCCCCTGAGTTCAAGCTCCAGGACTGGCAGAAAAATTGTCAAAAACTTACCAATACTGGCTACATTAAGCTGGGAAGTCTTCATAGGAAGGAAAATTACCAAAGATTTTGTGAAACAGAATGGTGTTGCCCTGAGTTTTCCCTCCCCTCCCCTTCTATCACTTTCCTCCTCTTCTTTTTGTATCTTAGGTAAACCTAAGGCCTCATTGTTGACAGTCAACTTCTCTACCACTGAGCATTGCCCAAACTCTTCTCATATTTCTCTTATCTCTCTTGAAGATTAAACAGGAACTCGTAGATTCACTAGTAAGTGAGCCTTTACATATTTAAAGTGTGAGCTCTATAAACTTTTCTAGATACTCTGCATCATGTTTCCATTGCATTAAGAGTGTTATATTTCCAACTATGTACTAGATTTTTGTTATTTGTCCATTTTAAAGGCAAGCTCCCAGTGACTTCCATACTCCAATTACCCCCTGCCTTTTACAGTTTCCATCACCTCCCCCTGGTCCACTCAATTATGAATCCATTAGTAGGTTAACCTCATTGAATATGTTAGAACCTTCATGATCCAGTCACCTTCACAAATTCTTTAACACACGAGCCTTTGAGATGGATATGCCATCTCCAAACAACTACCACTGCCAAGTTTTAAGCATGTTTTTCCCCAAAACAGTGCTTTGTCTAACTTCAGACTCTTATTTTTTTAATTCTTATTAGATTTTTATTGCTACATTCTTCACAAAGCTTTAGAAACTTATTCCTAAGCGCTCAAAATATGCACTTGAATTGCACACAGAGAAGGAAAATGTTCTCACAATAAAATTATTTTTGCCTAGCCCAATAATATTCTCTATGTAATATATCTTGGCAAAATAAGTGATGCAGACCCTTATTTTTGACAAACTAATAGGAGTCCATAGTTGATGCCTGGAATGCTGGCAATTTTTTTTTTTTGCATTTTTTTCTTTGTATAACTCCCCCTACCCCACCCCCACACAAACACAAACTATTAGGGATGAAGTAGTCAGTATTGAGGCTTGTGCTTGCAGGCAAGCATCTACCATTTGAGCTCTGCTACCAGTCTCCATGTTTTTATATCTTTTCACTTTTGTTTCAGTAGCAATGGCTGCTATAAGATTTTGTTAGTTCTTTTGTGTCAAACTGATACATTGAGAAATTCTTTCTCATTTTTATCAATCTATTCCACAGTGACTGCACCATGTTACATTTCCACAGCAATGTGCAAGAGTTCCATTTTCCTCACAGCTGGATGTTATGTGTTTTAGGGGAGTGGAAGATCTATTGGTGTGAAATGGTGTCTTACTGTGATTCTCATTTATATCTCCCCAGTGGCTAATGATGATGAATGCCATTTTGTATACTTTGTCTTTTTTTTTTTTTTTTTTTTTTTGGCCAGTCCTGGGCCTTGGACTCAGGGCCTGAGCACTGTCCCTGGCTTCTTCCCGCTCAAGGCTAGCACTCTGCCACTTGAGCCACAGCGCCGCTTCTGGCCGTTTTCTGTATATGTGGTGCTGGGGAATCGAACCTAGGGCCTCGTGTATCCGAGGCAGGCACTCTTGCCACTAGGCTATATCCCCAGCCCATACTTTGTCATTTTTGAAAAGTGGCTATTCAAGAAACTTTTTTTTTTCCAATTTTTGAGTTTCTCTTTTTGTTGTTGATCTATCTATGCTCCAGATGGTAGATTCACAATATTCACTGTGCAAATATTTTCTGCCATTGTGCATATTATAGTTTCACTTTCCATGCTTTAGACTAATAAAATATTTAAAATTTTATTGTCTGGTGTACCTTTTTGTTTTCTATACCTTGGTTGCTATATTTAGAGAAATCATTGACAAGCCCACAGTCATTATAACTTAGCTCTTTTATTTTGGCTTTAGAGTGTTACAGCTTTGCTACTACCTTTAATTCTAATCCATTTTCAGTTCATTTTTTTTCATGTGGTATGGAGTGAAATTCCTAGTCCATCCTTTTTTATGTAGATGTCCAGTTTTTTCAGCACCACTTATTAAAAAGATTAGTCTTTTCATGTTGAATAGTGTTGGTGCCCTTATCCTAAAGCAACTGACACTAAATATTTGGGGTTAATTCTAGAATCTTGTGTGAGTTTTAATAGCAATTTTATACTTTATGCTTACTAGTATGATACACTTCAAATCAAATATGTATGATGCTTAAACAATACAATTTATTGATATCTACCTATCATCTGGCTAGCTATCTGTCTATCTATCATCTATCTAATCAAGTAGATATCCAACTGTTCCAATCTACTTTTTGGTCCTTACTTTCTGTGAGTATCTTGCTTGTTCAGACTCTGAATCTTTGCAGTAAGTTTTGAAATGAGAACCCTAAGTTCTCCAATCCTTCCTACTTTTCCTTGATTGATTTTTATTTTCTTGTTCCTTTCAGTGCCTGGTAGGACATTGATCATCAGTGCTTTTGTCAAAATGTTGTTTTTAGTTGAAGAGAGATTGTATTGAATTTGTAGATTGCTTTCAGGATGGTTTTCATCTTAATGTTATAATTTCCAACACATCATCATGAGATGTCTTTCCATTTAAAGGGTTCTTTGAGCAATATTTGTAGTTTCCAGTGTTCAAGTCTTACTGTTAGCATTTCCCTAGCCTCAGGTCCTCAGCTCCTCCCACTAGCCCCCATATCCACCCATATCTAATAAGCCACTCCTACTCACTAACTACTTCCCCTCTACCCCGAAAGAGAGAAGCTGCCACCTGGATAAGGTGCAGAGGCCATGTAGCTCCCTCTTCAGTGGGAACTATGGCCCCACTAATAAACCTCCTTATGATCCTTCTTCTCCTGCCTGTGATTATCTCCACATGGTCCTCTGGGATGGCCAATACCTATGCTTTTATTGGTGCTGAACCCGGGATAGGTTCCCCAGTGGATTTGCTCCCCCATTTCTGGGGGGGGGGGGTCCAAGCTGCCCCTGGGACCTATTCTGCTGTCCTAAGCCCACCAGAGGACCACCGAGGTAACTTCTCCTGACCAAGCGCTCTCCATCCACCACGACAATCTACAAATTCGCCTTCACATCCAAGGTAAGTGATCATCTAAACGAGGGCTCAGATCCGATTTTCCGATTTACTGTAGGGCCACAGGGCCGCGGCCATAGGGCCACACTCCGTGCTTGGTCCGAGACACAGTGATTGGGGTGACGATTCCATCGCTGATTGTCTCTCACATTTCAGCTGACCAGAGTAATACTGAGGATGCTTGGTATTAACTCCTCAGCTCCGCTAATCACTTACCATGGGAGGGGCACAATCATCCACCACAACAGATTTGAAACTCCAACCAGGGTGAGTGACCATTAGCTGGGAGCTTGGATTTTCTCTAGATCAGCTCCGCTGGTCACTCATCAAGTGGGGAACAGTCTAAAGCTGCTCAAGTTTGAGCCCAATCTTGCAAATTTGGAATCTTTTACAGGACTCACAAAACTTCTATGAGTGCTCTGGCAGATGGAATTCCCTTTCTCTCTCTCTGTCTCTTTCTGTCTCTCTCTGTCTCTCTCTTTCTCTCTCTCTCTCTCTGCCTCTATTTGTTTCACAAAGAGAGGTTTTCTGGTCTTGTTATTGATGTTTGTTAAGCTTGGAGATTCGGTTAAGTTCTGCTTGTTGTTGGCTAAATCCTGTTTTCTCTAGCATTGACCACAAGGTGGACAATAGAATTGGTTTTAGCACGCGCCATCTTGGTTCCATCAAGGTTCCAAAAACTCTTGGAGGTGGAGTTCCACCCATCCCCCAGGTGATGGGCATGCCAAATTCCTCGAGGCTGGGCAGGGATGTGGAGACTCAAGCTCCTGGTAACCCTGACCCCCACCCTAAACTCTGTAACTGTGGCCTTACAATTCAAATGCTCTGAGGTGAAGATGTCTTGCTGTGAACCTGCTAAGGCTCTGACCAGCTCCGCTGCCATTAAAGTTGTCACCCTGCTTAAACCAGTAGGGCACCAGCCTACAAAATCCAGAGTACTTAGAGTAAGCAACCAGGGAATACTGGGAGATTTCAAATGTCTTTAACCAGTCTGTGTAGAAATTTGCAGGCAACCCAGAAGGAGGTGTGACAATCTATCCAGGGGACTCTGAGAGATGCCACTACAGCCTTGCCCAGATCCAACCCATCTCTTCTGCCTGCCTCCATCACACATAACTAACAAAGCCTGCTGATTCAGGATGGAAGACACAGCCACATCAGGTCCGCTGAAGCTGAGACGTTTACATTGTCCTGACCCTTTATTGTTATTCACTTGTGCTCTCTTCTACCTGCCAGTAAGGTTAAATGATATGATTTGATTTGATGGCACATGGATCTCTTTCAGTCTGCTGTTCTCTAAGTGTTACAGCAGAACTCTGGCAAGTATTTGTTGGTCAATTCTCAACAATTTACAGGTAAGCTCTACTCCTATTGTTCTCCTGTTGCTTTAATTGGAAATAAAAAGGGCTTTTATGGCTAAGACTCCTTGGATTGCAGTTTGAAGCCATCCCGGGCAGAAAAAAAATCCCTCTAAAATTCCATCTCCCAACTAACCAGCAAAGAGCCAGACTGGAAGTTTGGCTCAAGAGAATGAACCAAATGCTGAAAGCGGCACCGTGGCTCAAGTGGTAGAGCACTAGCCTTGAGCAGAAGTGCTCAGGGACAGCGCCCAGGCCTTGAGTTCAAACCCCGTGAATGCCAACTGGGACAAGCTATCCAAGCAATGAGCACCTAGACCTTCAGGACGAGGTCTATCCTAACAACGAGGAACTGTGGAGAGGAGTAAGAGGAGATGAAGTCTCATCTTAAATGGAATCAATTTAAACTTGCCCTTTCAAAATTAATCAGAGCCGGGAGATCAAGAGGAATAGTTGTGGAGCTGGGGATATGGCCTAGTGGCAAGAGTGCCTGCCTCATATACATGAGGCCCTGGGTTCGATTCCTCAGCACCACATATACAGAAAACGGCCAGAAGTGGCGCTGTGGCTCAAGTGGCAGAGTGCTAGCCTTGAGCAAAAAGAAGCCAGGGACTGGCTCAGGCCCTGAGTCCAAGCCCCAGGACTGGCCAAAAAAAAAAAGAGGAATAGTTGTTTACCCACCTAATGTCCATACCTGTCCATTTTCCATCTGGACAGAAACTTGCATTCTTGCCTTTGTTACTTGCTATGTGTCTGACTGGTTACTCCCAACCAGTCCACTATCCCTAAACACTTCCTTCCTGCCCCCAGTCCAGTTATTCCTCCTTCCTTGTAATGGGCCACAATTGGGTTTATGTTCCAAATGGAACTTTTCTGGCTTGTGCCCAGGGTGTGTTCTCCCATGTTGTTCATGTTAACTGGTCCTGTGAACTTGTCAGCCTTTTGCCTGACCTTTTCGAAAGTCTCTTTTAACAGGATAACATCCCTCACCGAGGTTGCCACCTGGGAACTTGCAGTTCAGGCCATCCTCTTACTACACTTCTCTGCCCAGCACAGATCTAGACCCTGAAGACCCCAGCCCCAGGGACTCCTTGATGTGCCCAAGTTGCAGGAGGTAGCCAGAGGAGACCATGACACCCATTGGCCCTGATAACCATTCTTGTGGAAATGATGAGGACTTTTACTAACCAAACTGGACGGTACCAGGCCAAATGACAAATCAGGGACCCCTGACTACTTCGCCCTTTTACAGCAGGAAGTAGCTCCAGAAGAAACAACCTCTGCCCATACTCCCAGCCTGGTACCCCTCCTCTGTTATTAATATACAACAAATGGGGGGATGTTAGCATTTCCCTAGCCTCAGGTCCTCAGCTCCTGCCACTAGCCCCCAGATCCACCCATACCTAATAAGCCACTCCTACTCACTACTACCTACTTCCCCTTTACCCCCAGAGAGAGAAGCTACCACCTGGATAAGGTGCAGATGCCATGTAGCTCCCTCTCCCGTGGGAACTGTGGCCCCACTAATAAACCTCCTTATGAACCTTCTTCTGCCTGTGATTATCTCCGCATGGTCCTCTGGGATGGCTGGGACCTATGCTTTCACTTTCTATCTTCTTGAGTGGCTTTATCCATTTTATTCTTTTTTATGCTAATACAGGTAAAATGGCTTTTCTTCCTTTTCTGATGGTTCATTACTAGTGTATATAGAATTTGGTCTTGAAGACTTTTTTTTAAAATGATAGTCCTTACATAGCACATGCCACTTAGGAAAAAAAGGAATTTTACTTGCTCCCTTCCAGTTAGGATGCTGATCCTTTCTTTTTCTTTCTTTCTCTAATGTCTAAAACTTAAAGTAAATTAGTGAGTAGTATAATGAAAACATGCATTTGTGTTCCTAGTTTTAGAGGATAACCTTTCATTCATTTTTCATTTTCTATGATATTAGCAGAGCTTATATATATATATATATGCCCTTTATTATATTGAAAAGATTCTTTTCTCTTCCTAACTTGTTAAACGTTTGAGATTTTTGTGAAATTTTTTTAACCTTAATAAAAATCACATTACTTAAAAAAATTGTTAACAACAAATGTCTTTTAGACATAACTAACCTTACATTCTTGGTATAAATCCTACTTGGTCATGCTGCATAACCTTTTTCAAGGTCATGTTGCTCAATTCTGTTTCATTAGTAGTAATTGTTGAGAAATTTTACATCAGTATTGGTAAGGCATATCAACCCATTGTTGTGTTTTGGTATAGTGTTTTAGTTTGCCTTTGGTATTAGAGTAATGTTGGTTCAACAGAATTTAGGTGTTCCCTACTTTGTATTTCTGGAAGAATTTCAGGATTGCCAATACTTCTTTAAATATTTAGTAAAGTTCACCAAATGAAGTTATCATTTCCAAAGGTTTTCTTTGTTAGTACATTTTAATTGCCAATTCAATGTATTCGCTTGTCCAATGGATATGTAGATATTCTATTATTTGATGAGTAAATTTTATACATTTCAGATTTTAAAAAAATTTGTCTATTTCATGTAGGGCATTTAATTGGTTGGTTTACACTTTTCCAACTAATAATCTTCAAGTGCTTTTTCCTTTTGTAGTCTTGATAATAGTTTCCTCTTCCACTAAACCTAGAGAGCTAATGGAATAAACTGTGTATTTCTAAAAAAAATTCAACTTAAAAATAATATATTCAACTGTATTGGAAAAATTAATATATTCAACTTTCAAAAAATACATTCAACATTTTAATTAGGGATAAAAGTCTAACTTGTCTGCTCAGGGACAGTGCCCAGGCTCAGAGTTCAAGCAACAGTATTGACATACACACAAAAGAGTCAAGCATTTGAGATACAAGGCTCATTTAAACAACAATATTACACTGTTTCAATCTAGGAGTGTGTAATGATTTATAAAAAGAGAAACAGGCTTACAACTAAATTAGTTCTTGAAGTATCAATTATTCCAAACTAAAATGAAAAATGCCAAAAATAAATGAAACTACTCTTTCACTAAACCTAGAGAGCTAATGGAATAATTGCTATAATGAAATCCTGGAGATAAAATCATTTACAAACAGGTTTATTTAGTGCCATTTTTGAGATGAAATGTTTGAGAAAATGCTATAAAATAATCAAAGAAGTAAATGTAAGTTCTATAATCTTTAATTTTAAAAGGAGACACAGGGTAAAAAAAGACAAACAACTAGAAAAGCAATACTTGCAAAACTGTTTGGTGTAAGTGAACTGAACACCTCAGGGGGGGAAAGGGAAAGGGGGAAGAGGGAGGGGGGTATGAGGGACAAGGTAACAAACAGTATAAGAAATGTATACAATGCCTAACGTATGGAACTGTAACCTCTCTGTACATCAGTATGATAATAAAAATTTGAAAAAAAAAAGGAAATATCAGAACTCTGAATTTTTGTAGACCTGTAAATGCTATCTGTGTACTTGTTTAACTCACATTTTCTTTTCTTTGCTTTTCTTTTTTTCGGTCGTGAGGCTTGAACGCAGGGTCTGGTCGCTATCCCTGAGCTCCTTTTGCTCAAGGCTGGTGCTCTACCACTTTGAGCCACAGTACCACTTGTGGTTATTCTAGTGGTTAACTGGAGATAAGAGTCTCACAGACTCATCCTGCCTGGGATGCCTTTGAACCTCAATCCTCCTAATCTCAACCTGAGTATCTAGGATTACAGATTGAGTCACCAGTACCCGGTTACATTTTCTTTAGCATTTAAAAAATATAATCTTTAAGTAGTTGTACAAAGGAGGTGCCATATAAGAAAACAATTTATGAATACATCTTGGTCAGTGTCACCCCTTTCAACATTCTCACCCTCCTTTGGTCCACCCCTTACAATTCTAATTTTGTGATATATACAATGAATTCTTCCCTTCTCCCCAACCCACATTTTCCTAATGACCGATGATGTTGGCCAAATTTTATGTGTTTACCAATCATTTGTATACATTCTGGATTTTTAAAAATTTTTGTGCACTTTAAATGGATTACTTTGCATCATGAGTATTTAAATGTTATATATGTGCTCTGCATACCTCTTGGTCTTTTTAAACACACACACACACACACACACACACACACACACGTTAATATTGTTTCCCAGAAATTTTCTTTCCAATGTCTTGATAGAGAAGAAAATGGTTTTGTTTATATTCAGTTTACCAATCAGCTTTTTAAAGTTTAAGTTACTACATATGTTTCACAGTAGACATTTTAACCTTCGCAATGATGAAAATCATCATTCTACTCTACAAAGCTTACAAACTCTATGAACTTTAACAATAGAACAATATCTCCCAATTTGGGTGATATGTACATTTCTTTCCTTTTATAAGTTTAGTATTGTTCCCTCTTTCTCTCTCATTCCCTTCTTCCCATCACAGCTGATGGACCTCTCTGATATATATATCTTCCACCCACTTTCCACTCATTCTGTGCCCTCCTCCCAGCTTCCCTCCAATGTGCTTGTGTATACCCTATACACAATATATAGGGAATATAGAGTCATCTAAAAATAATGGGACATTTTATCAGCTCTTTGCTACTCAAGTCTAATGTTTTTACTATGATGTGTCTAGAGGTGTCTCTTCTAGAATCCTGTCTACTAGGTATTCTGTATGCTTCTGTTATGTGGGTAAGATTTCCTCTTTTAAGATTGGGGGAGTTTTCTGTAATAATTTCATTGAATAAGTGTTGTATTCCTCTGCTCTGGAATTCCTCCCCCTCCTCCATACCTATTACATGAAAATTAGATTTCTTGGCTTTGTCTGTCATTTCTTGGACTTCCCTTTGGTAAATTTGGAGTGATTTTTCCATTTCTATTACTTTCTTCTCCAGCTCCTCTGTTTTATCTTCAACTCCTGATGTTCTATTTTCCATCTCACTTATTCTGTTACCTATGGCTTCTATTGTGGTTTGCACTGTTGAAATTGAACTGCTTATGGTAACTATATCGATTTTCCAAGTGTTGATTTTATCCTGTATGAGGTATATGCCATGTTTATTTTTGTCTGTATTTCTTTTTTGAAGTCCTGAAATTCCCTTGAGATTGCTTCTTTGTGCTTGAAATTGCTTTTAGAACTTCCCTTTTATTTCTTTGGCCAATTGTGTTATCATATCTTTAATTGTTCTTTTGTCTTCTAGCTCTTCTTCACTCTCACTGGAGTTGTTTTCTGGATTGCTGCTGGCTTTTGGAATTGATGTGCTGACTTGGTTGTTCATGAATCCTGTTTTCCTTGTGATCGACATAAATGGGAATGGGGATCTTGGGGGACATATCCCCAGCTCTGCCTGCTGGTGACTGACAGGTGGAAGCCTTCTCTCTGTCCTGGGTTGATTCACACTGGACTGCCCACTCAGTGCGACCCCCGGCTGGCTGGTGCCTGTGCGCATGCTTGGTTCTGGGCTATTTGAAAGGAACTCTGTCTGCTTTGCAGTGATCTGCAGTGGGGACTGAGCAGGTCAGATCCAGGTTTCCAGAGTAGGCATTGGCTTTAGAAGGGTTATACTTTTTTTTTTTTTTTTTTTGCCAGTCCTGGGTCTTGGACCCAGGGCCTGAGCACTGTCTCTGGCTTCTTTTTGCTCAAGGCTAGCACTCTGCCACTTGAGCCGCCACACCACTTCTGGCCATTTTCTATATATGTGGTGCTGGGGAATCAAACCCAGGGCTTCATGTATACGAGGCAAGCACTCTTGCCACTAGGCCATATTCCCAGCCCACTATACTTCTTTAAAAAAAATTACTTATTTATTGTTAAAGTGATGTACAGAGGAGTTACAGTTTCATACGTAAGGCTGTGGGTACATTTCTTGTACTATTTGTTACCTCCTCCCTCCTCCCTCCTCCCCCTCCTCCTTCCCCTCTCCCCCCATGAGTTATTTGTTCAGTTGGTTTACACCAAATGGTTTTGCAAGTATTGCTTTTGGAGTCGTTTGTCTTTTTATCCGTTGTCTCTCGATTTTGATATTCCCTTTCCCTTCCCTAGATCTAATACCAGTATATACAGTATCCAGGGTACTCAGATGAGATAGAGTGATAGCGCCGGGACAACCACAGGAAGGGGATACAAGAGGATCATCAACAAAAGCAGTTACGGTTTCACATGGCATGTTGAAAGTAATTACAACAGTGATATAACAGTCGTTTCCATAACGTGGAGTTCATTTCACTTAGCATAGCTATTGGGCTCTTGTGATCCTCTGCTGTGACTCGCCTAAACCTGTGCTAATTATTCCCTATAAGGGAGACTATAGAGTCCATGTTTCTCTGGGTCTGGCTCACTTCACTTGGTATAATTTTTTCTGGTATAATTTTTTCTAAGTCCTTCCATTTCCTTACAAATGGGGCAATGTCATTCTTTCTGATAGAGGCATAAAATTCCATTGTGTCTATGCACCACATTTTCCCGATCCATTCATCTACTGAGGGGCATCTGGGTTGGTTCCATATTTTAGCTATGACAAATTGTGCTGCGACGAACATTGTTGTGCTGGTGGCTTTAGTGTGTTCTTGTTTGTGGTCTTTTGGGTAGATGCCCCAAAGTGGGGCTGCTGGGTTGTAGGGGAGCTCTATGTTTAGCCTTCTGAGGAATCTTCATATTGACATGTGCCGAGTTTACTGTGCCTTGGCCCTGAGTTGTTTCTCTCCTATCCCCAGTAGCCAGCCCTTGGTCTGCCTCCTTTTATGCGTTTGTGTGTGCTTCCTTTCCTGTCAGTGCACCAATGGTATTCAAGCTTCTAGACAAGGCTTTGGTTTCAGTGGCTCCCTCCAGGGTCCAGCTCCTCCCAACTGTGGTGTGCTGTCTTTGGCAAGCACATTGCCACAATCCGTGCCTCCTGCTGGGGGCTGGCGCGGCACATTCTGGCTGGCCAGAAACTTCCCTGTGCACTGCGATTCCCAGCAGCAGGAGAGGAGGGAGCAGCTTTTGCAGATGCAGGTGGGTGGAGCACGCTCCACTGGCTGCAGGTCTCACACACAGTTCAAGGCTTCAGCTGGACCAATGGCCCAGGGGCTTTGTCTCCCACTTGGGAGAAAGTCTTGGAAGAGTCTTGGAAGAGGCCATGCACGCTTCCTGTGGCACCCTAGCTGGTGTGGGGGGGGGGAGGGCTTTGGCCTCTTTGTTCCTTGGGGGCGGCGGAGGGGGGGTAAGGGTGGGGGGGAGGGGGCGGCCCGGGGAGGGGTTCTGCAGTCCAGGCACCCAGATGCGCTGCTGGCCAAAGGTGGGGGAAGGGTCTTCATGCTTTTTCATCGCTCTGTGTGCAAGGTCGAAGTTGGGTTTTTTTGTTTTGTTTTGTTTTTCTCTTCTTTTTTCGGCTCCTGGGATACTCCGGTTGTTCGCTTTTCCATTGTTACTGATCTCTGGGGGAATCTGCATGCATGTTGGGATCCGAACTCTCCATGTGCTTGGAGAGAGCTAGGGTGTTTACCTATGGCAATGAGGCCTTCTGGGTCCCTGTCTTACCAATCAACTTATGCCTCCCGCTTTTTGCATACCGTTTACAAAACATCATTATCTACTCTGATGTTATATAGATGTCCCTGTTTTGCGAAGTCCTACTGTTTAAATGTAAATTAATATATGTGATGCTCTTATTTCTGTATACCATGAATATTCACCTTTTGATATTCCCATTTTGCTTTATATCCTTGTCATTAATTCAGTGTGTTTGCTAGTCAACCGTGTGGTATTTCATAAAAGCTTTAGTTTGCATTCCTTACCGGATAATGATGTTAAACAAGCATCAGTAGCTATTTATAACCTTGCCTTAAAAAGAAAAGGAATATTATGTTCATTAAAGGAATGAGTTTGGCCTTTCTTGATCATACTGTTACAATGAACCCTTTCAAATATGGAGGGCAGAGGGAGAAGTTGTGACTGATGATGTTTATGAAGAGTTGGGGTTGTTTTATGAAGCATAGAAACACTAATAATAGTAAATATAGAAGTATGGACCTTAGTATAATCTAATTATCTTCCAGGTTCTCCCTCCTCTTTTTTATTATCTTTAGTAATTGTACAAAGGAGTTGCCATTTAACAAATGTTACACCATCTTTATTACCAAAGTCTTTTATTACATCTTTAAATAGGGTAAGGTAGCTTTGTTTCTTCTTTTTCAAAATTATTTGAGCTCTTCTACTCCTTTTCCTTTCATATAAATTTTAGACCTAACTTGTGTGAATCTAATAAAATACTGTTAGAATGCCACAAGTTTTTACACCTTTGCTTTTTACTGTTCATGTATTTTCTAATTTCCTTCATGATTTCCTGTCACAATTTAGAAGTATATTTGTTTAATGCCCAAGTACTTAACTTACCCAATATACTTTAGTTTTATTATTTTTGCAGTCCTGGGGCTTGAACTCGGGGCCTGAGCACTGTCCCTGGCTTCTTTTTGCTCAAGACTAGCACTCTACCACTTGAGCCATAGTGCCACTTCCAGCTTTTTCTATATATATAGTACTGAGGAATCGAACCCAGGGCCTCATGTATATGAGGCGAGCACTTTACCACTAGGCCATATTCCCAGCCCCCCCCATATACTTTTGTGATTGTTGTCTAACATTATCAATTTTATTGAGAGCAATCCCTATATATATATATATTTTTTTTTTAACTTATTGAAGCGTATGAGATTTCTTTTGGACCAAATGTAGGGAACTCTGAAGCTGAGCTGTGAATCCTGGAAAAGGTTTGAGAGGTTGGAACGATGCCTTGACAGCACTTGGGATGCTGAGAGCTGGCCATGGAAGGGTTAAAACAGACAGCTCTGGAGAGGGTTAAAAGACTGGAATACTGTTCCCCTTCCTTAGTGCTAGAAAGGCTGGCAGCTGGACCTTGAGGGCTGACAGCTTAACTTTGATGGCTAGATAAGGTGGACTACATATTTGCACTTTCCCTGAGTTGTTGTCTCCTTTCTCATAAGGGAACCGATGTTTCTCACACATTGTTTTGGTTCTGATTGTACTATTAGTATAGATGTTTTGTTTTTGCATGTATCCATGGTAACCTTCCCTGTGTGAACTCAAATAAGTATGCTTGCTTGTGGGAACTTGGTGCCCAAGTGCTGGTGAGACTTGGGACCCCTGGGCCCCAATGAATTTCCTTTTTCCTCTACACCTGACTCTGTGTGTTCTAATTCTCTTCGGTCCTGTATCCCATCGTGCTACCTTGGGTTGCAGTTAGCAACCATCAACTTTCTTCCTTCTTTCCTTTCTCCCCCTCTCCCTTCTGTCTTCCTCCCTATCCATTTTGGTTTTTTAGTTGGTGTCTATTTACCTATTGTCCTGGAACTCACATTGTAGTCCAGACTGGCCTTAAACTGATAAGCCTTATGTCTCAACTCCCAGAATCCTGGGAATCACAGAAAATACCATTTGGATGAAGATTCATATTTTTCCACATAAGGATGTCTAATATTTTAAATGACATTTGTTGAATATACTATATTTTCTCCATTCAGTTATTTCCATGTGTTGATGAGAATGTATATCCTGTTGTTGGAGTAGTCATGGTATATAGGTCAAATTGTTTGATATTGTTGCCCAAATATTCTATTTATCAGTATCCCAGGTATTTCTTCTATGAAACGTCATGGTTATCACGTTACTATCAAACTATATTGTGACCGTCACAATAGTTATAGAACCTTAAGGAGAGATTATAGACATAGACAGAGGGTGCTTTCCACTGCAAAGAGAATGTCAACTGCTTTTGAGCATTATTCCTGGTGTTGATGAAAAATACACATTAGCCATATGCCATGTGCCAGGAGCTGTGTTCAGCTTCCATTTGTTCATTGTACTTGGGTTAACTTAGGATCTTATGCTTGCTAGACAAATGTCTGTCACTTGAGTTGTGATCTTGGCTCCTTAGGTTTTGTTTTTACCTAGGTGTTTGAGATAAGATTTCTCTTTTTCCAGGACCCTCCTATCTATGTCTTTGGAGTAGCTAGGATTACAGGTTCATACTACAACACCTGACTTGCATCCATCCATCTCTTATAATAAAATTACCAAATCCAGGAGAATACATGATCGCAGCTTTCATTTAAGTTCACAGTGACTTACCATCATTCACGGAGAGCTGAGCTAAATAGGAATATGATGTGGATCAACACACTGAAATTGTAGTCATTAATGGTGGCATTCATCTCTGCTATTCTATTTATGATGTTAGTGTTTCTGCTTTATAATCTGGACTGGAGGTGGATGAGTATGGTAATTTAGGAGGCCCAACTGGGTCTTTGTGATGATAACTCCTTCTTCATAAGTCAATTTAACACTGAGAAGATCCTGAACACAGCTATATGCACTTGGAACACAGAGGGTTTCATGGATCCTTTGGATGTGGCATGATATTCCCTTGGACATCGATTTTATTAATTACCTAGCCTTATTTGTAAGGTATTTTGAATTCTATGGTATGCACATTAACTGAAGCTTTTCAAAATTTCGTGAGAAAATATAATTTTCCCAAATTACTAAATGACAGCAGAGAGGAGGATTGACACCTGGACATTGTAATGCCTGTCTCTTGCCTCCCCATGAATTATATTTGTGCCAAAGAAACATTAAAACAACCAAGCTGGTGGCTGCATAGGGAATGAATCGTTATTTGCTGCTTACCATGTGAACAGTAGGTGGAGACCTACTGTCATTGTACTTGATGTTTCTAATACTATAGGGAAGACCCCTGTATCTTCTTGTATACTCTGAGAAGGTGCTCAGTTTCAAACATGCTCTAACATTTTTTAAGAAACTAAAAAATGTATAGGATATTCAATTAGAGATGCTTTCTTTAGTTGATGAGAGACTTAGGATATTCAATTAGAGAGGCTTTCTTACATTGATGAGAGACAGGATATTTAATTAGAGAGGCTATCTTAAGTTGGTGAGAAACTTAGTCTACCTGGATCTAGAATATATTTGATAATATATACAAATTCCAACAGTCAACAGACAAGCCAGACTTAACCCCCAAAGAAATACAGTTTCTGACAAGGAAACTCTCCTTTTTGCTGAAGCTGGGCCACTGTCATCACTACCTCCATAGCCTCTGTTAAGGCAGTAGGGTGGAGACCACCCATAGTTGCAGTGGCAATGGTGTTTATTATTGCAGATCCCTTTCATATTGCAGGTCTCTGGCAGGCAGACTTGTGACAGGACAGACAGACTGACACACTTCTTGTGGATGCAGATCTTCCCAGCTCCACAGGAGGTGCCATCTTGCACTTCACCAAAGTCAGGGATGCCCTGCCCGAAGTGATGTTTAGTACCCCAGCAGGTAACGCCATTGATGTGGGTTTGCTGCAAAATAGAATGATCTCGGAGCTGGGGAACATTTTCCACATTATCACACTGAATTCTCCCACAAAGGATATCCGATGTGTTACATTTCAAGTATACTGTGCCATTTATCCCACAGTGGCCAACCTGGCTTCCTTGGGAGTTGATTTCCTTATAGCAATTCTGAGATGCACTCTTGGAACCTTTGCCAAAAATCTTCCTGCACTGTTGGTCATGGCTATGACATTGTTTTTGGTAGCAATAGGCAGTGGCACTACAGGGGATCCCATCCTGCACATATCCATCTTCTGGGCATTGATGGGATGTCCCATTGCACCACTCTGGAAGGTCACATTCATTGACCTGTTTTCTACAAAGTTTTCCTAATGGCATGAATTTGCAATCTTTGCAGCAAAGCCCAAAAGCACAAGTAGCCCCAGGCTTCAGAGTACAGTTCAACAGGCAACAAGGATCTTGGTTACACTGCTGTATAGACCCACAGTCACACTCCTCTCCTCTTTCAACAACACCATTCCCACAGCGCTTCAGCCAAAAGACACCTCCTGGTCTTGGATGACTGTGTAAACAAGATCCTTGGTTTAAAGTTGTCTTCTTAAAGGTGTCATAGCTACAGTTAGTGAATCTCTCTGCTGGTACTCTGAAAGCACTCATGATGCAACCCTTTTCCCCACAAGAACAGAATTTCTCATCATGCTGCATACCAAAAGTGTGACCTAACTCATGGGCTACTGTGTTAGCAAAAAGAGACCATGGGTCTTCTTGGAAATTATCAACTCCACAATTAAGAGGAGGGCGGCATATGCTTGCAACATAGGCTAAGCCAAGTATGCTTATTGAGCTTTTTATAAAAAGGTGAGCAGCATCATGCTGTAGCTGGGAAAGACTGACTTGTTTCCACTGAGTGAAATCTTCCAAAACCTTATTTATATCTATGATTGGGAAAACATTTCCTTGATTCCAAATCACAATGCCGATTAAAATTACATAAGTATCCAACTGGTGATACACAGAATCCACTATATTGACAACAAGAAATACATCGTCTTGCACCCTTGATAAGTTGCTTTGTGAGTAAGTGAAGAAATCATGGTCTGTCACTACAGCCAGCTCCAGAAACCACAAATGGGTCCACCATTCGCCAGAAGAATTTGGTTTCAGATCAGCATTCTCAGCTCCTTCAAATCCCAGGCGTTGGTGTGCTACTTCCTTCTCTGCTAAACCACATCTTACAGGTGAGGATTGTGTCTCATTACCATATAACCGATAAACCAAGTGTTCAAATGCCGTAGAGTGCCTGATGGGTTCGATTTCATAATTGAGGCCACTTATTTGTAACAGTCCCCGAAAGCCTCCAAAACAGATGTTAAAAACTACCAAAGACTCAGGGGCTCCATCCACATAACCATGATAGTAACAGTCTCTAGGGACAAAGGGCTGGTCCTCAAGGAGAGCATGTTGTTCTGTGTAGGTGAACACACGGAGATTTGGGGAAACCAGCAGCTTCTTGGGTCTCATGTGGACAATGTGCTTGTGGCCCTCCAATAGCAGGCTGTAAGAGAGCCATCCCTGAGTCTCTGTACCTCTGCCCCTGCTGGTCACCTTCAAGGGGATCACTACTTCAGGGGAACTCAGGTACTGGGTGGCCCCAGCCTGGGAGAGGCTAGAAGGGAACAGAGGCACTGCAAGCCAGAGCAGCGCAAGAGTGACTCTCAGGGGTGCTCCAGTCTTCAAAGCCACCATTATGGAGCCATCTTTCCACAGTAGAAGACAGAGAGTGAGGCACTTCTGGTCAGGTTCCTCCCCCTGAGGTACTGAGCACTGACCTTTATGGATCCATGTCCTGGGAGAGGAAGACCCATAGCTGCAGTGCTGAAAATGAAATAAAGAGAAGGGTGGGGCCCGGCATAGGACTAAGGAATTTGGGGGGGGGGTGGACAATGGAGGGCCAAAAATAATAGATGAGTTAAATGGCTTAAATTTCCTTTAAATGGGGGATGGAGAGTTAGGGTGTTTTGTTTTTTTAAAGTCATTATTAGCCATATGTTTGTAATGGCTGACGTTGAAAGAGGAGTACCTACAGAATTACCTCAATAGGTGGCTATAATGTGCACAAGAAACAGTTAAAGCAAAAACAGAAGAGACTTGAGTAGGGTAACTATCTTGATTTGTCCAACTAGTATTGGATTATGTTTGCCTTTGCATAACTATTGACAGCAACCCATTTAACTGTCAATACTGGAGACATCAAAAACAATAGACAATTCTTGTGTCAATTTGTATTAGTCTTGCGATTTACATTCTTTTTTCTTTATTTACTGTCTTTCCTCATTATTTTCCCCTTCACCCAAGACAATTAGACCCCAAGGTCCTTAACTTCATCTTCTACAAGAGCTGACATAGCATTGTTTACCATGAAAAAGAGGGGGAGTCAAGCACCTTGGATTCTAAGTGAGTCCTACTTAAAAATGCATTTGTTTGATTATAGTTTTTTTAAATAACTTTATTGTCAAAGTGATGTACAGAGGGGTTACAGTTTCATACATAAGGCAGTGAGTACATTTCTTATCCAACTTGTTACTTCCTCCTGATTATAGTTTTACAAAGAGGAAAAATGTAAAAAAAAAATGGGCATCCTCTAAGAGGACATCCTTTAAAAGGATTCAAGAATAATCTGTGAATAATCTGTTCTCATGAGTTAGCAATCAGCAAACACCAAAGACAAAAAGAAATGTCTTCAGAATGGAATTTGAAAATCCATGCAGCTGATAGCCCTTGAGAAGAGGATCTCTGTCTTACTAGAGCAAAGGCACTGGAATGCCTGTTGCTTTAAGAATACTAGGGAAGCCTCTCAGCTTGCTTAAATACATATATCAACAGTTCTGGAAAGTGGAGAAATTCTGTATTCAGCATACATCCTGGTTGGGAATGCATCCATGTCTTTCATTACTCATCAAACAAACAAACAAACAAACAAAAACACCTGTATATCTAGAGACTACAAAATTCAAGATGCAATGTCAGATATTAAAGAAAATAAAAATGTAAACCATTAACAAAATGTCAATTTAGTGATGAAATGTGGAAGCAGGAACAATAATACTAAGCATTAGCAGAAGTGTTCTACTGTATGCAGTATTTTGTACTGAATGCATTGGAAGAATCCTTCTCTTATTCTAAGAAAAGTGCCCAAAGATTACATCAAATGACTGAAAAAAAGAAAGAAAAAGAAAAATGAGACTAAGAGTTGGGCACGGGTGGTTCATGCCTGTAATGCTAGTAACTCAGGAAGTTGAGATCTAAGGATCATGGCTCAAAGCCAACCAGAGCAGGAAAGTTAATAAGACTCTTACTTCCAATTAACCACCAAAAAGCCAGTAGTGGAGTTGTAGCTCACATGGTACAGTGCTAGCCTTGAGCAAAAAGTTCAGGGATAGCAGTACCCAGCCCCAGAGTTCAAGCTCCAGGACCTGTGTGAGTGTGTACACACATACCAGACTAAGAAGCTCTGAGTATGTAAACAAACAAAAACAACACATTTATAATATAATAATTCTGCAAGTGCCAGTGGCTCATGCCTAGCTATAATCCTATCAACCCAGCAGGTTGGGACCTGAGGATCTCTATTCAGTGATAGATATACCAGACAAATCTCCAATTAACCAACAAAAAAGCTGGAGATGTGACTTTGAATGGAAAAGTGGGGGCAGTTCAAGCCCTAGTACTGGCACACTAAATAACAAAAAAATTACAAACATAGGGCTGGGAATGTGGCTTAGTGGTAGAGTGCTTGCCTAGCATGCATGAAGCCCTGGGTTGCGGAAGTGGGGCTGTAGCTCCAGTGGTAGAGTGCTACCTTGAGCAAAAAGAAGCTCAGGGACAGTGCCCAGGCCCTGAGTTCCAGCCCCAGGGCTGGCAAAAAAAATGTATAAAGATTTTTATATTTATATTTAAATACACACCCATACACACCTATATTTGAGATAACCCAATTCAGATTCACGTCATTACGCAGACCTCCATAAAGACCATAGAAGGATCTCAATAGTGCATTTGATATATTATGAAATGCATGAAAGACTTATGAAGGTTTCTGAAATTTAATAGTTTCCAATACCAGTAATATGTTGTAAAGCTGAAATTCTTTTTCTATACTATCCATAATATGAAACAAATATCAAACATTCTAAGTAAAGGAAAATGCCTTTTTTGGTCTTATGGTGGAAATTATAACAAAGAATTCCCATAAGGGAAGTGATGAAAAAAGAAAGTTAAAAAAATATATGAATTATGCCAGCCCCTGCGAGACTGAGGCATGAGGTCTGGAAGTTGGAAGCCAGTCTGCACTACATATGAAATCTGGACTCAAAAATAAAACATAACAGAATAACTATAGAAAGAATATATTATAAATTGTATTAGGAGTTACTATCAATATTGAAGAGGCTTAACTTTTGTGAGATCGGGGGATCAGAGTGTAAGGTTAGACCAGAACCCTTCCCTCCCTGCAAAAAAAAAATTTTTTTTTCTATGTCCAATGACTGGACACAGTGATGATGTGCCTGTTTTTCCTATTGTGGAGGAAGTAATGCAAACAGCTCAGGCATAATGCAAGACCATATCGTGAGGATAACCAACATTAAAGAAAAGCTGGTGGAGTGTCTCAAGTAGTAGAGCACCTGCCTAACAAGCATCTGGTCTTGAGTTCAAAAGCCAGTACTGCAATAGGTAGAGGGAGGGAGAAGGGAAGGAAGGAAGGAAAAAGAAGAAAAGGTGGAAAATAAACTAATAAACTACATGAACCTCTATCATATATTTTCCTTTTCCTAGAGCTCAGCTGGAAAGCAGGTAAAACCAGAAAAATAAATTCAAAGAATCTTTAAACCAGATTCTTAGTCTCAGGATTTCAGGGGCAAAAACTCCTGAAAGAACAGGTTTTATTAATCACTAGAGCAAATCAGTGCTAGTTAAAATACATGCTCTCGGCTGGGAATATGGCCTAGTGGCAAGAGTGCTTGCCTCACATACATGAAAGCCCTGGGTTCAATTCCCCAGCACCACATACATAAAAAAAATGGCCAGAAGTGTCACTGTGGCTCAGGTGGTAGAGTGCTAGCCTTGAGCAAAAAGAAGCCAGGGACAGTGCTCAGGGCCTGAGTCCAAGGCCCAGGACTGGCAAAAAATAAATAAGTAAATAAATAAAATAAAATAAAATACATGCTCTCTACCATATAACATTCTTGAATTAATCAACACCCATCTACTGTAAAGTCCATTCCCGGAGGGCTCCATGCAGACGCCCCCACCTCATTAAGTCCACCCAGTTACCTGGGTAACCAGCAGACCTGGAGGCAGTTTATCTCCCTTTTCCCTGAGGTCACATACTAATCCACCTGGCCACACCCCGACCCCACAGCCCCTGCCCTAGATAAGGCAGGGCTGGGTGGGGGTCGCCCCTTCTCTCTCTCCTCTCTGGCCATGGATCATCTCGGCTACAGACCAGCAGTTTGGTAATAAAACTTGTCTCTCCAGCCTGAATACCGCGTGGCGTTCTCCTTTACTGGCTACCTACTTTAAAAACCTAACATATATGGTGCCGTGTAGGCAATTTATTTGGGGTTTGTATGTGGAGGATAGTGAGGCCACTGAGTCACAAAACAAAGTAAAAAGTATCCATATTGATTCCAAGTGTTCAGCTTTACAAAGATACCTGAATCCGTGGGCTGGGAATATGGCCTAGTGGCAAGAGAGCCTGTTTCGTATACATGAAGCCCTGGGTTCAATTCCCCAGTACCACATATATGGAAAACGGCCAGAAGTGGCGCTGTGGCGCAAGTGGCAGAGTGCTAGCCGTGAGCCAAAGGAAACCAGGGACAGTGCTCAGGCCCTGAGTCCAAGGCCAAGGACTGGCAAAAAAAAAAAAAAAAAAAAAAAAAGATACCTGAATCCACACCCTATCTACTTGTCTTCTACCCACTCTCTATCCCAGTCTCAGTGGAAAAAGTGATCTCTCCCAGATTCAGATTACATCTTCCACTACATGAGGACTGGTTCTATTAACTTTCCCTTCTCAGTGCTGTATCTTCACTTTCTCCTATTTTACCTATTCTTTACTGGCCATTAGAGTAACCAACATTTACCCACAATTGGAAGCCCTACATCTTAGCAATCCCCTCAGTCCCAGCCAAACTGCAAAGGTTGGTCACTGTTCCTATAACTTTCTACCACCAACCCATACTGAAGTCATTTACATCTTTAAAAGGAAAAGCACAGCAAAAATGAAGAAACTTCACATAACCCATGAACTAGTCTGATTACCAATTTAGGCATATAGCCAAACTTGATGAATGTCTTACCAGTGCAAGATGCAGTAGTTTCCAGGGTCCCTTCTGTGAAGATAGGTTATATAACCCTTATTGAGATTTCTACTTGAAACCAAACAGAACAAAGGACTATAAGCCCTTTCCACTTGGTCTCTCAGGTAACTAGGTTCTAGATTTAGCTGCTTAGCAACAAAGATGACCAGTAACTGGCTTTCCAAAATGTCTGGCTCTGGCTTCATTTCTTCATGACTTCCTTTCTGAACCCAATAGTTGGACTTGGATAACCTTAATTTGCTTCATAATTTTAGTCATGTTATTTAATTTGACTAGAATGTCTCGCTATCTTTTACTACTGATACAGATCACAGCAACTTTCTAGATCAAGATGAAATTCCATTTCTATTATTAAATCTTTTTCTAAGTGATCTAGACAAGATTGCTACTCTACAACTTTCTTTGTAACTATCATATCCAATACATATGTGTCTTTATAATTTTTTTATTTTGTTTACATAAGTTTTTTTTTAAATTGCATCTCGTCAGGATATATTTTTGAGATAGTCTCAAAGGGGTGTTCAGAATTTATGCTTTAAGAGTTCAATATATAAGATCAGTTCAAATATATAAAACCTGTATGATAAAAGACAAATTTAATAAAATAGGACTTTAACTTTGGTCATTTCTTTTTCTTTTTTTGAGAACCGTTTAGTTTTTATTCATAATCATAAACTTAACTCTGCAATCCAGCTAGACTTGGAGGGGAGTAAGGAAAACATGGAACCCAAAGAACTGCAGTGAGAGCCCAGATGGATTACAGGATATTTGCAAGCAGATGGGGTGGAAGGGTGCTCTCCTGAGCTACAGAAGGAATGGTCTGGTGGTTATGATAAACCAAATCAAATGTGTTAGAGTTGTCCGCAGTCAGTAATGGTGACCTTCTTGCTGGTCGTGCCATTCCCGGACCCAAAGTCCTGCATGGCTTCCACAACTTCCATGCCCTCTTTTCACCTTCCCAAACACCACATGCTTGCCATCCAACCAATCAGTCTTGACACTGCAGATGAAAAACTGGGAACCATTTGTATTTGGTCCAGCATTTGCCATGGACAAGATGCCAGGACCTGTATGCTTCAGGATGAAATTCTCATCTTCAAATTTCTGTCCATAGATGGACTTGCTGCCACCAGTCCCATTATGGCATGTGAAGTCACCACCCTGGCACATGAATCCTGGGATAATCCAGTGAAAGCAGGAAACCTTATAACCAAATCCTTTCTCTCCAGTGCTCAGAGCATGAAAGTTTTCTGCTGTCTTTGGAACTTTGTCTGCAAATAGCTCGAAGGAGACGTGGCCCAAGGGCTTGCCGGGGCAGCAATGTTGAAGAACACGGCTGGATTGACCATGGCTGGCAGCTGGTAACTACAAGCGGCAGTGGCGTCTGCAAAGCGGCCAGTCATTTCTTTTTCTAAAGCAAGTCTTCTTTTAATTTTTGTTATAAAGGTGTTACACAGTGAGGTTACAATAATTAGATGTCAGGCAAAGAGTACATGTCTTTTGGATAGTGTCACCCCTTCCCTTGCTCTCTCCCAATTTTTCCTTCCCCTCTCCCAATTTTTCCTTCCCATCCCCACCTACAAGTTGTATTGAAGTGCCAAACTTTGAAGTCAGGTCCCACTTTACCACGCGAACCCCACTTTACCACGTGAACCTGAGATAAGCAGGCCCTGTGAGCAAACCCAGGATAAGCCCATTAGGGCCCAGTCAGTCTAGAATTCTAACCGCTGGGAATGCTTAACTCTGACCATCCCTAGAATGCTTCAAGCCCAATGCCTCGAGCCCTGAGCCAATCAGATTTGTACCTGTGTCCTAATCTTGCTTGCTTGAACACCTGATTGTTGTAACTTTGTTTTTTGCCTTTATAAGCCCTGTGTAATCGTAGCTTGGGGCTTCCTCCTAACCTCTGCTGTGTCGGTAAGTAGGACGAGGCCCGAGTTGCAACTCGCTTGAATAAAGCCTTGCCTTGCTTTTGCATTTCGGAATGTCTGAGTCTCGGTGGCCTTCTTGGTGGTCGTCTCGCAACTTGGCACAACAGTATAGTTCATTTTCAACATAGTGTCTAGTGAGTACCACTACTGCATTTGCTCACCATTTGTCCCTCCATTTCTGTGTAAAGCAATTCTTATACATTGAATCTTCTCAGCTCTTATTTTAACTGGAGACAAAATTACATGAAACAACTCACAACCAGAAACATTTTTATTTAGTCCCCTTGACATCAGAAATTCAGTCCCCTTGACATCAGAAATTCAGTCTTTTGAACTCAATGCTAGTTCACAAATAACAGCAAGATTTTTGGAGAAAAGAAAGCAAAGATTTATTAATATTAATTTTAGTTAATATCTATTTCTTTTGTTTTTTGCAAGACTGGGGGACTCAGACTCAGTACCCAAACTCAGTACCTGATGCTTTGCTCATTGGCTGGCGCTCTACCAACTGAGCCAAGCTTTCAACCTCAATAATATTAATTTGCTGGGAAAATTGAGGACCACATGAACTGCTATCTCAAAAAAGTACAAGACACGTTCTGGTGGCTCATGTAATCCTAGCTACTCAGGAGGCAGAAACCTGAGGATTGATTAATTCAATGTCTGGGCAGATTCTTACCAAGAATGGAGGTCTAGCTCAAGTGGTAGCGTGCCAGCCTTGAAGGAAAAAGCCAAGTGAGACCAAGAGGCCCTGAGATCAGTAATGGAACAAAACAAAACAAAACAAAACCTAAAAAATAAAAAATAGAAAGGCATAGTCCGTGTGGGAATGGAAGTCTTTAGGGTAGGAGAGATCTTATCTGAACTGGTACCAAAGCATTACCACCCGGCAGAGAATATGAGGCTTTGACTATACATTTTAAACTATCTGAATAAAAGGTGCAAGTTCTTCAGGATGGCATGGAATAAAGGTGAATGCTATTTAGGGTACGTTTCTTTGAGGGCTGGCCCAATGTGAATGATTGTTGCTTGTATTACATAGTTGTTCTTCAGCCTCCTGAAATGTGCACAATTTAGTTTTAGCTCTGGATTGCTTCTTCTGATCTTTGTGAAGGTTTTTACCTATACAGATGGCATTTGGCTTGGTTTGAGCTATTAGGATTGTTTATTTTTTTCTTCGCTATTTGAAGTAAAATTTATTAGAAAAAAAGGCAGGTATTAATGCTAAGAAGATTGGGTTTGAGTTCAGATTTTTCTTTTTCTTTCTTGAATGGAACTTTTGAAAATACAAGGTGTACTGAAGTTGGAGCCCCCAATTCCTATATTCTCATTAAAAGCCTCACCCTAGTTAGAATGGCCTATACTCTGAACTCAGGCAACAACAAATGCTGGAGGGGGTGCAGGGAAAGAGGAACCCTTCTCCATTATTGGTGGGAGTGCAAATTAGTACAACCACTTTGGAAAACAGTATGGAGGTTTCTCAAAAAGCTCAATATAGACCTACCCTATGACCCAGCCATACCACTCCTAGGCATCGATCTTGAACAGCAGGTCCCAAGCTATCAAAATGACATTTGTACTTCCATGTTTATCGCGGCACAATTCACAATAGCCAAAATATGGAAACAACCCAGATGCCCCTCCACAGATGAATGGATTCAAAAAAATATGGTACCTATACACAATGGAATACTACACAGCGATTAGGAATGGTGAAATATTGTTATTCGCAGGGAAATGTTCAGAAGGAGGGCACATGATCAGCTGGTACTTGTGCTTCAACTCACAGGAAGGCCTAACTCAGCTCATCCCAAGAGCAGCAACAGAGCTCTAAAGCAGTCAGTAGTCCAATGCTGCTGATACACCTAAAAAATAATTACTGTGGTTCTAATTGTGACAACCAAACTGGAATCCCAAGTCAAACCTGTCTACTAGCATAAAGGAATCCAGCTAAATTGATGCTGATCATGTTAATCTCTCTTCTCTCTCTCCCTTCCTGTCTCCCCGCAGCCTCCCTGCCCTCTCTACTCATCACCCTAGCCTATTTTTATTGGTCCATTTAACTGTGCCAAACAGCAATAGGCTTTATATAGACACATCCTGGAAATGATAAAAATCAAGCAAAAAAAATTGTAACAGGAGGTTTAGAATGGACACTTAAAATGTATCTTTGGAGCTGTGCATAATGGTACACGGTTTGTAACGGCAGCACTTGGAAGGCTGAGGCAGGAAGATCTTAAGTTTAATACCAGCCGGAGCTATATGGTGAATTTATGGTCAACCAGACCTCCTTGAAAAGAAGTGTTTTTGTTTTGCCATGTCAGGAAATATATAAAGACAACTTCTGGGGGAAATGGACCTTTAATTGTACTTAAAACATTGAGAAGTAAGAGGAAGAACATGCTAGGGGTCCTTTGCTGTGCTATCTAAAGCTAATGGTCCTGATCTGATCTAAGTTTGTTTAGGTAGACATGTCCTCATGTTTTCCTATCCTTAAAAGTATGGAAGTTATTTAAATTGAGTTTTCCTCTTCCCCTTCTCCTCCCTCTTCCTCTTCCCCTTCTTCTTCCTCTTCTCCTTTTCCTTCCTCTTCCTCTTCTCCTTTTCCTTCTTCCTCTTCCCCTTCTTCTTCCTCAACTTGTTCCTGTTTCTTTGTGTGCATCTTGTAAAGCATACAGCAGCAACACAAAAACAAGCCAATCACAGGAATGAGCAACAGTAACAAAAGTTGGTTAGAGTTGTCCTTTGCATTTGATTCTTCTGAGAAGTTCCCTGGAGGTGGACCACTGTCTTCACTCCCTCCATAGCCTTTGGTACTACAATTGGGAGAAGCCCATGTAGGGTTGCAGTGACAATCCTGTTTATTATTGCAGATCCCCCTCATGTTGCAGGTCTCAGGATTACAGGTTTGTGGCAGATGAACCATACCAGTACACTTCTTATGGATACAGATCTTTCCTGGACCACACATTGTGCTGTCTTTCACTTGACCAACATCAGGTATAGACATCCCTAAATGATAATTCGTTCCCCAGCAGCTAGTATTATCCAGGTGAAACTGATACACTGTAGAATGTTCTACCAGATTAGAAATGGCGTGTACATTTTCACACTGAACTCTCCCACACATCATATCAGCAGTCAAACATTTCACATAGATTGTGCCTACAATATTACAGTGTCCAAAATGATTTCCTTGAGTGTTAATTTCTTTGTAGCACCCCTGAGATGCACTGTGTGCATCTTTGCCAAAAATCTCCTTGCACTGCATATGATGACTGCTACATGTCTTTTTATAGCAGTAGGCAGTGGCGTTACAGGGAAGCCCATCCTGCACAAAAACATCTTCTGGGCACTGATGGGACGTCCCATTGCACCACTCTGGCAGGTCACATTCACTGACCTCTTGTCTACACAGAGTCCCTGATGGCATGATCTGGCAGTCTTTGCAACAAAGTCCAGAAGCACAAGAAGCTCCAGGACTCAAGAGTACAGTTTAAAAGACAACAAGGATCTTTGGTACACTGGTGTATGTTTCCACAGTCACACTCCTCTCCTTCTTCAACAACTCGGTTGCCACAGCACTTAAGTCTAAAGATATTCGCTGGCTGTGGAGGAGTATAAATACATAACCTAGTACGCCAAGAATTGGCCCAATATTGGTTATAACTGCAGTTGCTGAATTTACTTGACACCTTTCTGTAGGCATACATGATGCACCACCTTAGTCTGCACACACATCATCTAGTGTCATGTAGCATACCCAAATTATGACCAAGCTCATGGCTCACGGTAAGTGCAAAAAGGAATAGTGATCTGTCTTAAAAAAATATCCACTCCACAGTTAAAAGGGCTCTGGCATATTCCTTTAATGTAGCCAATACCAAGCTCTGTGCCCTTTAAATTTTTAATGAAAAGATGTGCAACATCATGTCGCAATTGGACATTAAACTGCAAATGCTTCCAAACAGAAAAATACTCCACAACTTGATCTATGTCACCACTGATAAAAAAAAATGGGTTTTTATTATTACAAATCTCCATTCCAGTCAAAATTACATCAATCTCAAGAGGTTAATAAAGCAAATCCACCATATTGACAACATTAAATACTTCAAACTGCACTTCTGATACGTTACTTTTGGAGAAAAGAAATCTATCATGGTCCACAACTACCACCAGCTCCAAAACTTCAAAGGGATCACCACCTCTGGAGAGATGAAATGCTGGGAAGGCCATGACTGGGAGAAGCTAGGAATAGACAGAGATATTTCAAAGCACATCAACAGAAGAACGAGTCTGATATGTGCCAGGATCTCACTCACTGGCATTCTGGAGATGTCATTATGGAGCCATGCATCCAGAGAAGGCAGGGCATGAGGAAGTGCTGGTCTAGCTCCTCTCTCTGATCTGTTCAGAGTGCTGGGCTGACCTTTATGGACCTGTGTCCAGGTGGAATTGGACCATCAGAGACGCAGTGCTGAAAATGAAAATAAAAAGAATTGGGATGAGGTGGGTGAGACAGGAAGGGTGGGAGTGGGAAAGTGATGCTAAAATGAGTCTTGAATTGGCACCAGATTTGAAACAATAAAAACATGATCGATTCCATCTATCTAGGGATATGGGATTATAGTGAAACAGATTTCTAAAAAAGGATTGGACATAGGAAGAAAATTGTCAAACAAGGTGGTAAATAAGGTTCATTGTGCACTGTTCTTTAAACACATAAAATTGCAAGACACTTTCCATTTGAAAATGATGTTGGCACCTGACCCAAATTTCTGTCAACTCAACCTACTGGCAAACTGCACATTCAGTAAGCATGCAAACAACTCACCTAAGCCCATCATTTGTAATTCCTTTATATGTATAATCGTTTTAGCTCTCCTTTCCTGTCTACAGACACTTTATGTAAACTTCATTCTGTTCTAAATTAGCCATCAAAAGGGTGCACTTAAGAGTACCGCTTAGGGTTGGCAGGTCTGCTTCCAATCCAGATACATTTGTATTTTATAATGGATTCTTTTTTTTTTTTTTTTTTTGGGGGGCCAGTCCTGGGCCTTGGACTCAGGGCCTGAGCACTGTCCCTGGCCTCTTCCCGCTCAAGGCTAGCACTCTACCACTAGAGCCACAGCGCCGCTCCTGGCCGTTTTCTGTATATGTGGTGCTGGGGAATCGAACCCAGGGCCTCGTGTATCCGAGGCAGGCACTCTTGCCACTAGGCTATATCCCCAGCCCCATAATGGATTCTTATCTACTGAAAAGCTCAGGACAAGCCAGGCATATTGACACATGCCAGTGATATCAAAATTCAGTAGGTAGAGGCAAGAGAATCAATAGTTCATGGGCAACCTAGGCTACAGAGTAATTAACCTTGGGAAGCCAGCCAAAGCTACATAATGAGACCCTGTCTCAATGAAACAAAGCCCCGATCATTAAGCTCAACTTCTTCCAGTTACAGCATGAAGAGAACAGCCTTCTCTCCACATAGCATATATGCATCATGCTCCCAACCGTAAGATTGTCATAACAATATAAACTCAATTCAGATTTTCACGTGGCTAGTGAGTTACTTGTATCTGTTTCAACTCCAATTTTCCAAAGAACGCTGCATTAAGGAAATTCAACCTAAAGTCACTTCTCTGAAATATTCAGAACACTACTATTTGAGTGGATATTAAAGCCTCATTATGCTTGAAAAGGTAAATTTTGGCTTAGGTGAAAGTTAATCTGTTCGTTCACTGATTTTTCACTTAAAGTAGCAGTAGTAAACTGCTTAACATTTGAAATCAATATTAAAGCAAGTGTGGAGAGAGAGAGAGAGAGAGAGAGAGAGATTAAGCAAGCATGTAACCGCAGGATTCTGGAACAAATGGATGGTCAGCTGGATGCCACAAGAGCAAACCAAACATGAGATTGAAGTCTCTTAGGGAAAGTATCTGTGTTTTTAAAAATATGGTGAAATCTAACTTCATTTCCTTTCCCTATATCTCTTCATTATATCCTAGCTATTTGCTACAAAGTTTTGGATACTAAGATGGATGGATGAACTGAGAGGATTACAAAAGAAGACTCAGATTATAACATATATAAAACATTGCCAGAACTATGAAAAAGTAGCTGTGCATTGAAGATACATCTACAATCCCAGCAACTGCTCAGGAGGCTGAGATCTGGAAGATCTAAGCTAGCTATGGCAAGAGTTCCTGATACTCCATCTCAACCAAAAAGACAAAGCATGGTGCTGTGTGCCAGTCATTCTAGCTTTTTGCCAGCCCAAACAAAAAGCAAGGCTCTATGTCAATAAATATTCAGGGGCTGGGAATATGGCCTAGTGGCAAGAATGCTTGCCTCGTATACATGAAGCCCTGGGTTCAATTCCCCAACACCACATATATATAGAGAACGGCCAGAAATGGCGCTGTGGCTCAAGTGGCAGAATACTAGCCTTGAGCAAAAAGAAGCCAGGGACAGTGCTCAGGCCCTGAGTCCAAGCCCAGGACTGGCAAAATAAATAAATAAAAAAAAATCAGAATAAAAAGGGCTAGAACTATGCTCTATTGGTAAATCACTTGCCTAGCAAGTACAAAGTCCTAAGTTCAAAATATACATACACATGTACACCTGTATATTACATGCATATGTATACATGTAAACATATATATACATTCATTTCTATGTATGTTTATATATATATGTGTACATATGTATATGTAATGTATATATGTACATATATAAAGTTAAAATAGAAAAGCTTATTGCAAAGAATCCTTGGTATAGACCAGTCTTTGTTATCAGTGCATTACTCCCAAGACAAGTCATACAGGAACATTACATTCCCATTATGTGAACTGGTGCCACACTCCAGCTCTTCCTGTGACATTACTTGGACTTCAATCATCACAAGCATCTCTCTCTCAATCACCAACGAGCTATTGCAAATTCCTCAAAACCTCTATCATCCTCTCTACTTCCTCAGTCATGATGTATTTAACGATTTCTCAAACATGGGTCACAAACCATGCTGGGCATGAAATCAATTTAAGGAGTCACAAGGAAATGAAACATAATAGAGTAGAAGACATCAGAAAGCACTGCATTGAGAAATATAACATTCCATTGCCTATCACCACAAAAGTAAGAGTTCTTATGATGATGATCAATTATTTCCTCATCTAAACCGAAATCTTGGTCTGTTAACCTAGGGATGGCAGTCTACATGTTAAATTTCTCTGTAGTGACAAGTTTTAATGAGTTTTTCCTAAAAGGTCACCAGAGGAACACTAAAAGTAAAAAAAGAAGAAAAAACAAACAAAACTTCCTAAAAGGTAAATAATTCCTGTTTGCATGCTACTACTTCCTGGGGCTCCCCATTTCATAGTTCTGTGCCCCAACAGTCACATTTACTTGATATCACATGCCCAGAGAAAGTTCTACCAAGTCTTTTCAAAGGTTCAGGAAGCAGCAGAATGTGCTCCTTCCTCTGAAGTCTGAGAACTAGTCATACCAGGATAACCTCCAGTCCTCTGGGCATCCAACATCAGCCTGACAATGTTCCTTTCTCAGGTATCCCACTACCAGCTCTATCCGACCATGCCACATATTAGTCTTCATATCATCCCTCACTGGTGAGGTACCCTCCCGCTGAGATTTGAGTCATAGCTTTTGGAAGACACTCTCCCAAGCTTCCTAAGTTACCAGCACTTCGCCAGCATCATTTGCTAAAGGAGCTATTGACTCCAGTCCTTTTCTAAGTTCCCAAATTACCAGCACCATCCAAGCAGAACCCATCCTTCACATTCCTGGTCAAGGTGCAGATCTATGAGGTGTATATAAAAGAATCTAGGTTATCATAGCATCAACTCTTTCCCTTTTCTTGGAGCTCTTGGGAAATCCTATGTATCTCTACATTCTCTGTTGATCTTTTCAGTCCTCTAATAACTTCTCATTTCCTTTCCCCTGGCAATTTCCTTCTGGTGAGTTTCTGTTCTCTTACATGGATCTTGGCATATAGAAGAGCCGGTTTATGACTGATTGCAAGAGAGGAAAACTGGAAATGTGGAACTTGTATGGGCATATCCATAGTCTTAATTACATAGCTGAAGTCCCATCCTATTGGGAATGTGCATGGAGTAGCATCACAATTAGATTACCACTCAGTGTTGTGATGAAATGCCTTACTGATGCACAAGTACAGGGATCCAAGTGACTTCTATGGTGATTAGGACCTGACATAGCAAAATTGAAATAGACTGGCAAATATGAATGATAAACTTCAGGACACTATCAAACAGATTTTGTAATGAATGCAGAGGCTAATGGAAGCAAGCCAAGTGTAGGAAACAGGCCAAATGAAATGTAGAAATGAGTCATGCTGGTGAAATGGCCCATATGGAGCTCTCAAGAAATTCCTGTGCACACAAAATTCAAACCATGGTCCAAAAGTGACAATAAGATCTTAAAAAGGGAAGATCATCAATTAGCAAAATTCCTAAAAGAACATAGTAAACTTTGGAGTGATGGACTAGAATTGGAGGGAAGCATTGTGGATAACTTTTAAACTACAAAGAATAGACAAATAGAGATGCATATGGGCATATACATATTTTCTTACACATGTGTATATGTCTGTATAAACTCCATCAGTAGAGAGGATGAGGGAAAGGATAACACTGCCCAAAAAGAAATGTACTCTTTACCTGATGTGGTTAACTGTAACCCCTCTGGATGTCACCTTTATAACAATAAAAAAATAAAAATTTTAAAAAAATCAGCAGAAAAGACCTGGAAGCAATGACACCTCAGAAACAATGTAAGCACATCCACACCATGATTTGCAAATCTCTTAGATCTAAAAGATCTAAGAGATCCTTAAAGAAATAGCTGTCTTCAAGTTGGGCATGAATCTGGAATGTCTTATTAAAAAAAAACTCAATGAATGAGATCATATAAAAGGACACAGGAATCGGCTTGAAAGGGCTCTCATTGGCTTAAACTTGTGATAATCTAAACATCAGTTTCTAGCAAGTTATGTATGAGGTGGATTTTATCTACCAAATACACCCAAACTAAGAAGCATTCATCAAAACAAATGTCATGAACTTTAAATATCTAAGTCTTGAAAAACTAAGAGCTGCTCCAGATGAAAGGAGACTAATGATTAAAGAAAGAACAACTAAATCCAATGTATAATTCACAATGTTGTTTTGCTGTGAATGGCATCACTGGCACTACGAGCAAAATATGAGTAAGATCTAAAGATAAGAATATAGTAGCTATATAAGAGATTGTTCTTAATTTTTAAAAAGACCTATTAAAGCCGGGTACCAGTGGCTCATGCCTGCAATACTAGCAATTCAGGAGGCTGAAATCGGAGGATTGAAGTTTCCAGCCAGGGCCAGAAAGTCCATGAGACTTTCATTTCCAATTAATCACTGAAAAAGCCAGAAGTGGCACTGTGGCTCAAGGGGTAGAGTGCTAGCCTTGTGCAAAGTAGTACAGAGACAGTATCCAGGCCCAGAGTTCAAGACCTAGGACTAGCAAAAAAACAAACATAAACCTTACTAAAGTACTTAGAGAAAAGGGTACAACAAGGAATCCAAAATAAAAGGGGTTTATGTGTGCATATATATAACACACATTTATACACAAAAGATATACATATATAGAAAGTCTTTGTATTCTTCCTACAGCGTTTCTAAATGTCTGCAATACATAACAATTTAAAGCTAGAACAAAATTTTCATGTAAGACCAAACTTTCATAAAACCAGAAACCAAGAAATTGTTCCACCCCTTTAAATATTAAGTATATTTTCGATACTTAATTGGCACTAACACTGTAAGTGACAAGATTCAGTGGAAGAAAATGCTGGTGCAACTGTTACTTTCATACTTTGTCATTTGAGTGGTAACTAATCTTTAAAGAAAAGCAACTGAGCAACATGAGTAGAGAGCAATTAAAATATAAAGAGCCTAAGCTGGGTATTGGTAGCTCATGCCTATAATCCTAGTTACTCAGGAGGCAAAGGTCTGAGGATCAAAGCCAGCCTGGGGAAGCATATCCCCGAGACTCATATCTCCAATTAACCACCAAAAAAGCTGGAAGTAGAGTTTGTGGCTCAAGTAGTAGAACGATAGCTTTGAGCAAAAAATGCTTAGGGACAGGGCGCAGGCCCCGAGTTCAAGCCCTAGCTCCGCACCAAAAAAATTTAAAAATAAGTCTAGTGGTTACCTTTGAATGTTATCCTAAGAAAAAAATGTAAATACTGAAAATATATTATACACAGACATAGTTCACTGTAGCCCCATTTAAAATAATTCAAACTCAGAAAACAGAAATATAACAGGTAGTTTTACAAATCCTGAGACTAATAATCCCTTGGAAATCATTCAATCGCTAAAACAGATGTTCCATAAGAATGAAGTAAATATAGGAAAATGTTTAAAACAAACAACAATATAAGGTAAAAATGCACAAACAGAACCACACAAACTATGGTTTAAAAGCCACACATAGTTTTTGTAACTCTACTAAAAAAAGGAAATAAAATTCACAGCTCTCTTATAGAGGCTTTTCTTTATCTTTCACATTGCCAGTAACTTTATCACTGTAGTACTGAGAAATATGTACCTAATACAAAAACATGTGTTTAATTATTCCTATGTTAACATTCACCTCTTGTGTCCTCAAAGTGCATCTGAAAAAACTTCAGACATAGACAGAGGAAAAATCCAAGATCAAGCAATATATACAAATAACTTTATTTTGACTTTCAAGGTACATGCTGGCACACCTGTGAGCATGTGTGGTACCCAATCCAGAAGAGAAAGATACAAAAACTATTCAAAAAGATACATCATGATAAAAGGCTGGGGCACAGTTCAGTTGTATAATTCTTTTTTTTTTTTTTTTGGCCAGTCCTGGGCCTTGGACTCAGGGCCTGAGCACTGTCCCTGGCTTCCTTTTGCTCAAGGCTAGCACTCTGCCACTTGAGCCACAGCGCCACTTCTGGCCATTTTCTGTATATGTGGTGCTGGGGAATCGAACCCAGGGCCTCATGTATACGAGGCAAGCTCTCTTGCCACTAGGCCATATCCCCAGCCCCAGTTGTAAAACTCTTGCCTAGCATTTTACCAGGCCCTGGGTTCAATATCCAGTACTACCAACTTCTCCAAAAAAAATATGATGTGTATAAGATCCCTTCTAAAAGAACAAGTACATTCCACACAGAGCATTTTAAAGCTCAAGATCCCACCAGAGAACTGAGGTATAACTGACACGAAGAGTCTTGCAAGCTTCTCTTTTGTCCTATATTCACTGAAGTCTCATCCGTTTCTCAGGGGGGCCTTTAGTGCTCGCAGTCTGTTGGACATTCTTTGTGGTCTCCTTCTCCTCAGATTTTACAGTTTCTGGAATGGGTTCTGCCTCTTTCTTGGTCTGTTCCACTAGATATCCAAAGCAGTTTTGTTGTTGTTGTTGTTTTGGAGATGAACGAGGGTAAAAGGATAGATTAAATTTAGATAATGGTTAATAGGAATAGTTCACTTTTTCAAATTCATTTTAATGGCTATCTCCAGCTCCACCTTGAGTTAATTCCTCAATCAGATGTAAGAACTCATTTGTAAATTGAACAACCTCAAGGAGATTTATGACACTAGACAAAAACACATGGTATTTAAATAGGTCATCATGTATAAATAAGAGTTATAATTATTGTATTCCAGTTTCAATTGTAGTTCAGTATCTGTTTTCAATGAAAAACTACCTCAGGTCATCCTAGGTTCTTCACAATCCCTCCATACCTACTCTTTTCACATGAATTCATCTTTTAAATAACAGAGTATATCACTACCACAAAAGCCCCACCTGTTTGCAAAGATGAGAAGTAACAAACCACAATGAGAGCCAGGAAGGACAAAATGACCACAGATCTTCTCACATGCTGTTACTGTCACTTTGTTAAATAGAAGTTTGGTTTTGTTTCAAGCTTAATAAGAATATCAGATAAAGCATACCTGGGATAGGCTTTTCTCCAGACTTTTGCTGTAATTTAAAAAACAGGGGATAAGGGGAGGGGAAAAAAGAAGAAATAACAGAAAACAGAGCAGGTTAGCAAAGTTTTCTTCTTGCTTTTCTAATTCATAAAGCAAAGTTACTGTTTGTGTACCATAAAAATTGCTATTCATGTATTATATAAATACATTTTTCATTTTCTACTTCTTAGTCCCATTCCAATAAAGACAAAATAATCACTGATAAAAACCACTGATCATTTTAAAAAGCACTTTCCCTCCACACAAAGGCTACAATACTTTACAAAAAGTCAAGTAGAATCCAATGAGAGGAAATGATGGAGCTTTTAAACAGGATACGGACAATAAGAAAGCAGATTGAGAGTGATGAATCCTCTGACTTTTAAAGTTGGCAGGCATGAGAACAAAAGAGAAAAAAAAGAACTATATTCCCTTCTATTTCCTTTTCCTTTCTCCTCTTCCATTTTTATTACTTGTACTATTTACTAGTATTATCCTGATTTCCTTTTCATTTCTTTCATAGTTGATTAGTATCTTCTATGTTTGAATAGTGTATCTTTGCTCTCTTATTCCTCTAAGGTTACTAGAAAGTGAGATGATTTTTTTTTTTCTTTTTTGGTACCAGTCCTAGGGCTTGAACTCAGGGCCTGGGGTGCTATGTCTGAGCTGCTGCTGCTGCTTCTTCCTCTTCCTCCTTTTTTTTTTTTTTTTTTTGTCAGTTGTAGGGCTTGAACTCAGGGCCTGGGAACTATCCCTGAGCTTTTCTGCTCAAGGCTAGTGCTCTACCACTTGAGCCACAGCTTCACTTCTGGTTTTCTGGTGGTTAATTGGGAAAGAAGAGTCTCACAGACTTTCCTGCCTAGACTGACTTCAAACCACAATCCTTAGTTCTCAGCCTCCTGAGCAGCTAAGATTACAGTAAGTCACTGGTGCCTAACTAAGATGGTGATTTTTTATTTTTCAGTTTTGGGCTTGAACTCAGGACCTGGGTGCTGTCCCCAGGCTTTTCTGCTCAAAGCTAGTGCTATACCACTTTGAGCCACAGCTGGACTTCTGATTTTTGGTGATTAGTTGGAGATAAGAGTCTCACAGACTTCCCAGCCCAGATAGGCTTTGAACCATGATCCTCAGATCTTAGCCTCCTGAGTAGCTAGGATTACAGGCATGAATCACCAGCACCAGGCTGAGATGGTGATTTTTTCAAGACTACTTATTCTATTTCCATAGTGGAGTTGTCTAACATGTATGGTTTCTTCTGGAGCTAGTTTTCTTCCCTGTGAGTAGTTCTGGAGATTGGGCCTTGTCCCTTGAGCACAATGAATGAATGCCTGTCTACTGAACTAAACCAGCCTAGTGGTGAGAAGCTGCTCCTCAAGCTCATACCCACCTGTTACTGCCTGAACACTGCAAATAATTCAACTGAAAAAAATATGGATTATGAACAAATTAAACATTACAAATTGGCAGGAATTAGTACATACCTTAAAGTAACAACTCTGAGCCAAGTGCCAATGGGCTCATGCCTATAATCCTAGCTACACAGGAAGCATAAGTCAGAAGAAATCCAGTTCAAGGACAGTCTGAGCAAAAAGTTCAAGAGATACTCTTCCCCATCTAAACAGTTGAGTACAGTGGTGTATGTCTGCCATCCCAGCTACACTGGAGAACATAAACAGGAGGATAACAGTACAAGTATGTGCCAGGCAGAAAGTGAGCCCCTACTTCCAAAATAATCAGTTCAAAAAAGGTCTGGAGATATGGCTCAGTAGTAGAACACCTGCTTATTAAGTGCAAGGCCCTGAGCTGGGAATATGGCCTACTAAAGTGTTCGCCTCTTATACATGAAGCCCTGGGTTCAATTCCTCAGCACCACATATATAGAAAAAGCTAGAAGTGGCGCTGTGGCTCAAGTGCTAGAGTACTACTAGCCTTGAGCAAAAAGAAGCCAGGGTCAGTGCTCAGGCCCTGAGTTCAAGCCCCAGGACTGGCAAAAAAAAAAAAAAAACACAACAACAAACCCAAAACAAAACAAATACAAGGCCCTGAGTTCAAACTCCATGATGCCAACAAAGTAAGTAAGTAACTAGATTTTACAATGAGTGAATTGTTGCAACAGGCAAAGCTCAAACACTAGAGTATCTAGGAAGTATCTAGTGTCTAGGAAATACAAAACCCTGAATGCAAACCTAGTACCACCACCATCACTCTCTCTCACACACACACAGAGACAAAGATACAAACTGGTAGACTAGACAAAAAAGAAACAAGACCCACCCATTTTTTTCTTGTAAGAAATGAACCTCACTGGAAAAGACAAAGGCTTAAAGAAAGGAAAAAGATGGAAAAAATGTTTACAAAGTGAAATAAACACTACTGGACAAATAAAACACAGGTATCTCCCAATATAACAACAGTGGGTAATTTTAATACCTCACTCTTATTGATAGGTTACCCAAAAATTAGTCATATGTTCTATTACCTGCACAAATTTGGGTGGAAATTTTTGTCTGAGATCTACAAGTAAGGCATCCACACGCTGTCTCTGAAAAATAGAGCTTGGTTCTTCTTTCCTTTTGGCTTTAGGCTTGACTTTATCTATCAAATATGAAATCCAAATCAAAACACTGCTTAATAGTTAAGCCTCTTGTGTTTTACAAATCTTTTTCCATCATTAACATATTCAAGCTTCATTATTTTCAATAGACACTATACCAAGGTGACTCCCAAAATAAGCTAAACATAATACACAGACAGAAGGGCTCTAGATCAGCTTCCTAAATGATGTTAAATCCTTTCATTTGGAAAGGTGGTAAATATGTCCTTTTTTTTTTTTTGGTCGGTTGTGGGGCTAGAATTCAGGTCCTGAGCCTCTTTGTGGCACTCTACCACTTGAGCCACAGCACCATTTCTGGTTTCTGAGTGCTTAAATGGAGGTAAGAGTTTCTGCACGGGCTAGCTTTGAATCACGAGCCTCAGATCTCAGCCTCCTGAATAGCTAGGATTATAAGCATGAGCTACCAGTGCCTGGCCAATGTCTTTTAAAGAAACTTCCATTTCATTATGTAAGCAGGGCTACTTAAGAATTATATGACTAAAGTTTTTCATAAATGTCTAAGTGTATTTTAAGTGTATCAAGTGGTCTTTTTTCTTTTACAGTAATAATTTTATGAATGTGGTCTCTTTCAAAACATCTTTCATATTTTACTTACAGGAAGCACTCTTAAGTTTTGGGCGTATTTGAATCTCTGGCATTATTACTCTTGTACTTGGGGTCATGAGGTCAAAAAATTTATTGTAACACAAGAACTGTGATAATTTTGGTTATTAGTCTGATAACTGAGTTGACTACTATGTGACTATTGAGCAAGTAGTGTATTCAGCACAGGTTTGCTAGAAAAGGAGATGATTCATACCCAGGATATGATAGCATAGGCCAGAGAAATTTCAGCAGGCTCTTTAGAATGACATGCAAACAAGTGGCCTTTTTCCATGAAGAAAGGGGGTAAAGAAAGCTAGAAAGAAAATTCCTGAAACTATTCACAAGTGTTGGGGGGGGGGTGCTGTTTGGGAACTGTCTCTAAATAAAGGGGTTCCTGATGTTGTTCTGAAGTCCATTAGGACAGGGAAAATAGCCCTATATCAAACATCCTTGCCTGCACCTACTATAAAGTCAAAATAGGGCCAGGAATAGTGAGTGACTCATGTCTGCAATCCAAGCTACTTAGGAAGTAGAGACCAGGCAAGCCACAATTTGAAGCCAGCCTAGGCAAAAAGTTAAGGAGATCCTGTGATTCCAACTATATGAGAGGCATATGTAAGAGGACTACAGTCCAAGGCTGGCCATGGCAAAAACACAAACCCTTACCCAAATTACTCCACAGGTTTAAACTCTTTATAAAGGCTCCTTTTGCCATGTAATTTATTCTGAGTTGCTTTTGTCAAAGAAGGAAGTAAGAGAATAGGAATATTACTATACACACATTTCTGAACATGGTGAAAAAGCAATGGTAGAGCAGAGTAGTAACTGTGGGAAATAGGATGTCTGCTGTCATGGTGGATATAATACAAAAGGGTCAGAAAACAGCCTGGCCATCAACAAACAAGGCTGTATGAACAGCCTCTCACCCACTCTACTCTGAAGATCAGAGGGAGATTACAGGTTCCAAATCTCAAGATGATACAACAGGCAGTAGGAAATACCTGCTTGTCCCTTAGCACTATTTCTCCTCTTTGTGACCCACATATTTTAAAACCCTGAATCACTCTCACAAAAGTTACTACTTACCTAGCAGATGAAACTTATCTGCTCCTATGTGAAAGCTATTACTATATATACTTATTTATTTATTCTTGCCAGTCCAGGGGCTTGAACTTAGGGCCTGGGCACTGTCCCTGAGCTTCTTTTGCTCAAGGATAGCAGCACCCTTACCACTTGAGCCACAGCCCTACTTTGGCTTTTTCTGTTTATGTGGTATTGAGGCACCAAAACTAGGGTTTCATGCATGCTAGGCAAGCTCTCTACTACTAAGCCACATTTGAGTCCAACTACATCTACTTATAAAGAATCACAACTGCAATAATGTTACCATCCTACTAAAACATAAAGTACACCTAGGAAACATCAATATCCTTTTACCTAAGAAATCAGATTCAGGGAGAGGAAAGGGAAATATAATTGAGGGGGGAATTTGTTCAATTTCCACTGTACACATCTATGGAATGATAACAATGAAATCCCCTTGTACTAGTTAATGTTTGCCAGTAAAAATATTTATAAAAAGAAACCAACATCCTTAGAGGAACAAAGACCAATTTAGAGGACTAGGTATATATAGCATCAGGATATAGCACTTGCATACAAGTGGTGTTCGGTTCGGTTAAGTAAGTACCACCACCACCACCAGCAACGTGCATGCACACACACGCATGCACACACACACACGACGGGGGAGGACAAGTGTATTTTAGAAAGATCTAGGTGCTCTACCTTGCTCTTCATGGTCTTTGAAATGCCACCAATATCCTTTGGAAGGATGATATCGACAGTAGGACATAGCTTCATCAAAAGCTGACTGAATGCCATGAACTGCAGTAAGCTTGTGGAAAAAAAATCAAGTATTAAATTTCTCATTTGGTCAATCAAAATTTCCAAAGTAAATACAAAATATTATTTATGTAAAGACAAGAATTTCCCATTTTTGCTTTTTTAAAGAACCTAAATTACTATATAATGAGAACTGTACCATCATCTCTCAGTAATCTACAAGGATTGGTTCTAGATATCCCAGATACAAAAACCCCTGTGTGCGCAAGTTTTTCACATAAAATGATGCAGTATTTGCATATAATCTACACATTCACCTATTTACTTTTAATCATCTCTATATTACTTATGAGACATTATGAAATGTGAATGCTATGTAACAAGTTATTCTATATTGCTTTGGGAATGACAAGAAAAAGTCTGTACACATTGAGTACAGGCACATTTTGTTTTTTTTGTCAAGAGTACTTTTAAACCAGCAAGGGTGTAGAACCCAAGCACAATGAAAGCCAACTGTATCCATTAACACCGACTTGGCCCCCAGTAAACTGCAAAAGACATTCTAGTAGTCAACATTTTATGCCAACTTACACAAGGGAGAAGAGTTCCTGTTTGTTTCTTGTAAGCTAGATATTCCTATTAAAATTTTCTTTCGTGTATAAAGGATGTAAGGACACTTACCACTCTGGAGTTTATAACCGATCCCAAGTCTGGTGCCTGATAGATAACGCCAGCAATGATATAGTAGTCAGCTAGTGGGATGACTAAAGCAACAGGGGAAAAAATGTTTATGAATACATCTCTGGATATAAATTGCTAGACAGATCTTAAATTAACAGGCAATCTGACATTTTCCTAAATTAAACCAGGAAAGTGAGGCAATTTTTGTTTTTGTAAATAAAGTTGTTTTGGGAGACAGCCACAAGCATTTATTTACAGGTTATCTATAGTTACTTGGGCAACAGTTGAGTAGTTTTGCCCAGAAAGCCTAAATAATTTATTTAAATAATTTATTTAGGCTTTAGAAATAAAGTATGTCAAATTCTTAGCCAAGAGCAATGTGCCTCAAACTTTACTGAATATCTGAATCACAGTTGCTCAATTTAATGTCCATTTGGAACCTGTTAAAATGAGATTCTTTTTTTTTCTTTTTTTAAAATTTTTATTGTCAAACTAAAGTACACAGAGGTTACAGTTTCATACGTTAGGCTCTGGATACATTTCTTGTACTGTTTGTTACCTCCTCCCTCATTCCCCCTCCCTCTTTCCCTCTCCCCCCATGAGTTGTTCAGTTGATTTACACCAAACAGTTTTGCAAGTATTCTTTTGTAGTCGTTTGTCTTTTTACCCTGTGTCTCTGGATTTTTTTATTCCCTTTCAGTTTCCTAGTTCTAATACCAGTATACACGGTTTCCAATGTACTCACATAAGATTCAGAGATAGTGCAGGTACAACCACAGGAAGGGGATACAAGAGGGTCATCAATAATAGAAGCTACGGTTTCACATCACATGTTGAAAGTAATTACAACAGTGATATAAGTCATTTCCATAACATGGAGTTCATTTCACTTAGCATCTTATATGTTCATAAGGGTATAGCTATTGGGCTCTTTTGGATCCTCTGCTGTGACTAGCCTAAACCTATGCTAATTATCCCCTATAAGGGAGACCATAGAGTCCATGTTTCTTTAGGTCTGGCTCACTTCACTTAGTATAATTTTTTCCAAGTCCTTCCATTTCCTTACAAATGGGCAATGTCATTCTTTCTGATAGAGGCATAAAATTCCATTGTGTATATGTACCACATTTTCCTGATCTACTACTGGTCTACTGAGGGACATCTGGGTTGGTTCCATATTCTTCTCATCAGGTAGGCATAGTGCATTTCAAACAAGTTCCCAAGTGTTGTCAATACTCATCAATTAAAGCAAGAGAACACAATAAAAACAATCTCTCTTACAGCAAGCAAGAGAGATGTTGGGTTCACAGTAAAGATACTTTATGCACTAAACTTGCCTCTGAGTCTCAGGGCCGAGCCCTAAGGAATAACATAGCTGTTACTGAGCCTGGTACCAACTGTGTGGCTTCTGAATTGTCTCACATGGTCTTGCCTTTCTTCTAAGGATGTCTTTCTTTCCCTGGCAAGAGACTCCAGATCTTTCATTTTGAAATTCAATTTGGATTCTGGAAATACAACTTCTTTAGCAAGTCATTCTCTGGAATCATTACCAGAGTAAGGGTTGTTCCTAAATATCTACCTTGAATCCTCTCTTTAGTGTGACATTTTCCACAATGCTAGTTTGATTCCAGTGTGTCTTATTCTGGTCATCTCTAGAATAGATGATGAACTTGGCTTTTCAGACAAACTAAATCAGGATTCATTAGTCTTCAGTGTTACTTTTTGTTTTGTTTCTTTTTGGTACTGGGGCTTGAACTCAGGTTCCCATGTTCTCACTTAGCTTTGTCACTCAAGGGTGGTGCTCTACCACTTGAGCCGCATCTCTACTTCTAGCATTGCTGGTTACATGGACTTATTTTTTTTGGTGGTGGTGGCTGTGGGGCTTGAACTCAGGGCCTGGGTGCTTGTCCCTGAGCTTTTTTGCTTAAGGCTAGCAATCCACCACTTAGAGCCACAGCTCCACTTCCAATTTTTAGGTGGTTAATTGGAGTTAAGAGTCTCACAGACTTTCTGTTCTGGGCTAACTTTGAACAGCAATCTTTAGACCTCAGCCTCCTAGGTAGCTAGGATTGCAGGTGAAAGCCACCAGTGCCCGGCTTCCTCATGGACATTTCTGCCCTAGCTGGCTTCAAAATCTTAGCCTCTTGAGTAGCTTGGATTAAAGTGTGAGCCACCAGCACCTGCCAGTTTAAGTTCTTCAGCAAGCTTTAATAGTAAAAATCCAGGAATGAGTTTTGTTTGGGTACATAATTAAGAATATTCAATTGATCTACTAGAAACTTGATAAGGTTATATCTGTCATTTATTTTATAACAGAATTAACTCAAGTGTACTGAGATGAAAAGTTCCTTAGGATGCTTAAGGTTCTGTGGGATTCCTACAACTCTGATCACAGGAAAACAGGAACTTCCCTAATATTTAGGGCTTGGGGAATTGTCTTTGGACATACAGCAAGAAGTTCTCATAGAACATGGCTTCTGAAATATTTCCTAAGCAAGTGACAGTTATACCTGCTGTAGCCATACTGTACAAACAGTATGAGTATAGTGAACCCCTGATTTCCTTCTGGGATTCTGAAATTCTGTTTCACAGAGGATGCCTGTATTACCAGTCAGAATACAAATCCTGGACTTAGGAGTTTAATGAACCACACTTACTATGGCTCCTTTCAGGAGGAAAATCCTGCACAAGGATTCCTGTAGACCATACCCAATATGTCTTTTTCCATGACTAATCTCACTGTATATCCTTACTGTGTAGCTCTAATGAATTTTAGTGGTGAGTACAAAGACATTCTGAGTCTGATCAGACCACTTAACAAAGTACTAAGCATGTGTGGGGCTTGCAGAGCACCAAAACCAACTAGATCCACACCTCCTGCCAATAAAAACATATAGGTTGGGAAGTATATAAGATACTTTAAAAAGAAATAATGTCTGAAGTTTAATACTTTACCTTGAGTAGGAGACTGGCGCTGCTGCTTTCGAACGATGAAAAGAATAGGTTCTTGAGCATGCAAAAGGATATACTCAATTCCAACCATTTGACTGTAACAGACAGGTACCCAAAGAGCGATGAATGCCCACACAATTTTGTAGGACTTTCCAATTATCAGATAAATTGCAGCAACATTGTAAACATGACTAAAATTGCCTATGTTTGGTTTAAAAACTGACTATTGATGAAAACTGGGTGATATACAAGAGTAAGATTTGGTTTTTAAACAAAAACAAAATTTCTCTGCAAAAACTCATAGTGAATTTAAATCTAAGCATTTTTTCTTTTTACTTTTTATTTATCTGAGGATCATGGTTCAAGGCTAGCCAGTGCTGAAAACTCCCCAATATCAATTAACCATCAGAAAACCGGAAGTGTTGCTGTGGCTCAAAGTGTCTTAGAGCACCAGCCTTGAGCAAAATGAGCTCAGGGACAGAACAAACATGGATATTGGGTCTAACTGGCACCGTGGTGCATTATGAGACTTTTTTTTTTTTCAACTTTAACACTTAATGCAATTCAAAAAGTCATCACTACTCGGTTAATTAGGCTAATTAGGTTAATTAGCACTGAGCCTAAATAGGGCTGGTTTTTTAAAGGCAAAAATCACACATACCACACGCAGGTGGTCAAAGTAAGTTAAAAACACATTTGGCAATACTCTGGGAAACTTTGCAGTTTTCCCTTTAGTCACATGGTCATTGCATTAAAGCTACTATTCCCCATTAAGTAAGCAGAAGTTAGCAGAAGAAGCAGAGTTAGCAGACTGACAAGATGACTGGGCCAGCTCAAATAATGAGGTGAAGAAAAAACAAAGCAAAACAACAACCCCCACAACCCCTGGAAAGTTTCCTCTACCTGGAATCATACACAAGGCTTCCCAGAGCAGAAAAACCACTAGCGCTAAGAAACCAATGCATGCACAAAGTAGGTTGGCCTGTGGTGTCAACAGTCCTAGGGCAGCAACACCAAGGCCAGACTACGCCGGACCACCAGTCCCCCGAAGTCAAAAACTAGAACAACACTGGGACAAAACACAGAGTATGGAGACAATAAGTGTACTTTTAAAAACCACAGTGAGTCCCCGAAAGGGATGCACCGGTCCTGGAGGTACGACAACACCAGGTCGATGCGTGGAGTAGATGAAGCAAGCTCCAATTCCAAATCCCAGCTCCAAAAATCCATTTAATATATTGTCCTCGGATAGATGACATATCCGATATTAAACTGATAAGCACAGATACTTCACTTGATCTCAGCCAAAAGGCCAAGAAGCAATCTAAATCTAAATATTTGTAATCATACAAGTACACTGAATAGCATGATACAAAAAGCCAATCAAAATAGTATGTCACTTCCAGACCACACCCTATAAGTAGAATAAAAAATGTTAAAAAGTCATGAAGATCCAGCTATATATTCTACCCAAAGAGCAAACAGAAGAAAACCTTATCTGTAACCCAATACATTTTTTGAACTGCCAGATTATGTGTAAAAGCAACAGTAAATTGTCCTTAGTAGGTTAATTTGCCTCATAACAAGACATTTATAATACCATGGAAATTTAATTTCTTTCTTTTTTTGTGTGTATTTTTTGCTCAAGGCTAGCACTCTGCCAAGTTGAGCCACAGTGCCACTTCTGGCCTTTTAGTATAAATGTGGTGCTGAGGAATCAAACCCAGGACTTCATGTATACGAGGCACGCACTCTTGCCACTAGGCCATATTCCCAGCACATGGAAATTTAACTTTATAAAACCCACCCCCACCCCCCATATTTAGGTGACATGATAAAATTATACATAGAAGTTTCAGACACTTTTACAATAGTAATAAATTCTTAATTATTTATGATCTTAAGACTAAAGAATCCTTATTTTATGTTTGGCTAAATTTTTGCTTGTCATGCACTATATGTCTAACACTAAATTAGATTTTAAAAGGGCAATAATTATAGCTATTTGGCTGACAGCAGCTGTTCATCACAGGATCTAAACCCCAGTTTTACTTTAAGTAGATTATGAAATTATACAAAAGAAGACAGTAACTGCTAGTAAATCCTTTGCATGTCAAACCCACACAAATCAGTTTTTCTTCCAAACGTTCTACTTCATGATCTACAACTCAAAAGAACTATTAATGGCAAAATCTCTAGTTGGTGAAGATGCTATCATTTAATAATAACTTACTTCAAGTGTTCTAATGTTAGCCTCTGCATTTTGACCACTTCATTATTACAAGTCCTGTCATAAAAAGGATTACTTCTTTCTGAAAAGTAATCCAGTACACTACCACTGTTCAAAATGGGGATCCAAGAGCTGTCAACCCAAGAGATTCCCAGCAGATTATCTAGGGGAAAGATAAAAAAGGATAAAAGATTAGAAAAATAATCCAAGCCAACAAATATCTACTATGCATCTAATGTTGTATAAAAATGGCATGGCCCCGAGCTTCATTCTCATTACCTAACAGAAGAGAGACATATGCAAGAAAGCAATGACAACATAATCTAGGAAGCATTATAATAAAGGTAGGGTTAAATGAGTTATAAAAGCACAGAACAGTGATATTTACCTAAAGGAGTAGAAATAATTTTTTGTAAGTATAGGAGGTAGGTGTACTCACTGTATAATATATGATAATAGTGTCGGTGGCTCTTTTTCTGTTCTCACAGTGATTTTAATGTATTTTATTATTAATACTCATAAGCAACACAAATGTGTTTACATTACTCATCAATAATTAGCAATGGACCCAATTCATAGTAATTAGCAAATGCTTATAATTCATAGGCGGAGGAGTATAAACAAGTACGATTTACTCTACTAACCACAAATGTTTATCAATTCATTTATACAGACTTAAATATCCATCTCCATTATCCAAGGACGGTCAACCACAAAATGCTTAACTGGGATTAAAAGTACAGTCTAAGACTGTAAATAAAACCATTATCCTTTTCACTTTGAGGCTGTGTTCCCAGCCGCATGAAGAGACTATATCACCAAGTTAAACAAACTCCAACCACTTCATATAGAACATCTCATCTTGAACATTCTAATCCTAGCTACTTAGGAGGCTGAGCTGAGGATCGCGGCTGGAGGCCAGCTCGGACAGCAAAGTCCGTGAAAACTCTAACCTCCAATTAACTACCAAAAGTCCTGAAGTACGCAGTGACTGAAGTGAGAGAGCTAGCGTGGGCAGTAAAAACTCAGGGACAGTGCCAAAGTGCTGAGTTTAAGCCCTAGGGACTGGCTTCCCCCAGAAGTCAACCGTACAAGGTACCGATTAAGGGGTTACAATCTCCACATTTATTCACTGGTTGATTTAGCAACTACTTCAGGACCTCAACATTTCAGCTGTGAAAAAAGAAACCACCCCCTGACAGGTTAAGCTAGAAAGTTATGCTAGACTGGTTATGCCGAAAAGCAAAGCTAACAACGGAAAGACTTGGGCATTCTCGCCCAGGGACTCCGGCGGAGCGACAGCAAGAATAAGGATGCCTCCAGGCCAAACCCCAACGGGTGGAGTGGAGACATTTACCCCTTTCCTCTCTATGCACAAACAGCCCCCGGTCATTACGATACAACAGCCTCAAGGCTGCTGCAGAAACGTGCGTAGAACAACAGAACTCCATCCGAGGGCCCAAAGCCCGTCGGCGCTTTGAAGATTCCCCTCAGAGACCAGGAAAAACTTAGTAAATTTCTAAAGACAAATTAGGCACTGTTCAGAAGAACCTGAGAAATCTCCCGAAGGGATCTGAAACTCCAAGCCAGTGTCAAATCAGAAAGAAAGCGCAACAGTGCCAATCACCTCGGATATCGACGGCCGCCATGATCCCGCAAGTGCCTGCAGAGTCTTCTTCCGGCGCAGAGTAAATGCGTAACGACGAAGACGGCAGAACGGAACGGCGAGTTACGGGTCGTCAAAAGAGACAAAAATATCTGCACTCGAGAGTCAAAAGGACGAACTGGGTGGGGATTACAAGGGGGCGTGGCCGGTGAGCAGTAGGGCGGGGGAGCGAGCAGGAGACAGAAGGGAAGTCAGCAGGAAACTGGGAGCAGTCGGTCTGGGAAAGGGAAGTAGGACCGGAAAGGCCAAAGAAGAGGTGTGGGGGCGTGGGGAAGGAGAGGCGGCGCGAAAAGGCTGAGTACTGGAAAAAAACAAACAAACTAGACCTACAGGAACAGATGGAGTGACACATTCTGATAGGCTACATGTAGAAATAAATTTATATTTCCATACTAAAAAAGAAAATGGTGATCTACTAATGATTCGCTAATGATGTTGCATAAATGAATTTCTCTAGCTAAGTAAATGTAAGCACCTCTTGGGTATCCAGTGAACTATTAAGATTTAGAAGCTATTGACCAATACTGTTTTTCATTGAGTTTCATGTGACTAAACCCATTTAAAATCTAAACTAATTAAAAATATCAGCCAGTCAGAAACCTAAGACAAAATTTTCACATGACAGAAAGTACTTCTGAACTATTAACAAAATTGAGAGAGAGAGAGAAATAACACCCAAAGCAAGGGTCTAATGCCTGTATTCCAGGTAGCTTGGAACTGGTGCAAGACTTCCAAACAAGGAGTGATCCAGTGGATTAAGAAAGCCATGGGAAGCTTCAGAAAGCCTGAAGCTCCAGTGTGGCTATAGAAAGGCAAAATGGAATTACCCATAAACGACACAGTGACTTCTTAAGAAGAGACAATACCCTGAGAGAGGGTTGTGTGCCGACATCCTTCAATACCAAGAACTCTGAAGATTCTCCAGAATACAGGGGTCAAAAGACTACACCATGTATTTAGTTGGGATTTTTTACCTTATAGATGTGGTATTCACACTATTAAAATCTCAGCATAATGAAAGTATACTGCGGTACAACCTGGGATTCATACTGAATTTCAACCCGGAATTTCAACCTGGGATTTATACTGAAATTGTATGTGTAAAGTAAGTATCCCACTAAAGCAGATTAGCTATAGGGAAAGAATGCTGAAACCAGCCTCTTCTAATCATGTTCTAGGAGACACCCATGAGTTCTATCTCCTCCCATGGCCGCAGCTCTTGTGGGTAATTAATGGTCAGTTTGTGCTTGGCGCAGAAACTCCTAGATAGTTCTAGCCCAACTGAGGCTCCTGCATAGTGGAATCCTTTGCATCCTTAGCCTGACCTTTGCACAACAAACTCCAACATAAGGCTTACACATATGTGTTGCATCTCGTTCCATATTCTTAAAATTATGGGATGCATGCACGGATCCCTTCCAAAAACCTACCAAGTCTTGATCCTTCATTTCCCTAAAATCAGCCCACTATCATTACTATGAATTCCTTCCATACTCCCTAAATCTCACAAAATGGAACGTTTTTAACCACTGATTTGCTCTTGAGCAACTTAACTCAGGCTGCTGTTTCCTTTAGTGATGCACTTTCTATTGAACACCTTATTTTGTCACATGTGTGTTCATTCAATTCTTTGTTAGAGAAACCAAGAATCTGTTATGTGCACCTCTGCAATCACCCACAAGTAATACAATCATGCATATTTTAAACAATTTTATTGATATGATTATTATTGATATTCACTTCCTATATAGGTAATGCTATAAATTCCATTTGACGAAATACTCCCATTGTATTCCTTGAGCTTCAATGTGTAGTATTTCCATTGTCATTCAGTTCTGTGTGATTTATCGAGTTTTATTCTTTTATTTTTAATCTGTGAGTTACTTAAAAGTATTTTTTTTAATTTCCAAGTGTATGGAGGGGGTATTGCTGGTCTTGTGGCTTGAACTCGGGGCCTGGAGGCTATCATTGAGCTTTCTGGCTCCAGGCAAGCACTTTACCACTTGAACCACAGCTCCACTTCCAACTTTTTGATGGTTAATAGACTCTCCCACTGAGGCTGACTGTGAACCATGATCCTGAGTAGCTAGGATGGCAGGCGTGAACCATTAGCATTTGGCTGTTTGGTGTTTTTAATCTTATCCCTTTTTTTTCCAGTCCTGGGGCTTGAACTCAGGGCCTGAGCACTGTCCCTGGGATTCTTTTGCTCAAGCCTAGCACTCCATAACTTGAGCCATAGCACCACTTCTGGCCTTTTCTGTTTCTGTGGTGTTCAGGAATCGAATCCATGGTTTCATGCATGCTTGGCAAGCTCTCCACCACTAAGCCACCTTCCCACCCCTAATCTTATCCCTTTATTAGCTCCTAATTTAATTGCATTTTTCTCAGAGAATATGTTGTATTTGATACTTCATATGCTTATCAAATACCTTTGCTATTCTTTAAGATTTGTTTTGTCTGATTATATATGCTTACAAAGGAAATGCCTTTAAGTGTGACATACAGAATATGGCAGTACCCTAAACCCCTTAACTTCTTTAAACTGTCTTTTCCTAGTCTGGAGGCAGAGGGCGGGGGGGGGGGAGGGAGGGACTCTTACCTCAAAAATCATATTTCTGCTACTTCTCAGAACATTCTTTTTCTATTACACTGCCTCCTTTCTCTGTGGTTCATGAATTCTGCAATCCTTAGTTCCATCCCTTACCTTTGCTGTCTTCCTGCTCTTTGCTCTGCTGTTTAGTTTTGGGGTTTTTTGTTTGTTTGTTTGTTTGTTTTTGCCAGTCCTGGGGCTTGAACTCAGAGCCTGAGCACTGTCCCTGGCTTCTATTTGCTCAAGGCTAGCACTCTACCACTTGAGCCATAGCGCCACTTCCAGGCTTTTCTATATATGTGGTGCTGAGGAATCGAACCCAGGGCTTCATGTATATGAGGTGACCACTTTACCACTAGGCCATATTCCCAGCCCCATCCTCTGCTGTTTAGATGCTGTCTTCCACACTAGCTCTAGTGCCTATCTGTGTTAATGCAGCTGGCAAAATAGCCTTAAAATCAGACCTCTCTCCTAAGCTCCAGGATCATTTATGTAGCTATCTACCCAACAGTATCAATCTGTGGATCTAGGTCCTAGACTGACTGTTTCTGTTCCTTTCTATATTCTGGATCTAAGAATTGTGGGCTCAGCTCCACCTGTATTTAATCTCTCATCAAACCTTATCCTTATCTCCCAAGGCCCCTCTTAAATCAGCCTTCCCTACTGTATCTTCACCACTACTCTTTTAGCCAAAACACACATTTGGTCTTGCCTAAACATGATTACCAAGGTAGTTTTTCTTTAACTACCAAGTTTGTGTTCTAAAATCTCCACTGACTCTTTTTTTTTTCTTGCCACAAGATGAAATATAAGTGAGCATCATCTACTTTTAAGTTTCATTGCTATGCACAGTAAACCCTAAAACACTTAGCTTCTCAGAGCTTTGAGAACTGCATGGGGTGTTTGTCTTTCAGCCTTTGGAAATGGTTCAATCTGGAAGCTGTTTACTTTCAGTGTCTGCTTGGTACAGGATCTTTCTCAGTCACCCAAGCTGGCATCAGTTTAGCTATGTAGCCATGGAACTCACAATCCCCCTACCTCAGCTCCCAACTGCTGATATTACTAGTGAGTGCCCCCATGCTAGCATCTGGAAATTATGATTGGTATTCTCTCCCTTTCCTCGTTCACACCCTCAGCCCAATGCACAAGAGCACACGTGCATGCACACACGTGCGCGCACAGGCACACCTACACATGCATACACATTTACCTGGGAGATTCTACTTACTCATGTAACAAGATTAGAATGAAGAAAAACTTGAAACAAGAATTTGTTACTCTATAGAGGCTCACAATGAGCGATTAATGTGATTTTCCTTGGGGAAGACTATGTAGACAGGGAGAAACAGGAAGCAGTTAATATCTTGGACAAATATTCCCCTTCTTATCACCTTCTCTCTCTTGACTTGATAAAAAAAAACTTTCTTAAGACCCCCCAAAACTATAACGTGTTCATTTCTACTTCTTCTCAGATACTTAATTGCCCAGGCATTTTGAATGACTGGATAATTCTATCTCCCAATTCATTTTCATGTTGTTTTCTCCTGGAGTTGGTTGCCTGGAAAATCTAGTTGCAAGTTTTCCATTCCAATAACTACAAATCATTATCTCCAGCTGAATTTTCCTGCATTGTACATCTTATTTATTTTTAAACGTATGTTATATAGACATAAAATTGTTTCCTTGGAACCATGTATATATTCATATAAGAATATTTGCTAAATGTTTATTGAGAAAAGAAAAATTATAGATTTATGTTCTATTTCCTTCTAGATGAAAGTGACTCTTTTCTCACTACTCTTTTTTTTTCCAGTCAGTCATAGGGCTTGAACACAGGGCCTGGGCACCATCTCTGAGCTCTTTTGCACAAGGCTAGTACCACAGTGCCACTTTTAGTTTTGAGCCACAGTGCCACTTTTAGTTTTCTGATGGTTTATTGGAAATAAGAGTCTCACATATTTTCTGGCTTTGAAATCCAATCCTGAGATCTCAGCCTCCTGAGTAGCCTTGATTACAGGCGTGACCCCCTAGCACCCAGCTTATTCTGTCTTTATGAGTACATCTTTATGTTAACCTGACCTGACACACAATGTGAGCTAATTCTAGATTTTCCTGTAGCTTTCAAAACTAAAATTCTATGTCATCTTATTTACACACAAATAAACTTTAATAACAGAAAAAGAGGGGTTTGAGATGGTAGACTTTGTAATACAGCATCTTTTCTCATGTCACCAGTCCATGCCATAATTATTCCCAAGTTATATGCAAGTATAAAACACCAATACATATAATTTTCATATATGGTATACTCTTGTAAAATGCAAAAACATGCTGAATATTGCTAGCATCTAAGGATCTTAAAAATATGCTCTTTATGTACCTGAGGCTATCTGATTCACTGACAAATTACATAAAGAAACAATTTGTCTTCTGTGTCTTCATTTACTTCTTCATTCAGCAGTTCGCTGGGGTGCAGAATGGTCAGGTACATCCATGAGTCCTTATTTTTAAAACGTTTTGTTTTTATAACAGTGATGTACAGAGGGGTTACGGTTACATAAGCCAGAAAAAGAGAATTCCTTTTTGGACAGTGTCAACCCTTCCTTCACACTCTCCCAGTTTTTCTCTCCTCAGTAAGCCAATATTATAAACGAATGTAAAAAGTGATGAATCCATCACAAGAGAGGCATTTTGTTCAAACAAAAGCAAATATATTGTGCCTCGAGAATAGAAGGTGACAGTGCTGGAAAATGAGATTAGAAGGGATATATGATCCTGGTGTCTTATGGATCTTATTTGTGTAGGCATTTTGAGTTGATTCAGAAAATACTGGTTCATCAACAGGGGCCTATATTGGAGGATGAACACTAAATTTTCCATATGGAAGATACATTGGATGCACATTAAGCAATACCTCCTAACAGTCCAAGAGGTGATGGTAAATTAAGGCAGAAGGTATCAAAGTAATAAAGCTGTAGTCCTTGGAAAAAATAGATATTTGGGCTGGGAATGTGGCTTAGTGGTAGAATGCTTGCCCAGCATGCATGAAGCCCTGGGTTTGATTCCTCATGAGGCACCACATAAAAAGAAAAAGGCAGAAGTCCGAAGTGGCACTGTGGCTCAAGTGACTGCCAGTCCAGGGGCTTGAACTCAGGGCCTGAGCACTGTCGCTAGCTTCCTTCCTCAAGGCTAGCACTCTACCACTTGAGTCACAGCGCCACTTCCAGCATTTTCTGTTTATGTGGTGCTGAGGAATCGAACCTAGGGCTTCATGCATGCTAGGCAAGCACTCTACCACTAAGCCACATTCTTAGCCCCAGAAAGAAATATTTTGTTTCTCTCCTTCCTCAGGCCTATAAGCTGAAATACTCCAAATGACTTTTGAATATGTGGAAACATTGCTAAGAATTGCTGTACTGAATTTTTCACACATTGATATTCTCTGCTCTGAGTTATTCTTCCCTTACCTCACTTCTGACTTCAGAGGAAAGGATAATTATAAAATTCATTAGGTTTCTTGAATGAAAATGCGTGATGTCTTCCAGGAAAAAAATTAAACCACCCTGGGGCAAAGAGGCTCATCTGTATAATTTAAAGCTATGAAATGCAGGGGGCATTAGTGTCCCAAACATAGTCTACCTGTTGCTGATCAATAATCACACTCCATGTGGCCAAAATCAGTCACATTGTTCTATAAGCCAAGAAAAACATTTTAGAATTTTAATATCCTATCACACGTATCTCATTTGCATCTGGATTTTTCATTCTCCTTTTACTGTTACAGTTGAATCTTGCTTGAAAGAGAAGATTATATAATACATACATTAAAATCTCTCATTCAAGGGCTCAGAGCTTGAAAAGAAGATGATTTGATGGAAGGTTTTTATGCTATTTACAAGACATGAATGCCAAAGATCTCTGCCAAGTATCAGATGTTAAGGAGATCAGTTTAGGACAACAAATCAAATTGAAAGTAACTATGAAACCTCTTCATTCATTTGCTGCATCCAAGAAGTGAAAAGGCAAAAAAGAAAAGAAAAGAAACACTGGCTCTCCAGTTTTACACTAGACAGAGCTTAAATGGAAGCACTTAATAGGCAAATCCTCTTATTGACTAGGAGCCCCAAACAAAATGTTCCCACTTTTATTTTTTGTGGACCTGTAGGGCCAGAGGAAGCAAAAATGGAGGCTGGGAGTGAAGAAGCACCAAGTCAAAGCAGAGAAAGAGAAAATTACTTTGACTAATAACAAAGAACAATATCAAAGTCATGGCAAAGGCACCTGGGATTTGCGCCAGGTAATCCCACATCTTCCCACCAAAGACCTGCAAATGGAGGGCCTGAGCACAAATGGAAGATATGGACACTTGCATTAATGGATCAAAGAGGCCTGAGTCCTTGTCCTGTCTCCAACTCCCTCCGGAAAATTGCCATGTTCTACGTGACAAGTCTGATGTGGCAAGAGCAGCTTCCCTCATGAGCTCTGCCAGTTGAAGCCTGGTAGTTGCCTATGGTGGGGCATAGAAAAGATCACACATAGGATTTTTGTCTTATAGACATGCTCAGAATCTGCATGAGGCATTGAAGTAAGGCAGACTCGAGTGTCCAATGGGCTAATATGCCAAAAGCCATAAATTATTTTATTTGTAATTACTAAGGGGTAATTGACAGTTTGAGGGTTTTTTTTTCCCTTTGGCTAGTTCCTTTGGCTTGAACTCAGGGCCTGGGTGCTGTCCCGAGCTTCTTTTACTAAAGGCTCATCCTCTACCACTAGAGCCACAGCTCTACCTCCAGCTTTTTTGGCAGTTCATTGGAGAGAAGTGTCTCATGGACGTTCCTGCCCAGGCTGGCTTTGAGCCTTGACCCTCAGATCTCAGCCTCCTGAGTAGCTAGGATTACAAGCATGAGCCTCTGGTGCCTGGATGACAGAGTGTCTTTTCTATGTTATATCTGGGAATCCCCAATCCAAAGACACAGGGCTTGAACAGAGAAACAAAACAAAAGAAAGCCTAGAATGTTGCTTCCCATTTACCAACTTTGCTCATTTACTACACATTTGTACCTCACACATCTGGTGTACATCAGAGGTGGCAGTATGGGGAGAAGGATAGGACCAAGGAATGGGGGACTGCAAATACATAACCTTCTGCAGGTCTATGAGCTTTCACTGCACCAGCTCTCAGCAGAGGAGACATACACAGCAGCACACATACTGTGTCATTAGTGGTAATCTCTCCGCATCTTGATTGGATGTAATTCATCTCAGAAATCTCTTAAATGTGTCCCATTTCCATTCTTAGTGTCTCTCATGCAGATTACTGTAATAGACTCCTGATTGCTGTCCCTGCCTCTGCTTTATTTTTCTTCCTAGAATATCTAATAAGCAGCAAGATATAAAGAATTGACTCATCTTTGGAAGTTAGATCTGTAGTATAGGTAACTGAAATCCAGAGGAATGAACAAGCTCTCCTAGATAGTGATGTTACCAAGCTCCCTCTATTAATGACCTAGTGAAAGAATACACACCCATTTGTTCATTTATTTGATAAATAATTTTTTGTTGTGGGTCTTGAACCCAGGGCCTGGGCACTGTCCTTGAACTTTTCTGCTCAAGACTAGCACTCTACCACTTTGAGCCACAGTTCTACTACCAGTTTTCTGGTGATTAATTGGAGATAAGAGTTTCATCGATTCTTCTGCTCAGACTGGTTTTGAACTGTAATCCTCAGGTCTCAGCCTCCTGAATAGCTAGAGTTATAGGCATGAGCTACCAGTTCCCAGCTTCATTTATCCAATAAATAATAATTATCATTTATTGTTATACAGTCACTACACACAGTTATTATGTTGAAGTATTCTACCTAGGCACAATGGGAATAATACAGTAGAAATTCCAGCTCCAGCTTTACCTGGGAAACATAAAGGATATGAAGGTGAGGAGGTATTTATTTCCCAGATGCAGTGGAGAAGAAGAGAGAGGAGGTAGAAGGAAGAAGAAAGTAGATGTGTAGGCATAAAATATCCTCATTTTCTTCACCCAAGTCAAATGACTGGGAAGCAACTTAGACTTTCTTGCTTTCCCCACATCCATCCAGTCACCAAGTCCTTTAAATCTTAACTCCTTTCTACCCATCACATACAATCCTTACTCTTTACTCCATTACTATTTTCTCAACTCAGGCCCACAGTCTTTTTTTATCACTCAGACTATAAATAATTATACTTTATACTCTTCGGTTCATCCTTCACAAAATTGACAGAGTGAACTTTCTGAAACAGAAATTTTAATACTGAAGTAAAACTCTCAGATATCCCATTGTTTATAGGATAAATCCCAAATAACTTGTCATGAAAAACTGCAAGGCCTCTAGTTACTGGACTTTGGTTGAGTTTTCACTATGTTTTAAACCCTTGTCCTTCATTTCCCCCCATTACTTCTAATTTTCAGACACATGGAAACGCTTATAAAACATTGGATGTGCCAGGAAGCTTCATGCCTACGTATTTCCTTGTACATATTATGTTCGAGATGGCTTACTAAATGTATCAATGGTGTCCACAGGGCAGTTGGAATTAGAGCTAGACTGCAGGAAAAGATGTGGACTATAGTCATATGCACACAGGAAAATATTTGACTCAGAGAAACCATCTTTGCTCTCTGTAGCTCTGCCAACGACTGTTCATGACTTCACTGTCTCTCTTTTGGAAGATTAAAATGACTTCCATTTGATCTTTAGACTCTACCCTTTCTGGATCATTCTTCATATTCCCACTAGTGATTTTTCTAAATGTAATACATATCATCTCACTTAAAGCTACTGGTGCCTAGCTACAAGATTGCAAAAACATTATCTATACTTTTGTGTTTGGTCTCTTGGCAGAAAATAGGTCAGCCTGTGTTTTAAAAAGAAAAAAAACTCATTTTAGCCAGGGATTAGTGGCTGACACCTGTAATCCTAGCTATTCAGGAGTTTGCTATTCAAAGGGTCACAGTCAAAGACAACCCAGGCACAAACTCCATGAGACTCCATCTTCAATTAATAAGCAAAATGCCTGAAAGGGTAGAGCATCCATAATCAGCAAGCAAACCAAACAATAGCACCGTGTCCTGAGTTCAAGCTTAACTGGAAAATCTCTCTCTTTCTCTCTTTCTCTCAATAAATGTTAGTCATCACTCACAGTATGTCACTCTGCTCAAAATTGAGCAATGGTGTTGTTCTGTCCTTCAGATAAATTCCAAACTCCCTGGCATGACTTCCAATGTCCTTCATTATCTATTTTCCAAGAGGAAAGAAGACAACTTCATTTCCAAACACTGTTTTATCCCTAGCAACACACATTAGTCTTTCTCACCTTGATCCTCCTGCTTCCACAAGTTCTTTCTACTTAGAACTAACTCTCCCCTTTCTTTACCTGGCCAATTCCTTCAAAACTTAATGTAGCAAACTCCAGTTGGCTGTGTTGGAATCCTTTTCATTGCCACTATGAGTTGTATGCTTCCTGTAGCATCCTACTTCTCTTTTGCAACAACACATAGTACAAAGTACATTACATTGTAATAGACTTTCTCCTCTCTTTGGGAACATTCTATGATGAGTTCCTTTTAATAAATATCTACTATGGATTAAAAAATATGTAACATAAGATTTTTGTTGTTACTTCCAGCTGTATGGGTCTGAATCTTTTGATGGATTTCTTCATAATTTTTTCTTTTCTTCTTTTTAAGGCCTTTCTAAGGTTTGACTTCACAGGCTTATGCTTTCTGGCTGGACACTCTACCACTTGAGCCACACTCTCAGTTCTTTTTTAATTTGAGACAGGCTCTCGCTAGGTAGCCCAGGCTAGCCTCAAACTCATGATTTTCTTGCTTCTCTGCCTCTTCAATACTGGGATTGGAGGCATTGATAGTCTTCTTTAATGAGTCCTGAACTTTATTTATTTTGCCTGTCCTGGGGCTTGAACTCTGAGCCTCGGCTCTGTCCCATAGCCTCTGTGCTCTAGGCTAGTAGTACTCTACCACTTGGGCCACAGCACCACTCCTGGCTTTATCTGAATGGTTTCATTGGAGATAAGAGTTTCATGAACTTTTCTGCCTGGGCTGGCTTTGAACCATGATCCTCAGATCTCAGCCTCTTGAATAGCTAATATTACAGGCATGAGCCACTCATGCAAGGAAGGTCCTGGAGTTTTCACCTTTAAGAAATTCCAACAGGCACCTCCTGTCCTAGAGTTGCACCAACCCCAACCACTGTTGTGATCCTGTCAATTAACTGGGTGCAATACAGAAGATATCACAGAAGTTATTGTTATTTGCAGGTTCAAGAATGCAGATAATTGTTGCAGAAGTATGGAGATCAGAAAGCTAAGCTGCCAACTCAGTACAACAGTTTTAAACCTAGAATGATTCAAATTAAAATCCATGCTTTCCATACTCTGTATTCATTTAACTCTTCCTAACTCAAGTTCATGGCACATGTGTCCTCTTAGGATCTTGCTTCTGCCCATTCCTTTTCTTTCTTTGTTTACCGTTTTCACCCCTTAATTCTCTCCAACACAGATACTTAAGTTCCAAGGGAAGAATGTTATTTGTTTCACTCAGTGTCTAGCACCCACTAACTGGCTGATAAATAACTACTTGTTACTTAGGAACACATAGCAGTTCTTTGGAACTATTCAGTGAAAATTGTCCAAAGAAGAGGAATGGCACTATTATTCCATTTTATTTGATCTGGTAGCACAATTCTACAAAAGGCCTTTTATTATTTTAAAATAGAAATAATTGCTATTAGTCAAAGCAAGTTGGAACAAGGAAAAGCCTTAGATGTCACTGGGATCATCTTCCTCACTTTGTAGAGTAAGTAAATTAGAGTAAAGCAAGGGGAAGTGCAATGAGTTAGTAGCAAGATTAGAAGTGAAACCCAGCCAGGCATCAGTGTCTCCCATCTGTAATTCTAGCTACTAAGGAGACTGAGATCTGAGGATCATTGTTCAAAACAAGCCAGGGCAAGAAAGTCTGTGAGACTCTGATCTCCAATTAATCACCTGAAAATGGGAAATAGTGCTGTAGTTCCAAGTGGTAGAGCACTAAGCCTTGTGGGAAAAAAACAACTCAGGGACAGTGCCAAGGCAAGCCCTGAGTTCAAGTATTATGACTGAAAAACAAAAATGAAGTGAAACCCAAGCTTTCTCTGTCTTTACTACACAACTCATGCATCCATAGATAAAGTCCACTAAGTGCCTTCTGTACTGAAAAGTAAAGCTTTGGCTAATATTTTTCCATGTTGGGTGCACATTATAATAGTAGGAAGCTGTAAAAGGCATTAAAGCCTGGGACTCCACCCCCAACATATAATTAGGCTGAAACTGCTGAAGCCTAGGTTATTATTCTTACCAATGAAATCAGAATCTCTGGGAATGGGGCCTAGGAATCATCATTTTTTTCAAGTATTGTTATTATAATGGTGACATAATGAAAGGTTCAATTACATAAGTCAGGTAATGATTCCCTGAATCATCATGTTTAAATGTCCTCAGGTGGTCCCATTGGATATCCAGGGGTGAAAAGCACAGATTAGTAAGAATGTGGATTCATCTAGAAAGAGGATTCATCTAACATCAGCCTAATCTCTAGACCATGTTTTCTCCCCTAATTACCAGCCCTTAAAAGAATCACATGTTAAGATAGAATCAATTCTCCTGATATGACTAAATCAAAACTAGCTCTGTGTATAGGATACCTAGGATGATTTTCATAGTCAAATTTCATCAAGGTAGGGTGGGGACAGGGTTAGTTTATGTATGATATTTTATGCCAAGTGGAAATTGCCAATGGTTAAAAAGAATAAGTGTATGTAAATGTATGGGGGGGGAGGAAGCTGCTAAATGGAGAGTAATCAGCAAATTGAGTGCTGATGGCTCATGCCTGTAATTCTAGTTACTAAGAAGGCTGTGATCTAGAGGCTCACAGTTCAAGGCCAGTCTGGACAGAAAAGCCTACAGGACCCAATTTCCAATTAACCAGCAAAAAGCAAAATTTGAGGTGTGACTTGAGTGGTAAAGTATCAGTCCAGCAAGAAAGCCCAGCAAGTCTAAGGCCCTGAGTTCAAAATCCCATACCATCAAAAAAGAAAGAGAGAAAGAAAGAAAGGAATGAAGGAAGGAGGGAGGGAGGGAGGGAAGGAAGGATGGAAGGGAGAGAAGGAGGGGAGGAAAGAAAGAAGGAAAGAGAGTAAAAGAAAATAACCTGCAAAAAGGAGACTCCCTCCAGGTGTTTTGACACTTAATGTAAATAAGGAATAAGAATATTTCAAAATCTCACATTGTACTTATTTAAAAAAATAATTTAAAGTAAGTCATAGACTATATCATCAATTTCTTTTCCATCCTAAATTGAATCCAGGAGCATTTTAACTGCTAGATCAATTCTGTGGTAGCATCTCTGAGTTCTGCTGGGAGCACCTGAAGCTACACAGTAGATCCATTCAAAGACTAGTAGATGTAAAAGACAGAATCCAGATAGCTAGTTCTAAAAATCAGATTTTTCCATTTGTAAAGTTATATCTGGGCCTGGTCTTGAAAAATGTATTTACTTCTACTTAGGTTCAAACAGAGTTCACTTGTAGCCAGTTTCTGGGGGTGGTATAGTAATTAAAACCAATTACACAAAGGCTTAATTTTGATAATGTAGTAGTGTCAACAAATGACTCACAGTTTTGTCCTTTGCAGCTGGTTGAGAAAATTCTGTAGAGAAACCAAGTGTCATTGTAGACCATACAGTCTTAATGCAGGCAATAAAGGTGGTTCTTGTGATAGTGGGAAGGGGGCACACAAATTGCACTCTCTTTACATATGAAGCACAGATAGCTCATGCAATATATAAACAAATGTGCAGTATATCTTTGGTATTAAAATTTCATCGCAACCACATAGGTGATTCTTTTATGCAAAATGTTCAAACCGTCAAGTTACTAGAAATAGAAAGTAGATTTGTGATTGTTTTGTGCTAGGGAGGTTTAGATTTAAGAGAGTTAATTACCAATGGTTATGTTTATTTTTGGGGGGGTGTTGGTAATAAAAATGTAATCCTAGCTACTCAGGAGGCTGAGATCTGAGGATTGGGTTCAAAGCCAGCTAGAGCCAGAAAGACTATAAGACTCTAACCTTCAATTAGCCATATACACACTAACTACAACAACAAGAACAAAAAAGCCAGAAGTGGAGCTGTGGCATAAGTGGTGGAGTCCTAGGCTTTGTCTCTATCAGTAGGTAGCATCTCACTGCCCAGTGCCTGGTCTGTATGAGTGGTTAGGTTAAGAAAAGGGTGATTCTAAGTTTTAGTTATTGCGAATAGTGCTGTTATAAATATGGATGGATGAGCAAATATTTTGACTGGATGTCCACTTACATTCCTTCAGATATATGCCCAGTAGTGGTACAGCAGGATCATAAGAGCATTCTATCTTTTTTAAAGAACCCCCATACTGAGTTCATTAGTGGCTGTACTAATTTACATTCCCTCAGTGTGTTATTTGTCCTCACATCTTGCCAGCATTTGCAGTTTTTTGTTTTCTTAATGATAGCCATGCTAGGTGCCTATCAACTAATGAATAGGTAAAAAAAAATGTGGTATACATACATGATGGAGTATGATTCAGCCATGAAAAGAATGAAATTATGTCATTTGCAGGAAAATGGATGAATCTACAGATCATTGTGTTAAGTGAAATAAACCAGACTGAAAAAAAATATTGCCTGCTCTCTTTCATATGTAGAGTATAATCTTCATAATCTTCATATGTAGAGTATAATCAGTTGGGGAGAAGGTGAAAGATGAGATTATGGTAGAGTTAGTGTGGCTGAAGTAGTCTATATACCATTGAAAGTAGAAAATGGAACCCATTGAAATATTTCTAAGAAAGGGGGAAGGGGAGTGGTAGAGGGGATTGGTTTTATTGAGGTATATTGCATGCATATATATGTAATAAAACCCCATATATATAATGTATATAATAAAACCCCTTTGACAACTAATATATGCTAGTAAAAACTGTGGGGGGGGAAGTGAGAGAGGCATGCAGGAAACCTGGTCATTGCTGTAATAGAAAATGCCTCTCACCCGGCACCTGGCGATTCACACCTCTAGTCCTACTACTCAAGAAGCTGAGATCTGAGGATTGTAATTTGAAGCCAGCCTAGACAGGAAAGTCTGTGAGACTCTTTTTTTTTTTTCATTTTCTTTTTTTTTTTTTTTTTTTGCCAGTCCTGGGCCTTGGACTCAGGGCCTGAGCACTGTCCCTGGCTTCTTTTTGCTCAAGGCTAGCACTCTGCCACTTGAGCCACAGCGCCGCTTCTGGCCGTTTTCTGTATATGTGGTGCTGGGGAATCGAACCTAGGGCCTCGTGTATCCGAGGCAGGCACTCTTGCCACTAGGCCATATCCCCAGCCCTCTGTGAGACTCTTATCTCCACTAAACTACCAAAAAAAAAAAGTCCAGAAACAGAGCTCAAGTGATATAGTGCTATTTTTGAGCAACAAAGCTCAGCGGCTAAGTCAGTGGCCCAGGTCCTGAGTTCAAGCCCCAGGACCAGCCCAAACACACACACCAAGAAAGAAAAAAAAGAAACTGTCTTCCAGTGTTGAAAGTGAAGTTCACACTCAATCCACAGCACCAAAAAAAAATAAAATAGAAAAATACATTTAAAAAAAAAGAAATCAACCAACCAATCACCACAACCAAAAACAACAACAATAACAACAACAACAACAACAAAAGTAAAACTAGAATCTGTCCCTAACTCAAGACCACTGGAGGCTCCCTAAACACAAAACTTATCAACTCATAGATGAAAAGTCTCTATGTGTTTAACAAGGATGGCATTCATTAGGGGATGCTCTTACATTCAGCATTTATTAAAAAGACAGGGAGGGAAACAGAATTCAGCAAAGGACCAATGGAACTGCTGTTGAGGCCTGACAATGGATTTAGCCTACACCAAGAAGAGCTCTGGAGCTGAGATCCCCCCCCCCCCCGCCCCCGTTACTTCATCAAAGCTTTCATTCCACTCCAGACTTCACAATGGTCAAAATTTGTGTATTGAGGAGCATCAGTAGAAGCTCATGAGTTATTTTAGTGGCTGTAACTAAATGACAGAAAGTGACCTCCCAGATGGATTCATTTTTTTAGGCTCATGACCATAGCATTAAGCCATTACATAATTGATACTTATTAATACCGCAAACTTACATTAATATTGTAAAGCAAAATATGTGATGCAGCTGTTGTCAAGTAATCCATATGCATAATGGAATCCTCCCTTGGCTAGCTTTAATTTTTTTTTTTTTTTGCCAGTCCTGGGCCTTGGACTCAGGGCCTGAGCACTGTCCCTGGCTTCTTTTTGCTCAAAGCTAGCACTCTGCCACTTAAGCCACAGCACCACTTCTGGCCGTTTTCTGTATATGTGGTGCTGGGGAATCAAACCCAGGGCCTCATGTATACGAGGCAGGCACTCTTGCCATTAGGCCATATCCCCAGCCCAGCTTTAATTTTTAAGAAGAAATAATTATAATGAGATGTTGAAAAGTCCATAATAAACATGTCTGCAAAGACTGTGGACAGGAGAACATAGCAAATGACTGGAAAATTAAGGATGGCTACACAGAAAATGGGACATTTGTGCCAACTATGTTAATTTTTTTAAATAAGAAATGATGGCTCTGATGATTGTTTTGACAGTCAAAGCTAGAGTAGCCACTCAACTAGAGCTGCAGTTCCACAAAAAGACACGAAGGGGCATAAGAGAACAAAAGTCTTGAAAAAGAAATCCTTCAACTAGTCTTTCCCTTCATGGAGCAAAAGACTGGGAAATGTGGCTGTTTTTTCAGATGTCAAAACACCAGATTATTATCATCTTCATATATATTATTAATGATAAAAACATATAAGCCTGTGTTATTATAATGCTATCACAAAGAAAATATCTAGCAGGGTGCCAGTGGCTCGTGGCTATTAATCCTACCTATGCAAGAGGCTGAGATCTGAGATTTTTGGCTTGAAGCCAGCCTTGCAGAAAAGTCTTTAAATTCTCTATCTCCACTTAACCAGCAAAATGCCAGATTGGAGGAATGGCTCACATGGTGAATGCCAACTATGAGCAAGACAACCAAGCAAGAGTGTGAGGCCCGGAGCTCAAGCCCTAGTACTGTTGTATTCCGAGAGTGAGAATAATCCATCAACGCACAACTTAAGGTAGGAAGGGGTTTTATTTACAAAGGGATTTTATTTACAATCTAAAACCCAGAACCAGAGCCACCCTCCACCTCCTAATGCTTGCCTGCGACTACCTTATCCTGACCTGTCTTGACCTGAACTCTGAACCTCTACCTTAATTTCTAACCACCTCAGCCTCCCAGCCTCCAAATCTCCAAACCTCCAGAGGAGCAAGCTTCCTTCCTGTAGGCCTCGCCTCTCCTCAAGCTTATTTAAGCCTCAAGCCTCCCCACAGGCTTTAGGCTTCTCTGCCGGCCTGAGGCTTCAGACTCTCCCTCAGGCCTCAGGCTCCAGAGTCCTCTGCAGGCCTCAGGCCTCGGGCTCCCCCTCAGGCCTCAGGCCTAAGACTCCTCTTTAGGTCTAAGGCTCCGGACCCTTCCGCAGGCCTGAGGCTCCGGGCTCTCGCCCAGGCCTCAGGCCTCAGACTCTCCCTCAGGCCTAAGGCTCCGGTCCGCTCTGCCTGCTCCTCCAGCAGGTCCGGTATGGCTCATCACTCTGCTCCTCCTCCGACCAGTCTGGATTCGGGCCTCCTGCACCGCTGGTCTGGACTCCAGGCCTCCCCTCGATGTTGGTCTAGACTCTGGCTTCTTCTGAAGTGCCAGACTTTGAAGTCAGGCCCCACTTTACCAAGCGAACCCCACTTTACCACGTGAACCTGAGATAAGCAGGCCCTGTGAGCAGACCCAGAGCAAGCTTCTTAGGGCCCAGTCGGTCAAGAACTCTAATCGCTGGGAATGCTTAACTCTGACCATCCCTAGAATGCCTCGAGCCCTATGCCTCGAGCTCTGAGCCAATCAGATTTGTACCTGTGTCCTAATCTTGCTTGCTTGAACACCTGATTGCTGTAACTTTGTTTTTGCCTTTATAAGCCCTGTGAAATCGCAGCTGGATGCTTCCTCCTAACCTCTGCTGTGTTGGTGGGGAGGACAAGGCCTGAGTTGCAGCTCGCTTAAATAAAGCCTTGCCTTGCTTTTGCATTTCAGAATGTCTGAGTCTTGGTGGCCTTCTTGGTGGTCATCTCTCGTGACTTGGCACAACACTTCCTCGCCTCCTTCCTCCTTGCCCTTCCTCCTTTTTCCCCTATGCCCAGGCAGGCTCTCAAGCCCCTCCCTTACTCCTGAGGCAGCTTAATGCCATGCCCCCTCCTACATCCTAGGCAGTGACACAGCAGGGGGTGGGATTTCCCTGCCTGGCAGGTTATTTACAAAATTAAATTTAAAAATACAATAAATACCTCAAATTAACAAGCTAACTGTACACCTCTAGAAGTTTTAAAAAACAATGTAGATATCTCAGTGGTAGAGCACGTTACCAGCTTTTTACAAAGCCCCAGGTTCGATTTCCAGCACTGAAAAAGAAATGAAAGAGGGAGAAAAGGAAGCAAATAAAAAAGATTTTTCTAAACCCAAATCCAGAGCTAGCAGAAAAGAAGAAATGTTAATAATTAGGGCAGAGATAAATGAAACTTAATTTAAACAGAAATAAGAAAAATCAACAAAAGTAAGAGTGTTTTTTAATTTTGGAGGTTTTCTTTGCGGGGGGCGGGGGGGAAATCTGGTGCTGGCCCTAGGGCTTAAACTCAGCACCTGGCTGATGGCATGAATAAAAACATGAAGTGGTTCATTGAAGGTAAGAGTCTCGCAACTTTCCTGCCAAGGTTGGCTTCAATCTCGATCTTCACATCTCAACCTCCTGAGTAGCTAGGATTAGAGGCATGAGCCACTGGCATCTGGCAGGTTTATTTACTTAGATTACTCCCACCCCAAATGGACAAACCCTTAACTATCTTAAGAAAGGAAGAGCTGGGTGACGGTGGTTCTTGCCTACAATCCTAGGTACTCAAGAGGCTGGGGTCTGAGGATTGCAGATTGAAGCCAGTCTGAACAGTCAAATCCAAGTGACTTTTACCTCCAAGTAACCCCCACAAACACAGAAGCTGGTGTATGGCTCAAGTGGTAGAATGTCAGTTTTGAGTAAGAAAGCTATGAGACAGCTTCTTGGTCTTGAGTTAAAGCTCTAGTATTGGCATAAAAAGAAAAAAGAAAGAACAAAAAGAGGAGGGAAGGAATAAAAGAGAAGCAAATAACTAACATTAAAATGAAAGAAAGAGCCTGGCACTGGTGGCTCACACCTATACTCCTAGCTATTTAGGAGGTTGAGATCTGAGGATCACAGTTGAAAGCCAGCCTGAGCAGGGATGTCTGTGAGACTCTTATCTCCAATTAAGCACCCAAAAAGCTGGAAGTGGAGCTGTGGATCAAGTGGTGGAGTGGCTAGTTCAGGGACAGCACCTTGGCCTCGAATTCAAGCCCCAGAACAAGCAACAAAGAGGGGGTTATTATAAGCAATGGCAAAGAATTATAGAGAAATTTGATGTTTGTGGTGGAGATAGCATGAATAAAAATAATACTGAAGAGTTAAAGTAAGACCCATTTTCAGGCAGCCCCCCCCCCCCCCCCCCCCCGGTTCTGGCTAGCAGGACAAGCTTATTAGGGCCCAGCCAGTCAGGAAACTCCCTGCTTAACTCTTTTGTTTTGTTTTGTTTTTGCCAGTCCTGGGCCTTGGACTCAGGGCCTGAGCACTGTCCCTGGCTTCTTCCCGCTCAAGGCTAGCACTCTGCCACTTGAGCCACAGCGCCGCTTCTGGCCGTTTTCTGTATATGTGGTGCTGGGGAATTGAACCTAGGGCCTCGTGTATCCGAGGCAGGCACTCTTGCCACTAGGCTATATCCCCAGCCCCCCCTGCTTAACTCTTAACCGCCTGGGAATGCTTAACTCTATCCGCCCCGGAATGCCTCGAGCCCTGAGCCAATCAGATTTGTACCCGTATCCTAATCTTGCTTGAACACCTGATTGCTGTAACTTTGGTTTTTTGCCTTTATAAGCTCTGTGAAATCTCAGCTCGGGGCCTTCCTCCTAACCTCCGCTGTGTTGGTGGGTAGGATGAGGCCCAATCTGCAGCTCGCCTGAATAAAGCCTTGCTTTTGCATTTCAGAACATCTGGCTCTTGGTGGTCTTCTCGCAACTTGGGCATAACAATAGGAGGCTCAAATTAAGTATCTATACTCCTGAAATAATTTAATAATTCACTTTTCCATAGAGGGATATTTGAAGAGTGAATATAGACACAAATGAATGATAGACATGCTAGTAACTTTCTCAGTAAATGATGTTCAATATAATTATCAAACATCCTCCAATTAGCTTTGGTTTGAGTGGCTCAGATTTGAGTAAAAGAGTTTAAAATATGCTTCTCATGTATGCTCAGGAAACTGAGCTGAAGGAGGAGAGAACGTAGCACAAACCATCTGTTCAGGTGCCCACGCTCCAGAATCAGTATGAGAAGAAAGTCTAAGATCAGTGGGCCACAAAGATTCAGAGACTACAAGAGACAGAAGGATGATCAAGACCTAGGGTAGATACAGAGCCTGCAGCCCAGAAAGCCAGCAGGAGCACTGTGCTTTCTGCTTACCACTTAAAGTTTTTTGCTTCAAAACAGTCCCACACATGTCTGCTCTAGGAAATCTTCCAGCATAGCTCGGCAGTGATGAGCCATATGATCACCCACACAATTCATTGACATGCACTTAGAGCTTACCTGTGAGGAACAGAGAGGTTTTGATGGGCTGTAAGTACCAACCCTGCTGGGTTCCGTCATCTTTTTCTATGAGGTCCAGGAGAAATCAGTACATAATAGATCAGAAATAAAAAAAATATTGCTTTATTTTCATTTGCATACCTGCCTAATTTCTCAGTGAAGGGCTCTCTTTTTAGGGCAAGCAGCTGCCATGGAAGCCCTCCAAAGGAATTTCCTTCTTCTGTGAAGCACCAAAATCATCCCACACTAGACAGGAAATGAAAGCAATAAAAAAGTATGATTGGCTCAGACTGGAAATGAAGATGGACCCATAACAAGGGAGGCCTTTGCCCAGTTTGCCTAGCCCTGGCTATGTGAGGTAAAGAGAAAGGTGAATGAGGATCCCGAACTCTGTTCTCTTTACACATGGGCCAGCTAATTTCCTGGGTCTGATCAATCTACTCAACAACTAGTCTATAGGGAAATGTAAAGACTGGAGAAGGGGAGATACAAAGATGGACTTTACCCTAATACAGGTTTCCTTAGTTTGGGCCATAGAACATCAGCATTGGGAACACCTGGTAGCTTGCTAAAAGTATGGACTCTTGGGCCCTATCACCAATGACTAGAATTGGAGAACTGTGCTTTTTATAAGATTGGCAGGCAACTCATGTTAAAGTGTTATAAGCACTAGGTTTTTGATTTCTAAATTCATGCTCAAATTTTCTGTCATTTGGATCTGGACTCACTTCCTAAAATAGTGCTCTGCAGTATGGTCACTAGTTAATGAAATGTTTGAGAAATTCTCATTGACACTCATTTCCATCTGAAGGAAAGAGGCCTTTTCTAAGAAGCTAGTACATGCCAATAAGTGGCTTCGATAAAAAATAAAAACATATGAAAAACAAGCAAATAAAGCAATTCCAGACTTACACACAGTTCTGTTGAGAGAGACAGATGGGCATAGTAACTCTTCTCTCACTCCTTCTTCCCACCCATTTTATTCCCTCCCTTCTTCATTCATGTTTCCTTTTCATTCGAGCCAGTACTAAGATCTGATGTTGAGTTGTGCGCCATTCACAGGATGTTATATGTGTTTACCTGCCTCTGTCAGCCCTGTCCTTTTGTCAGCCAGTAAGACAAGACATGGAGGGAAAACAAGAAGCAATCTGGCACTTCTAAACTTCTTTTAAATGACTGTGACTAAATTGGGTCACCGTAACCTAATGTATTTTTTATTTTTGATATGACCAAACCCCAGGCTATCTATAGCCCGAAATTTATATCTAAACAACTTTACACTTAGGTAAAATCACTTTACTTAAGTTTTCACTGTAACTCAACAATGAAATCTTAAAAGAAGGCCAGGCATTAGTGGTTCATGCTTGTACTCCTTGTTAATCAAGAGGCTGTGCTTTGAGGATCATGGTTTGAGGCCAGTCCAAGCAAGAAGATGTTGAGACACTTACATCCAATTACCCAGAAAATGCTAAAAGCAGAGGTATGGCTCCGTGGCTCAAGTGGTAGAGCATCAGCCTTGAGAAGAATAAAGAAATTAAACAAGAGTCAAAGGCTCCGAATTCAAGTCCTAGTGTGAGCCCAAAAATGTTACCATTTTTTTAACCTTATAAAATAAGGAGTATCCATCACTGGGTGAGAGCGGAACCCTGAGGTTGCCTGAAGTTGAAGAACTTATTCCGAAAATAGCAAAGAATTCCAGCCCACACCCACCTCAAGTGTGAAGCCTCTTAGCCACTGAAATAATGTGTTTTACTTCACATAAAGCACCATAGTCTCATAGTGTAAGTAGAGATTTATTGACTCTGTCTGGGGTGAATGGGAGGATTAAATGGACTAAAAATGATAAAGCACTTAGGAAAGCAAGGTATAACTTAATACATTAAGATTGTGAGCAACTTTAGTTATTTAGAAAATGGCAATAATATATGGGAAAACAAATTTATCCCTTAAAATAAAAAAATCAGTTAATTTGATATATATTTTTTCATGTATCAAATTAAAACATATCTTTACAAATTTTACCCTTGATGTCAGTAAGGATAAGTGTGAAACTACGTGACTAATCAGATAATTGGAATACAGGTTAATGTCTCCTTTCATGATTATTATTGTGATGATGATGATATGCCAGTCTTGGGGCTTGAGTCAGGACCTAGGAGCTTTTTTGCTCAAGGCTACCACTTTATCACTTTGAGTTACAGCTTCACTTCCAACTTTGTTTGGTGATTTTTTGGCCTTTACTGCCTGTGCTGGCTTCCAATTGCAATCCTCAGATCTCAACCTCCTAACTAGTGAGGATTACAAGGCATGAGCCACTGGGGCTTGGCAATATCTCATTTCTAAAAAGCAAATTGACAAGACTTTCTTGAACTGGGTGTGTAGCACAGTGGTAGAGTGCTTGCCTTGCAAACACTAAATTTGACCCTTCCTTCCTTTCTTTCTTTCTTTCTTTCTTTCTTTCTTTCTTTCTTTCTTTTTCTTTCTTTCTTTCTTTCTTTCTTTCTTTCTTTCTCTCTCTCTCTCTCTTTCTTTCTTTCTTTCTTTCTTCCTTTCTTTCTTGCCTGTCCTGGGGCTTGAACTCAGGGCCTGAGCACTGTCCCTGGCTTCTTTTCGCTCAAGGCTAGCACTCTACCACTTGAGCCACAGCGCCACTTCTGACTTTTTCTGTTTATGTGGTGCTGAGGAATCGAACCTAGGGCTTCATGCATGCTAGGCAAGCACTCTACCACTAAGCCACATTTCCAGCCCTCATAATTTCTTATAAGGAAAAATAAATTAGGATAAGCATATGCAAATACAAAGAGTGAAGGAGCAGACACGACGGTGCACATCTGTGAGCCTACCACTCAGGAGGAGAGCAAAGTGTCATTTGTGAAAATACACATTGCATAGGTCTGGAATGTGACCAGAGAATCGCTTATTGATGAGATGCCTAGGTGTTGCTGAGGCACATGTCTACACACTCTGCTTTAGAATATATTTTGTGTTATATATATATAGTATAATATAATTTTATATAATATATAAATATGTCTGTCTTCCTCACTGCCTCCAAAAATCATCTTCATCCTAAAGCTCCCATAACTCATCCCAACCATTTACCAGTATTTCTATGCATATATAAAAAAAACCAAACCAATATGTCCCTAACACACCTTGAGATGTCAAATGCCACCACTTCTTTGGAAAGCCTTTACTGTGGCTGATATGTCATTTCCTGCTTATTTTCTCATACCCAAATCTTACCCCTCTTTGTGGCAACAAAATACTTTTCCTCTTATAAAGCCCCCCTGTTGCTCTCCTCCCCAGAGCTCTACAGTGCTTTCTATTTCTCCAATCTCCACCTGGTCCAATGTCTTCAACCCAGGGTGGCAGAGCGCCCCCAACAGACTGGGCGCTACTTCATTCAGCACAGAGGTGCCTTGCCCATCTTCACTTAGCAAATTTCCAGCAAGCACCGAATGTGGACTGAAACAGAGAAGAGAGCAATGGATCCCAGGAAGAGCGCGGAACTTTGTAGTAATGAAAGCTGCCATCCCCAGCCCGCCAAGCCCGACGACCGGCAGTAACAGGTGTCTCCATCTCGGGAGCCCGTGATTCATTCGGCCAGGTTGCGCGCGCACGCACACTCCGGGGATTACAACGCCCCACACGCTGACGTGCGCAGTGTTCCAGGCGCCCCGGAGACACGCCATGGGCACAACCTGGATCCACAAACAACAACAAAACAACAACAACAAAGACGCCCTGTCCCCTTCAAATAGCAGTGCTTGTACTGCGAAGAACAAGAAACTCCAGCTTGTGCTTGCTTCGCTGGCTCCCCACCTCACCCCACTTACTAAGAAATCTAATGAGGATGAATCTGCATGCATCTCTCCAAGGCTGCTCCACCTTAACACACACACACACACACACACACACGCACACGCACATGAACATACACGCGCGCACACGCGCGCACAGTCACGCGCCGCGCACACGCTCCCTTCCCCCATTCGTCTCCTGACTAGGCGCGCCTCCAAGGCTGGATTGAATGGAAAAGGGCGCGGGGCCCCCTTTGTCTTAAATCCTCCGCTTCCACCAGCAAGCCAAGCTTCTTCCGGGTCAGCAACGATCACCACCACCCCAATCAGGCCCACGGTCCCCCTAAACTAAGAACCCGGGAGCGCGCGGGCGCGCGCGAGGGTCGGGTCCCGGTCGCCAGCAGGTTGCTGGAGGAGAGGAGGGCGGGGAAGAGGGCGGTGGGGAGGGAGGGAGGGAGGGAGGGAGAGAAGGAGGAAGGGAGGGGAGCAGTCCCGGGAGGAGGAGAAAGCAGTCTCCGACAGCTGGCGAGGAGAATGGGAGCGCGGGGCCACGGGGCGCCGCGGGGTGTCACGGCCGCGCCGGAGCCCGTGAGGCGTGGGGCTAGCGCCCGCCGCTTTTAAAACCCAGGCGGGCGGGCGGATTGCGGAGCGCTCGGGGCTCCCGGTTGGCGGCCGAATGGAGAGGAAGAGCTCGGCGGCCGTGGCCAAGGGGAACCCAAGCCCGCCCGTGGTCGGCGAGGGGCAGCGACCGCCGCCGCCACAGTGCGTCCCCGGAGGTGGTGAAGGGACTCCGGCGCGGAGCCAGGCTGGGGCGGCGGCCGAGCCCGCGGAGCTCATCCGGCGCGCGCACGAGTTCAAGAGCCAAGGGGCGCAGTGCTACAAGGACAAGAAATTCCGCGAAGCCATCGGCAAATACCACCGGGCGTTACTGGAGCTCAAGGGCTTGATGCCACCTCCCGGGGAGCGGGATTCGCGCCCAGCCTCGCCGGCTGGAGCCTCCAAACCCGGGCGCCTTTCGGACGAGCAGAGCAAGACGGTGGAAGCCATCGAGATCGACTGCTACAACAGCTTGGCAGGTGAGCCGCGCCGCGCCGCGCCCCTCCTCCGCCCGAGCGCCCACCTGTCCCGCGCGCGGCCCCACTGCGGGTCCTTGACCCTGAGCGGACGGTGGCGCGGCGTCCCGGCCGGGTGCAGACTCTGGGCCACTTTGTGGAAGGGGGGGGGGGGCGGCGGAAAGTGTGACTTTCAGGATGATGCCTCCTTAAGGCCAGAACCATCTCCTGTCCCTTTGCTTGCACACAACGTAAATCTTGCTTGTAAATGGCCGGGAGACCGAAGGCAACCCAGCTGGTCTGGTGACGGCGGCTCCTGGTCTCCAGTGAATGTGAGTCCCCAAAACGTAGTAGCCGTACTGTGGGTGGGCCTCTGCAACCACCGCGAGCCCAGCGTTTTGCAGTGGGTGGGCTATGAACCTATCTGATGTCTCCAGAGATCATTGGCTCCAAAGTTGGCCTTCATCTCTCCCCTCCCCCACCACACTAACCGCACACCCACCCACCCACGTCCTTCCCCTAGTTCTCTGGCCCTAGCAGCCAAGGGGAGTGTGCCACAACACCGTCTTGCATGTGAAGCAAAATGGATTCCAAAATGTCACTGTCTTATCTCTGAGCTCTGCTGGAGCTCAGGTTGCCAACCGTCTCCAAAGGTCTCTAGCTGCTGGGGTCTTAACCTCTGCCTCATTCTTCCCACCCAGCTCAGGACTGGGGAGGAGGGGAGCCTTCTGTTGGGCTTAGATGGTATCTATTCCAGAGTGCACTTGGGGGATGAGGTCACAGTCCGTAGTTAAAAATATTTTCAACTTAAATGTCTTGTTTTAGTTGCTTTTTTCGCAGACGACTTAAAGTCTGTTTATTAAAAAAAAAAGGGGGGGGGAACTCTAGGCCTTTCTAAGATTTTTTTTTTCCTGTGAGAAGATGGGCAGGGCAGCATTGGCTTTGCATTTAAAAAAGAATTCTCTCATTAGACTTGGTAGAATTGTGGGCATAATTGAGCTACTCTGACCAAGTGAATGAACATTTCTAGTTCCTTAACCCTTGAAGTTGCCTAAACTAGCTGTGGCCTGTTGAAGCAGAGTTGGGTCCAGGAGTGTGACTGGGTGTGGCAGGGATGGTGGAGGTGTCTGGAGGCCAGGTACTTGGGGATGGAAATAAACATGGTTCCCCAGTGCAGAACTGGTGCTTTGTTCCCTGTGAAATTTCTAGTAGCTCCAGCCTACCTTTGCCTTCCCCAAAGGCCAGGTCTGTTACCATCTTTAATCAGGTAAAACCCAAATCACCTAAAACATTGCAAAGTCGTTTAGAAACTTAAAGGATGCATAGCAATAGGAAACTCAGCGGTTTTAGAAATGGTGGTAGCCACAGAGCAGCTGGTTGCTCATGCCTGCAATCCTAGCTGCTGGGGAAGCTGAGATCTGAGGATCGTGGTTCAAAGCCAGCCTGGGCAGGAAAGTCCATGAGACTCTTATCTCCAATTAGCTGCCAGAAAACTGGAAGTGGCACTGTGGCTCTAGTGATGGAGCACTAGCCTTGAGCTGAAGCACTCAGGGACAGCGCCCAGGCCCAGAGTTCAAGCCCCACGACCGACAATAAGAAAAAGAAAGAAAGAGAGAAATGGTTGTAGCCATAATGGCACTACCAATAACAGTAGCAGATAAAGTGATGGTACAGCAAAGAAGGAATGTTTGAACACATGACATGATGGATGGCTTGACTTCTTCTATTTCCTGTAAGTCTCTGGCTTACTGGCTGCTGCCTGATAAATAGTAAAAGGGCAGAGCAGTTGTGGGTGGAGGCAGAGGTGCTCTGGATGGATTATGCAGTGATTTGGCACTGGGGATGGAGCCTTAAATTCCATGTTCTAAGACTGCTCCACACCCCACTCTTTTGACTTTCATTCAGTGGCCAGCACTGACTGTTCTTCACCCCAGAAGTGGTTACATTTCCTTGGTGAAACTAAAGATGTGTCCTTGGTCAGGCCAGCCAAGTCAGGGCCAGGGTGGAGCCTGAGGTCTGGATAGCTCCTCCCCTCTCATTCTCACATGGACACTTTTGGGGGAGGGGAGCCTTTGTGGTAAAAGAATGGAAAGTAGATTTTCTCCTCTGCTGCCCTCTCTAGTGCCTACCAGTTATTAAAATTAATAATTTATTGTGCATACTGTTAGGTACCTCAATGGCTTTTAAAATATAACCTATCTAAAAGAAACAGGACCATCCATTAGAAAAAAAAAACAAAAACACTGCCGTTCATCTTACTAAGGATATCAAGAAGGGTGCAGAGCCAGCCCACTCCAAAGGTGATGCTCTTACCTTCACACCTTAATGCAGAAAGCATACACTGAGCCTTTGCCTCCTCTGAACTTGGTCTTAGGTGGACTCCCAAAGAATTCAAAGAATTCTTCATTCCTCAGCTATGGTAGCCAGGAGAAAGAGATACAGTACCTTGATTTAAAGTTCCAATGGAGGTCCATACTTCCAAATGTTGTCATATTTTCCATAATAAAGGAAAGAGTGATTGAAAGCTGAACAATCTTGTCAAGGCCAAAGTCTGTATTCTTGGGGAGAGGTTTAAGCAGTTGGAAGGAAGGGAGGTTTCACATAGAAGTAAATATCTAATATTGGCTTTCTTTGGGGTGAAAGGCCAAATCAGTTACCGCTTTCTCATCCTAGCTAATAAAGAATGAAGCATCTTTTCTTATGGAATGTAAAAGCAAGAGAGAGATAGCTGAAACATGTGTTTTCCTTTAGAAAATAGAAAAACAGTTAAAGAAGTAAATACAAAATTCCCTTTCAATCATTCCATAAAGAAATCCATTGCATTGTATTTTTTCTATAAAAATAAAATGTTTATAAAGCTGAAGTGTATACAATCCTGTATCCTGCTTGTAATACTGCTTACTATTACATTATAAACTCAGGCATTTTAGACTTACTAAAATATTTTCATGAAGCTTATTTCCTTTTAAGATTTTTATTACCATGTTATTGGTTGTAAATGGGAGTTTCCCTGTCATTCTCTTACATATATGCAATAAATCCCACTCACACTCACCTCTTCCATCTCTCTCCCTCACCTCCATCCCCTCCTTTTATTTTTACATTTTTGTTATTCTATTGTTTTTCTAAGGGTGATATACAGGGAGGTTACAGTTTAATGAGTCAGGTAATGAGTAAATTTCTTTTTGGATAATATCACCCTACCCTTGCTCACATGAGGCTTATTTCAAGTACAAAATTTAAACGTGTGTTTTCAGTTATCAATGGATAGAAACTTAAGAAGTTGGGGTTTTTGTTTTTTTTTTTTAACAAATGCCACTCCTGGAGCTTGAACTCAGAGCATAGAGGCTGGCCCTGAGCTCTTGTATTTTGTTCAAGGCTAGCACTCTACCTCTTGCACCACAACTCCATTTCCATCAGTAGAAAGACAAGAAAAGATGGTCAGTGGTATTGTTGTCAGAGTGCAATACTGCAGCCTAAGCCAGGACATATATCCTTTCCCCAATGGGCCTGCTCAAAGGAAAAAGAGCAGCAATGACTGGAACATTCGGCAGGAGGGCAGCCAACCCTGCAATGGGCTGGAGTGCCAGCTGACCAACTCAGTGGGTTCTAGGTGATGGTAGTTGCAGTATAGTTGGCTTTTTGGTATTTTTTAAAGTTTTGTCCACATAGAGTGAAAGACTTGGGACTGAGAAGGCACTTGAGAATTAGCCCAGAAGTACTTGCAGAATTAAGTGTTGTTGCTAAGACCATCTCTGCCCCACACAAGAAGCTTCTGGAGGAAAATTGTTCTCCGTGGACCTTTATACTCTGTGTGGAAGCTTTCTGAAGAATGGCAAGGAGACCAGCTGCAGTTTGCTGGAGATGTTAGTCTGAAACCCATCTGGATGGCCTGGAATCACTGGAAGGATGTACATGTGATTTGCTAAGTGCCCCACGCTATCATCTGCTCTCATTGGGATTTCCTTGCTGTTTTGGGAAGTATCTGGCCAAATTATTCAGGGCCTCTGGATGAGATTGTGCACTACTTATTCTATGGGAAGTTCAAGGGACGAGGTAGGAAGTATAATGTTCCTTCAGAAAATTATATGGTTCAGATACATTGATTAGAAAAGCTATGCTGACCAGCCAGGGAAGACTTAGGAATATGGTCCATATGCAAGATTCTTGTTGACTTTGAGCAAGACACGTGACTCATCTGGAGCCTGGGAAACTCTTGAAAGGGTAGAGCCTTTTCCTGTGAGACTATGATGGCCTCAGCTGGAATATGACCCAAGAGATGCAACACATAATGCCTTTGTTGGTATTTTCAAATAATGGCCATGGCTCAGATGCCAATAGTGAAAATGGGTGCCAACAGAGTTATGGGATTGGACTCAAAGGTTAGACATTTGCATCTTTATTCTTGAAGTTCCTGTGGTCTTTTGTTTCACTTCCATTTGGATGATTTCTATCTGCTTATTTTACCAAAGGGGCAGATCATAACTATTGTTCCCAGTTGAAGCCCCAAGACAGTCTTTGAAGAAAGTCCACACTGGGAAAAATCCTGAGATGATACCCTCTGAGATCATAATATACATACATACACACATACATAAATACGTACATACATTTGTATGTGGGTCTATATATAGTACTATATATACATAACTATGAGACATGTATGTGTATGTACATATACATATATGTGGGTGGATATATATATTTATATGTATATAGTATATAATGTCCCCACAGTGAGGCTTTTCACCTGCAGCTTACAGGTAGGCTCTGTATCACCTGACCACACCCCCAGCCCTAAAACCAGTTTTATCAGTGCTTGAGACTATATCTTGAAGCTCCAGGCTGGGCTCAGGGCCAGTTATACAATTTTCAGGACCAACAAAAAGTGAAAATGTGGGACTCCTTGTTCAAAAAGCAGGGAAAGCATGTCACTGCAGGTCCTACAAGTTAGCTGAGCACGTCATACATTCCTGTGATTCCAGCATTTGAGAGGTTAGGTCAGGAGGATTGAGACTTCAAGGCCTATATATCAAGTTCAAGATTGACCTGGGTTACATAATAAGGCTGTATCTCACAGACAAAGTTAAAACAAAAGATAAAGCTATTTTTTCTTCTTTTGTGTATTTTATACATTCTTGACTTTTAAAATTAATTTGCTATTTTATATCATAAGAAAATTAAAGTTGTGTATTATTGGCATGAATCTTGCTACCCATGGATGTTCTGTGCAATGCCAGTTTATAAAAGCACTTGTCTGTGGAATCATAAAAAATCATACAATTGAACCTCATAGCTCATGCACGCATGCGTCATTGATTTCTACTAGAACAGGGACGAGGTTGTACAAAGCAGACATTTTATGTAGCCTCTGTGTAGGCACCCTTTACTTGCATATTTTACACATTGGTTTTCCACAGGCTTCTTGATGAACAAGGGAAGGAGAAGGAACTTTCCTTTTGTGTCATCATTTTCAGCATAAGTAAGTGGTTGACTAACAGAGAGAAGGAACAAAAGTAAGAAAGGATATGATAGGGTTGCCAGGCCATTTGTATTAGTTAGGACAGTATTGTTTTCTTTCTGGATTTGAAGCAATTTCTGGTCCAAAAGAAGAGTGTGGCCTGTTGAAACTGTCTATATATCTACTTACTTACCCACATGATGCCTTTACCTTGTGCTTGCACTGAGCTCTGTGTGTGTGTGTGTGTGTGTGTGTGTGTGTGTGTGTGTGTGTTGGTACCAGGACTTGAACTGACAGATTCACACTCTTGTTTAGCTTTTTCGCTCAAGGCTGGGCTTCTACCACTTGAGCCACACCTCCAATTATGGCTTTTGGCTGATTGATTGGAGACAGGAGTCTCTCAGATGTATCTGCCTGGGCTGGCTTGGAACCAGGATCCTCAGGTGTTAGCCTCCTCAAGAGCTAAGATTACAGTGTGAGCCACTGGTATCTGGCCTTATCTTGAGATCTGATGAACACTCCTCTATCTTGAGTCTACTGTAGTTCTGTGTTCATAGGGTTTTGTGAATATGTATGTGAACAGGACTGCAAAGAACAATATCATGTGTACCTCCTCATATACATGTTGCTCTGTCCAGTCAGTTTCCACTTACAAATGCTAGTTCAATGACTGAATGATCAAGAAGTCCAAGAAGGCAACAAACAACAGAACATTAAAGCAAGTACAGGACCCTTTTGGGTATGGGGTCCTATGCAGTTACATAAGTGACCCACTTTTGAAGCAAGCTAGTAGTGAAATACTAAGATGATTGAGTGGGTACATCAAAAGTGAGTGAAATAGGGTGTTGACTGGAGGAGAAGTTGTCAAAAACAGAGTACAGGGTAAAAACTGATTTCAGTAAGCAAAAAGCAAAGGGTAAGAATGAATTACAAATGCTTAACGCAGTAGTGAAACAGAATTCTGGGGCTAAAGACACAGGGTAACCTGGTAGCCAGAGATGAAATTCAGGGTAAGGGTTGAATCAAGGAGCAAGAAAAACAGGCACCGTGCTAAGGTGCTTAGATGAAATCCTGAACTGGATAGGAGAGTTTGGCCAAGCCATTGTTGATCTAGGACAATTCCTTGTGCAGAACACTGTAAAAGAAACCCTTCTTAAACATTCTGTAAATGTAACTTCCAAGCCCATTTTCCAGGTATGGGCGTGAAAATGGAAACTTGTAGGATGCTGGTATACTGGGAAGAACAAGCTGAATTTAGTAATGGGCTGAGTTTCTAAAGTAGATCCTGCAGCTCCTTAGTCCATCTCCAAGGGAAATGAATTGAATGGCTTGTAGCCAGAAACTTCAGGACATCTTGAAATCTGACTCTCTACAGGCCCAAACCTGAGCATTCCCCGTCCAAGATGCAAGACTCAGCTGCTATGCCAACAGGAAGAAACACCATCATGAGGAGAAGTCAAGCCCCTCTGAAGGTCACAGGTTGGCTGTGATCTCCAGATGGAAAGTTCTGTCCTGCTATTCTACTCATTCACCACCAGATTGTGCCTACTATATACAACCAAGATAAAAAACTGAACATTTCAAACAACCAAGCAGAGATTTCCTAATTCCCTTTAGAGAGAATCAGGTATCCATGTTTTTTTTGTTTGTTTGTTTCTTTTTTACCAATCCTGGGCCTTGGACTCAGGGGCCTGAGCACCTTCCCTGGCTTCCTTTTGCTCAAGGCTAGCACTCTGCCACTTGAGCCACAGCGCCACTTCTGGCCGTTTTCTGTATATGTGGTGCTGGGGAATCGAACCCAGGGCCTCATGTATACGAGGCAGGCACTCTTGCCACTAGGCCATATCCCCAGCCCCAGGTATCCATGTTTGAAACAGCATTTTTTCCCATTTTTCACCCAAATAATGAGGGTGACTCATTCCCACCCATAAGGCAGCAACTACATGCTCTAGCTCAAACAGTGGCACAAGTCAGAAAAACATGAGAGGTGATGAGAGGATTTGAATGGAAAGATTTGAGCCTTCCTGCGTTGCCTTGAATTTGCTCATTATCAATGTGGAGCTCATTACCCAACCCTTGTACTTATCTATAGCTTTAGATCAGCACTGACATGAAGTGCATCCACAGGACCCTGAACCAATATTTCTCAATATGTTTTGAAAAAGGAAGCAGCATGTTAACTGCCAAGGAGAGTCAACTTGAGCTAGAAGAATACCAGATTGGACTGGATCCAAGTAGACCTTCCCATCTCTTCATCTTTATTGCAAAATAACTTGTAACAAACAGAGGGGCTGAGGGGCAAGCTCTGTGGTAGAGTGCATGCTTAGTATACCTAGGGCCCTAGGTTTGGGTCTCCAGCATCACAGGAAAATAAGTAAGTAGGCCCTCAAGTGACAGATCGTGTTTGCATGGAGGAAACTTTGAGGGCAAATGTTTCCTTTCTACTGTGTTTCTATGTGGAAAGAACAAAACTGTGAAGAGGGCTCAAGTAGCTAACCCAAGACTAACCTAAAAACAGAATTATGTTTCCACCTTAAACAGGTCTATGAATTTCCTTGTCAACATTACCCACTCATCATGTAGCCTCAGCCACACATTTCTAACCACAGGAATGCTCAACACCACTTTTGATGACTACCACAACCAAAACAACTACAACAACCATAATAGTTATAGTAATGACAGAAAACATCACTATGCTGAGCTCAGTTCCTGCTACACAGTAGATACTCCACAAAATCTTTGAAATGACTGAAAATGCCTGCCATAGAATTTGTCCTTGGTTAAGGAACTAATAAACTTAGTCATTCAATGAACACTTACTAAACACAAACTGTATTCTAGACCTTGAGTTTGAGAGGTAGATATAGAGCAATAAACCTGAAGGGCAATGTCCTGGCCTTCAAAGAACATATATGGATATCATTTCCTTTGATCTATACAACTTTGTGAGTTTCAAGAGTTAAGTCATTTGGCCACGGTCACAGGGGGAAGAATATGTGGAAAACTGGGATTTCTTAGCCACCAGGTCTGTAACTCCAAAGGCTACCATTTTAGTGGCTCACAGACTCAGTTGCTTAGAAACTAAAATTAGCCTCCTTGAAATTTTTATCAATCTATCCATGTTCTTCCTTTCAAGCAACACTGGATACAACTCATCATTGTCTTAAGGATAAGCCTTGACATTTTTAGAGCAACACACCCATCCTGCTGTTGCGTCTCCTGGTGTTTAAGCATCCCTTTTTACCATGCTTGTGCTATACAGAATTGGAATCCCCATGTCATGACCATCCTAGGAGAAGAAGACTGGAGGTCCCATGTTCAGAGGTCAGAGCATAATTTCCCAAGGTCACTGGAAAATCGCCATGAAATTGTGTGGATAGAGGGGAGTGAAGAGCCTGAAAGCCAAAAAAAATTTTTTTTTTTCGGTCAGTCCTGGGCCTTGGACTCAGGGCTTGAGCACTGTCCCTGGCTTCTTTTCACTCAAGGCTAGCACTCTGCCGCTTGAGCCACAGCGCCACTTCTGGCCATTTTCTGTATATGTGGTGCTGGGGAATTGAACCCAGGGCCTCATGTATACGAGGCAAGCGCTCTTGCCACTAGGCCATATCCCCAGCCCTGAAAGCCAAAATTTTTGATGATCATAGAAGATGCAGAAGCCTCAACCATACCTCCTCCTTCTTGCTCCCCGGTACATAGCTTCCATTAAGGCATCTTAACTGTGTGACTCACATCTGTTATCCAAGCTATTCAAGAGGCTCAGATCTGATAAACATGATTTGAAGCCAGCCCAGCAAGAGAAAGTCTGGGAGATTCTTAACCCCATTAAACTACAAAAGAAAACAGCCTGATGTGGTGCAATGGCTCAAGTGCTAGAGTGATAGTCTTGAGCAAAACCCAGGCCCTAAGCTCAAAACCCAGAAATGGCAAAGGAAGAAAGCAAAGAAAGAAGGGAGAAGGAAGGAAGGAATAAAGGTTGGGAAAGAAGGAAGGAATGATGGAAGGAAGGAAAGAAAAAAGAAAGAAAGAAAGGGAGGAAGGGGGAGGGAGAGAAGGAAGGAAGGGAAAGAAAAAATTTCAAGTGGAAGAATGAAGCACAAGAGCTTATTTCAGCCACTAAAGAAGTCACGTGGTTGGAAAAATGTAATGGATATGTTCTTTGAAGGCTCCTTAGTTCCTCTCAGGCACCTGTTTTATTTATAGGGATATAGTAGAAGTTGTTTCTGGAGTTCAGCCGCACTACAGGAGAAGCCTAATGAGTTCACACTTCCCTCAGCTTCTCCACTCCAGGTAGGAAATGCCATCTGAGGTTAGATCAGATCTTGATCACTTACCTTGTTTTGCAGCCACCAACAGTGATAAAAAAAACCTCTCTCCCCCTTTTGTTCACATCTGTTTGTTCACCTGCTTCCCATATTCCTTCAGCACCATTTTTGCTGCATCCCTTTTTGGTCACCTCCCATGAACCTGCCTGTCTCATCGCACCTATCACCAGATTTACATTTTCTACCATTATGCTAGGTATATGTCCTCATGTCACTTAATTTAATCACCTTTTGTTTTTCTTTCATAATCCAGGGTGGGGAATAACATTACTCCTTTGGTTCAATGGAATGTAGAAGTTTATAAAGGTTGGAACTACGTGAAAGTTAATGGAGAAATAGGTGGGAAACCAAGATTTACTAAATAAAATCTGAGTTCGGTTATGCCACGCTGCTCCTCTGGTTCACTAGGACTCATGTGTGCTATTCATTTCTTCCTCAATTTTCTGTCTCTTCCATCTCACCTCATTGGTATTCATAGGGACATAGACCTCCCCATAAAGAGAAAAACTTACTCAAGTTTCCAATGTTCTCATGGTTCCATGACCTGGCAGGGAGCAATCCAGGAGGGAAACAAACAGATTTGACTTGGTACAAGGAAAACACTCAGAATGGACCCATAGTCCCAGCCTTTGGCCAAGAGGAGTCATGCTCTGAAATTCTCAACCATGGCCAGCAACTCTTCCCTGAAACTCAAGCCCACCCCAGGCTGTTTCTAAAAAGGTTTAACAATTTTCCTACCCAGGAGGACTTCCCAGCTTAATAGAGCCAGTATTGCCAGGTTTCTGATATTTTTGTAACTGACTGCTTGGTCAAAATCAAACACTGAATTTTGGAAGACGAGAACAGGAAGAGGTAATACTTGATGCTATCCGTTTAGACACCAAGGAGCACATGACACTTTAGGCAGGCTTTCTCTTTCCCACAATTCTCTCAGAAACTCCATTCATTTCTAGCATCCTGGGAAGCAATGAAGTGCCTCTCTTGTTAGCCCAAGTTTGCAAAGGGTGCCTTGGATAGCTCAGCTGAGATAGTTCTAAGAATGTTTCTCTGCACATATGAGTATACTGGAGTAAAAGAGAGGTGTTTCCTTCCCCTAATCCAGAGACAAAGGCAAGAGAAGGAGGGTGGCTAGAGGCTCTTCAAAATCCTAGATGGTTCAATGCTCCTGAAAGGGGACTTGGAGAGCCAGTGCCCAGAGAATCTGAGAGATTGTACTTGGCCAAAGCTACAGAGCAAGTTAGTAACAGAGGCTGTGACAAAACTCTGGTCTTCACTTGCCCTCACTCCATGTTTTGAGAACAGACTTAGATTAGGTCTGGCTGTGAAAGGCCACCTTCTGTGACCAGTACATAGAAGAAGAAAGAGTAAGCTTCCTTCTGAGTCCTTTTGCTGCTCTCTCTGAGCTACAAGTAAGTAGTAAACATTTCCTAGACTCAGGGGCTGGTAAGAATCCTAGATGCTGAGCATGCACACCTTCCTTTCCAAGCACTAAGACATATCACTTATGTTCAGGGAAAGTACATATCACAAAATTGAAACCAGCCATCTTTCCTGCTTCACCACCAGTTGCAAAGCATCACTAGTGTGTGACAGAGTTCACGGGGGATGTCCCCTTTACTTTCACTCACATTGCCAGGATTTAGCTGTGGGTGTGTGGACTGGCATGTGAGGGCTGAGAGTGAAGGGGTCCTAGCATGAGATCTAAGAGAAAATGTAGTTGTAGGATCATTTGATTTGATCTTCTTGGTGTTCCTTCTGTAATTGTGTGTTTACTTATTGAGATTAAACTAGAGTGGTGATCCTTTTTAGATCTCTCTATTCTGTTTTGTGTTGTTTCATTTGAATTTAACATGACAGTGAAAATGATTGATAATTTTCTGCATCCAGAAAGGACCCTTCATATGAAGTCCACCACACCCAGCTTAGGACACTACTAATCTCGTCATTTAATTCCATAGGATCACTTGCACTACCCGAGAACTTCTTCCCAATAAAATCATGTGTAAGGACTCACTCCAGTTGTTCTACAACAAGGTTTCTTAGTCATGCTGTCCAGTATTACATTCCATCAATAGCCTCAAACTTGGTTCCATTCTTTTTTAAATCACAGCTTTATTTTTTTTTGTTTGGTTTTGGGTTTTTTTGCCAGTCTTGGAGCTTGAACTCAGAGCCTGAGCACTGTCCCTGGCTCAAGGCTAGCACTCTGCCACTTGAGCTACAGCGCCACTTCTGGCTTTTTCTATATATGTGGTGCTGAGGAATTGAACCCAGGGCTTCATGTATACAAGACAAGCACTGTACCACTAGGCCATAGTCCCAGCCCCTTGGTTCCATTTTTATAAATACTATTTGTCCCCTAAACTGAAAGGAGGAGCATCCACATGCCTATTGTTGTTCAGGGTTTCTGTCTTCCATACTCAATCTTTATTGAATCATAAAATAAACAATCACTTTCTCTTGTGGCTTTTTGAAAAGAATTCCTCTCGCATGAAGTTGCACTAAACTCATATAAGTGTCCCTTCACTTGGTGAATTCCCTCCAGCCCTAGGATTTTCAGATTGAGTCTATACCCCTTTCCAAATAGCTCCCATGGCTACTTTCTGCCCCAGGCTCTCCCCTCCACTCTACATCACTGAGGAGCCCAGCATTGTTATGTCATAGACTAACCCCAACCCTTACACCTCAGGAGCTGCTGAAAGCCTTCAGCCTCAGTCTGCACTGCTCCTGGCCAGCCTGATGGGACTCTTGATGTCCTAGGGATAGTCTAGCCTGCCTGACATCTGACTGCACTTGCTTTGGCCCAGAACTCCCTTCCTCATGAGGTCATCCTGGGCCCAGGGCCTTCTGCCTGGAGCTCTCTGCCTGTTCTCTGGACTCTCCTGTCCCCTGCCTTCTGCTCCAATGACCCACCCGGGTGGCGCTTCACTTCCTCTGAGGTTGTCATCCTCAGGAAAGTGCCCCATAGCAAGGGCAGAAGCAAGATACCAGACCAGCTCTCCTACAGCATGCGCTATCGGGGTCAAAGACACGTGCTGCATATGAAACGCAAGAAGAACTTGCTGCCCAGACATTTACCTGTCATTACTGACAATGACCAAGGAGGCATGCAGGAGGACTATCCCTTTATCCCTGGAGACTGTTACTACTACAGCTACCTAGAAGAGGTTCGTGGATCGCTGGCTACACTGGACACCTGCCATGGAGGTCTGCGTGGAAGGATACAGGTGGATGACTTCACCTATGAAATCAAACCGTTGGAGACCTCTTCGAAATTTGAGCATGTGATTTCTATGCTCGTGGCAGAAGAGAGAGGAGAGGCCATCCAAAGGTGTGACATTGGAGAGGAAGAAATAAAACCGGTAGTTGAAGACCTCCCACTGGCAGAAAGTCCAAAGCAGGCACCTATTACTTGTGGCAGAGACATCCAAAAGACACACGAATACAGTAAATCCTTTCTAATTCCTACATCAAATACTTCAATAATCAGACCCTTGTGCTGCAGCATGTAATGATTATAAACAGCATTTTAGACTCCATTTACAAACCAACTGGTTTTCATATGCGTGTGCGTTATGTGATGCTATGGGAATAAAAAGATGCTCTCAATTTGCATATACACCCCTTGCAAGCACAGAAGTTCATAAATGACTTTGGGAGGTGGATGATGAATGTATGGAGAAACAGAATTAGCATGAGTGTTGCAGTGCTTATATCAGGACATCTGATTGGAAGCAGGGATCATTATAGTTTTCAGGCATCCATGTGCAACCCGAAGGACTCGGGATTGTTTGTGGGTGCAAGCAGGTTTCATGTATTTTTGGCTGCGACTCTGGTTGCATATACTGTAGGTCATCAATATAACATGCCCCACAGCAACACTTATTGTGTATGTTTTCTTTTTTTTCTTTTTTTTTTTTTTTTTTTTGGCCAGTCCTGGGCCTTGGACTCAGGGCCTGAGCACTGTCCCTGGCTTCTTCCCGCTCAAGGCTAGCACTCCGCCACCTGAGCCACAGCGCTGCTTCTGGCCGTTTTCTGTATATGTGGTGCTGGGGAATCGAACCTAGGGCCTCGTGTATCCGAGGCAGGCACTCTTGCCACTAAGCTATATCCCCAGCCCTATTGTGTATGTTTTCGAAGGATCCATTGTGTCATGACTCCTGTGCCCCATCATCAAGATTCATTTAGCAATTGTTCTTTCCCTGCAACACATGCATGGATTCTTAAATGGGACACCTGCATGTGGGAGCTGAATGTGCCCTATGAAAGTTTTCGTTATGTAGCTCCCCGTTGTGGAGACAAGATCATAAATCAACTGGAGGACTGTGACTGCGGTTCCTTCAAAGAATGCGCCAGTGATAAGTGTTGTGGGATGGATTATGTCAGTTACGCATGTTACATAGTTCATGGATTTGGCAATATTAGAGGAAACTAGATATGTATTAAGAAATTCAACTAGATTTTGAGCTCAGGAAAGAACTGTATAAGACACAAGAAAAATATCACCTTGAGCATGGATAACTGCCACCTAGTAAATGAGCAGAGGTATAACCTCCAAGTTCTGGAAAATGGCAGGAAAGAAGATCAGGATTTTCATGTCTATTCAAGGAACTGAAGGTTCTGATACACGCTCTTCTTGGTCCAAAGCACAGCAAGCTTGGGAATTTGTCTAAATTTTCCCATGGGAGGGGTACACATTTTTTTCTACCTATCATCTGTTGATGGGCTCCTAGTCTGGTTTCATAATTTGGCTATTTTGAATAGTGTCATGACAGTAATGACCTAGGAATGAATAAATGCATGGAGGCACAGTGAAGGGCGACAAAAGTTTTTGTCTGCAACTGCCTCATGCTGGGCTACTTTAGAACTAGGAGCAGCTGCAACCTCCAAGGGCATGAGGATTTTCTTTTCCTCCTTCCTCCTTCCCTCTCCACAGGCCTCTCCACAGGCTGAACCCTCCTCAGGTGGACCCCATCATGGACACCTAAGTTCCTTCACCAGCCTCTAGGCCTCTCTACTGACCTGTGGCCCTGTTGCCTGGCTTCTAGTCCTCTCAGGAGGCATTTAATCCTCTCCACAGGCCTCTCTGTAGAGCTCTAGGCCTCACTGAAGAACTCTAGGCCTCTCCACAGGCCTCTCTGCAAAACTCTAGGCCTCTCCACAGGCCTCTCTGCAGAACTCTAGGCCTCTCCACAGGCCTCTCCCCAGGTTCAGGCTCTGCTCTCCAACACAGGGAGCCTCTTTTGGCCTTTTCTGGCATGGGTTTCTTTCTAACACATTCTCCAGAACAAGTAGTGTCAATATATCTGGGTCCCTGTCCCCCCAGCCACTCATTCAACCACCCTTTAACGACCCGCCTCCAAGGGGTAGTGGGTGACAACACTACAGGGCAGACTTCTGGCCACTCTTATTCTCACAATGACTGAGCCATATGCATGGGTTTTTGGGTAGCACTACTACCAGTGATTCTTTGGGGATATATATACACTAGTGTCATGACTAAATCACAGGGAAGTCCCATTGTAATTCTGGAAGAAACTCCATGCTCATAGTGGATGGTCTACTTTACACTATTATCAGTAGTTAATAAAGGGTCCAGTTTTTGTTCAATAATTACTTGGCATTTGTTATACTGTTCCTTTTAGGTAGGCATTCAGATAGAGGTGATATGGAGTCTCATTGCAGTTTTGATTTACACTTCCCTGAGAGGTAAGTATAATGAATATGTTTTTTAGAAAAATTAAAAATATTTTCTTGAGCCAGAAAGTACTGGCCCACCAGGACTGCAGGTCAGGATCTCAAGATGCAGCTTAATGAATATTTTGAATTGTTGGTATTTGTACTTTGATAAGGAAGAATGTCTGTTCAGTACAATTACCCTTTTATTGATTGTGATATTGGCTTTCCGTTGATAAATTTCTGAGTTTTAAACAATATATCCTAATATTAATTTCTAGTCAGATGTGTATCTCCCAAATATGTTCACCCATCCTATAGGATCTCTCTGTTGATAACATTGTTGGTTAATACATATTTTGTATTACATACATTCACTATACACACATATATGTGTGTGTAAATGTATGTACATAATTGTCTATGTTTGTTAAGTTTCTCTATGTTCAGTTCAAATGAGCACTAGACAGTACCAATGACCCAGAGAATCAGTGATCACCTTAACTACAACTTTTAAAGTTACAACTGGCTTCCAGGTGAATCCCTTTTGATACATATGGAATTCATCTGGCTGCCACTTTGTGTATTCAGCCTTATATTGTAGCGCTCCTCAGAGACAATGCCCCAGCCAAAATGATATCTGCTTTTCTTCTCTCCTAGTCCATGGTCACAAGATGGTAAATGTTCCAATGGTAACAGCAGTTTTCAATTTCAGAGCAGTCGTTGTGTACCTTAATTTTTGGAAATGGATACCCACAACTCTAAGAACAATCTCTTGTAGGGACAGGAAGCAGAAAAACCAGGGGAAGGGAGCCACACGAATTCCCGCATTATTTCTTGTTGCCATATATTCTTCCTATTTGATAATTGACAGAATCTATATAGAACATGCTCACTGCATCCTGAAGGATGGCATACATAGCTTTGAAAGTGATGTTTCTAGATTGGTGCTGGTGGCTCAAGACTAATCCTACCTACTCAGGAGGGTGAGATTCCATGATTGGGGTTCAAAGTCAGCCTAAGCAAAAAGTCCTTGAGATTCTTATCTCTAGGCAGCCACCAGAAAACCAGAGGTGGTATGGTGACTCATAGTGGTAGAACACTTGCTTTAAACCAAAAGAGGTCAGGAACAGCACCCAGACCCAGAGTTCATGAACCCCCAACCTCAAATAGAACAAAACGGAACATATTGTTCCTCTGCTGGCATTCTAACACTCTGATGTATCAAGCATGTCAGACCCTATGATTTGAGAGGAAAATCGGCACCTAACATACACTAGACATTTTAGGATACTTGCTCCTTGGAATCATTTTACTCAAGGCATTTGTTCAAAAATGCACGTCATCTATTTACTTCAGAGTACCACAAGTCTGTACTAAAATTCAATGTTGCTTGTTTTCCTACTTTCAATACATCCATAGAAAGAAAGATAAAGATCAAAACTTTATGGGACAAATGATGGTTTATCTTAGCACCACAGCTTGGTCCCATAGCAAGGTTACTTACTTCTTTGGTCTCAACTCAGTGCAGACCATCTTCGTTATCAATCAACATATAGGTAGCATATTCTTTTATGATTATGGTATGTTTGCTTTAAGAGTTCATAGAGGTGAATAGAAAATATTGCCTCCATCTCTCGGGCAACACTTCCTATATACCTCTGTGGGCTCCAAATATCCCACAATGTCTGTGATCACTGAATGCCTAAAAATGCCAATAAAATGGCTGTCTCTGAGTCATTTTCACCTCTGAATACATGTCATTTCATGATTTTCTCCATGAACTACCAAGTCACACTACTCCTGCCTCATCAGCATGGAAAACTATCAATAGAATCACTGTGACTTCAGTCTGTGGCTTTCTTTAGGGGACATCATATCATTTCTTTAGGGGACATCATACCAAAGACAGGTGAGTTAATCTAATGCTGGATGAAAACCTTTGAAGAAGAACGTGCCTGCTCCAGGAAATGGAAACAAGATTTGTTCCTTCTTTGCTGTTTTTCTTTCTTTTTCTTTTTGTCTAGTTTGTTCATTTTTCTGTCTCTGGGAGGGCAATGGAGGCACCAAAATGGAGGGGCAAAGGGGGAATAAGTGCCACAGTGGTACTCACTAGATACTATCCTTTAGGTTTAAACTTACCTGTACAACTTGGGCATGGGGATGGAAAGAAAAACTGGGAGAGAACAAGGGAAGTGTTGACAGTGTCCAAAAAAGAAATCAACTCTTTACTTACTTATACAACTAAGGACTCTGCACATCACCTTTTAATGACAATTTTTAAGCTGGACGTGGAGCTGTGGCTCAAGTAGTAGAGACCTAGCCTTAAGCAAAATAGTCAGGGGCAGTACCTAGTCACAGATTTCAAGCTCCAGGACCATTGGAAATAAATAGATAAATAAACAAATAAGTAAAATGTGTGTCTGAAAAATGTGTGTGTCTCAGACTGACATAATAAAACTTGGGGCAGAAATCTATAACAAGATACCAGGAAAAGTATGAAAATGGCTCTACAAAAATTGCTAATTTCTAATCTAATTTAATTCCAAGAAAGGCAAGACCCAACTCAAACCAACAAAATTAAAGATGAAAAAGTAAATATAATTACCAATGAAAGCCAAAAGATCCTGAGCAAATATTTAAAGGAATTATTTTCAAATAAGCTAGAAAATCCTGAGGAATGAATCAATTACTAGATGCACATGAGTCGCCAAACTGACTAAGGTGATATAAAGCAATTCAACAGAGCTATAACCAGCAATGAGATAGAAGCAGTCTCTCAACCAAGAAAAGCCCAGGAAAGATGGATCCACAATCAAATTCTTTAGATGATCAAAGAGCAACTATTACCAATAATCCTGAAACGATTCCATGAAATAAAAAAGGCACACGATTGAACGCATCCTGTTTAGTAATTGAGAAACAACTAGAGTGGTGAGCCTATTTAGGTCTCTGTTTCTATTACACTTTGTGATGAGTTTGCTGTTGAAATCACCATGTCAGTGAAAATGGTTGATTGTTTCCTGCATACAGAAGGGACCCTTCATGCCTTATTCTACCAAACCCACCTTAGGGCACTACCAATCTTACCATTATTAATTCCATAGAATTGTTTGAAGTACCCTAAAACTTCCTCCAAATAAAATCATGCATAAATACTCACTTCATTTGGCCCATGTACTTTCTCTACAAATAATATCTGTGAGAATCAGCCCTGCACTTTACTCTATTAGGATGTTTTCATGTTAAAAGGGAAGAACATCTCAAGGACCTTGGCTACATGATTTTGTCTAAGTATTCCCTGTTAAAGTCTAGGTTCATAGGATGCAGTTGATACATGTTGGAATAAAGGCAGGATTAAGCACTTCTGCACATTTGCAGATGTGTGTGTGAGTATAAGTTCTTAGGACTGAAATTGATTCTGTCATAGGGTAGGTCAGGCTGAACATGAAAAGCAACTTTTGTTCTACAACAAGGTTTCTTTTTCGTGCTCTTTAGTATTCTATTCTTCCAATAGCCTCAAACTTGGTTCAACTTCTCTAAATAATATTTATCCCCTAAACTTTCCTGAAAGGAGGAGCATCCACAGGCCCATTGTTGCTGAGGGTTTTTCTTCCAACTCAAACTTTATTGAACTAAAAAATAAACAATCACTTTCTCTTGTGGCTTTTTGAAAAGAGTTCCTCTCGCATGAAGTTGCACTAAACTCATATAAGTGTCCCTTCACTTGGTGAATTCCCTCAAGCCCTAGGATTTTCAGATTGAGTCTATACCCCTTTCCAAATAGCTCCCTTGGCTACTTTCTGCCCCAGGTTCCTCCCTGCACTCTACATCACTGAGGAGCCCAGCATTGTTATGTCATAGACTAACCCCAACCCTTACACCTCAGGAGCTGCTGAAAGCCTTCAGCCTCAGTCTGCACTGCTCCTGGCCAGCCTGATGGGACTCTTGATGTCCTAGGGATAGTCTAGCCTGCCTGACATCTGACTGCACTTGCTTTGGCCCAGAACTCCCTTCCTCATGAGGTCATCCTGGGCCCAGGGCCTTCTGCCTGGAGCTCTCTGTCTGCCTGTTCTCTGGACTCTCCTGTCCCCTGCCTGCTGCTCCAATGGCCCACCTGGGTGGCGCTTCACTTCCTCTGAGGTTGTCATCCCCAGGAAGGTGCCCCATAGCAAGGGCAGAAGCAAGATACCAGACCAGCTCTCCTACAGCATGCGCTTCCGGGGTCAAAAACACGTGCTGCATATGAAACGCAAGAAGAACTTGCTGCCCAGACATTTACCTGTCATTACTGACAATGACCAAGGAGGCATGCAGGAGGACTATCCCTTTATCCCTGGAGACTGTTACTACTACAGCTACCTAGAAGGAGTTTCTGGATCGCTAGCCACACTGGACACCTGCCATGGAGGTCTGCGTGGAAGGATACAGGTGGATGACTTCACCTATGAAATCAAACCGTTGGAGACCTCTTCGAAATTTGAGCATGTGATTTCTATGCTCGTGGCAGAAGAGAGAGGAGAGGCCAGCCAAAGGTGTGACATTGGAGAGGAAGAAATAAAACCGGTAGTTGAAGACCTCCCACTGGCAGAAAGTCCTAGAGCAGGCACCTATTACTTGTGGCGGAGACATCCAAAAGACACGCGAATACAGTACATCCTTTCTAATTCCTACATCAAATACTTCAATAATCGGACCCTTGTACTGCAGCATGTAATGATTGTAAACAGCATTATCGACTCCATCTACAAACCAGCTGGTTTTAATATCCGTGTGCGTTTCGTGTTGCTCTGGGAAAATGCGGATCTTCTCTCTTTCAACATACCCGAACCATTTGACTTTGTAAAGAACTTTGGGAGATGGATTGGTCGAATGTGGTATACCAAAGTTCCTCACAGCGTTGCAGCGTTTTTATCAGGAGAACTGATTAGAGGACGTAATCATTATACTACCCAGGGAGGAATGTGCTCCAGGGACTGGACGGCATTTTTCGTGGTTGCAAGAAGGTTTCATGTATTTTTGGTTTCGTCCCTGGCAGCACATACATTAGCTCATCTATTTAATGGATATCACGACTCACCTCATTGTATGTGTTTTCGAAGAACCCATTGTGTCATGACTCCTGTGCCCAATCTTCAAGATTCATTTAGCAATTGTTCCTTTGAGGCATTACGCCACTGGGTTCTTAAATGGGACACTTGCATGTGGGAGCCGAATGTGCCCTATGAAAGTTACCATTATATAGCTCCTCGTTGTGGAGACAAGATCATAGGTCAAATGGAGGACTGTGACTGCGGTTCCTTCAAAGAATGCGCCAGTGATAAGTGTTGTGGGACGGACTGCTTCTTCACGAAGGGCACCCAGTGTGATTCGGGAGACTGCTGCCAGGACTGTAAATTCATTCCTGCTGGAACTGTTTGCAGAGACATAGTGGGTATTTGTGATCTGAAAGAATACTGTCCTGGAAATTCAGAGAAGTGCCCAAATGACACTTATATCCAGGATGGAACCCCATGTTCCCCAAAAGCTGTTTGTGTGGGAGGAAACTGCACTGACCGTGAGTTGCAGTGCCAAGCCCTTTTTGGACCCAACATAAAAGAGGCTTCAGCAGAATGCTATAAACAATTGAATAAGATTGGGGACCGATTTGGAAACTGTGGGTTGATTTCTCAACGAGGGGGACCTCTGCTTTTGCAGTGTTCAGAGGAAAACTTCATGTGTGGCATGCTGCACTGCAGTGGTGTTTCTGCTCTTCCAGGAGGAGGGGAGCACACTACTTTTCATGACCTAACCGTGCAATATGAGAAAGAAGAGCACCATTGCTTCGGATATGATGTACACTTAGGCACAGAGCAGCCAGAAATGGGTATGGTAGTGGATGGTGCAATGTGTGGTGCCGGAAAATACTGTTTGAAGAGAAATTGTACTTCTTTTGCAGATTTGAGTTTTGACTGTGATGTGAAAAGATGCAATTACAAAGGGGTGTGCAACAACAACCACAAATGTCACTGTATGCCTGGCTGGAAACCACCGACATGTGAAGAGAAAGGACAGGGAGGTAGTGAAGATAGTGGCCCACCAACTGGCAAACAACATCGTCTTCAAACCTACATACATGTGGGTATGCACAAAGTTGTCCCTGTTGTATTAAGTCGCTTAGTTCTGTTTCTGCTTTCCATTATTGGTGGTGGAATCCCAGCTGTAGTAGCAGGTAGCAGACGCAGAAAATAAACGTGTGAATATTCTCAGAACCCATTCTGTGGATTTATGTACCCATACTGTAACTTTCTGGACAGAATAGCCCCTGATTCCTGTGACAATTGCATCATCTATTCAATCTGAGGTGTCATCTTGAAATAAAATCACTGTGGGATTAAACATGGGTCTTCTTCAGATGTACTCTTTCTTCTTTCTTTCTCTACCCCCTTTGCTCCCTCCCTCCTTTCCTTATTTCCTTCACCACTGGATATGAAACCAGGGCCTGGTTATGCCAGGCCCCTACTCTACTACAGAACACTTTCCACATTTGTAATACTCCCACACATAAAATAGGAACTTGAAGATTCACTAGCAAGTTGGCTTGTGTATATTTAAAGTGTGAGTTTTAAGTTTCTCTGAATGTCCTGCATTGTACTTCATTGCATTAATTTCCACTCGTTTTAATTGTCACAAAGTGCTTCCAACTCAAATGAACTAGATTTTTTTTGTTATTTGTCCATTTTGCTTTGAGTGTCAAACATATACATAAAAAGTGACATTTGCCAATATGCCTTGTGGACAATAAGAAACTTTTCATTACTTTTTCCTTTTTTTTTTTGCCACTACTGGGTTTCGAACTCACAGCCTTGTACCTTGGTAGGCTGACAATCTGCAACTGAGCCATACCTCTTCTCTGTATTAATCTTTTGTGTTACAGCCATGTAGAAAGTCTCAATCTTTTAGAATTTCAAGGACTATATTCAACAATTGGAGATGATTCGACCACTCTGGAAATAGTCATATTTGATGATAGCACCAAAAGAAAAGTCTACTATGTTTTGGCTACATGCTAGTTTCTGTGTAATTATTTTGTTATTCTTGTGCAAAATCTAGAATGTTGCATGCATAATTTAATTGATTAATTTTATTAGACCATCACTTAATGAACAGTGGCCTGTAATAGAACACTTTTTAAGGCTTGGGATGTTTCAAGTCATAGGTTTCAATGCATAGAATCTCAGAATTGCCTCTGCATAACTTGGATATAAATTAGGGAGTAGCTGACTATAGGACCTTCACAGAGGCAATGTTGAAGTGAAAGGAAGCAGGCAGAATTACTATGAGAGTGGGCAGAGAGGAAGGTGTAGTAAGTAATAAGGGTTGTATTCTTTGTGCTGGGTTTTATGGTTTATACCTATAACTGCATCTGTGGGATTACAGTCTACAAGTGGCCTGTGTGAAGAATAAATGATTCAATCTGAAAACTGAAGCAAAAGGTACTGGGGGATTGAGTCCAATGAGATAGTATTTCAATAGCAATTTTAAGTTCCTCAATTCCAAAATAAAAGCATGAGAATCCTTCTTTCAAAATAATGAAAATCTTTTGCCAAATCTCTTTTCAAACTAAAGCCTCAAGACTGGAATAGCCAGTAAATCAGAGAGAAAGCTTTCAAGACTGTAGAATCAGGGTTGCTACCCATCTTAAAATTTTCCTATACGTTTGGAGATAATAGAGGAGACTAGATCTGTATTAGGAAATTCACTAGATTTTGTGCTCAGGAAAGAACTCTGAAAAACACAAGAAATATACCATCTTGAGCATGAACAACAGTGACCAATAAATAACCAGAGCTATAAGCCTCCATGCTCTGGACTAGGTCAAGAAACTAGAGCAGGATTTGCATGTCCAGTCAAGGGAATGAAAGTTCTCCAATACATGCTTTTCTTGCTCCAACACAAAGCAAGGTTGGGAATTGGAAATTTTTTTTTACCATGGGTCAGGTACACATTTTTTTCTACCTATCATTTCTTGATGGGTTGCTAGGCTGATTTCATAACTTGGCAATTTTGAATAATGCTATGACCAAGAGGTGTGTTTGGGTATCACTGTAGTGATTCTTTGGGGGAATGTATACACTACCATCAGGGCTGGATAAGAGGGAAGTTCCATTTTAGTTCTGGAGAAAACTCCATTCTCATTTTCGTGGTGGCTGGTCTAATTTACATTCTTTTCACTAGTTATTTATGAGTCAGTGTTTTGTCCACTAATTGCTCAGAATTAAATGACACCATAATCAAAATGGGTTAGTAGACATCTATCAAGTATTTCACCCAGTAACTCCATAATATACATTCTCCTCAGCAGTCCATGGAGTTTATCCAAAATAGAACACATTCTAGGACATATAGCAAATACTTTAAAATTTTGAGCAATTTTTTTAAATCAAACAACTCCTTACATTTTATATGACCACAATGGAATTAAACTAGAACTCAACATCGAAAGATACTACAGAAAATATTCAAAATAGGGAGACTGAAAAACACATTGTTTGAATAACATCTGAGTCACTGAAGAAATAAAGGAAAAAATAAAAAGTTTATGAAAATAAAACTACATCCTATCACAACCTCTAGGATACAGTGAAAGCAGTGTTGAGAGGAAAGCTCATAGCTCTGGGAGCCTACAAAAAAACAACAGAAAATTTGAATTAACAAATTTCTGATGCAACTAAAATTTCTACAAAAACAGGAATAAAACAAACCTATAACTACTAGGTGGAGAGGAATACTAAATATCAGGGCAGAAATAAACTGACTTTTTACTATACAAAGAATCGATGAAACAAAAAAGCAGGTTTTTTTGAAAAAACCTGGCCACCCCCAACAAATTTGACAGAGAGCAAGACAGAAGACACAAATCAACAAAATTAGAGAAAGAAAATACCACAATAACTATCAAAGAAATCCAAAAGATTATGAGAAAATAATTTTAACAACCTATATTTCAACTGGTCACCAGTGGCCCATTCCTGTTATCCTAGGTACACAAGAGGCTGGAGTCAAGAGGATCCAGCTTCAAAGCCAGCCCAGGCAGGAAAGTCCATAAGACTCTTACCTCCAATTAACCCTCAAAAAGCTGTAAGCAGAGCTGTCTCTAGGGGTAGAACCCTAGCCCTCAGCCAAAAAGCTCAGAGACAAGGAGGGAGGGAGGGAAGAAAAGCGGGGGGGGGGGGGAAGCAATGCTGGAAGTACCACAAGTCCAAACTTCAAACTTTACTACATTGCTATAGTAACAAAAACAACTAGATACTGGCATAAAAATAGACCTGAAGAATAGACTAAAGGAGCCAGAAATAAATACATGCTTACAGCCAACTGATATTTGAAAAGGAAGCCAAAAACTTTATGTTGAAAAGAGCCTCTTCAACAAATGATGTGTTCAACACCATTTGTTGAAGACATCATTTGTTGTGTGGACATCAATATACATAAGACTGAATCTAGAACCCTGTCATTTTGTACTAAGGTCAACTCAAAATGAATCATAGACCTCAATGTAAGATGAGAAACTTTGAAATATTAAAACTTGGCATATGCAAGAATTCCAAGGGCTCAGAAAAGTGGAGAAAGAATTGACAGAGGTGAGATTGCATCAAGCTAAACATTTTTGCACAGTGAAGTACACAGCTCTTCAGCTAGACAAAAAAGTCTGCAGAATGTGAGGAATTCTTTGCTGTCTATATATATGGCAAGGGCTTAATATCCAAACTATACAAGGAACTCAAGAAACTATACCTCACACTAGTCAATAACCTAATTAATAAATGGGCAGAGGAACTAAACAGAGTTCTCAGAATAAGAAAGAAAAATAGTCAATAAACACATGAATAAATGCTCAACACCTCTTGCCATAAAGAAAATGCAGATCAAAATAGCATCTCCTTCCAGTAAGAATGGTTATCATCTAGAATACAAACAACAAATACTGGAGGGGATGTGGGAGAAAATAGCCCCTATTATACTCCCTACTATACTGTTGGTGGATATGTAAAGTGGTGCAACCACATTGGAAGGTAGTTTGGAGATTCCTCAAAAAACTGAATATAGAACTACTTTATGATGTAGCAACACCACTCTTGGGCACACATCCAGAATATTATTAGCCATATAAGATAATGTGCATATCCATGCTCATTGCTGCATTATTCTCTGTAGTGAAGTAATAGAAACAGCCTAGAGTCCTTACAAAGGACAAATGGGCCCAGAAAATGTCATATAAACATATGCATGCATACACACACACACACACACACACACACACACACACAATTTTGTCAAAGGTTTTTCTATATTGAGATGATCATAGTATTTTTGTTTTCAGTCCTATTAATGTGATGTGTTATATTTATTGATCTTTGTATGTTGAACCCTCCTTGCATCCCTAGGCACTTTGGATCATACACTTGACCACAGAGTATAATTTTTTGATGTTTTGATGAACAGTAATTGTATATAAGTGTGTGTGTATATTTACACATATATAATGGCATGGAATTTTACAAGACCTTCAAGAAAGAAATGGAAGAAGACATAAGAATATAGAAAGATATCCCATGCTCATGAATGGGAACAATCAATCTCATAAAAATGGCCATACTGCCAAATGCAATCCACAGCTTCAATACAATACCTATTAACAATCCAAATGAAATTCATCACAGAATTAGATAAATCAATCAAAAAATTCATATGGGACCATCAAAGGCCCCAAATAGCCAAAGCAAATCTGGGCCAATGATAATAATAAAGCAGTGCTGGAGGTATTACAATTCCAAACCTCAAACTTTACTACAAAACTATAATATCAAAAACAGCTTGTTAGTAGTACAAAAACAGGCCTGAAAAACCAGTGGAATAGACTGGAACACCTAGAAATAAACCCATATATTTACAGGAATCTGTAACTTGATAAGGAGGTTGTAATCTGACAAGGAAAATGAATGTATATGTTGGAAAGAAGATAGCCTTTCAACATACAGTTTGGGAGAATTGGAATCCATATGGAGGAGACTGAAATTGGATTCCTGTCTGACACTGAGCACTTTAAATGGATCAAAGACCTCAATATGAGACCTGAAATCTTTTTTTTTATTTTAAATTTATTTGTTTATTAATTGAACATAAAATTTTTGACAAGGTGTTGTGCAAAAAGGGTACAGTTACATAGTAGGGCAGTGTGTACATTTCTTGTGATATCTTACGTCCTGTTTTTCTATCTCTTCTCTAGGTCAGGTAGACATATATACAATATACAATGTATCAAGAACATATACAGTATCCACGTGGACACACCCAAGAAAGTTCATCTAGGGCTGTAAATGTAATCTCGATATTAGACCATATGTCGACAGTAGTCTTATATGAACATACATACCTAGCTTTTGAGCTATTGTATTCCCCTGAGAGGTCAATTTTTGACCTTTATATGTTGAGTAATTGTTTGGTTTTAGTTACATACTGTTGGGTCGCTGCCCCAATCCTGTGGGGAATACTATTTGACAAGCAGTTGTTGGTTTCACAGACTTGGTCTCTACTGTCTCTCCGTCTCCCTTTGTTAACAGTCATATATCAGGGAGATCATGCCCCTTTGTTTTCTGTGTTCTAGGCTTGTCTCGCTCAACATTATTTGTTCATGTTCTGACCATTTCCCTGCAAATAACAATATTTCACCATTCCTAATCACTATGTAGTATTCCATTGTGTATAAATACTATATTTTTTGGATCCATTCGTCTGTGGAGGGGCATCTGGGTTGTTTCCATATTTTGGCTATTGTGAATTGTGCCGCGATAAACATGGAAGTACAAATGTCTTTTTTTTTTTTTTTTTGGCCAGTCCTGGGCCTTGGACTCAGGGCCTGAGCACTGTCCCTGGCTTCTTCCCGCTCAAGGCTAGCACTCTGCCACTTGAGCCACAGCGCCGCTTCTGGCCGTTTTCTGTATATGTGGTGCTGGGGAATCGAACCTAGGGCCTCGTGTATCCGAGGCAGGCACTCTTGCCACTAGGCTATATCCCCAGCCCTACAAATGTCTTTTTGATATCTTGGGGTTTGCTGTTTAGGATAGATGCCTAGGAGTGGTATGGCTGGGTCATAGGGTAGGTCGATATTGAGCTTTTGAGGAACCTCCATACTGTTCTCCAAAGTGGTTGTACTAATTTGCACTCCCACCAACAATGGAGAAGGGTTCCTCTTCCCCCGCAACCCCTCCAGCATTTGTTGTTGCCTGAGTTCAGAGTATAGGCCATTCTAACTGGAGTGAGGTGGTATCTCAGGGTTGTTTTTATTTGCATTTCCTTTACTAGCAGGGATGTTGAGCATTTCCTCATGTGTTTCTTTGCCATTTTTATATCTTCTCTTGTGAAGTCTCTCTTTAGCTCTTTGCCCATTTCCTAATAGGTTTATTGGGCTTGGAGGGGCTTAGTTTTTTAGTTCTCTGTAGATGACAGATATCAGGCTTTTGTCTGTTGCTGTGCTGGTAAATATCCTTTCCCATATCGTTGGCTGTCTTTCTATTTTGGTGGCTATGTCCTTAGCTGTGCAGAAACTTTTTAATTTGTAGTAGTCCCATTTGTCTAGTCTTTCCCCTATTTGTTGTGCCCCTGGGACTACATTCAGGAATTTCCTTCCTGTGCCTATAAGTTCTAGTGTCTTTCCTACTCTGTCCTTCAGTAGTTTCAGGGTTTTAGGTCTGATATTGAGGTCCTTGATCCATTTTGAGTTGATCTTGGTGCATGGTAATAGGCTTGGGTCTACTTTGAGTTTTCTGCATATGGCTGCCCAGTTCTCCCAGCACCAGTAGTTGAAGAGGCTATGTTTATTCCATTGTATGTCTTTAGCTCCTTTGTCGAATATCAGTTGGCTGTAAGAGTGCGGTTTTATTTCTGGGTCTTCATTTCTAATCCATTGGTCTTCCGATCTGTTTTTATACCAATACCATGCTGTTTTTGTTATGATGGCCTTGTAGTAGAGCTTGAAGTCTGGTATTGTGATACCTCCTGCACTGCTTTTTTTGCCTAGATTTGCTTTGGCTATTCTAGGTTTTTTGCTGTTCCATATGAATTTATGGATTGGTTTCTCTATTTCAGTGAAGAATGTGGCTGGGATTTTGATAGGTATTGCATTGAATCTGTAGAACAATTTGGGCAATATGGCCATTTTCACTATATTGATTCTGCCTACCCATGAGCATGAGAGGTCATTCCATCTCCTTGTGTCTTCTTTGATTTCCCTTATTAGATTTTTATAGTTTTCATTAAATAGTCCGTCACGTCCTTGGTTAAGTTGATCCCTAGGTACTTTATTCTTTTTTTGGCTACTGTAAATGGAATTGTTTCCATAATTTCCTTTTCTGTTTGTCTATTGCTGGTGTAAAGAAAAGCTGCTGACTTTTCTGGATTGATTTTGTATCCTGCTACTTTGCCAAATTGGTTTATTAGGTGTAGGAGTTTGGGGACTGAGTTTTTTGGGTCCTTCAGATATAAGATCATGTCGTCTGCGAATAGGGATAACTTGATTTCTTCCTTGCCGATGTGGATCCCTTTGATGTCCTCCTCTTGCCTTATTGCTATGGCTAGGGATTCCAGCACTATGTTGAAAAGAAATGGGGAGAGTGGGCATCCTTGTCTTGTTCCTGAGTTTAGGGAATGATTTAAGTTTTCTCCATTTAATATGATATTAGCAGTTGGTCTGCTGTATATGGCTTTTATTGTTTTGAGGAATGTTCCATCTATTCCTGTTCTCTCCAAAGCTTTTAATAGGTATGGATGTTGTATTTTGTCAAAGGCTTTTTGGGCATCGACTGAGATAACAATGTAATTCTTAATTTTAGATCTATTTATGTGGTGAATTACGTTGATTGATTTACGGATGTTGAACCATCCTTGTGACTGTGGGATGAAGCCTACTTGGTCATGATGTATGATTTTCTTGATCACTTTCTGGATCCTGTTAGCTAATATTTTATTGAGGTGCTTTGCGTCTGTGTTCATTAGTGATATTGGTCTGTAGTTCTCTTTTTTTGTTGGGTCTTTGCCTGGTTTGGGAATGAGTATGATATTAGCTTTGTAGAATGAGTTTGGGATTTCTCCCTCTGTTTCTATTTTGCAGAAGAGTTTGAGGAGTATTGGTATTAGCTCATCACTAAAGGTTTTGTAGAATTCGTTGGTGAATCCATCTGGGCCTGGGCTTTTCTTTGTTGGGAGGTTCTTGATTACCTCCTGTATCTCACTGTAAGTTATTGGTTTATTTAGTTGATTTATTTCTTCTTGGTTCAGTTTGGGCAGTTTGTACTTCTCTAAGAATTAATGCATTTCTGTAAAATTATTGTTTTTTGCTGAGTAGAGGTTTTGGAAATAGCTCCTTATTATTGTTTGAATATCGTGTGTACTTGTAACTTTTCCAGTGGAGTCCTTGATTTTACGTATATGAGTCTCTTCTCATCTTTTTTTTGTAAGTCTTGCGAGGGGTCTGTCAATTTTGTTTATTTTCTCAAAGAACCAGCTTTTAGTCTTATTTATTTGTTGAATGGTCTTTCTATTTTCAATCAGATTTATCTCTTCTTTAATCTTTGTGATCTCTCCCCTCCTAGTCGTTTTAGATTCTGTCATTTCTTGTTTCTCCAGTTGTTTTAGTTTCATCGTGACGTTATTCATCTGCTCTGCTTCCATTCTTTTAATGTGAGTGCTGAGGGCAATGATCTTGCCCCTCAGTACTGCCTTAGCTGTGTCCCATAGGTTTTTTGTGATGTGTTTTCATTGTCATTGTGGCTTATGAATTCGTTGATTTCATCTTTAATTTGGTCTGTGGCCCAAGTGTTGGATAGCAGTGTGGGGTTTAGCCTCCAAGAGTGTGTATAGCCTCTGTGGTATCCTTTGTTGTTGAGGGTTACCTTTAATCCACTGTGATCAGATATAATACATGGGATGACATCAATACTTTTGTATTTGCTGAGGTTCTTTGTGTGGGCTATGACGTGGTCTATGTTGGAATATGATCCATGGGCTGCTGAAAAGAAGGTGTATTGGGTCTCTTTAGGGTGGAAGGTTCTGTACAAGTCTGTCAGATCCATTTGGGATATGGTGTTACTTAGGTCCTCAGCTCCCTTGCTAATCCTCTGGGTGTTGGATCTGTCTCTTGGAGAGAGAGGGGTATTAAAGTCACCCACTATGATTGTGTTTGCGTCTATCTTGTTCTGTAGTTCTGTGAGAATTTTCTTGACATATGTAGGGCCTCTTTTGTTCGGTGAGTATACATTTATCACCGTGATGTCTTGATTCTAGATTTTTCCTTGTATTAATATGTAGTGTCCTTCTTTGTCTTTTTGAGTTGATTTTAATGAAAAGTCCAGCTTGTCTGAGATCAGGCAGGCTACACCTGCCGTTTTGGTGGGTGCATTTGCTTGGTATATCTTACTCCATCCTTTCATTCGAAGCCTTTTTTTGTCCCTTGCTGTAAGGTGGGTCTCTTGTAGGCAGCAGATGTCAACTTTTTGTTTGCGGATCCATCCTGCCAGTCTGCTCCTCTTTATCGGAGAGTTTAAACCATTTATATTTAAAGATATCAAGGATAAGAGTGTTTTTTCTCCTTCTATTTTCTTGTTGGGCTGTATTTTCCTCTTTTTTTTTTCTTGTCTTTCTGTTGTACTTTGGCTATTGTAGTTTCTTTCTGATTGGTCTGTGTGTCTTGTACGATCTCTGTTGGGTGGGGCTCCCCTCTTAGAATTCGCTGCAGGGCTGGTTTTTTATTCACATACTCCTTTAGCTCCTCTTTGGTGTGGAAAGATCTGGTTTTCCCTTTGAATGTGAACTCCAATTTCGCTGGATATTTGATCCGAGGTTGCATATTGTTAGCCTGAAGTACTTGGATGGTGTTCTTCCACTCACTTCGTGCTTGGTAAGTTTGTGTGGATAGGTCAGCTGTTATTCGAATCCTCTTCCCATTGTAGAAAATTTCTTTCTTCACTTTGGCTCAATTCAGAATTTGCTCTTTAATCTTGAGATCTGAAGTCTTGAATATTATGTGCCTTGGGGTGGCTTTTCTGGGGTCTGGCCTGCCAGGTGTCTTATAGGCTTCGGTTACCTGGATGGGTCCCTAGTGAGATTGGGGAAATTTTCTGCAATACCTTTATTGAGAACATGTTTAAGCCCTCTGCTCTAGTTTTCGGCTCCTTCTTCTATTCCAATTATGCGCAGATTATATCTCTTGTCTTTGTCCATTAGTTCCTGGATTAGTCTGCCCTGAAGCTTCACTGTTTCTTGGAGTGTGGTCATTTTCTGGTTGTTGTTGGCTGCTTCATCTTCCAGGCGAGAGATTCTGGATTCCATATGGTCAACTGTTTGTGTTGTGGATTCAATTGCGGAGTTTATGGCTGTCAGAGAGCTATTTATGGTTGTCAGATCAGCTCTGATCGTGGAAATTTCTTCCTTTAAAGAGTTGTATTTTAAATCTATTTTTTCATGCATTTCAATTCTCAGGATGTTAAGATCTTCTTTAAAGGAGGCTTGCATTGTATCCATTTTTGCTTCCATTTCTTTAAAGGAGGCTTGCATTGTATCCATTTTTGCTTTCATTTCTTTCTTGGCTTCCTGGGTGTCCTTTAAGATTTCCCCTCTAAACTCCTGGAATTGTTTTCTGATTTCATTTCTGACACTTTCCATCATTCCTGTTAACATGGCCTCATTTGCTTTTTTATTCTCCATCTCCTCTTCAGTCGTGCTGCTTTTTGGAGCTGGCGAGTTGGCTTGCTCTTTGATGAACTGTGTTATGTTTCTTTGTGATTTGCGCATCTGGAAATCTGTGGCTGGCTTCTCAGGTTTGGTTTGTAGCTCTGCCCTCCCTCCTGTGTAGGCGTGTCTACCGGAGCAGGTGCTGCCGCTGTGGCCCTGCCCACCAGTGTGTGGTACGCCTACCAGAGCGGGCGCTGTCGCCGGGGGCCCTGCCCTCCTGTGTGCTGTGCGCCCGCTACAACAGGCACTGGTGCTGTGGCCCCGTCCACTTTAGCGGGGTACGCCTCCCAGAGCGAGCCCCGGGTTGTTGGGTTGTGTTTGCGCCCTCCTGCGAGTCTGTTGGGGAGGGCGGTATGTGTGGGGCCCAGTGGGATCGACTGTCCGGGTGTGGGTTAGCACCCTCAGACCTCGCCTCTGCTGTGAGGGTGGGGCGTGATCAGGCTCAGGTGTCCCTGCTGTGCTGGTATTGCCCACCAGCGCCTGTGATTTTAGTTGTAAAGGTCCTCGAGGTCCAGGCGCCTCAGGTGGGGCTTGCACTGCCGGCCGTCCCCAGGCCCCTGTTGGGAAGGGGGCGGGGCCGGTTCTGCCAGTTCAGGAACCTGTGGGGCCTTGGGGCTGCTCTGCCCTTCCCCTGCTAAACTGACTTCCCAGAGCCTGATGGGATCTTCCCGCCTGATTTGGGTGTTCTTTGTTCCCTCAGGGTGGGGAGGAGGAGGGAGGGAGATCTAGCTTCTTTGTAGGGCTTGGGTCTCTGATAGCTGGTCTCCCATTGGTGGAGGGTGGGTAATGGGGGACTCACTGATCCTGGATTGTGTGTGTGTCCGCGCAGCCATTGGTCCTTCAGGGGGTGGCGAAATGTCGTGGTGGCTTCCTCAGTTCCCTCCTTCTGCTGCGCTGGGTTCCCCAGCCGCTGTCTGTCCGAACCCGGTGTGGACCCGAACTTCCCGTCGCTGTCGCAGTGTTTCTTGGTCCGCACTCTCCCTGGTGTCCATGGAGTCCCGCTGTCTGACTTCTGCGCTCCCTGCAGCCTGTCTGCCGATCGCCGGGTTCCCCCTTTCCCAGCCTGGCCCTGTTCAGGCCAGGGTTGGCTGGTGGGGGGAGGGTGCCCCGGAGATTCTCCGGCTCCATGTAGATTTTCGGCTCTTCTTTTTTGCTCCTTTTTGTTTTCCTGCGTTTCTCCACTGCTTCTGGCTGCTGGTTTTTAGAGACCTGAAATCTTGAAACTACTACAATAAGGAGACGGAGAAGCTTTAGTACTTATTGGCATAGAGAGGGACTTTCTAAGTAGAGTTTCAGGGGTTCAGACAATTGGAGAGGGAATTGACAAATGGGATTGTATCAAATTAAACCTTTTTGCACAGCAAAAGACATAGTTACCAAGCTAAAAAGATGGAATGGGAGGTTTTTACCAGTTATATATTTGACTAGAGCCTAATATCCAGAATATACAAGGAGCTCAAGAAACTAAAACCCTAAAAATCAGTAACCCAATTAATAAATGGGAAAAGGAGCTAAATAGAGACTTCTCAGAAGAAGATACAAGAATGGCTAATACATACATAAAGAAATGTTCAACATCACTCACTATAAAGGATATGCAAATCAAAACAGCATTAAGCCAGATGCAAGTGGCTCACATCTTAATCCTAACTAGTCAGGAGGCTGAGATCTGAAGATCACTGTTCAAAGCTAGCCCCTCATCTCCCATTAGCCATTAGAAAACTGGAAGTGGTCCTGTGGCTCAAAGTGGTAAAGTGCTAGTGTTACATAGTAAATTATCTGAGAAGCCACATTTCGAAGGATCCAATCTTGGAGGCTTTATTAGAGCATTAGCAGTTTGCAGGCAGCCAGCTGTTACAAAGGCCTGCGGCCCACAAATACCCTTAACACTGTCAGGAAACAGGCCAGAGAAGAAAGGTAGAATAAAAACAATACCAACAAACCAATTCAGCTCCAATGGAGAGCTGACGACACCATGGTGATCAGAAACAAGCCAGGAGACAGGACCCAGGATGCGAAGACAGACATGTGTCATGGCATAATGGCACCTGGGCTGATCTGACCCTAAATAGGGTCAGGTCAGGAGCTGGGTCACAGGAAGCTCCCAGTCCCAAGCACTTGACTGACAAGTTCAGTAACCTATAAGCCAAGGGCTCATCCCTGTCTCCAGGGATTCAGGAACTTAACCTGGAGATGGGACTTCCCTTCCTCTAGGAATTCAGGTAGGCCTATCAAGACAAGATGCCAGATAGTACAACTTGCCATGTGGCCAATGATGGTGCTGGCCAGATCTGACCTCCTTAGTACACTAGCCTTGTGCAAAAAAATTTGGAGACTGAACCCCAGCCCTGAGTTCAAGCTCCAACCATGACCAAAAAGAGACAGAGACAAAGAGAGGAGAGAGAAAGAGAGATTGCATATTACTCCAAGTAAGATCGGCCATCATTAAGAATATGAACAAATACTGGCAGGGATGCTGCAGGGGAAGAGCTAGGAAAGGAATCCTCTTATATTGTTGATGGGAATGGAAACTAATGCAACCACTCTGGAAGATGGTTTGGAGTGGGTAATGTTGAGGTAGAGGAATGGAAGGAGGAAGCGTGAGCGAATTCAGCCGTTATATTCAATGTACCTTATGTAAAACTTGAACTATACAACTTGAGTGTAGGGATAGGGGTGAAGATATATGGGTGAGAAAGAGGAAAGAGGTGACATTGATCAATATGCAATGCACTCATAACTTGAATGGAAACCTTTTTGTACAACTACTTAACTAAATAACCCTAAGGCTCAAGTTGTAGAATGCCTGCCTAGGAAGCACAAGGCTCTGATTTCAACTATCAGTACTGGAAATTGATGATGATGATGATGATAATGATGGTGGTGGTGGTGGTGCTGGTGCTGGTGGTAACTTCCACTGTGTGCTTTTAGAAGAAACATTCATCTGTGGGGTTGGGTTTTCTAGGTATCAAGATGCAGTGCTTTTAATTGAGTGCTGCTGACTTGTGCCTATAATTCTAGCTACATAGAAGGTTGAGATATGAGGATCTTGGTTTGATGCCAGTCTAGGCAGGAAAGCCTGTGAGACTCTTATCTGCAATTAACCACCAAAAAATCTGAAGTGGTGCTGTGGCTCAGGGCTAGAGTGTTAGCCTTGAGCACAAAAGCTCAAGAACAGCATTCAGGCCCTGAGTTTTAACACTGGGACCAACATTTAGGGCTTTTATACATTATCCACAAGCCTTCAAGGAAAAGCAAACTGAAACCATAGTCACTTACTTAAAAAAATTTTTTTAATTGTTTATGGTCCTGGGACTTGAACTCAGAGCCTGGCGTTGCCCCTGAGCTCTTGCTCAACGGTAAGAGTTCTACCAACTTGAGCCACAGCATCGCTTCTGGTTTTCTGGTGGTTAACTGGAGATGAGAGTCTGAGGAACATTCCGCCTAGGCTGGCTTTGAACTGCAGTCCTCAGATCTCAGCCTCCTCAGTAGCTAGGATGACTGCTAGGTAGTTGTAATAGCTCGTAGCTAGGTACCCAGTTCATAATTACTTTCATTTTTACCATTTTCACCAGGGGCACACAGGGAATTGCTATGCTGGCATAGGGTCTTCAGTCATTGGCTCAGAAGCAGCTAAACTGGCCCAGCAACTTCCAGGCTAAAATTGCTTTTCTCTTCCCTCATAGGCTCTCCTGAGTCCTATAGAGTTGAGAACCAACCTATTCATATTCATTTTTCCTGCTACAGCTGGCTTTCAAGGCTCCTAATTCCCCTGAATTGTGAAGACTCAAGGGAGCCCAATGGCTTTTGGTCCTTCCCTTAAAGCTTCCATCCATAAAGCTTCCTGTCAGCCACCCAGCTGGGATTGTGGAGTCCACTTATGGCTAGGAAAAGGGCTGGGGGAAGGCAGCACCAGGGCCTGACGCTTGAGGGGGAGGAGGGTGTGTAAAAGCAGAAAGAGGCCCAGAGCCCCATTCTATGCCTCTACTCCTAGATGCTCCTTCTGTCTTCAAAGGTACTTTTGTAATATTGTATGTATTTACCAACCCCAGTGTGGAAGATACCCCTTTGAGAGGAAATCTGGTAAATAACATGCTGTAGAGCCAGATCCCATTCTGTACCTGACTGACCTTACCATAAGTCCTACTCCCCACCCCTCGCTTCCTGGTAAAGACCATATCCAACCATGAGTTATGAGTGGAATTTTCAGTATCTAATCGTGAGTGTGATTTCCAGTATTTGTGAGAGGGATTTCCAGTATCCAATTGTGAGTACAATTTCCAATATCTAATCAAAACCCTGCAGCTGTTCATACATCCTCCCTTGCTACACCCCTATGGCTTAACCAATCAATTTTAAGTGCATCTGTCCTTTGAACTGACCAATGACCCTTTCCAGATTCCTTCCCACCACCAAATGCACCAAACATGCTTAAGAATTATTTTTTTAATTTTCCCGCAGTGTGTTGATTTGTTGGAAGATGCTATGATGTATGCTAAGTCCCTGCCTTCCCCAAAGAATGTATAAAACAGCTGGGAGCCCGAGGCTCAGGGCCTCTTGCGTCACCAGCGTGCTGAGTGCGTGGAGGACCGAGCTAGCTCGAAATAAACGCCCTTTTTGCTGCTTGCATTGGTCTTGGTCTCTGGTAGTCTTTCGGGGGATCCGAACTCGAGCATTTCAATGCAATTAAGAAAGCATTTGGAGCCAGGGAGTTTTTATCCTAGACAGTAAAACAAAAATGAGGAACCAAAAGTCATTTCAGAACTGTAAAAGCAAGCATTTGTACCAGGCAGAAGAGAAAATCAACACTTCATGGGATGGGAAAATTGGGTGTAACAAGCAATCTCAATAAAATGCAACAAGTTGGAAACTTTGTAGATGTGTAAAACAAGAAGTGTAGGTCTCAGGATGGAAATGTTCACCAATGCACATACTTATTGCTGAGAAAACTGTATTTTAAAGTAGGTTCCAAAAGAGTCAATGCTTATAAGAATCAGTTTTTGTCCCAGCACTGAGGAAGAGATATAACACACATTGATTAGCTGGCTTCAGCATCCTAAGAACTTCCACAAATTAGGGCTTTTCCTGTTCATTGAACACAGGCAATAAGCTTGCCGACAGACCTGCACTAGTCACTGGACCCTGGTTGCTGAGCTCTGATCTGCACCCTAGGAGCTAGTTCGATACTCTGTGCCTGTTGGGTTTGGTTGTGATCTGTTCTCTGGCTAAATCATGTGAATAGTAACCTCCATCCAGTCCCTACATTCCTTCCATTTTATTCCTATGCTATTATAGTTCTGTGAAATAAGTTGGAAAACAAATTTTCCCCAATAGTAGAAAGACATTTCCAGGATCCACCTCATAAAAGAATGGTCAGCAAGATGATATAGCTTCCTAAGGCTGCTGTAATAAGTTTACCAAATTGCCAAGATTATAAATAACACAGCTATTGTTTCACATTTCTAGAAGCTAGGAGTCCATGACCAAGGGATGAGCAGGGATAATTCCTGCTGCAAGTATAGGATAGCCTAAGGTATCTCTGTCTCTTCAGACCATTTTTCCTCTAGGTATGTCTGTCTCTGTGTCCAAGTTTCTCTCTTTTCCTTTTTTGGGGGGAGGGGGAGGAGTAATACCAGTCCTGGAGCTTGAATTTAGGGCCTGAACACTGTCCCTGAGCTTTTGTGCTCAAGGCTATGCTCTACCACTTGAGTCACAGTTCCATTTCTGGCTTTTCAGTAACTTATTGGAGATAAGAATCTCATGGACATTCCTGCCCCAGCAAGTTTTGAACCACAATCTTTAGATCGCAGCCTCCTGAGTAGCTAGGATTACAGGCATGAGTCACTAGCCACTGGCACCCAAGCCAAATCTCTCCTTTTTATAGGGTCACTTAGATTAGGATCCTCTTTAACACCTTTTGGCTTCATTACCTCTATTAAGACCCTTTTTTCTAAACAAGGGTACATGTTCCATACTGAGGATTAAGGACTCCAACATATCTTTTTGAGAGTATATAAGATGACCCAGACCATCAAGGCAGCCTTACAGAGTGGGTTCCTTCTCCACTCGTAGCTCCTGGCCCAGATGGGACTTCCTTTTCTTCCCAACCATCCATTACTTCTCTTCTGTTCAGCAATTAAGGGCAAACCATGGTGAGTCAGCCATAAGAAGATAAGCCAATGACTGCAGGAATTGGTTCTTCCTCTCATCTGATCCCTTTATCTTGTGTGAGTAGATGGCACTTTGCCCTGGCAGTCACTGTGCACCGCATGCCCCAGGGAAAAGAAAAACAAAATGGGAGCTAGAGTAAAGAGAATCTCACAGGCTCTAGCCTGAGGTCTAGATGTGATTGCTTAAGGGAATAATCATCAAACTCTGATTTTCTCTGCCTGCATGCATAGGAGTGAGGGCAATGTGGGGCTCTCAACTCACTGATTGTCTTCACTTATTAGTGACTAGAAGACACCTTGGTGGAGCTAAGGAAAGCCTGCCAGCTCGTTTTACATAATCAAACCCCATTCACCCCAGGCTTGCAGTAGGAAAGAATTCTCCATTAGGGAGGTATGGTTAGAGATTTACAGCTCCTATTCTTGTCCTCCAATGTCATCTTTCTCTTGTGAGCTCTTGTAAGTTGAGCTACTGCTATCACATCAGGCCCAAGGAAGGCTGTGTCCCTTCTAATACTCCTTCTCCCAAAGACATCTTTTCTAAAGGAGTTCCATCTTCTCTGTCAATTAAGTAAGATATCTTCTGTTCAGATGACGATCAGACCTGGAAAGGTAATTGGCAAGAGAGCATCTTAAAAGGATTGCTCCTGTGTGTGTGTGTGTGTGTCTGTGTGTGTGTGTATGTGTGTTTGCACGCATACGCGTACACATGAACACACCATGCACAGTACTGGAGCTTGAACTCAGGGCCTGAGCACCGTCCCTTGGCTTTTTTTCCCCTCAAGATTAGCACTCTATCATTTGAGCCACAGCTCTGTTTCCATTTGTTGGTTAATTGGAGATTAGAGTCTCACAGACTCGGGACTAGGATCCTCAGCTCTCAGCCTCCTGAGTAGTTAGGATTACAAGCCTGAGCCACTGGTGCCAGGCACATAGCACACATTTTTGCTTTAGCCAGTGCATACTAAATATGTGTATGTTTGAATAGAGGCTGAAATCATTTGTAGTGAGTACCTAGGGTTTAAAAGTTCAACCACTCCCTAAGATATTTCAGTCACGCACCAAGGTCTCCCTCACCCTGTCCTCAGCCCATGGCTATCCTTCCTTTCAGAGGGCAATGCTTTACTCAAATAGGGCTGTTTTATGGGATGTTGGAGAGGTGTTCCCAGGGGCATCTGCTAGCTTTGGTTTCCTCTCGGACCCCTGTGTGCCTCATGTCTAGAGCTGTGCACTGTGTGAACTGGTCCTTATAGTCCATCAGAATGTCCCTGTTCTCAGGAACCACAGAGACAATCAAGTATAAAAGGGAAAGACTGCTGGGCAGCGGTGGCTCATGCCTGTAATCCTACCTAACTGAGGAGGTTCAGATCTGAGGATCATGGTTCAAAGCCAGCCTGGGCAGGAAAGTCCATGAGACTCTTATCTCCAATTAACTGCCAGAAAACCGGAAGTGGCACTCAAGTGGTAGACTTGATGCTGAAGAGCTTAGGGTCAGTGCCCAGGGAGGAGGAGGAGGGGGAGAGGGAGGGGGAGGGGGAAGGGGAGGGGGGGAGGGGAGGAGGGGGGGAGGGGAGGGGGAGGAGGAGGAGGAGGAGGAGGAGGAAGAGCTTTCCCCCAAGGAAATCAGAGGCTGAGATCATTGGTACAAAGCTGAAAAGGAATATAGTAACTTAAACTTATACTACTTGAATGCTTATTAGTGACCGGCCCTGAATGCTATGGTCATTATTTTGTGTATTCCCTATCCACCATGAACAACACTTTGAAAAGAAAGGAAAGTCTCTGGAGCCAGAGAGCATTGGTTTAAATCTCATCCATGCCTTTTGGAAATTATGTATCCTTAGAGAAGTTTCTAAAACTCTCTGAGGGCTCTCTGTGGCCTAGTGGCAAGAGTGCTGCCTTGTATACATCAAGCCCTGGGTTCGATTCCTCAGCACCACATATATAGAAAAGGCCAGAAGTGGCACTATGGCTCAAATGGCAGATTCCGAGCCTTGAGCAAAAAAAAGAAAGAAGCCAGGGGCAGTGCTCAGGCCCTGAGTCCAAGCCCCAAGACTGGAAAATAAAATTAAAAGATAAAACTCTCTGAGCCTCAGCTTCCTTACCAGCAAAAGGGTAATAGTAAGAATAATACCTACATTATAGTATTGTGAGGATGACGTCAGGTAAGACATGTAAAATGATGAGACAAGCATCTGCCACAAAATAAGCATTCAAAGCCAGGTGGCTTAAAGTAACTGAAATATATTATCTCACAGTTCTGAAGTCTAGAAGTTCAAGGTCAGGCATTAATGGGTTGGTTCCTTCTTAGGACTGTGAGGGAGAATATATTCCATGCCTTTCTCCCAGCTTCTGGTAGCCTCAGGCATTCCTTGGCTATAATTGTAGGTAGGAGTCATCTATCTGTGTCTCTTCATTCTGTCTTTCCTCTCTTATTTCTGCTTTTATAAGGACACTGATCCTATTGAATTAGGGCCTACTCTAAGGACTCCTTAGGCTGATCACGTCTAAAGATCCTAACTTACCTACACTACCTTACACTACCCTATCCTCTCCTACGCTACCAAGCAAGGCCACCATCTCAAGACTCCAACATATCTATCACGGGAGACATAATTTAGCCCACAGCACAAGGCTAAGTAACTCGCTTAAGTCACATGGCTTGTCAGGGATGAATCCCATCCTGTAGCCCAGGATTATTAGATGCCAAATCCCATGACAGACACAGCAATGGAAAGGCCCAACACTGCTGAATTTCCTCTGGGAAGAAAGAACAAAAGAAGATGTTCAGAGCATTCCACTGTGGCACTGAAAGCCTTTTCTTGTTATTCTGCCTCCACAGCCTGCCTGCTCCAGGCGGAGCTGGTAAACTATGAGCGAGTCAAGGAGTACTGCCTCAAGGTTCTGAAGAAGGAAGGGGAAAACTTCAAGGCCCTTTACCGGTCTGGGGTGGCCTTCTACCACCTTGGAGACTATGACAAAGCACTCTACTACCTAAAAGAAGCCAGGACTCGACAACCCACAGGTAAGGTGACAATCTCTGCTTTCTTAGGTCAGACCCCTCTGACAGCTCTTGAACCGCTTTATTGCACTGGTCATCTTTCCATGGCTAGCAGGGCCAAGTGAGAGCAGAGAGGGCAAATTAGGGGTCAGGTGTATGATAGGACCTGCAGTGAAGAGAATTCATAGTCCATGCTTTTACCAGGGTCTGGGTTCCAGGACCTATGGGGATCTCTTCTCTTCAAATACACAGACTCTTTTCTTTCCAACTCAAAGTCCAGCTCCATTACTTTTCAATAAGTAAATATATACCATATATAATTATATGTTTTATTTTAAATATATATTACATTCTTACCATCAATTATAGTCTATACTGAACAGCAACACAGATGTGGATAAAAAGACATAGTACCCACCTATGAGGAGCTCACATTTGGTTAGAGATGGTACAGCATCTTTTGCAAAGTCTGCTGTCACTTCTCCAGTCAGATCCCAGTCTTTAGAGAATGAGTTTTCTGCACCATCCCTTTAGATCCAGACCCAGTCATTCCTTCACTCATTCCACGGGGAGTACAGTGGGCCAGGAACTATTATAAGTGCTGAGTACCTAGCAGTACACAGAAGAAAGTCACAGCTGGGCATGAGTTCCACAGAATGTACAAGCACCCAGGACCTGACACAGGAGGTCCATTTGAGACCAGCTTTGGCAACATAGTAAGGCCCCTTCTATCTCAAAAATAATAGAAAAGTTATTATGTTTAAAGAACTTACATTTTACTAGAGGAGGATGGATAGTACAAATGGACAAACAGATGAACTATGATTTAGTAGTGGTAAATGCTATACAGTGAATAAAGTAGAGTGAAAGGAGTGCTATTTTATATCAGGTGGTCAGGGAGAGGTAATACTTATAAAAGGACTTTGACTTGTTATTTTGTTCATATGGATGAGTTGTGGGGGGGGTTGTTGTTTTTTGTGGGGGGGTGGGTTTTTTGTTTTTTGCAATTCTTCTTCCAAGAAGATTTAAGAACTTTAGTATCCATATGCAAATGTCCGAATGTATGTTTTGTCTTTTTTAAATGCTTCTTATTTGTATCTACTATATACAAACCATGTTCTGACAACTATGCTGTCAGCAACTTGAGAACTAAGAGAGAACTGGTTTCATGCAACAGAATTTTCTTGAGCAGCTACTCTGTGCCAGTGCTCTTCTGTGTGTGCTTTTGGGCACGAGGCGAGGCGATATTCATTTCTACTGCTGGGAGCAAACATCCCAGGTAGCCCTGTAACGCTTCTGCTCTAGACAGCAGAGCTCAGGAGCTGTTCCATGTCCTGCCTTCCTCACTAATTTGAGAACTGGAATGAGGAGGGGTTGCCGAATGCCCTAGCTGTGGAATTAGTTGTCTGACCCTCTTCTGAAGACAAAAATAAGACAATGCAGCAAAGTAATTTTAAACTCCTCAGGTTAAAACAAGTTCAACTAATATTTGTTGATCATTAAGTAATTTTAGATTTACCTGTTTTGGTCCTCACTGCAATTTTATGAATCCACTGAAAAAGGAGGCTTTGGAGTCAGGCGCCCCAGTTACTGTGCATCTTCTTGGGTATCTTATTTGATGCCGCCAGTCCTCGCTTTCCCTTTGTCACAATGATGATGAGAATGCATACTTCACAAGACTGTAATGAGAGGTGTGATAATGAAGGTTAACAATACCACAGCCAGGCATGGTGTCACACACCTGAAGTCCCAGCTAATTAGACTGAGATAGGAAGATCGCTTGAATGTAGGAGTTCAAGGCTAGCCTCGGCAACACAGTGAGGCCCCATCTCAAACCTGGTACAAAACTGATATTCAGAAATGCAGTTTGGCCCAGCACTGGTGGCTCACACCTGTAATCCCAGCTACTCAGTATGGTTTGAGGACAGCCTGTGAGTAAAGTTCATGCAACCTGCACCCTCCCACCCCACCCCCCATCTCAACAGCCAAACACAGTAGCATGCACCTGTTTCCCCTAGTTACACACAGGCTAAAATAAGGCTGAAGTTCCTGACCAGCTTAGGCAAAAAACAATTTTCAAGACCCTATCTCAACAGAAAAAGCTGGGTGTTGGGGTGCATACCTATCATTCCTGATATGGTAGAAAATAAAAATAGGAGAAATGTGATCCAGTCCAACCTGTCTCAAAAATAACCTGGGCTAAAGGGAATGGGTGCATGGCTCATGTGGTAGAGTGCCTGCCTACCAAGATCAAATTCCTCGGCATCATAACAAAGAGAAAGAAAGAAATAGAATGAATAGAATAAAATTCATTTCTTTCAGCTGAGACATGAGAAGTAGAGAAGTTGGTCATTTGCCTGAGGATAATCTCCAAATCTCAGTTAACTAGGCTGATTGGGGGAGCCCACTAAGATTACTGTTGCATAGAGAGAGGGGAGAAATCCTCTCCTCTCCCTCTGTCTGCCTCCTTAGCATTTGCTAAGGCTGGTGAATAAAGAAAGAGACTAGTCCCTGGCGGCCCACCATGCAAAGACAGAAGGGCCTGAGGTTGAGCATGTGTGAAGCCGAGCTGGGCCTGCACCTGAACTGCAGACCCAGCTTTTGCCAGATTCTGTGTAGACCTCTGGTGTATTTCTCTCCCCTTAGACACCAACGTGGTTCGGTACATCCAGCTGACCGAGATGAAGCTCAGCAGATGCTCCCAGAGGGAGAAAGAAGCCATGTAACCAGGAAGCCTCTCCGGAGCTGCACCTATGCCTGACTGGGGACTCCAGGCCCCCCTCCCACCCCTTGGGTGGAGAGCCTCACCCTGGGTTCTATCCCTCTGTTCCCACTTTTTCAGGCACCTCTTCTTCCTCCTGTTGCTCCCCAACACTGTGTCTACTCCCAGTGTGAAAAGAAGGTGAGAGGCTGACTGGAAGGTGGTGCTGCCCAGACATGGAGCCATCTTCTTCTGTAGTAGGTCAGCAGCTGAGCCAGGCCTCGTTTCTCTTGGGGTGGCTGGGGAGGAGTCTCACAGGCTTGGGATGGAAATGGGCCCTGGACTTGGGCCAGTGCTTCTGACAAACAGCACACACAGTGCCCACGGACTGGATCCTTCGACACCCTCCTGACACACCAGAGCATCTTAAGGCAACCGGAACACATCCAGGGATGAGACAAACAACCTGAAGTGTGGATGAAGCCAACATAGAGACTATGAATTTGTACACTGGAGTCGTCCCCCCAACCCCACTCTCCTGAGTCACCTTAGCCCCTGCCATCCCCTCCCTCACGTGGCTTGGCTTGTGCTTTCTTCTCTCCCTCTCAGGGATCTGAGTCTCTGCCAGGATTCACATGCCATCAAGGCCCACTCTGAGGCCCTCTGGTGACCACACATACCATTCCCCGCCTCCAGCCAGCAGGCAGCAGGGACAGCTCAAGGCTGGGCCAAGGGTTGGGGCAGGGCAGGCAATGTAGGAGATGGGGATGGGGAGATGGTGCCGAAGGCTAGGACACAGAACTGTGGAGCACTTAATATACATAAGAAGAAATCCACAGGCAGCAATTCCTATCATTTCTGTTGGAAGCAATCCACTCCTGCACCTCAGTCCGAGCTGCTTGTAGTCAGGCAGGACGTGGTTTCTCCCAAAGCCATCTGCCTTTTGTCCAGCTCTGTACGCCATGTCAGCTGCAGCCTTTGTCCTGTAAAGAGCAGGCTGAAACTGTGGAGACCAGCCCCAGGGCTTGGCTGTGTGGAAACTTGTATAGCTTCTTCATGATCACATTAGCTGAACTTAATATCTAGCCCATAGAATGTATTCAACAAATATTTGTTGAATGAATAAACTATGACTGCAGACTGACTTTCCTGCCTTAAACTAATTTTATCCCAGCCTAGTCTCCTGTTATCTAGCCTTTCTCGTGCTATGCCATGTTGCTTCAGTCAAATAAGAAACAGTTTCTGAGGGCTCACCCATTGTAGTGCAATATACTGTGGGACATGTGATATAGTCCCAATTTTTGTGGAGATGAAGAAGTTGAGACCTGCTTATGAGATTATTACCAATGACATCGCTAATTTATATGATGCTTAAACATTTTCCAAGCACTTTCATGTATTTTTCGTGTGGTTAGTGACACAATATTGTATAAAACTAAGATATAAGCAGATGCAATAATGTTCATAGGATTTATTAAATGCACTATCTTCAGATCTTTACATGGACACTCTCATTTCTTTCATATGATGACTCTGTGAGATGCTATTTCTATGTGATAGAGAAGAATGTGGAAAAACCAGGAAAATTAACAGGTTGCATGGCCTTAAGCATGGCCTTAAAGGACATAGCTAGGACTTGAACCAGATCTAACTCTGGAGCTCTAGTCAGTAACTGTGCTGTCTGTGGCGCTCTCTCTTCCCCCCCCTACACACACACACACACACACACACACACACACACACACACACCCATACACATACATATATGTGCGTGTGTGTGTTATACTAGGAAGTCACAGCTGTTTGAGAGCACCATACTATGCATTAAGTTGAGAAATGTTCACCATCAATGGTGCTACATGGGCCTCCTCTTATATTTACCCAAGGCAGAAAAGAACCAGAGATCAGAATCCCTCTGGCTAGAGCAGTGACCATCCAAGAGGAAACAGCTGACACTCAGAATGATTTCAGTCAGTCTGGGAATATGGCCTAGTGGTAAAGTCCTCGCCTCGTATACATGAAGTCGTGGGTTCAATTCCCCAAGCACCACATATATAGAAAAAGCCAGAAGTGGCACTGTGGCTCAAGAGGCAGAGTGCTAGCCTTGAGCAAAAAGAAGCCAGGGACAGTGCTCAGGCCCTGAGTTCAAGCCCCAGGACTGGCAACAAAAACAAACAACAACAACAAAAAGAATGATTTTAGTGTATTACCTGTTATAGTTGCTGATGGGACCAGAACAGAGTTGAACAACCTACCTAGTATTCCACCCTGCCCCGGCAGTGGAAAAGGACCACAATTACAAGTATGGGCGAAAAGGAGACCCAGAGTTAATTATGGGTTATTTGTTTAGGCAGAAGCTCTGCCATTACAAGATCCAATAACAGCAGGGGCCCACAAGCCAGCAGCACAGGTTATACATATATAGCTCCCTAAGCACTCTAAATGGGAACTTCAAGAAGGTGCTAGAACTACCCAGTGGGTCACAATGACTCACCTCTGAAGAAGAGCAAAAGGAAAAAGCCATTCCAGCTGCCAAATTACCTGTTCCTATTCTCTCACTCCTGCCACAGGCCTAGCATAGGACTGTTTGCAAAACTACCCCATTCCTAAGCCTCCAGCCCAGAAAGTATGCAAGTTGACAAACCGTTAGGAACTAAAGGATGAAAATGAGGTCAGAGGAGGCCTGCAGAACCAGATCAAACTGGCAGGGTCTTCCTTTGATTTCATGCATCATGAAGGACTCTGCGTGAGTATTCCCAACATGGAAACAAGAGAGAAGTCTTGCTTGATGGACTGAGCTGGAGTGGAGCTGGACAGATGGGGATAAGACTGTCACCATCCCAAGGGGAAAGCCTGGACCTCAGATGTAGGTGAGGACAACCTCTTGGAACCTCCTAGAACAAGTGTATAGGTCATTAGCTTGTCTGTTGACTTAGATACACATGCTTATTGGAATTCCATTCACTGTGACCCAAATATCAATAATCCTCCCCACAAAAGAAGCTGCCTGAGATAGCAATTAATGTTTGGGTCTAGCAGGTTTGAATTTTACTGAGCATATGTCCAACGGATACTTTAGAGAGCTGTTTACTAGCTCTGTTTACTTTTCCAAGTCTTTGACTTCCTTCACTTCTTCCATCCTAAAAAAAGGGGACTAAGATTTAATTACACACTTTATAGCTGTCACTGGTGAACTATGTAAGGGGAACACTAATCATGGATCTGACCTGCATTGTCATCTTCTGCCTGGATTTTTATGATAGACTCTTTTGCGGGGGTGGTGGAAACCCATACATTTTGTCTAATTATGAAAGCTTCGTGTGTGTACTGTAATTGGAGTGGGAGACAAAATTCAACCCATCATCCTACCACCCAAGATAGCAGAGTTTTATCTTTTTTGGTATATCTTTCAGTTCTTTTTTTTAATAAATGTATACATACATGCATAGTTTTTCTTTTATGTGGTGGTGGTGGTGGTGGTGGTGGTGGTGTGTGTGTGTGTGTGTGTGTGTGTGTGTGTGTGTCTACTTGTACTGAGGCTTGAACTCAGGACATCATGCTCTCACTTGGCTTTCTTGCTCAAGGCTGGTGCTCTACCATTTAAGCCACACATCCACTTACAGCTTTTTAGTGATGAATTAGAGATAAAAGACTCATAGACTTTTCTGCCCAGCTAGCTTTGAACCACGATCCTCAGATCATAGCCTCCTGAGTAGCTAGGATTACAGGAATGAACCAGGAGCACATAACAGGTTTACTTTGTTTCTAATGGAAAACTGGGCCATACTGCACATCTTCTTTATCCACTTTTCAAAATGTGTGGTTATATATTAGAATATAAATATGTAAACAGATTAAATATTCAAGAGTACAAAAAGCATTCTAGTCAGAATTAATTCTTCTCCACTCTCTGCCAATATCTACTTCCCCTCTAATTTCACAGATAAACATTTTCAAACCATATATATGTGTACATATATACATATATGTTCTTTGATCACACAAAAAAGTAACATAGCAGACATGTTTTTGTTTTTCCTTTTACTTCATTGAGTATATGAAGAATGTTTTCCTCATGTCTTTCAAACATTACCAAAAGCACCTTCGTTATGTATGGATAGACCCTCATTTTGCAGTGAGTCTCCAAATAGGGATGATTCCATTAATCCCCAATCTCTATTGTTGGTAGTAGCATACCTTCCTGCCACTGAGTTTTGTACCTTTAGGTTTCCTTAGGATTTAATCCAAGAAGGAAATTACTCAATTATTTTTAAGGATTTTGATATGTGTTGCCAACTGACACCCTTCCCCCAACCCCAAGAGTTTGTCCCAAGCATGGTCCTACTGGCAGTCTCTAGAGTATCTATTCCTAGGGCCACTACTATCACTGTAAGTTATCACTTAACAAACCTTGTACAATTTGGTAGGCAAAATAATTGTGTGTCAATGTTATTTTAACTTTCTTTGGTTGTTAGTGAATAACATTCTCATATACTTATTGACCCTCTGTACTTCTATCTTTGCAAATTTTTGTTTATTTGATATTGATATGTTTCTCTTTCTTACCAATTGTAATTGCAAGAATATTACTTTTGTCAAGAAATGCTGCCAATATGCTTTCCAAGTGCTTTGCTTTCAAATTTTGTTTATGGTGCTTTTGGATATACATAAATTCTGAATACCATAATTCATTTGTTCCTCTATAGCCAGCTTTTCCTGCCTACTGTTTATCATCTTATTTCTGTCAGAGTGGCTCTTCTTAAATATAATTTTATCATGGGTTTCACAGCTTTAAAAGTTTTGTAGTTGATCATCACTTTTAGGATAAAGAGCAAAACGTGTATGTGACATAGTACACAAGGTCTTTCATGCATTTTCTCCCTCTGGCTCCGTACCCCTCTTTCCAAGGCACTTCCCATTCTACTGTGGCATAGACTGGAACCATTGTGCTGGGGCTGTGGAATTTTCCATGCTGAGCCTTCTGCCTCCATGTCTATTCCTTATCCTGCCACCTTCTCTTTGACTTAATAAGTCTTGGCCCAGGATCACAGCTTCAAAGACATGGCCTATGCTCCTAAAGCAACCCAATCCTACCTCTGTCCAGCATTTGCTACAACTAATTGTAGTTTTCTATTTACATCCATCTCTGCCACCACCACCTGGATATTCCTCGAGAGATGACAGCCAAATGGTCTAGCACAGTGCCTGTGCATTATGGATGCTCAAAAGCTCTTGAATATTGAGCTAAACTAAAATGGATAAATAATGGATTCAGTGGCAAACCCAGGACTGGACTAGATCTGTGCTTCTGGGAAATGAAGGTGTCCTGAGAGACTTAGGTCAGGAGAGGAGGCATGCGCTCCAGGCCTGTGCCTTCTAATATATCACCACTGCAATGAGCTTTTTAAAACAGACCCTCTCAGCCACTACCTCAGATGTGATGAGTCCAACTTACAGCTTGCTAGAGACACTACCATGTTTAGAACATTCGAGAGTGCTTCCGATGACCACGTGTGGTCAGTGTCACTGCTGCAGAGACTAGCATTGCTTCACTCCACCATTTCAAATCAGGTGGTAGATAGATGAATACCAGCTTGAATACCAGCTTGGACACAGCTAGGAGATCTTAGCTGTGTGCCTCCGGGAAAGCTGTTTGTTTATTTATTTTTGTCAGTTCTGGGGCTTGAGCTCTGGGCCTAGGCAAAATCCCTGAGATTTTGTGCTCAAGACTTGACCTCTACTACTTGAGCTACAGCTCTACCTCTGGCTTTTTTGGTAGTTTTAGTGGAGATAAGACTCATGGACTTTCCTGCCTAGGTTGGCTTTGAACCACAATCTTCAGATTTCAACCTCTTGAGTAGCTAGGATTATAGGCATGAGCCACCGGTGCCTGGCCTGTCCAATTTTTTTTTTACCTAGTTTTCCTAAACTACACATGGAGATGTGGTGGTTCTTAAAAGAGAATTGAGAGGGGTAAGAAATAGTCATCTCTTTACTCAGTTCCCACTACAGAGTATCCATCAGATATTCATCTCTTTCCCCCTCCCTCCTCAGCCTCATTTTCCTCTTTGATGGTGTGGTTGCTACATGTTTGCCTCCCTCTTTCTATACGCCATACTCCAGAAGAGAAAGGCCTTCCCGCAAGCCCTTTGATATCTCTCTGATCCCCAGGCATAGCTGAGGCTCTACAGCTCTACAGTAGTTCATGGAAATAACTCTGATGGATTCCAGAATCAACAGTTTTCTAATCATTAACACACACACACACACATACACATGCATACACACACACACATACACATGCATACACACACACACACACACACACACAATTTGCTTCCTAACAGTCCACAGCCAGCAGCCTCTGAGTTGCAAGGAGAAAGCATTGTCAGGAACTAAAGTGTTCATTTCCCATTCTCCTTTCAGTGCTCTTGATAGCCTCATCAGGAAAGCTAAGAATGGTGGGAATGGAGGTGAGGTTAACTAGCTGATGGACAGCTGCTCGGATTAAGATACCCCACATCCTGTTCCCAGTGCCCACACCAGCCCAGGGTAGGCAGAAGAGACAAGGAAAATGCATGCAGTCCATCAGGCACAACAGAGTTCAAATTACCAAGGCAGCATGAAATGGACTGAAATTAGATTCTATTAAAAACCACACTCAGCGAGGCCTTGGGCTATTAATATTTGCTAAGACATGGAGGAAGGAGAGAAGGCGGAGGCCCCTGAAAAAGGTTGGGAGATCACAGCTGCTGGTGGATTGCTTGCCTGGAAGGAAGCCTACATGTGAAACCTAGGCTTGCCCTGTTTCTGAAGTCTCACAGACTACAAGGGCAGACGTGAGTATAAAGCCCAACAGTTCTCCTCTTGTCCTACAGATGAGGGATCAATCTAGCAGTTAATGACTTATTCAAAGTCATGCAGCTTGTATGTAAGTAACAAAGACCAAACCTGAACTTGGGCCAGTTTCCTAACAGCACTTAGTATTTCTTTCCACTGAATTGAAACACATAAAACACCCAAGAGAAATTGTGCTCTAGAGAAAGAACATTGTCCTAGTTTATTTATTCCTTCATTGCAGTCACTTCAGTGGTTAACATGATATCCTCTACACAAGAGGCTTACAGTTTACGTGGGGAAAAAAGAAAAGAAAACAAAATAGGCTGTGTCAATTCTATGTAGGAAATGTTACCAAAACACCCTGTGCACACAGATGGGAGCTACAATAATCAAGATGGTATATTGGCACCAAGATAAGCCATAGGTCAGCAGAATAGACACTTAAGTCCAAAAATAAGACCTTGCATTTACAGTAAATTGTTTTCTTACAAAGGAATCAAGACAATTCAATGAAGGAGAAAAGAGTCTTTTCAATAAAGGGTATTGCGTCAGCTGGGTAGCCATGCACCAAATAATGAATTTCAAGCCTCTGCTCAGAATCTATACAAAACACACTCAAGTAGATTAAAGGCATAAAATGTAAGAACTAAAATTATAAAATCCTTCATGGTTAGAATGAGGTTTTGGTTCCTAAATATGATACCAATGCCTAAACAACAAAGAAAAAATAATGACAAACCACTCCGTACCTATGATATTAAAATTGAACGTCTAAGGATACTTTCAAGAAAGGACAGCCTACAGAAGGGAGGAAAGTCCCAGTTGTGTGCCTGATAAAGGAGCTGTAACGAGCATTAAAACATCTATTCAAATGCAGTACTAAGCCAGGCACCTGTAATCCTAGCTACTCAGGAGACTGAGATCTGAGGATGGAAGCCAGCCTAGGCAGGAAAGTCTGTGAAACTCTTATCTCCAATGAATCACCAGAAAGCCAGAAGTAGAGACGTAACTCAAGAAGTAAAGCCTTAAGCAAAAAAGATCAAGGATAGCACCTAATCTCTGAGTTCAAGCCCCAGGAATAGCAAAAACAAAAACACAATTCAGTAATAAAAAAAGATAACCCAATTTTTAAAGGAACAAAAAAATCTGAATAGACATACTCCAAGGAAGATAGACAAATACCAAGAAGTACATTAACCTGATCAATATCATTAGCCATAAGAAGAAATGCAAAGTAAAACCCACAATGAGTTACCATTTCATACCCATTAGAATAGTTATTATCAAATAGTTACAAGGGCTGTTGATGATGCAGAGAAACTGAAACCCTCCTACACAGGGTTGGTAGTAACACAACATGGTACACTTCCTCAGACAGTTAATTAGTCACCCTATGATCCAGCAATGCCACTCCTAATTATTTACCTAAGAGACCTGAATACCTATGTCCACACAAACTCCTACACACTAACATTCATAGGAACATGATTCATAATGATAAAAAAGTGGAAACAAGGGGCTGGGGATATGGCCTAGTGGCAAGAGTGCCTGCTTCATATACATGAGGCCCTGGGTTCAATTCCCCAGCACCACATATACAGAAAATGGCCAGAAGTGGTGCTGTGGCTCAAGTGGCAGAGTGCTAGCCTTGAGCAAAAAGAAGCCAGGGACAGTGCTCAGGCCCTGAGTCCAAGGCCCAGGACTGGCCAAAAAAAAAAAAAAAAAAAGTGGAAACAGCTCAAATGTCCAACAACTGACATATGGATAAATCAATTATGATATATTCATACAAAACATTACACACAATAAAAAGAAATGAATTGCTGACACACACTATAAATCTTGAAAATATTATAAAAGAAGCCAGTTATGAAGTATAAGTCTGTTATATAAAATGTCAAGAATAGGCAAATTCTTGAAACAGGAAGTGTATTAGTGGTTGCCTAGAGGAAGGATTCTCCAGGAACTGGAATGAATGGGAAGTGATGGTTAAGGGGGACCAACTTTCCTGTTGATGAAATACCCTAAAATTAATTGTGGTGATGATGGATAAACAAACAACTCTCTGAATACATTAAAAGCCATATATAATATATATTTTAAGTGGGTATATCATATGATGATAAAACTTTACTTGGCCCTACTTCATCATATAATGACTATAACAACTATATAGCATACATTCTTTGTTTCATAACATTGTATAATTTATCCTTTCAGCACATCTCCTGAACTAGCCTATTGCAATTGCTCATGAGTCATGTGTGACTAGTGGCTACCTCATTGGACAGCAAAATGGTGGAGCTTCAAAGAAGGTCCTATGAAGACTAAGCAGGCACTGGATTGGTGGAACTTTAATCCTGCTCCTTTATGGAGTTTCCAGAGTCCTTATACCTGACCCTTCTGCAGAGCTACCCCAGAGTCAAGACAGCATCAAGGAAGAAGAAGGCTCTGCTCTGTTGGCTTCCACTTATGACCCCATGCTGGCCACATATCCTTTATCAAGGCCACTTCAAGCTTCAACACTGGGGAACTAGTGTGTCTCATTTATGAAAATAAGGATTACAATAGTGCCATTGTCACAGTTACAGTGAGGATTAATCATGAAAAACTTTGAATGGCATTTTTTTTACAGTTAGCTGACTATTAGACAATAATAAAAGCATAATTATTTTGTCTCCCACTTTTGGCAAAGTGCCTGGAACATAGTAAATTCTCAGGAAACCATGTCCACACTGGAAGCCTTATAAAACTCCCAACACTGTGTTCTCTAACTGCCCCTCGACTGCTTCCACGAATCCTGTCTCAAAAGCAGATCACTCTGTTTTCAGATAGTTCTTGTTGGAAATGCATTGTTACATGGGGCTGGAATCTGCCACTTGCTTCTATTTGCAGCCAGCCTTTGGCCCTATTCAGAGCAAGATAATTCCTCAGCAAAACCTGTTCCAACATTTGTTGTTACAACTGCCATGGGAGTGCTCTATTTTCTCAGTCTGTATCTCCTTCCACCTTTCTAAGGTTGTTCAGCCCTTAACTTTACTTTTCAGTCTATTATTTGTCCCTCTTATAATGTGGTACACTGATGCTAGGCATGATTAGGGGTTTTATTGTTGTTGTCAGTCGAGGGGAGGGGGCTTGAACTCCGGTGCTATCCCTGAGCTTTTATGCTCAAGGGATAGCTCTCTGCCACTTTGAGTTACAGTACCATTTCTGGTTTGCTAGTGATTCATTGGAGATAAGAGTCTCATGGGCTTTCCTGCTTGGCCTGGCTTTGAACTGTGATCCTCAGATCTCAGACTCTTGTGTAGCTAGGATTATGGGCATGAGCCACAGGCACCCAGCAGCCTGGTTGTGTGAAGCCTGTAACATTAGCTACTTGGGAGGCAGAGATGAAGGATTGAAGTTTAAGATCAGCCCAGGCAAAAAGAAGTTGGCAAGACTACATTTCAACCAATGGATGGGCCTAGTGGATCCAATCTGTACCACTACAGAAATACAAAATAGGAGGATTGCAGTTCAGGCTGGCCCTGACATAAAGGAAGACTCTATCTCAAAAATAAGGCAGAAAGGCCTAGAGGCATGGTTCAGTGCTAGAGTGCCTGTCTAGCAAGCACAAAGCCTTGATTTAAATTCTCAGTACCATAAAAAAAAAATGTGGCATACTGAATCATCTCCTGACATTTGGATTATGTGAGCACCTAGCTATTTTTTTTTCACCAGAGAATTCCAATTAGCTTGTAATACATTATAGCCCTATCTTACACTTGTACCACTGACCTTCCAAAATTCCATGTAATGAGATATTATTATGTACATCAGGCCCCTCTCCTTATCCATGGTTTTATTTTCTGTGATTCCAGTTACCTATAGCCAACTGTGATCTGAAAATATTAATTGGAAAATTCCAGAAAAAAGCAATTCATAAGTTTAAATTGTGCACTGTTCTGAGTAGTGTGATGAAATCTCACACAGTCCTAGGGTGTGAGTCACCCCTTTGTCTAATGTGTCCATACTGACTATTCTTCCCACTCTTTAGTCATTAGTAGCTAAGGCCACATCAAAGTGCTTGTGTTCAAGTAGCCCTTATTGTACTTAATAATGGCCCCACCCTGAGGAGCAGAAGTATTTCTACAGTATGCATAAGAAAAAGCATCATACATAGACTTTGTTTGTTTGGTTTTGGTTTTTTTTTTGCCAGTCCTGGGGCTTGAACTCAGGGCCTGAGCACTATCTCTGGCTTCTTTTTGCTCAAGGCTAGTAGTACTCTACCACTTGAGCCACAGTGCCATTTCCAGCTTTTTCTATATACGTGGTGCTGAGGAATCGAACCCAGGGCTTCAGGTATATGAGATGAGCACTTTACCACTAGGCCATATTCCCAGCCCATACATTTTTTGTGCCAGTCCTGGGGCTTGAACTCAGGGCCTGAGCACTGTCCCTGGCTTCTTTTTTTGCTCAAGGCTAGCACTCTACCACTTAAGCTATAGCACCACTTCTGGCCTTTTTTTTTTCTATATATGTGGTGCTGAGGAATTGAACCCAGGGCAAACACTCTTGCCACTAGGCCATATTCTCAGCCCCATAAATAAACTTTGGTACTATCTGCAGCTTCAGGCATCCCCTGGGGATGTTGGAACATACCACCATAAATAGTTGGAAGGGGAACTATTGTACCATAATATGCACAGATCCCATGAAATAAATGAATTTACTCCTGCACTAACACACTAATCATGACATAGGACACCATGATCATCCTATAAGGTTCTCTTACATCCAGTGATACCAAAGTCCTAAACAATCACTCTTCTGATTTCTAGCCCCATAAACTTGTTTTGCAAAAACAAAAACTGGTTTTTTAAATTCATGTAAGGGGGATAACATAGCACTATTATATTTTATCTTCACTCATAATTTTATTACTATTAAACTGGTACTCATTGTAATCATATCAACTTTAGCTTTGCCTCATAGTTTGTTGTAGGCAGAGATGGTAGTGTTTGGGGTAGTGGTTCTCCAAAACATATCTATTAATTCCTCAGCTTTGTGCCATTTATACATTGGTAATAATTCTTTCTGTTCTTAATCCAATGTGAGAGAGAACAAAGATGGCACCTGGGTATTTAAACCATAAACCTCCTTCCAGTGTTCCCCTTAGGAGATAAGAACCATTGTGGAAGTGATGGCCAGACGAGGCACAGCAGTACCACACTCCTTATTTGGGATGTGTTTATAGGGGAAGGGAAATAGCTTCCCTCTACCCTTCTAGGGTCTTTTACTGAGCTATGAGTTAACTCGACATAAGGCATTTTATAGGAGAAAGATAGTTTTTAATTCTGCACAGAAGTCTCGCCAAAATATGACACTCAAAGAAGACAAATGATTGGAGCTTCCATGAAATTCTGAGCTAAAGAAAGGAACTGAGACTTGGGACTTCTGGGGAAGGGCTGCAGGCAAATGGTGACAAATTATTGGAGGATGAAGGGAGGAGAGTTGATGAGTAAAGTATGCCTTGTTATGCAAATACTATTCTCTTAAATGATAAAGGCTGTCTAGGATCTGTCTACCCATTCCAGATGCAGACAATACAAAAACTTGAACTCCAGGCCTTATGCTTTCACTTGGCTTTTTCATTCATAGTTGGTGCTCTACCACTTGAACCACACTTCCAGTTCTGGTTTTTTGCTGGGTAGTTGGAGATTAAAAAGTCTTGAGAATTTGTCTGCACTGGCTGTCTCTCTCTCTCTCTCTCTCTCTCTCTCTCTCTCTCTCTCTCTCTCTCTCTCTCTCTCTCTCTCTCTCTCTCTCTCCTTCTTTGCCAGTCCCGGGCCTTAAATCAGAGCCTGACCACTGACCCTAGTTTCTTTTTGCTCAAGGCTAGCACTCTACCACTTGAGCCACAGCACCACTTCTGACTTTTTCTATGTATGTGGTGCTGAGGAATCAAACCTAGGGCTTCATGTATATGAGACAAGCACTCTACCACTAGTCCATATTCCCAACCCCTGCACTAGCTGTTCTTTGGAACCCCAATCTTCAGATCTCAGATTCCTGGATAGCTAGGATTATAGATATGAGTCACTGGCACCCAGCTAGATAATTTAAACTCCTGACAATATCCTTTATACATGAAGATGTCTTTCACAAAGGAGCAGCTTCACCGAAGCATGAGGTAGCTTTTCAGAACTACTCTATGTTTGCAGTTCCTCAAAATAACCAGCTAGTTAATAATCAATATAGCAAAGCAGCATGCTGTGGGGTAGCTTAGTCTGGCTTCCTATAGTTATATTTTGGGGTGGAAGGAGGTGGGGGACAGGACATTCCAGTAGCATGTGTGCTGAGGGAGGACAGGGCTCAGAGGGTCTGACAATCACAGGCATGTAAACGAGCACTGAAGTGGAAAGAGGAGGTAGCTCCATTCCCAGGGGCAAAACCAAGGCTTCCAGTACTTTCACAGGAGGGTCCTGAACTTTTCCAAGGTCCTCTGAGGAAACTTAAGCTAAAACTGTTTGGTGTGGATTTTTCATTTTTTTATTTTTTATTTTTGCTGGTCCTGGAGCTTGAACTCAGGGCCTGAGATCTGTCCCTGAACGTCTTTGTACTCAAGGCTAATGCTCTAGCACTTGAGCTATAGTACCATTTCTGGCCTTTTCTGCATAGTTTATTGGAGATAAGGGTCTCACAGTCTTTCCTGCCCAGGCTGGCTTCAAACCACAATCCTCAGATATCAGCTTCCTGATAGCTAGGGGAACTGGCATGAGCTACTAGCACCTGGCTTTGTCTGGTTTTATGTTTTGTTTTGGTAAGTCCTAACTGGAATCTGGCAGCTTATAAGGAAAACCATTTTTCTAGATTTAGAAGTTACTGAAACTGTGAAGTTATAAAGAGCACTTAATCTCTTCTCACTCTCACTTCAGAGAAATGAGGCTTGGGGTGTATGCTGAGTGAGGCAGGCGAGGAGGAAGGTATCTGGAACATGCCGCATCTGTTAGTCTTTACAGAACTTTAGAAAAGGCCACCTAGTCAAAACATTCCTTCCATTCTGATTACTTTTTGTTGGTAGTGGTGGTCATGGGGCTTAAACTCAGGGCCTGGGCACTGTCCCTGAGCCTCTTTGTACACAAGGCTCTATCACTTGAGCCACAGTACCAGTTCAGCTTTTTCTGTATATGTGGTATGGAGGAATTGAACCCAGGGCATTGTACATGCTAGGCAAGCACTCTACCACTAGGCCAAACTCCTGGCCTCTGGTTACTTTTGCTGCAGCATTACAGAGCTTCTGTTTCTTTAAAGCAACTGTGGGCTTAGAAATGCAGCTTTCCAGGCTGGGAATATGGCCTAGTGGCAAGAGTGCTTGCCTCATATACATGAAGCCCTGGGTTTGATTCCCCAGCACCACATATATAGAAAATGGCCAGAAATAGCACTGTGTCTCAAGTGGCACAGTGCTAGCCTTGAGCAAAAAGAAAAAAAGAAGCCAGGGACAGTGCTCAGGCCCTGTGTCATCAAAGGCCCAGGATTGGCAAAAAAGAAAGAAAGAAATGCAGCTTTCACATGGCGGGAAACCTGAAGTGGGACCTTGAACTTATGGTAGGTTTGCTTTACCTCCATTTATTTCATCTAGAAATGGGTGAGAATTAGAAATCTGTCAGGGAATCAGAAACAGGTGTGTGTGTGTGTGTGTGTGTGTGTGTGTGTGTGTGTGTGTGTGTGTGTTGCTGGGGATCAAACTCAGGCCACACACACCTGATACAAAAGCAATGGAACCACTGTACCATTGTGTTTCTCTGTACCCCAGCTCTGTATTTTGTTTGTTTGGTTTGGTTTGGCTTAGATAGGTTCTGAGGAATAAAACTAAGGCCTACGCAAGTGCTCTTGCACTTGAGCTATTTTCCCCAGCCGTTTTTATTTTGTTTATTTTGGGCCTCAAATTCTATTGAGATCCTCCTGTCTCTGGCTCCTACACAGCTATGATTACAGTTATGTGCTGCCACGATCAGCCTCTGTATTTTCTTTCGAAGTCAAATCCAGCCATTTGCAATAGCATGTGCCTGTAGTTCCAACTTCTTGAGAGAACAAGACAAGAAGACCATTTGCTGTCACAAGTTTGAGACTAGGCTAGGATACTTAGTAAAACTCTGTCTATTACACCCCCTCCCATCAGAGAGAGGAGGTAGAGAGAGAGGAAGGGAGGGAGGGAGGAAGGAAGGAAGAGAGGGAGGGAAGCGAAGAAATTGTGTAGAAGCTAACATTTTGTTACTTGCTCATAGTCTGATATTTGGTCATCATTGAATGATTATGATTTCTCACTGTTTTAATATTCTATAAGTGTATGGTAAGGTAGAACTGGCTCTTCTTGGACCTTGCACATATTTGCATAAATAAATACATTTGAAGACACTTACCTTGGTTAAAGGGGAGAAAAGGTTTTGGTTTAGTTTGAAAAGGTGTTTAAGAGCAGATAGAGGTGCATGGGGGCAAGGCTCAAGTGCTAGAGTAGGAAGTATAAATCCTGGAGTTGAACCCCAGAAAGAGGAGAGGAGAGATACAAAGGGATAGAGATAAAGGCCACACCGATCTGTGGAGACTCTAACCATTAGGCATGCATATAAGTTTCTAGAAGACAGATAGGTACTTGATGGAAACTTTGATGATAGGAAGAGACTTTAGAAGGCACAAGTGTCACATTTGGCACATCATTTGGTGTCAGCAAGATACTGACACCTGATCTGCAGCGGAGCATGGGTGAACTAGGATGCTAAGGTATCTTCATAGGTGGCAGTATGCTAAATTTTTAATGGGAGCTTAGCCTTCACTCGCTGCAAGAACAGCTACTATTTGAGCCACTAAGCCGCACTGTGGAGGCGGGCCTAACCCTGCACTTGTCCACACTTACATAAGCTCTTAATTTAAGGAACCCAAGGTTTCTAGAGAAAGGAAGAATAGGGCTGGAAGTGCAGCTCAGTGGTAGCATGCTTGAAATTCTGGGTTTTCAAGCAACACAAAAGAAGAAGGAAGGAAGGAAGGAAGGAAGGAAGGAAGGAAGGAAGGAAGGGTAAAATAAAAGAGGAAAGGGAACTGACAGTATGTTCAATAAGCTAAAACCCTCTGTCAGTCATGTTTCTCCTTTTGCAGTTGAAACACTGAGGAACACAGCAGTTGAAGGTCCCACAATGATGGTGACCACAAAAGCTTTCTTAACCTTTGAGGCTCACTGCACGGAGACCTGAGTTCTCTATTCAGGACTTTAGGAGTTTGCTTCAATTGATTTTCTACATCCCCTGGCAGGTGACAATTGGGGAATTATTATTCAGGCTATTAATAGAAGTTATGCATTAGGGAATGTCTAGTGAATCCACTAATACAGAAATTATGTGTGGTTATTATCAAAACTTACCCTGAATATTGCTGATGTGATAGTATGTATGTATACATATATATGCCAAATGCTAAGAATGTTTGATATATTGGTGATGTGGGGTTTTTTCCTCTCTTGCTATTAGTCTCTATAAAGATTTTATTTTAAGATAAACCACTGATGTATACAGTTCATTTAAAATTACAATGTAATCAGATTCTTAACAACACTTGATGGCATTCTGTCCTGGTGTACACTAAAACTCCCAGCAGCAGCCATTTCTTTCCTCCCCCTCCCTCTCCCTCTCCCCTTCTTCTCTCTCTTCATCTCCCTCTCCCTCTCCCTCGTCCCCATTTCCCCCCTTCCCTATTCCCCCTTCTTCTTCCCTCTCCTTTCTCCCTCTCTCCTCTTCTCTCTCTCTCCCTGCCCCCTTTCACTCCTCCTTTCTCAGTCCCCCCCCCCCCAGCTTTCATATACCCATGAATCACCTGGGGATCTTGTTAAAATGCAGATTGTGATTCAGTAGGTCTGGAGTGAGGCCCAAGATTCTGCCTAACAAGATCCCAGGTGGGGCTGTGCACTGGCCTGTGGACCACAGTCTCAGGAGGAGGGGAAAACCAGCCTGACTCCCAAACAGAAGCAGACAGCCTGCAGCAGCATCTGCTTGCCAGCCCTGTGTCCAGATGCTCCCTCTGACATGTCTTTATCCAGCCACGCATTGTTTATAAACACACCACAGTATTCTAAGTGCCGCTGAGGCTTGGGTGCTTAACCGTCCCAAACATCTTATAAACTAGAATAAGAACTTTCACATACCAGCTCCCCTTCAAGCTTCCTGCTAACCTCTAGGCACTTTTACTTTTTTTGCTCCACCCTAAACCATCCCTTATAATCCACACTCCAGCCCTACAATTTAGTTTCCTCCTTCCAGAATAATCCAGTCCCATATTAGGAAAGATGTGAGTCCTCTATACCAGAGCTGTGTTTTGCTAACCTTATTAAGTTTTTAAATGTCCTCTTATGAGGTAGCTCTTATTTTAACCTCCATTTTACTGAAGATGAACATAAGACCTTCTAGGGTTAAATACATAACCCAAGGTCATGTGACTGAGTGGCAATTCCAAGATGTGAAGCCAGCTTGCCCACTGCAAAGCTGGAGTTCCTGGCCCACTGCGAGGTAGGAAGTTGGGTGTTGGAATGATGAACAGTCCATTCTCCCTGCCTGTCGGAAGCTCTCGTACCTTCTCCTCTCTCTAGTTACATATATCTGGTCCTGACTCATGCTGACTACTTTCATCTCTCCTCAGCCTGGAATAAAAATAATTGTGTCTGGTCTGAGATGTCTAGGATAATAGTTTGACTATCTTTGAGCAATGTGAGCACTTGAGAAACTGGTCAGATTAACCTCTCTGAGATCCTAGCTCCCCCTTCCTGAGCCTCCCAGCCTCGCTCCATGGGACCACTTCCCAGTTCCTTCTTCTCCAGCCAGAGAGGCTGATTTTACCTTTAGCTAGATATTCTTCATGGCCACTTAAAGAAGAGGAAATGTATGGTTTCTAGTCCAAAGGCCCTTGTTTTGAGGGAACACAGCAGAGAGGCCCCATCTCTTTCTTCCTGCTTGCTCATTTGCCTATACAGCCCTAAAACCGAAGCTTCTGCAGCCAGGAGCAAAATAAATCCTTCCTACCTTAAGTAGTTTCTGTCAAGTATTTTGTCATAGCCACAAAAGGCTGAATAACAGAGTCACCTTCTGTTTGACCACACATATTGCTCTGGAGCTGACAGAGACATTTCATTGGCTGTGGGTAAAGGCAACTCACAAGAAACATGAGACTAGAGATCACTTGGGTACAAGGAAATGAAATTCTGCAGGTGTCGCCTTCCCTGACCCCTCTTGTTTCTGTGGACTCATTTCATCTCAAGCATCTTAGACCGGGCACTGGTGGCTCATGCCTGTAATCTCAGCTACTCAGGAGGCTGAGGATCACGATTCAATGCCAGCCACGGCAGGAAAGTTTGTGAAACTCTTACCTCCAATGAACCAACAGAAAACCAGAAGTGGAGCTGTGGCTCAAAGTGGTGGAGTGCTAACCTTGAGCAAAAATGTTCGGGGACCGTGCCCAGGACCTGAGTTCAAACCCCACAACCAACAATAACAACAGCAACAACAACAAAATGAGCATCTTAGCTCTGGATCTGAAGTGAGGCCTACTGACAAGAGTTGTGAGATTCCCGAGCCTGGCCTGAAAGCTTAGCTCAGTCTTCCTTGATGCTATCACACAACCTTAGGAAAAAATGACGTTTAGCTTTCTGTCTTGATTTATGAGACTTCACTTAAAAGAATGAGGACTCTGATGTATGACTAATGGTTGCTATGCCAGACAGTGCAGGTTTGTGGGTAAATACGGAGGTGATAAATGTGAAATTATGTTACGTTATTTAAGATATATAGAAAAATGTCTAATTAGCCACTTATTTTCCCTCATCTTCATTTTAAATGAAAGTCAACCTGTTCCAATTTGATTTGCCAACTATTTTTAAAGAAGAAATTATGTGCCATGTAAAATACCATGATGTTTGATCATAACAACACACCATTAATAATTCCTTTTTTAGTTGTTTCTACTAGATTGTGACCTGCTCCTTCAAATTAATAGCCTACGTGCATGTTAATTTTAGATCTTTACTCATTTTGTTCTGTATTATTCTCATTATATAAGGATGTATATTAACGGCCTGAGGATTCTGAGCTTTCTATGCAGCCATCTTCCAGTACCTACTGGTACAGTTAATAAGTTATGATGAATGACAGAGGAAAAAAAAAAAAAAAGAATGAGGACTGATGCAAAGTCGAAGCTTCCCAGCTAACCAAACATTTTTAGGGGCCATAGGAATTCATCTAATTGAAGCCCACAGAGATGAGAATGGGACTCCAAATTTGGTGCTCTGCAGGGGGCTCTGGTTCTTCCACTGTTTGGGAACTTAATTCCTGAATTGGCAAACTCAAAAATTCAGGGACCTGGGAACCCCTACGTTTGCAATTCCAAACTAAGATTTAAAAAAAGTTATATTCGAGTTTCGCTGTCAGATCCATAAGTGAAAAGAGACCTGCAGCCATAATGAAAAGCCTCATGTCTCCTCCGGAAGGACCCAGCTACAAAGCCTCCTTCCACAGTGGCCAGGGAAGTGAGGCAGGCAATCCTCTCCACCTTCCTCTCCACAGAAAGGGGCTGGTTCCTCTGCATGTGTGACGGAGGCATTGTTCAACATTACCTGCAAGGATTGGCCTTCAAGAAGGACTATGTAGCCGTCAGGCACTGGTGGCTCATGCCTGTAATCCTCCCTACTTAGGAGGCTGAGATCTGCAGATCATGGCTCGAAGTTAGTCTGGGCAGGAAAGTCCATGAGACTCTTATCTCCAATAAACTACTCAGAGGAGGCCACAAGTGGTGCTGGGGCTCAAGTGATAGGGCGCTAGCCGTGGGCCCAAAGAAGCCCTGAATTTGAGCCCCAGGATCACCCCTCCCCCCCCCAACAAAGAACTATGTAGTAAGATGGCAGGGGTGGGGGACTGATTCAATGAATCTTATGATTATTATTATTATCAGTTGTGGGGCTTGAACTCAGGGCCTGGCCACTGTCCCAGAGCTCTTTGGCTCTAGGCTAGCGTTTTATCACTTTCAGCCATGGCCCCACTTCTGGCTTTAGAGTGGTTATTGGAGATAAGTATCTCATGGGGACTTTTCTGCCCAGGCTAACTTCAAAACACAATCCTTAGATCTCGGCCTCCTGAGTAGCTAGGATTACAGGAGTGAGCCACCCAGGCCAGGCAATAATAAATCTTCTTTTAAATAACAGTGATAAATGATTCAACAATTGGGAGCATTTTTAATGCAGAAACACTATGCTAAGCACTTTGCATAGAGATTTCCACTATTTTGAGGTAGGTAATATCCTCTTTTCACATGATAACTTGAACCTAGAGACTTCATTGAATACCTAATTAAGGACTTCATCCACAAGGCTTCTAGGCTCAAATTGGTGACCATGGAGGATGCTGTGAGCCTCTCATTCCACCTTGGTCCCATAATGCAACGGAGCCAGGTGAAGCCTACAGAAAAGTGGGTCACGGGCTTCTCTCAGCAGCTCCATTAGCAGCCATGGCTCCCTTGGAGCCACTTGAAGACTGCAGCTCCTGAAGCTGTGCTTATTGACTGTTTATTTCTCTAATTTGTCAAGGACTGTCTGCATGCTCCAGCTTGCCTCCCAAGCGTTCAGCTTCTGTTTTGCCTTGCAGGCTTCACCAACTTGATTAGCATGTTCTGCACTCTATTTTTTAAGTCATTAATGAAAATACTGATGAATACTGTGTGTAGGGACTAATTCAGGCCCCTCAGGCCTCTCCTTCCCCCCTCCCCACTTCTTGCCAAGCTAACAATCCTCTTTTGAGGTAACTTTCATTCATTGTTCAAGAAGTCTTGTCCCCTCTTTGTTCATTCATTTCTTCACTTACTCATTTATTCACCTGGTAGAGCTAGAGACTGAGCACAATCCCTAGCATATGGAAAAATGTTAACTGTAAGTTATTTTTTATTATTATTATTTGCTGTGGGAGGCCACCATCACAGGACACACCCCAGTATTCAGCAGTAACACTGGGAATAACAACAAATAAGAATAACAACTGCAGTTGGCACCAGTGATTCATGCCTGTAATCCTAGCTACTCAGGAGATTGAGATTTTGGGATCGTGGCTCAAAGCCAGCCCAAGTAAGAAAGTCCATGAGACTCTTATTTCCAATTAACCCACTACCAGAAAACCAGCAGTGGAGCTATGACTGTACGTGGTAGAACACTACCCTTACTTAAGTAAAAAGAGCTCAGGGACAGCACCCAGGCCCCTAGTTCTCACCCCACAACTAACAACAAGAACAAAAGTAAAGATTCTAAATTCCAAGTTCTTATTCTGGATTTCCCACTTACTAGCTTCTTTACCTTAGCTGGCCCTCTGTAAAATAAGGGTACTATTGATCACCTCATAGTATTGTTGTAAGAATTTAAATTATTCAATAAGATGATACAGAGAAGATACTTGGAGCACTGCCCAGCACATAATATGTATTCAACAAATGATCGCAATTATTATTTCATATAATATAATTATCCCATATAGGGTAAGTATTATTATCTGTGCTTTCCCAACAAGAGAGCTGAGACTGATAGGGGCAAATTTGTTCCAAGTCCTCTGGCCAATAATGAAACTAATATACAGATTCCATTTGCTTTCTTAATATAGCCTGGAAAGAAAGAAAACATGCATAAATAGTTCAGAAGATAGAAAAGCAAATGAGACTGTTAAAGCATAGAATATTTTGACACCCAGGAGATTCCCCAGTAAATACTACCAGCGATTATAATAACAACAACGGTAAACCAGCCCAGGCTGCCTTTGAACCCCTCTCCTCAGATCTCAGCCTCTTCAGTGGCCAGGATTACAGATGTGAGCCACCAATTTGCAACCTAACCATGCTTGGCTAGAGAGGGATCATTTTAGATTCTAGAACTCTTCTTGTTGTTATCTTATTTTGTTTTGAGAGAAGGTGGTACTTGTATAGGCCTTGTGAGTTGGACACGATTTTTTTTTTTTAATGAATGGGATACCCTATGGAGGAGAGCAAAAGTGTGCAGAGAAGGTCTCCTGTGGGATTGAAAAGCAATAGCTAGAAATTCTGTGGTATAAAAGAAAATCGTGAGGTCTTGGTCAAAACAAGCAGAGACTTCTCCAAGTACAGTGGTCTCCTGTGACTCATACTGAGGAAAGAATCCCAGTAAGAACTGGGAAATGAGGAACAAAGTTTTCATTTCTTGTTAATTTTGTGGATTTAGTCGGGGGGTCAGGGAAATCAGTACTAGGGTTTTAAGTCTCAAGGCCTCACACTTGCTAAGCAAGCATGCTCTCACTTTTGCCATAATCCCAGACCTTTTTGCCTGAACTATGACCCTCCTATTTATGCTTCTCCCCCACCCCCCAAGCTGTGGCGGCTGGCCCATATCCCCATGCAATGCTATTTGTTGACACAGAGGACTTGCTAACGTTTTCCCTGACTGGATTGGAAACCATGGCCCTCCCAATCACTGCCTCCTGAAAAACTGGAATGGCAGGCATGAGCCACCATGCCTAGTTAGGAATGCTGTGTGTTTAAAACTAAATCAGGGGTAAGTATCAGAATTCTCATGCCATTTCCTCAAAAAGCTCAACATAGACCTACCCTATGACCCAGTCATACCACTCCTAGGCATCTATCTTGAACAACAGGTCCCAAGATATCAAAGAGACATCTGCACTTCCATGTTTATCGCTGCACAATTCACAATAGCCAAAATATGGAAACAACCCAGATGCCCCTCCACAGACGAATGGATCCAAAAAATATGGTGCCTATACACAATGGAATACTACATAGCGATTAGAAATGGTGAAATATTGGTATTCGCAGGGAAATGGTCAGAACATGAACAAATAATGTTGAGCGAGACAAGCCTAGAACACAGAAAACAAAGGGGCATGATCTCCTTGATATATGACTGTTAAGGTGGGGGGAGGGGAGACAGTAGAGACCAGGTCTGCGAAACCAAAAACTTCTTGTCAAATGGTATTTCCCACAGGTTTGGGTCAGTGACCCTACATTATGTAACTAAAACCAAACAATTACTCAACATATAAAGGTCAAAAATAGACCTCTCAGTGTATCACAATAGCTCAAAAGCTATGTATGTACGTTCATATAAGACAAGGATAAGCAAACCCTACCGTCGACATTACATTTAAAGCCTAGGCGAATTTCCTTTGGCGTAGGCCACAGGGCTACTGTATATGTTTTTGGGACACTGTGTATTGTATATATGTCTACCTGATCTAGGGAAGGGAAAGAAAAACAGGGTGTAAGATATCACAAGAAATGTACACACTGCCCTATTATGTAACTGTACCCCTTTTGCACAATACCTTGTCAAAAAAAACTTGTTTAATTAATAAATAAATTATATTTAAAAAAATAATTATTGTGCCATAGGAATTGATCTGAGGTGAGGGCTAAGCAGAGCTAGCATCCAGCTAAGACCTGTATAAATACAGATTAGGACAAATAAAGAAGCAGGCTTTTTTTTCCTATATGGATAAATGGTACTACCCTGAGCCGCATAAGTCCCCTAATCCTGTCAAGAACCTCCTTGGTAATCTGCCATAAAATGATTAATGTCTGGCATTATTATGGAAGTCAAAATTATTATGGAAATCCTCCTCGGCTGAGGGACTTGGCTTAAGGATACTTTTGCCGGTGTTTAATATGGATCAGGGCACCTAATACGTATGCATGGAAATGTCACAATAAGCCCACTTCTTGTATACTCTGTGCTAATTAAAATGAAAAGAAAACCTTATGTTTGGTGCCACTAGCTCACACCAGTAATCCTAGCTAATTTAGGGGGCTGAGATCTGAGGATCACAGTTCAAAGCCAGCCTGGACAAATAGGAGTCTGTGAGACTCATCTCCAATTAACGACCAAGAATCCAGAAGTAGAGCTGTGGCTCAAGTGGTAGGGTTCTAGCCTTGAGCAAAAAAGCTCAGGGACAGCACCCAGGCCTGGAGTTCAAGCCCTTCAAGACTGACACAATAAGCAAACCAAAATGTTCTTTTAAAAAGGATTGAAAAGCATAGCAATTGTATCAATAAACAGGAAGGGAAGTGAGTCTTTGCTGACAGGGTATGAAAAAGCAAACTGACACACCCATTACACACTGGTGTGAGTGATTCCTTAGGCTAGATTTGCACTGGGAATTGTTTTCCTGTTGAATTACTGGAGCTGCAGCCCAGCCCAGTCACATGACCACCTGTGTTCTACAAAAGTCTGGTTCATTCAGGAGCCCAGGGAGACATGAATGCTGCCACCATGGTAGATACCCATCTCACAGATTTCCCTGCAACTCCCAGCATCAGATAGATATCTCTGAGCCTGTACCAAAAAGAAGAATCCTGAACAGTTGGTTCTTGACAGCTTTGGATCAGGTCTTTCTCTTCCTAATGAATGGATGAAGAGCTGGTTCTGTGGTTACCTCATCTTCCTGGCAGCACTGTGTCTTTGGACCCTTGAAGTGAGACCAGAGGACAGGAAAGGAAGTTTGGAGTTAGCTCCCTCCTCTGCTCTAACATTTTCCTGCCCAACATTGTGTTTCAATTGGACTGTTCTCACCCTCCATAGTCACCTCCACTGACCCATAGAACTTTACCAAAGAGAACGGTAAGTGGGGAGGCAAGGATTCCCAAAGCATAGTCCCTGAAGAGGCCCTTTATCCACAGGCAATCTGCGCCCTACATGCCAGGACCACAGATGTGAGCAATGCTCCTGGATGAAGAATGCCCATGACGTCTTCCGTGTGGACCCAATGTGCAGTTGGCTGCGCCTCCCTTGGACAAATAGCTCAATCATTGAGCCAGGGACATCAGGAAAGAGATTCTAGACCTCCACATCTGCTCTCTTGCTGGGTGCAGATATTATTTCTTTAAAACAGACACACACACACACACACACACACACACACACACACACACAGCATTCTATCCCTTTCTAACAGTGAAAGCAGAGAAGACACATTGAAACCCTTAACTCATGCCACCCTCAGTGTGGCTGCTGTCAGAGGCTTTTCCTAGGGGCTTCTCTTGAAAGAGAAAAAAGAGTCCAGGAATTGCATGGAGAACTTGAACTGTGCATAAGAATTGGCAGAGGAGAGCCACAGGCAAATGGTTTCGATTTGCAAGCAGCCCTCGATAGGCACAGATCCCCCCATCTATCCCCCCACAGGCTCTGAAAAGCACCCATTTCCGATGTTGGCCATTCAGATCCTCGGGCAGCAGCTGAGTTCTCTTGGTTTCCCTGGGTTGCCAGCCTATGCTTCCCCTGCCATCCTGGGATTGCTAGAACAGCCCCAGATCTGCCTGTGTGCAACCCACTTCCCATTCCTACCTCAAATGTCCTTTAAAAAAAAAAAGTAGTTCCCATGTCCCAATCCCCTGTGCTGACCTGGGCATTCACTTCTGTCTTTCCTAGTCATCACCCTTGCTGGCCACTCTGATGACAACAGATACTGATATGTTATGGTGTAGAAAGGAGCCTCTTCTACTAACAAAACATCTCCCTAAAAAATGATAGTACATCAATTCCTTTTCACATAGACAATAATACCCAATTTCTTTCTTTTGTAAAATTTAGCTACTTATTTTTATTAGCACACATTAATGTATAAAGGGGTTTCATTGTGCTGTATCCATCCATCCATCCATTGATCAAGTTCACCCCTCATATTGCTTTCATATCCTCCATCCTCCCTTGTTTAGAAAAAAAATCATTTAGTGAGCTTCATTGAATACTTTGATCATATTCATCACTCCCAATCACACTTTCAAATTGTCCAAAGAGTTGATTAGTCATTTGATCCGCTCCGTTCCACAAGGATATATGTGAGTGAGCCCTGATGTACAGGCCAAGGCAACTTGAGCAGGGAGAAGTTTGTTAACATACCCACAGTGGTGTGGAATGGGAATGGGACCTGGATTAAGCCACTGGAATCCAGAGTGCTTTCTGTCCCCAGACACCACACAATGAGGGCACTGAAGGTACATTTGATTGGATGCTTCCCAAGAAAAAGTGCTGTGACAGGTGACAAAGGCTATGGAGAGGCCGACACCTGAAGGGGAGGGCAATGAGCACAGAAAGAAGACCCTGAAAGCCCCAAACCAAAGAGGAACCTGGTTATCTCTCCAGTCACTGGGATCTGCTGTGGCTGGACACAGGGCACTGAAGAAATGGAGAGGGAGGAGGAAAGCAGTGGGGTGTAGAGGGGAGGAATGCACGACGCTGACCAGAGAGAAGAGGTGACACCATTTGTCCTTTCACCTGGGATTGGGGAGCCAGCATTAGCTCAAGCAGCTCATCTTCCCTCTGGATGATCAATGCAGAGAGAACCCACACAGTTGGTGGGTTCATTGTTGTAGTCTTCTTAGCCAGGGTCTGGGAAAGAAAGGGCTAGGAAGCCCAAACATGAAAGCTCCCGCTAGCGTAGCTCAGGGCATGTGTGCAGTATCAATTTCCTGGTCATGAAGCAGGCTGTAGGCTGCAGGGTGCAGGGGGTGGGGTGAGGGGTAGGCATGGGCTAGGGGCAAGGAGCCCCAGGGCTGCCTTGGCAAGAGGCCGATGTCCTTTAGGAACCACTCTAGAGAAAATAGCAAGAGTGAGACAAAGGATTTCTTTCTTCCTCCCTCATGTTAGAAATTCCCTCGAGGTTCTCTTTGGAGCCATGTGTCTGTCTTTAGAACAATCCTAGACACTGGTCAACGTTTTTAAACCACTCTATAAACAGGAAATGGAAAGAGAAGCAAGGTTAAAAAGATGTGTCAGCATCTGTCAACGTCGCCGTGGGAGCTTGCTGGTTCTTGTCAAAGAGAACAAAGCTGAGGAAACAGATTTTTCCTTGCTGCACTGGATTGGCATGGGAGCATGGATATACACAGTCAACAACCAGGGGCCCGACCGGTGGGAAACCCGGAAACCCGGTATGCCTGTTAGAGAAAGTGGTTAATAGGGAAGAAAGCGGAGAGATGTATAAGCCTAGAGGTCAGATATAGGGAAAGAGATAGGAAGGGAGGATGGTAAAGAAAGGAAACAAGAGGAGGGAGAGGAGAAGGGGAAGGAGGAGGAAGGGGGAAGAACAGGGAAGAGAGGCATTCAGGAAGTGGGCTCACCCTACCATTGACTTGTCTGTCTTCACATACCTCTCCCATCCTCCATATGCTCTCAGTCAGCAAGGTCTTGCCACTGATGCTTCAAATTCCATCTACTTCATGAATCCCACTCCCCACCCATTCAGATCCTTCCTGCCTGTCCTCTGGACTCTGTAGCTTCACCTCACAGCTGGCGCACTACCACTTAAGCCACAGCTCTGTCTCTGGCTTTTTGGTGGTTAACTGGAGATAAGAGTTTCACAGACATTTCTGCCTGAGTTGGCTTTGACTGCGATTCTCAGATCTCAGCCTCCTGAATAGCAAGGATCACAGGCGTGAGCTACCAGCACCTGGCAGTTTTATCTTCTTAACACCTCTTTACACCCCTTGTTCTACCAGCTTGCTTTGGGCCATGTAGATTATAAAACAAGCTTCTTTCTAATTTACCTGCCATAGATCGACTTGACTCTCACCTCCTCCATCAAAGTGATATATTCTAAAACATAAACCCCTTCATTTAAACCTTTCAAAGACTAACATTGGCCTTAGACAAAATTTCAGATTCTTTAGTCTCATGAAAGAATTTTCCATGCTCTGTGCCCTTCCTCTCTCCCTCAACACTGGACACAATTATATGACATTAGAGTTTTCCAGTGAGTTCTACACTCTTCCAGCCTCTAGTTTTTCTATGTCTTTCACTCTGCCTGAATTCCTCCTTTCCTTTCTCCTCTGCTCCTAGCTAGTTCGTACTCACCTAAGATTTACATCCAGACCCTCCATACTCTGAAGCCTGATCATCATTTGTAAACCAGCCCCTCTCCCTTTTAAAAGCCAACTCCCTTCCCAACCTGCATGCCATTAACCCTCTTCCTGACAGAGCTTATTTCCTAACATGAGGATTCGCCTCAGACCTTATCTTTGAAGCGTTTATCACACTGACATCTATCTGCATGGCTCTCTCCTGATGGAACATACACTCCTTGAGGACAGAAGCCAGATCTGGTTTGTGTGATGGAAATCTTCTGTTTGTCCTGCAGCAACCCTTTTCTGGCCCCTCCCCCAAAGCCCTGTGAGACTGGTCCAGGCTAACAACCTCCCAGGAGATCAGGCACTGGAGAGGAGAGCTGTCATGGTTTTCATGGCATCAGATAGATGAGACCCTCAACCAGATGTCACAGCTCCTCTCTGACAGCCCTTTCCACTCGTGTGTTTTCCTACACTCTGCCCTCATATCTGAAAACATACTCTCCTCACATTACCTATTACCCAATTCCAATTTTCCAAAACCACCTGCCTAATTGCCCTAGCAGTCTAGAACATAAGTGTCCCTAGAGTGGATGAATAAATAAATGAATCAAGAACAACCCAAGCCATTGGCTAGCTTCACTTACTCAGCCACCGTTTCAGAAGGATGATAAATACTTCCCAGTGTAGAACTTGGAACTGAAGGGAGACAGTTTCAGGGCTGGTAAGGAAGGGAGTCCTCAGGATTCTTTTGGCAGGAGGTGTGCTATGGGAACTAGAAAGGGGGTATCAGGTAGATGTCCTCTTTCATGTCGTCCCCTAGCTTTCTAGGGGACTGGACTGACTGCACCTGGAGGGTGAGAAATAAGGGACTCCCTACCTTCCTTTCTTTCTCATGGTGTTGCCTTGAGAAAAAAAATTAGAAAAACACTGGGTCCTTTCCCCCTCTATCAGCCTACTCAAACCTAGCAGCCTGACATTTATACCTAAGAAGTGTGGGTGGGGAAAGCCACAAGTGGTAAAACAAGGTACACTACTTTATAGAATTCAGGGGTTGAGGCTATAACCTGGGAGTTGGATTCTCTATCCCAGGGGGACTGAGCCCTTGCTAAACCAGTCAAACCTGGGGAAAGAAAGCCATGACCCAAGATCACACAGTAACGTAGAGATATGAGGTGCCAGAGCCCAGGTTACCCAACTAACAAGCATACAATCTTGTTGCCACACCACAGTGTCTCCTGAAGACAGGAGTAAGGCAGGCTTACCAAAGAAGAAGGGCAACCGAGCACCAGTGAGACACACCTGTAATCCTAGCCACTCAGGAGGCTGAGGTCTGAGGACCATGGTTTGAAGCCAATCTGAGCAGGAAAGTTCATGAGACTCATCTCCAATTAACCACCAAAAAAACTGGAAGTGGTGCTGTGACTCAAAGAGCCTTGAGCAAAAGAGCTCAGGACAGTGCTAGGCCCAGAGTTCAAGCCTCAGAACAGATAGGAAAATGAAAAAGAGTGCTGGCTTTGAACACAAAGAAATAATGATCTGAATTTAAGCCTCAATTTACCCATATATACAATGAAGATAAGAATATTCTCCTATAGAATTTTTGTGGGGATTAAGTAAGGTGATCCATGTTAGTCAAATGGAGAAACACAGATCAAGGGAGAAGAGAGTGTGATAGAGGGTAGGGTTGCAATTCTCAAGAAAATGGTCATGGAAGGCTTCCACATGGTAACATGGAGCTAGGCTTGAAAAAGGCAAGGATTCAGGCATATTAACCTCCAAGGGGAGAGTACTGCAGACAAAGGGAAGCACACACACACAGGCCCTGAGGCACGCACCAAGTATAGTTGATGCATGCATGCTCCTTTGCCCACAGGCTCTGCACCCTCCGCCATGGAGTCAGACCACCATGATCCAATACACTTGGAGGAAAAAAAACAACAACAGTGTCTGTTCTGAACTTGTATAGACACTTTTTCCTTATTATCACTCCTTAAAGGACACAACTATCTATATAATTTATGTGTTTTAGGTACTGTAAGTACACTGGTGATGATTTAAGATATAAAGGAAGATATGTATAGGCTATGTGAAAATGGGGGCCATTTTATAGTAGGGATTTGAGCATCTGCAGATTTTGGTACCCATGGTGGGGAGAGGGGCCTGGAGACTGTAATTTACTGCATAGACTTGGGGCTTGGAGATCTAGTATAGACTACAGGAAAGGCTATGGGAGATTAAGTCCAACACCTAGTAAATGAGATTTAAACTCAGAACACATTCCCAAACTCTTGCTTGTTCCCATCACAGGCTCTCACTCACGTGATGGGCTGATGTGACTGGGTGGGTTGATGCTGACCTTTCCAGAGAGGGCTTCATAGGGTTCCAAATCAAATACTGAGAAGGAGGCAAAGAATCCCATTTGTTAACAAGTGTAACGTGTTCCCTTCAGCACTCAGAATCAGAATATATATGAGCACAGAACCATATAAAGGAAGCTGAGAATTAGGCATGGTAATACATGCCCATAATCCAAGCCAATTAGAAGTGGAAACAAGAATGTTGTGAAAAGCCAGCCATGGGTAGCTCACACCTGTAATCCTAGCTACTCACGAGGCTGAGATCTGAGGATCATGGTTCAAAGCCAGCCTAGACAGGAAAGTCTATGAGACTCTCATCTCCAATTAACCACCAGAAAAGCAGAAGTGGTGTTGTGGCTCAAGTGGTAGAATACTAGCTTTGAGCTGAAGAGCCCAGGCCCAGAGTTCAAACCCCACAACTGACATAAAAAAAAAAAAAAAAGAAGATTGTGAGTTTGATGCTAGCTGCGGAAAGTTTGGAGCAAACCAAAATAGAGCCAACCTATGCTACATAGTAAGATTCTGTCTCAAAGACCATTCTCCAAAGGAGGAGGAAACAGAATATTTGAAATCAAGACATTGAAGAGATGCAGACCTTAAATGGGTATAGATGCCACTTGATCTCAAAGATCCTCAGATTTTGTACCAATAGTGACCTCTAATAAACCCTTTCTTCACTGGTGTCTATGATTCCCCTTCACTGGGAAGGGGAAACTGAGATTCTTGAAAAACATCTATTTGCTAGAGCAGCACCAAATTTGTAAAAGGCTTGGGTGGGAGATGGCCCTGTGGAGACTGTCATAATGCCTGACCAACTTGGGACCAACTGTGTGCCTGGTTTCTCTCCTCTAAAGGATCCTCATCTGCCCACCCACTCCTACCAATATTGCTAACAGAGATCAAAGAACCTCTTGAAAGGGTTGGCTCCCACCAGAGATAATTGCTAGATAAATGCACAGGGCTATTATGATGTAATGGGCCTGTGCAGGCAGAGCTCAAGTAGGTAATTGCTCACTTTGGGGAGGGGCAGGAACTCTTCCAGGCCATTGCGGTCCACTAAGTGCGTGCCTTTGCCAAGGTGAAATGCTTCTGTCCCGTGACTTGAAAGTGAGCCATCACTTGCTGTTCCATAAGGCATTTTGGCATTCCTGGGCTATGACATTCCTTTAATCTGTTCATGAGACCTCTGCAGTGGAGTTGCCACAGATTGTGAAGAGTTTGGAAATCACATGGAAGAAGGCAGAATGGGAAGGTAGAGAAGAGACTGTTCTAGAGCCAAGGAAGCAGCTTCAGAGTCACTCCAGAAAGGGCTCTGGGCCTGGCTTCTGGTTCCGGTTGTTTCCTAACACCTCCCATCCCTTGATCAGTTCAAGATGTCGGCCTCAGATTTCTCATAGAAAAAACGAGAAGCTAGTTCCTAGGTTCACATCACCTCTAAAATTCTATGCTTTATTTAAGCCCAAGAAAAAAACTACATGGAGCACTGGTAATGATGGGGATGGATGATTGGGTTGAGTTGATGGATCCATGTTTGGGGTCCAGAAACCCCCTCTACCAAACATCTCTGCCACAGGCCATATTGAGACTCATGTAGAGATTTTCACACAGACAGCAGAAAAACATACTTAAGGGGGCTGGTTATCCTTACCTGGAACTTGATGATAGCCCAGAGGAAAAATTTACAAATAAGGCTGAGGACACAAACACACACAGTACCTGAATTTTAATATCAGAAGATCATTATCCTAAGCTACATCAACAATTTGGTATCCATCCCTGTTGGGGATACCCTGAGCCCTCTCACTTTATTACATGCTTACAGCATTACAGTTTAAAATGCTGGCAACCATGTTCTGTGCAATTAAAAATCAACCAACAAACAAGACTTACTGGGGCCCCTAATACTTAGTTAAGAGTTTTTCTCGGCTGTTCTACACATTTAATTGTTTCACTACACAGTCACCGCTCTGTTCCCCAAAGACTGTTAATCATTCTCCAACTTCAGTCATACTTTAGTGCCATTAGTCACACATGGTGTGGTACTATCGGAACCAATGGCTCAGCAGAATTCCACCCTGAACTTCCAGGTAACTTTAAAAAAAAACAAAACTGAGCAACGTAATATTCTGCCTGGGACTGAGTTGGGGATGTTGAGTGGGTCTTTCCTCACCGGTGGCTTTGAAAACGGAAAGTGAGATGTCAATATCAGATGAACAGATTAGCCTTCATATCAATCTGTGTTGCTTTCTCTATTTTTTCAGCTTTCAAGGGAGGGGGGCGGCATCTGAGCTTAAGAGACATTCTCTACCAGTCAGAATCATGGAGAGAGAGAAAAACTATTTTCACACATCTCTTCAAACTCACTCTTAGTTTCATCTACACATTCATATGAGAGCGCTTAGCAAAGAGATTTGTAATCAGGCTTGAGGTTTGACTGGTGAGAAAAATGCTATCCCTTTGCTAGGCAGCAAATGAGGCACCTTGGGTATGGGGGCTCTACCTCAAATCCAGTAGAAGGATATGGATGTTCTACTTCAAAAATTATGAATATCTCTGGCTTCCACATTCCAGTCTAAGCCACCATCTCTTTGGGGTTTTGAGTGGATAACTGGAATAGTCTCCAATGGCTCCAAGTGATCATCCGTATGACTCCAGCCAATTCATCTTCCACTCTATAGCCCGAATGCTCTTTGCAAAATTCAATGTATATAATGGCACCCCTGGCGAAATGTTGATCCTTCTATGTAGGACAAAACCTGCACCCTTTGCCACAGACTACACAACCTTCACTTTTCCATCACTTAAAATGACTTACTAGTAATTCTCTCCACCCCCCCCCCCACCCCAGGAACATTTGGCAATATCTAGATTCATTTCTGATTGTCCCAAAACAGGAGTAAGGGGTATACTACTGGAATCCGATGGGCAGAGGACAAGTGTGCTGTTATATATTCTACGTTACAAAGGACTGTTCCCAACAACAAAGACTGATCTGTCTCCAAATGCCTATAATGCCTAGGTTGAACATCTCTGGCTTCAATTCACTTCCGCAGAGTTTACAGGACCACTTCTAGAGCAGCTTCCCGTCTCCATGTCCTTCATGTTGCCAGCTGTGCCCTGCAGCCATTTGCTCTCTGTTCTTCACATACCTTCTGTAAACCCCTGTGTGGGGGTTCAGATGCACGCCTAGCTGTCTCAGCACTTCCCACTTAGTGGAGGCTCAAGAAATAAATACTCAAGCAAAGAAGGACAGGAAGGAAGGACAGAGGTGAGAAAAAAGGGCACTCAGGGTTAAAGAGTATTCCTATTCATGCAGTCTTTCTTTCCCTTTTCCCCTTCTGTCCTGGGACTTGGATTCTGGGTCTGGGTGCTGTCCTGTAGCTTTTTTGCTCAAGGCTGGTGTTTTGCCACTTGAGCCACAGCTTTTGTGCTAGTTCATTGGAGATAAGCATCTCACAGACTTTCCTATCTAGGTTGGCTTTGAACTATGATCCTCAGATCTGAGCCTTCTGAGTTGCTATGATTACATGTGTGAGCCACCAGCTCCTGGCTAACTGTTCTACTCTTTCAGAGCCTCTGTTGATAATGATGTTCCTATGGAAAATGTACCATCTAGCTAGGCCAGTTTCACTAATAATGTTTTTTGTAAGAGAATCAGCTCAGTGCACTTTGGAAACTTATAAGTCTTCAGGGCAAATATTGGAGTACTGGTATGAAGATGTCCAGAATTAACTTTGCTTCTTGTTTTTCAAGCAAGTCCACTTGAAAGAAAGCTCATGTCTGTTTTTAGCCCCGGCCTCCTGAACAGTACCTAACACATGGGTGATAGGTTTCTCAGAAGTGTTAATTAATGAGCAACTATATGCCAGAAGAACACACTTTAACTCTGCAGGAGCAGACTGGGTACTACATCACATCCACTTCTCTGGCAGACAGCACCCAGTCTGGGCTCTTGCTGCTTTTATTGGTAACCCTTCCACTAGCATTGCCAGTAAAAGTCTCACCTCTGAACAACAATTTTATCCTGGCCAGTATTTCAGGCTGTCTGAGAAAGGAAGTCCAGTTTGCCTTCCTGTTTTCCTAATGCCCCCAATTTCTGGTTCTCACACAAAGATGTAGGCATTTGTATTATTTGGCTACTTTGATGGCTAGCTAACACTCAAAAGTAGTTTCTCCCATTATCCCCCCCAACTGCTTCCTCCCCACTCAGGACTTTCAGGGAGCTGTGGGAATCGGCTGGAGGTTGTGAGCTTTCTGTGATACACTCCTTCCTGGGAAGATTGCCTACATTTTACTCTAAGCCCCAGAGATTAATGTTATCTTATTAGCAACACAAAATGGGAAAGACTGAGCTCTTTCAGTTTAATCTGCTTAGTTTCTGAGGCTGTACAAAGCTTCTCCAAAGAATGTGCAGAGCTTTTGTTAGTACCAAAAAAAATATCTCAAAGCTCAACATATTATTTGGCACAGACTGGTCTATCTAATTTAGATTGTGGAAACCCACTGATTAAGTCTCAGGTCTGTTGACTTTTTTCCCCCATTCAGTCTACAAATATCACTGTTAGTTAGAACTCTCAATGCTATAAAACTTATTATTAACAAATCCCACATTTCTCTCTCTCAAACATAACACACACACACATACACACACACACACACACACACACACACACACACACACACACACAATCCTGGTTTAAAAGAAATTCTCACCAGCACCATCTAGTGGTATTTCAAGTATTCTAGCATTCTTAAAAATTACTGCAGACTCTCAGTAATTGATATTCAGCCTGTTTCAAGATCTCGTTTTGGTTGAAACATAAAAATCTGGCTGAACACAGCTATTAGCTTGGAAAGGAAGTTGCTATTGGTAAGGGGTGGGGGGGGGGGAGTAGGCTGGTCCTGGGGCTTGAATTCAGGGCCTTCTGGCTTTTTTTTTTTTTTGCCAGTCCTGAGGTTTGGACCCAGGACCTGAGCACTGTCCCTGAGCTTCTTTTTGCTCAAGGCCAGCACTCTACCACTTGAGCCCTAGCACCGCTTCTGGCTTTTTCTGTGTATGTGGTTCTGAGGAATCTGTGAAAACCAAGTGAAAGGTGTAGGGGAACCCCCTTTATGAGTCCCTAGAAAGACCACTCAGTTTAGGGGAAATTCTAGGAAGAGAAAGATTTAAGGCTAATTAACACCAGTCACACCCAGAACCAAGAATTGTATTGCTTTGATTGCTTTGTTTACTGAAGTTTACTGGAATTGTAATCACTAACAGCAATTCTGCTTCTCTGTGTCTGCTTGCTTGCCTTGCCTAACTTGCCAGTCCACATGCGTGTGGTGCATGTGATATCTGCCTTTAAAAGCCCAGCCCTATTTGGCCCTGGCACTGTTTGTCACCATCCCAGTGGTGGCGAGCAGACGCTATGCACAGCTAAATAAAGACTCCTAGCCCAACTGACTGAGTGCTGGTGACTACTGTTATGGGTTCGAGGCCCACCTGGGTATCCGGTATACAACAGAATCAAGCCCAGGGCTTCATCATACATGCTAGGTAAGCACTCTAGCACTAAGTCACATTCCCAGCTCTGACTTCTGGCTTTTTCTGAGAAGTTTATTGGAGATAAGAGTCTCACAGACTTTTCAGCTCAGGCTGGCTTTGAGCCATAATCCTTAGATCTCAGCCTTCTGAGTAGCTAGGATTATAGAAATGAGCCCCTAGCACCTGGATGAAGGAATATCTTAATACCCATGTTTCCAGTGATTGTGGATATTCTTCTTTGATACTAAAGCAAAACTTAACAGGTTCTAGTTTCATACAGTTTAGTTGGGATATAGAATTGGAAACCATATCCATGAGGTTTTTACACTGTATTATACATGTTTAAAAATCTACTGATGTATCTTGAAGTGTAAATTGTATGTGTGTGTATGTGCGTGCATGTATGCATATGTGGGCACCAGTACTGAGGCTTGAACTCATGGCCTTACACTCTTGCTCATTTTTTTTTTTTTTTGGCTCAAGGTTGGAGCTCTACTCCACTTCTGGCTTTCTGCCAGTTACTTGGAAATAAGAGTCTCTTAGATTTGTCTGTCTGGGCTGGCTTTGAATTGAGAACCTAAAATCTCAGCCTCCCGTGTAGCTACAATTACAGGCATGAGCCACTGGTGCCTAGCTACTGTGAGTGGATTTTTTAATGCCTGATCTTGTAAGTTCATTCGTTATTTTGGGAAAATATTGGTTTATTGATTAACACAGATCTCCCAAATATTATCATATGACATCAGTAAAATCACACTCATTAATATGGCTAGCAGTCTCATCAAAACATTCTTTAAGTGCCCAGAAACTGTCAAGTTAATGACACTTAAGTTTTCCAAAATTCCAATTTTTACTTGAAAGCTTGAATTTGATCACTGGCAGCAAATATAATGGTTTTCCTTGGAGTGGAGGCTTAGCTGTCATTTTCAAGAAAAGACCTGTCAGATTCTCAAGCCTGAATAACTACAGTTTGATTGGTCATCATTCTCTCAAGTAAAACATTCTATGAAAAACAAATAGCTAATTCAGCTTGCAAGTCCATCAGCCTATGTGCTATCCCTCCATAAAATGCTACAAAGCCCAAGTACTTGATATGACCTTCACATTTTGTCACACAGAATCATAAAAGTATGTACTGTTGGGCTGGGGATATGGCCTAGTGGCAAGAATGCTTGCCTCATATACATGAAGCCCTGGGTTCGATTCCCCAGCACCACATATATAGAAAACAGCCAGAAGTGGCGCTGTGGCTCAAGTGGCAGAGTGCTAGCCTTCAGCAAAAAGAAGCCAGGGACAGTGCTCAGGCCCTGAGTCCAAGCCCAGGACTGGCAAAAAAAAAAAAAAAGTATGTACTGTTCTCATGGGTCAAAATGGAATTACTTAATAATATTACTATGCAATTTCTGTTATATCAAGAATATTCATCAGCGGAGTTGGCATCCCTAGTGCCTGTAGAATCTGGTGGTGAGAATATAGGGAGAGCTGTCTGACAAGGTGAGTGGCATGTCCTCTGCTAAATTGCCAGAGTTTTACCTACAATGTCAACAAAGGGGAAAAGGCAAATGACTGTTGAGTGTGCTGGGGAAAATGGTTTGGGCTTCAGAAATGGTGGACCAGACTTTGCAAACTGTTACTCTCCTGAGACAAACCTCCCAAGATGAACTGAATGCATGAGCAAGGGGGGAGGGCAGTTCCATGGTGACTTTAGTATTCTTGGCTCAGAGAGGTGGATCCAAGGAAAGGATTTCTCATGCTTGAAATCAATCTCCTAAAGGCTTCCTGCACATGTTGTTTGCCAATGCCTATTTGTGATTCCTCATAGACTCTCCTCAAAGGCACATTATTTCCTCATGCTAGGGCAGACCACATGACCCAAACGGGATCTAGCTAGCAGTACCTGCTGTTTTCTATCTATGAAAATTGTTTTTTCTTTCCGTTATTGCCTGACCCTAATGCTTATAATAAAGAACAGGCATTCAGAACAAACTACCCAAGGTATGCAAGAAAAGCAAGCTGACAGGAAATTTTTAAAAATCCCCTTTATATGGGTGTCTTTTGATATTTTAGACACTCATCACCATCAGCACCTGGGAACTACTTCACACTTTGTTATCTTTCAAATCTTTTAGGTCTCAACTTAGACATCACTATATCACCCATTTGCCATGTTTTTCTCCCTTCCTCCCTTTCTTTCTGCCTATAATGCTATAGAAATAGATGTAAAGATGTGAAGATACAGATATATTTATAGCCTCTCATAGGATCTTGCCTTTCTTGATTTCCCCCCGCTTGATGGGAACCTCCAAAAAAAGCAGGACTCAATTTCCATCTCCTTCACTCCCTGGGGTTTCAGAATAAAACTAGGACTTGTTTATAAGCTTTAGCTCCTAGTGCATTTTTCAGGTGGGGCATTGCCTCTCCACACCCCACAGTTCTTTCTGCATCTTACTGTCTAAGACTGCCTCATTTATTCACCTGTCTGGCCCCAAAGAGAATCAGAATTGCCAGGCACATTTCATCCCAAAGCGAAGTAAATATTTATCAGAGGACCACAAGGCTGAGTCTTTTCAGGTTGCATAAAGCAAAGCAAAACAAGCAAAACCCCAAACACCACTATGGGAAGCCTATGTTTAACGGGTATCTCTCACTATGGACCTCAGAACTTCATTTCATTTGCAGGTGTCCTTTGATTTATGTTAAACCTCATTGCATCCCATGGGGGTTGTCATCTACTAAAGGGCAGATACTGGTTTGTTTCCTTCCTTCCTTCCTTCCTTCCTTCCTTCCTTCCTTCGTTCCTTCCTTCCTTCCTTCTTTCCTTCCTTCCTTCCTTCCTTCCTTCCTTCCTTCTTTCCTTCCTTCCTTCCTTCCTTCCTTCCTTCCTTCCTTCCTTCCTTCCTTCCTTCCTTCCTTCCTTCCTTCCTTCCTTCTCTTTTTTTTTCTTTTGTTTGAGACAGGGTCTCACTATATAACCCAGGCTGGCTTCTAACCCAAGACCCTTCTGCCTCATCTTCCCAAGGGCTGTGATTATAGACATGTACCAACATACCTGCTTCCTTTTTTTCCTTTGTCCTCATGCCCAGCTCTCCCTCACCTGTTCCCCACTAAAAATTCTACCACATAATTTGGTGACTGCTCAGATACCTGGTTTGTAGCAGAACATATGATTATTAATAATAATAATAATAATATCTCAAACAGAGGACCACCATTCTGGGAAAACCAAACCTAGAAAGTAGAAGCATGTAGTTTTGGGCTGGGGAAGGACTAGAGCAGGGAAACTTGTGATAGGGGTTGGGAAGATAGGCTGGAACCAGACAAAGTAGGACTCTCCAAAGGCTGATCTTCAGCTCTATCCTCCCCTTTCCCCATCATGAAGAAGTACCCAGTGTCTACCACTGGGACTGCACAACATGGCCTCCTGATTGATGGCAGTCTGTGACCTGTGTTGAGAGGAAGAGCCAAGCCAAGCAGCAGATACCCACCCTCCATTACACCCCATCTCCTTGTGCCAAAACACGCTTTCCAACTTGAGCTGGTTGGACTAGATGGGGTGGGGACTGGAGGGTTCAGAGGATTAGGACACCAGCCTGGGCCTTGAATGAAACACATTCCATAGTCAGGTAAACAGGGTGTGGTGAAGGTAGGCCAGCCCAGGTTCTTTCATAAAGGGGTGTGTGCTTAGTCTGTGTTAAGAGCTTCCAGGACATGACATTTATATCCAGCTCTGCTCTCTAGGAGACTCATACAGCACTTCCTCTTCCAGAACTTTCTCTGCTCACATTCTACTCACAGTTTGTAGGTGATGAATCTTTCCAGCACCATCTCTCCACTGGTGAATGAAGGGGTACAGGGAACTTCCTTTAGGATGAGGAGTATGGCCCTCACCTAGGGCCCAATTCTACTTTCCAAGAGTTCTACAAATACTTGCTTTATTGCTGAGGACAGAGGTTGGCGTTGAAGTGGCTGGGGCAAGCATCCCCAACTACTTTCAACTACTTTGCCATTCTTTTGGTGACTCTAAAAACTTTCCTGTACTCCTATATTTCCTATATTCTTATATTCATTGTTTAAAAGTTGTAGTAATTCCAAGAGTGTTTTAAAATCGTAACTTTCCACCAAGATAACTGACTTAGCTTTCCCTTAGTTTTTGTCTTATGTCTAGCAAGTGTGTATTTTTTAAGACTTTTAAAAAAAAATTGGCTTAGGTTTTTTGTTTTGTTTTGGGGACAGCATCTCCCTGTATGGTCCAAGCTGGCCTCAATATGTGGTCTTCTTATCTTAGCCTCCTGAGTGCTGTGATTCTGTGCATGTCCCATCACACTTGGCTTTTGTCTTTGAAGATTTTTGTATCCTGTCTTTTGACATTCCATAAACAGTTACGCACTTCTCCAAATATTCCTTAATAATCTAACTTTATTGTTCATATATCTCATATGACAGATAAAAGATAAGAACCTAAGGTGAAAATAATGATGTAGTAACTTCCAAGCTCATGTGGAATTTAACTACTGAGTTTCCGGGGGGGGGGGGGGGGGAACCTAAGGTGAGTTAGCACAAGAATTTACTTTTTTTTTTTCTCAGTAAAGCAAAATTTACTTCTGCAGAAGGGTGCACCATCAGCCCAAAAATCTGACAAGCAAATACAAAGAGCAGGCAGCCCATCACCCTATTTGGCCCTAACCCAGCAGGCCCCGCCCCTTTGAGTTCACTTTTCTTTTTTTTTTTTTTGCCAGTCAGTCCTAGGCTGTGAACTCAGGGCCTGAGCACTGTCCCTGGCTTCTTTATTGCTCAAGGCTAGCACTCTGCCACTTGAGCCACAGCACCACTTCTGGCCATTTTCTGTATATGTGGTGCTAAGGAATCAAACCCAGGGCCTCATGCATACGAGGCAAGCACTCTTGCCACTAGGCCATATTCCCAGCCCCAGGAGTTCACTTTTAAAAGGAAGAAGTGTGTTGCTTGATTCCATCACTTGTGCCTTTATACCCTTCCACTGTTTAGGGCTTACCCAGGGGCCCTTGCACTGAAGTTTTCCATGAAGCCCCACCAGTCCACAATGCTCCCAGGGGACCCCCATGGCATTGACAACAATATTTTTTGTTTTTGTTTTTGTTGCCAGTCCTGGGGCGTGGACTCAGGGCCTGAGCACTGTCCCTGGCTTCTTTTTGCTCAAGGCTAGCACTCTGCTAGAGCCACAGCGCCTTTTCTATGTATGTGGTACTGAGGATTCAAACCCAGGGCTTCATGTATATGAGGCAAGCACACTTGCCACAAGGCCATATTCCCAGCCCCTATCCTAGTCTTTCTCCAACACAAAAGCATGGGAAGTGGGAGCACAAAGGCTGCTTTGTGACAAGCTTGCTCCATCCGGAAGCAGATGTGGAGTTTAACTTGGTTACCCAAAGTCACAGAACTGACAAATGTCATTGAGCAAATCAGAGCCAGAGCTGAAGACACAGCTCAATGCTAGAGCATCCGAGTTCAAACCCTAGAACTGAAAGGGGGGGGGGGGCAGGTATAAGAACTACAAGGAACACTTTATGGCTGATAAATCTCAGCTCTGTCTACAGCAACATTTGTGCTTTTCTTTCTCACCCCATCTGCATCTTTACCTTGAGTGCCACCATGGATAATGGTAGGGACTAGGAGACAACACACACTTCTAATTCTCAAAAGTTGAATGACTTGGCCTATGCCATGACCTCGCCTGTGGGAGGTCAGCTGATGGGGCAAACACGGTCATATGTACAGGTTGCTCAGCATATCTTCCCCAAACTCCTCGGAGGCTTCTCACCCATTGCCTCATTCCTGTAGCACCCCTCTCTCCCTGTATTTTCTTCCCTAGAAAAATCCTCCAGGAACAGCTCAGGTACACGACATCTGGTTTAATGGGGGGAAAAAAAGGGAGGAAAAAAATACCCCAAATTTACAAAGGACTATGGCAAGCAGGAGTAATCATTGCAAGTTTTATTCAAGTCTCTGTGTATTCTGGTGTTGAGACCAGGGCTGAGATCAGCATTACACTGTAATACAATAAGAGGTTTAGCCATTGAACCAAGCCTGCTTGGCATCCCTAGTTAATGATTTACAGTACCTTGAAAGGAAAGGGGGAAAAAGGCAAAGAAAACGCCAAAGGAAAGAACCTGGTAAGTTTCTTTCAGAACCTTTCCATCTTTAAATATTGACAACATACAATAACTTAAATCCCAAAGCAAATGGGAGTCTGAGAACACAGGTGGACACACAGAGAAGACATTGGCACAGACAAAGTGTAGCTGAAAACCAGGAGCTAGCAGAGGAATAAAACAAACACATATGTGGACTTTCACTTTATCTAGACCTAAGGCCCTAAGAACTAAATGAAACTCATCTCTAATTCCTTTCCTTAAAAGTCCTCTGAAAGACCAGTCTTAGACTGCTGTGTGTGTGTGTGTGTGTGAGTGTGTGTGTGTGTGTGTAGTTGTGGGGGCTTGTGCAGTATGAGGAATGAAGGGGTGCAGAGGTGGTTAGGGAGTTCAACACCTCCCTCACTTGCTACAGCTGCAAGGGCACGTGACAATGTGACAGAGGCAAAGCATGATTTTCCAAGGAGACGTGAGCCACAAAGAGGCTTCCAAGGTGAAGAGACTGTGAGAAAGTGGGGCAAGGCTGGACTGAGGAGTGCTAATGGATGACTGTGGGTGGAACACAGACAGTTCTGGAGCCTGCAGCGGGGCTGGAAGGAGAACTACAGAATTACTGTGGTCAGCCCTGAGGCACGAATCCCTGAAGAACCAAGAAGAGGGAATGGTGGAAAAAGCAGACAGCAGCCGAGAGGAAGTTGTGAACTTCGGAGGGGCTGCAAGTCCAGTCCCATAGGCAGATGACAGGAGAGCCAAAGGAAACAACCGCTGCAGAGTGATCACAAAGCCTCGGTGGGCCTAAGCTGGGTCAATTAATCCAGAAACTTGCTCAGAGGAAAGTCAACTTCAGAACCAAGCAAATCATCACTCACTTCCCAGCTGCGTGACTCTAATAAATGATAGAACTACCTGAACCTGTTCACATATCCTTAAGAGGTAGAGAATACCCAACTGTTGATTCTCCTAACTTATTGAGTACTCCCTCCTATCTAGGCCACGATTACGCCACACTTCACCAACAGCAGTAAAGCAGAGAGCAGTAGGGGGCGTGGCTTGTGGAACTAGAGGTAGAATAAACAATATAAGACAATGGTGGGTAATAGTGGTAGTGAAAATGATACTCATGGAGATGTTTAAAAGGCTCACTGTGCAGACCCTGGGCTAGAGAGCACTGTGCTCAATGCTGGGCAGGATGGAGAGAATCCTCCATTCTCTTCAGTCCCTTCTGAGATCTGGGGGAGAGAATGACTGAGGTTTATTCAAAGATGTGTCAAGAGTACTTCTGTTATTATTTTGAGACAGTTTCTTAATGTTATATAGGCTAACCTCAAACTTGTGACACGCCTGCCTCAGCCTCCCAAGTGCTAGGATTACAGCTATATGCCCCCAAGTCCAAGGTTAAAGGATCTATAGGACCCTTTCCACAGTCATTGTTTCCCTTCTCTCCTGAACATATTATGTAGCCAGAAAGTGGCTTTTCAAGGTTTCAGAAAGCCTAAAAGGCAGCCAGAGAACACCCAAGAAAAATGGCATGCCTAAAGTTAGAAACTAGGTGATCCACTTCAATACACTCTTATATCAATATTTCCCAGAGAGATACCTTCCTCATTGAGGAATAGGGGGAAGGCAATAACAACAAACAAAAATACAAAAATCTCTCTCCTAACAATCTAAGCCTGTTCACAGACATAGGGGAAAGCAGGGCCTGGGCTAGGGAGAGATGAGTAAAGCCCTTACCTTGGATATAAAATTGAAAGAGGCATCAGAAACATACACAATCAAGGGACAAACCTTATTTCAATACAGTATTTTTTTTTTTTTTGCCAGTCCTGGGACTTGAACTCGAGCTTGAGCACTGTCCCTGGTTTCCTTTTGCTCAAGGCTAGCACTCTACCACTTGAACCACAGCGCCACTTTCGGCTTTTTCTGTCTGTGGTGCTGAGGAATCAAACCCAGGGCTTCATGCATGCTAGGCAAGCACTCTATCGCTAAGCCACCTTCCCAGCCCTCAATACAGTATTTTTTTTAAAAGAATCCAAATAAATAATCCAAATTCATGACAGAGTAGTAAAACTAAGTCAACTCAGGCTGTGGACTTTAGGAATATGGGAAATGTGACTTCTGAAACCCAGCCTTGGACTTCAGCAAGAGCAAAGCAAGTGGCACCAAATCTACCAGAACTTGCCAGAACACCTCATTCTGTGATGGGTATCTCATGTGTCCCAGTAGAAAAGTTGTCATTAAACTGATGAGATTTTACTCCAATAATCTATCCTGATGCACAGTCAGGCCTGCCAATCAGTCCACAGGAGAGTAGGTCAGACGAGTCAGTAGGGAAACAAAGTTGTGGGAAATCTCCCAGCTCTGGTAACCAGCAGGGTCTTTTCTTCTCTTTCCAGCTCAATGCCAGAAACAGGTTCAGCATAGGAACTGCGGGGAGGCACAGGCAGGAAGAATCAGGAAGGACCAGTTTTACAAGCTAGAGCTCAGGAAGAAAATTCTGAAGAGCCAGCAACGGGGCTCCCTATGTCACCTAAGGGAATGCATGGCTCACTCCACATGGAAATGGACCAAGGAGGGGGAAGGGGCCCATCAGGATGGACAGGAAATACTTATAAATTTCTGAGTATGAAAAAGCCAATGAGACTTGTTTGACCTGCAGGGCCAACCAGAAGCCAGAGCTGGGTCAGGCTTGTTAGGTCTTACTGACCACGAGTTCGGCTCCCAGGTCCTGTCTCCTAACAGCAATGGAAGTGATAAGAACCCAGGCAGTGGGGTCTCCTCAGTTCTCCTTTGGCATGTAAAACTTAGGATCTAGGGAATGCGTTCCCAACCATAACCCTATCAGTCATTCTCAGGTGAAGCCTATGAGGACAAGTGATCATTAAATCAAGCCATTGGAAAAGGCATAAATCTGTTTCTGACCTACAACCACACATACATTTACATACTTTCTCCAAGGGAAACCACCTAGAAAGGTGAGGCATGTCAGTGCTGGACTAAGGGCTCCAGGACCAGGTATCTGAAATGGGGAAGTCTTGCTCTGTTGACCAGGCTGTCCCCAAACTCCTGGGCTCAAGGGGTCTTCCTGCCTCAGCCTCCTGAAATAGCTCGGTTTGTTTCTAGGTGCATGCCATTGTACCTGGCTAGGATCAGATATTTTACAGGAGCTTATATTTTAAAGTTAGAAGGAGTTTGAAGGTAGCATGGCTTCTGAGGCTGGGGGGAGGGGGATGGATTTAAAAATATTACTAGTAGTAAGTGGGCAGCTCAGGTCACCAGGTCCTTGTGCCTCATTAACTAGGACCACGATCTGGCTGAACCCTCTGGGTAAGACTGACATTAAACAAACAGTGGTTTCTGTTTTCCCTTCCCCGAGCACTTTGTTTTTCCTTCCCTGAGTACTTTCAGAGGCAAGGAGTGTTTCCATCCTACCTGCCAGCCACTTTCCTCACACACCTGACTCAAAAGGCACAGGCTCAAATAAACACAAGGAGACAAAGGGCTCCTGAATGGATGGCTATTTCAACCCTGAGGTGTTCCTGTCAAAGCCATCCAACCTTCAATACTCGCTCATCTCTGCTGCAGAAAAATGAGCTTGGCAGTGGTAGAGTTCTTGCCTGGCATGTACAAGCCTCAAACACCACACAAAAAGGTGAGCTCAATGAGTTAATTCTCAGGAGTTATGTCCTTCCCATGGGAGGAGAAGGAAGCTTTCATACGGGTCTGTAAAGGCAAAATTATTGGACAAAAAGTCAGATTTAGAGGTCCTGGCATTGTTCTAGGGGCATTATGTCATGTCTCTGTGCAACAATGGCCTGAAGGAAAAGGGGCTTTGTGAGGAGCCACACACATGACACAGGATGCCCCATGGTCAACAGGACCCTTTCCCAAAGATTCTTTCATGAATTGGCCTGATTTCACGTGCTTATCAAATCTGACCCTGGTGATGACCCTAAGAAAGCAGAGGCTGCAAACGGTCACTCTGATGCTGCCACCAACCCATCTCCCATTTCCTCCTGTGTTGTAAGAGACAAAGGGTAAGGATGGCTGGCCTGCCAGGCTAAGTGGAGGAATTTGGAAAGGATGCTTGTCATGAGAGGTGCTATATAACATGGTCAGAGGCATGTGCCTCACCATGTTGCCTGGTGCTATTAGTCATCGCTTCAAATGACTTCTTTCCAGAGGCTAAAGGATGAAACAAGGCAAGATCACCCGAGGCAAAAGCAGGGAGAATCACAGTGTCAGCTTCAATACATTGCAACTGCAGAGAGGGAGGAAACTTCCTCTTGGGGCTGGCAGGAAGCCACAGGGCCTCACTGACCTTCTCTGATACATACTCAAGAGAAGGGAAACATGAGGATGGCTTTTAAAGGAATGAAATCTGAGAGGGGCTAAGAGATGAGCCAAAGGTCACACAATAAAGCCAAATGGGGAAATAGCCAAGTTGTTCAGTTTCAGAGCCAAGTGGCCTGACTAGGCCATCAGTCCAAACAGCCCTTGAACTTCTCTTCACTCGCATCTTCATCTGTAAGCATTCTCTCACCTGTACCAGCTAGGGTATCAAATGCAGAAGAAAAATGATGTCATTCTGTACAGGTCAGGAGGAAAAGTTAGCCCTTATTCTAAATAGTCCACATGTGTGCTATTATCAGTATGACTAATAGACCATTGCGATGCCAAAGGATGCCAAGTTAAAAGCATCCACCAGAGCCTCTTAGAAATAGTATAAGAAAAGTGAGGCATCTACTCAGCTACCAACCGCAGCATGGCTCTCCAAGAGGATAAAGAAAATGAGCAAGTTTAGACAAAGCAGTAAGGAGCTGAAGGATGCAGAGATGGGGCAGGGAGCTATACCTGTTCCTATCACCAGCCTCCATGGAGTGACCACCTACTAAGAGCAGGACCTTCCTTGAGGAAAGGGAAGCTGGCAACTGCTGCAGCTCAGGTGGCTTTGTGCACAACCCAGGGCCTGCTCTTGGCCATGACCACAGAGCAGGGGAACCTGAGTGGACACAAAACCACTCAAATGGCTATTTTCTTGATCTTTATCCTATTTTCACACCAGAGTGTGGCTGATACAGGCCCATCAGGCTTGGAGAAACTGAGAGATGGTAACTCCAACTTTGTGCACGCTCACAGCAGCATCTTTAGAACAATCCTGCTTTTGCTTCTTTGGTACAGTGATTTTTTTAGCTAAGACCTGACCTTCTTTGTCTTTCTCCTGGGTAGATGAGCGAGGAATGTGTTTAACCTCTCACCTAGCTGTCAAGCAGTTTCCACAATAGATACTATGCTACACCTTACTGAGAAGGATGCCTACAACCTAACAAAATGGTAAAAAGTACAAACCAAGCAAAGAAAAAAAAGTTCTGCCTTGTGCCAGACAAGTCTAAAGTCAGCAGAGCTCTATTTCTATTAGTGTAGACAGACTATGTTGTGGGCTGAAGTCTACTTCAGAACCACTTAGGGGTCCACAGGCACACAGATGTGTTCCTATTTCAGGGACAGGGGTTCTGAAGGGCCCAAATATGGTCCCTTCTCCCCATCAAGTAAGAACCCTTACTGGGTTGGCTGGAATTGCTGACCAGGTTCAGATTTTCCCCTCCTAGCAGCAGAAACATGGGGGAAAAAGTAATTACTCTCTGACTTCAATGAACCAAGAGAGAAGACAGAATAACAAGACCCCAGGCAACACTACCAGCAACACTTTCCCATGTGAAACCTTGTGAGGCCCTCAAGCCAAAGTCTTAAAATAGGCTCATAAAGCAAAGAATGATATGAAGACCAAAGTCTTCAGTCCTACCTAGGACCAGACTCCTACACAGTTACAGAGAAAAAGAAGTGGCCAATTCATCACCTGTGCCTGCTCCACCTCTATCTCTATCAGGCATCTGGGCAGCAAATGCAAGAAACCTGCGGACTGATCTGCAACAGAATATTCTATGATAAAAAGCAATGGACTAGCACTGAGTCTTGGAAGGGAGAGGAGAAGGAAAAGAGCATGACTGGAGGACTATACCCCCAAACAAGCTGTAATGGACCATGGTTCACATAGAAGACAGAAGCCTCAGAAAAAGCGGACAGTGTAGAAAATGTGTGAGAAAGTATTAGATGAAAAATGAAAATACTCTGTAAAAAAAAAAATGAAAGTATTAGATGAAGTTCAGCATTCAAGCAGGGGAAACAAGTGCCAGATCAATCAGCACTACCCTCTGTTGTCCTTTTTACCGAGCTCAAAGTATACAGCCCAGCACGAAGGCTACCTGTGCACAGACAGAGGCAGCCTTGGTGGCCAGTGCTTTCGACTTCACAGCTATTGAACATTAGTGGCCAATTGAGTACTTATACAGCATCTTGTTACCACATCCATTTCCAAAAAGTACTACTAATGACTCCATTTTACTTCAAGGCCATCTATCATAAACTAGATGGTTCAGCAGAGAAGGAATCCTCACAGTTCCAACTCCCAGTGTCTAGGCCCTATTCCACTGGGCTATTCTGGTGTGCTGTGGAGATGACTCCTATCTGAAGGCCATGGATTCCAGATACCAGTGGGAAGACCAGGGGGAGGCAATAACACAGAAAGATACAACAAGAGACAAATACGGGAACTGACACCAGTGATTAAGTTTCCCAAGAAGCTAGTCCTAGGATGAGCATGTTTGGAGCAGTACCTTGTGTAACCATGTCCTGAGCCCAAGAGGGTAAATAGGGGTCTTGAACAAAGTCTTCCATTGAGTAGTTCCACACAAAGAAATGAAGAAAGAAAGAAAGAAAGAAAGAAAGAAAGAAAGAAAGAAAGAAAGAAAGAAAGAAAGAAGAGAGAGAGAAAGAAAGAGAGAAAGAGAAAGAAAGAAAGAAAGAAAGAAAGAAAGAAAGAAAGAAGAAAGAAAGAAAGAGGAGAGGAATGGAGGGAGGGGGAGGGAAGGGAGGAAGGAAGGAAAGAAAGAAAAAGAGAGAGAGGAAGGAATTAGGAAAAAAGGAAGGAGTCATGAAAGAAGAAAAGGAAAGGAAATGAAAGGGAGGAAGGGAGGGAACGAGGGAAGGAAGGAGAGAGAAAAGAATTGAGAGGAAAGAAAGAAGGAAGGCAGGAAGGAAAGAAGGAAGAAGTTATGAAAGAAGGAAGAAAAGGAAAGGGAGTGAGGAAGGAAGGGAGGGAGGGAAGAAGGAAGAAAGGAAGGAAGGAAGGAAGGAAGGAAGGAAGGAAGGAAGGAAGGAAGGAAGGAAGGAAGGAAGGAAGGAAACTTATTTATTCTCTTCACTGAAACTCGACTGCATTTTTCCCTTCTCCTCCATTTTTACAGAGCCAGTTCTCCATACCACATGTGGGCTCAAGTAAACAGGCAGGGCACCTGCAGGTAGGTTGTGCCAGGTCCATCAACACCTATGCCCCACACTACACATTGCCTTCAGTCTTCCAGCTGGCATGAAAAGGCTTAGGACACGGGACAGATCATATCTCACACCAAACAAGACTCCAATTCACAGTGGTGGGGAGAGTGGAAAAGGAGTGAAATCAATCACAGAACATCCAATACTGGTGGTGTGAGAAGGTGGAATTCAGGGCTAACAAAGGGACCCAAGGATAGCTCTGGCTGAGGAGGAGCAGCAGACAGATTTGGCTGAGTAACTCTGCAAGTCACTCTAAAGGCAAGGAAGACTGGAGGGTGGAGGACATGCATGCACCCCTCCCTCCCACCCACAGCCAGAGCTAGTGGCCACAGCCCCTCCAGTGGACATGGGTAGAAAGGCCCTGAAGGATGGGAGACTCTGTGAAGTGGCCCTGTTTCCATCCCTTCTATCTTCAAAGTGCATTATCAGTGCAAGAAGTAGGGCTGGATGCCAGGGGGCGCAACTCTGAGAAAGGGCTGTGCCAGCCAGCTCCCTCTATCTCCTCTGGCCTCCGTTTTGCCCACCCGTGACCCTTCTCACGCTAAGACCAGAACTCCTGCTGGATCTCATAGGGGGCCGGCTTGTGTGTGTTCAGTTCAGCTCTACACAGGGGCACAGTGCTGTCCTGACTCTGCCCCTCTGCATCCAGGTCCAGAAGCGTCCGTTCAGTGGAGGGCAGAGCCCCCGCCTGGAATGGGAGCAGAGCTGGAAGCCCAGGCCGCTCTTCCACAGTGCTGCTGCTGCTAGCAAAGCACGAGTCCAGGTTGCTAGGTGTCTCTGTGCTAGAGCTGTTGGCTGGGGAGGCGCTGCGGGCATGGCTGGGGGACACAAACCACCAAGGGTCCAGCCGTTGCCGGTTGGCAGAAGGACGTGGCCGAGGCAGAAACTCCAGAGTCTTGGGTCTCTCCAATGTAGAGTCTTGCTGTGTGCTCCAACGCCTTGGGGTTGGTGGAAAGACCACATTGGGGTCAGGGAGACGGGGAAATTCACCTGGGTCTCGGCTGGGACTAGGGGTTTTCAACATTCCTGGTCAAGGAGACAAAAGGAGAAACATTACAGGCCAGATCCACACCACTGCTCCTCCCCCACCCCACCGTATCCCTATGCACTCGAGACAACACGAATTAACAGAGCAACTACTAGGTACCATGCACAGTGCTGGGAAGTACTGGAGATTCAAAAGTGAATTAGAAGGTCTAGCCCCCGTGGGTCTAATAACTGGCCTTACGGCCCAATAGTAGTGACACAGGAGTCACTTCTGTAACAACATAACCTAAGGCAGATATTGACAACTGACAGATAAGACAGATATCGACCCGCAGGCTGGACACTGAGTTTGTAAATGAACTTTTGCAGGAATATACTGTGGATACACACACAGCTGCTTTCTAACAGCAGCAGCACAGCTGAATATTTACAAGAGAAACTGACCCATAAGACCTAATTATTTATCTTCTTCCCCTTTCTCAAACAGTTCGCTGACTTAGGACCGGGAATGCCAGTCCTTCACTGTTCATGCATTTAATCACCGGGCAACAGGTACAGAGCCAAGTAGCAGAAGTCTACAAGTGAGGAATACAGAGTCTCTGTTCCCAAAGACATTACATACCCGAGTTTAATAAACAAATCTATAGGAGGGGAAGGTCAAGTGAATGACAAAAGACAATTGTCACTGGCACTTACATCCCTTCTCCCACAGGACTAGGGACTGCTTTCAACTCTCACTTTGGTTTATGGGGCTAGAAAAGGTGGCAGTCCTAGACTCAGATGGTGTACTCCCCAGAGTCTGTGGTGTCAGATGCACAAGGCAAAAGGGTACACATGGATATCATCTGCCTGATCACCTCACATCTGAAGAGGTGGTGTGTGTCAAGGATGGCTTTGTAGAGCATGGGGAATGAGTGGTGGCTTACTTTATGAGGAAGTTGAGGGTCCAGCTCTGTGGGAAAGCACCCCTTCTAGGCACAGTGCACATTATTTCCTAGTAGCTGCCAGTACCTCTGGAAATAACCAGAAGCTAGATTCCTAAAAGCAATGTCTTACCCGGATCCCAATAGACACAGGTCTGGCTCTTCCTAGAACTTGCCTGTTTTCCTTTCATCTCCAGGGGCAGACAGCCCCTCCCCCACCCCGGCCCCGCTTGGGGTCCAGAACAGGGAGATGTCAGCCAGTCTTGGCTATTTCCCTGAGACATGATCAGACTGTCACACTTGGCTGAACAAGATGAGGAACAAGACTTATATATAGAAGAATGAGGCATCTAACACATTTTGGCTCCCTGGGAGCCATAAAAAGAGAAGAGAAACTCACCTGCCCCAGGGCTGGGGGTCAACCCATTGCTGGAGGGACTCCTGCTGGCTTGGGGCACTGCTGGCTTAAGGGCACCATCAGAAGGAGTCCGTCGGTGACCACTGGGCTGTGTGGGGGCAGTAAGGGTGACATGGGTGGGGGTCAGGGATTGGTTAGGGTCTCGCTTGAAACGCTCCACACGAACATTGACAAGGGGGTTGCGGGTGCACGGGGCCAGGGGTGGGGCCTCGACTGGGCTGACTGGCATTTCATATACCACAATCTCATCACTGTCAGAGCGCAATAGGGAGCGTGTGGAATTGCACTCCGAAACAGAGGACAGAGAGAGCAATGTCAGGGAGGCAGAGGGGTCGCCTAGCAACAGCATGGGTTCTTCTTTCTTGAAGAGCTTTCGGGAAGGAGGGCTGGTGCTCCGACGAGGTCGGCTGGCCCTCTGGAAAAGACCTTCACGCCTTTTCTTCTCTTCCCGAGCTGGTGGCTCAGGCTCTTCTGGGGGAAGCAGCTGGCACTTGCCAGCTTCTAGCAGGTCAAACCCTAGGCCTGTGGCTGCCAGAACAGCCCCACAGCCAAGCAGAGCCACTTCATAGCGGCGGTGGTGGGTCCCACTACGCTTGAGGCTGTTGGTTGGTGTCAGCTGAGGGGTACTGGTGGCCGAGTTGACTGGGGTAGGCTCTTCATGGACTCCATCACTGGAGGGGCCATCCCCATCCTCTCCACGAGGAAATGGGATACAGAGGTAGGACTGGTTGGGTGAATGCTGTAGATGACTCTCTCCACTCTTTGGAGCTTCACTATCCTCATCCTCTGTGAAGAAAAGAGAGGAGGGAAAATGGGAACAAAGCAGCAAGAGTAAGAATCTGGTCCTTTTCTCCCAAACCCAACCAACTCGACTCAGTGTCTGGATGCAAAGTTCCAATAGCCTAATAGGCGGAACATATAATTAGACAATGAACCAACAGGGCTACATCTCTTTCTCCCCCCAACTCAGAATGTGACCAACACAGGAAAATCAATCTGCATTCTGGAGCTCACTTTCCTATTTACAAAAAAGGGAGTATGCTAATCTGCTACTTCTTTCTTAGAGGCATTCCTTTCTTGTATGATATTTAGGATTGAGTCCAGGATCTCATGCATACTAGGCAAGTACTCTATCACTGAGCCACACTCTCCATACTACAGGAACCCCTAATAAAGTACAGTATGAGTTTCTAGAACACTGACTAGAAAACAGTCCTATGTTTTGTACCTTAAAATTAGAAGAGCATTTGGATCTCTAGAATGATAGCCTAGTAACTGAAGAGTGAAAGGATTAGTACACTCTACACAGGAGAAGGCCCATTTACTCCACAGACTAACCACTGTAATGGAAATCTAGAAATAAGAATATTATCTGACAAAGAGAAAGAGAAAAAAGTGAGTGTGTGAGAGAGGGAGACAGGGAAGAAGAGAAAGAGGGGATGAGGGAAAGAAAGAAGTGAGGGAAGTAAGAAAGTTAGAAAGGGGGGGTGTGGGGAGCGAGAACTTGAAAAGAACTTCCTACCATTCAGTAACTGGAGGACAACCCTGGAAGGATACATTATTTTCTCTAACCATCCTCCACTTTGTAACTCCTCAAATTAATATATGAAGAAACAGACTGCGGGGGGGGGGGGGGCGGAGGGGCTCTGATTCAAGGCCTAACTTTTGTATTGCCATAAGGAGATTATTACTGGCCCTTGAGGTAAACTCCAGGTTAAAAAAAAAACAAAACAAACAGATTTAGAAAGATTCAATGAAACATGAAACGAGAAAATAGACTAAGGACAGTTTGGGAGTCAAGTAAAAGATCAAACAAACCCCATAACCTGAGGTGTCCTTCTAGAAGCTTGACCAAAAAGCCCTGGGAGAACAGGGAGAAAAAAGACAAAAGCAATGCTTACCCATCTCCATAAGGCTGGTAAACGCTGGCAGGGCTGGGCTACTCCTTGGGCCCTTCCCCAAGTTTGGGGCACTAGATGACCACTGTTTGTATCCATCGACCAGGGACTTGAGGCTGAAATTGAAGAAAGAGGAGACTGTCACTAAAAACTACTTTTCTTATTCTAGCTATATGTTTGATTAAACCAATCCTATAGGTAACAACTCTCACTAAGATTACTTGCTTCACAAACAGAAGTGCACATGCTCTAGGGGAAGAAAACAGTGGTATAACCCAGCCTCTCACATGCTCCCTGTTGAAAGATGTGGTGGGCCAGATAAGCAAGCAGATAGAAATAATATGGGATGTTCAGCCAGTAGGGATCTTGCATGAGCCATTCTTAAGGAAGAGGCAACAAATTCACAGACATTGAATAAAACAATAAAACAACATTAGTACTGCTAGGCATGGAGCAGCTGAATCAAGAGAAATGGGCTGGGCCACTCCATTCATACAATGTCTCAACTTCTTTCATGCTTCTGTTTGGCATGCTTAAGCAATTTTCAAAGCCATCCACTTAAAAAAAAAAATTCCAAACAACAATTGATCAACAAAGTTGCACCAAACCAGTGTTCTTTGGGACAGACCTATGTGAATAGGACATTATGTTGCACATGGCCCTTGCTTGTCTAGACATGGTTAAAAAGAGGACAGCAGCTTGCTTTCAAATCCCTGCAATCAACTCACTGGGCAAGCCAGTAACTCTCCAAGGATATAGACTGGGTCCTGCACCATCTCCTTACACAAAAGGGTATCAAGAGGCTAGAAAGTCTTAACCTCTTTCCTAGAGGGCAGTAAAAAGGAGCATTGAGAAATCTATGTGCTATGGAGATCCAGGATTATATCAGAGATGGCTCTATTTTCAGTGTTAAAGACATGTTCAATGAAAGCCTACTCTCCAGTGACCCAGGCTACTGAGGGAGACAGAAAGACTAGCTTTCTCCTTGACCTCAAAAACGTTTCAAGTAATGTCAGAAATATCAGTGAATTAAAAATACATCCCAACCTCTGCTAGTTTCAACAAAAACACAGAGCCAAGCTGGGAGAAGGTGGCTCATGCCTGGAATCCTAGCTACTCAGGAGACTGAGATCTGAGGAGTGTGGTTCAAGGCCAGCCCAGGCAGTAAAGTCCATGAGACTCTTATCTCTAATAATTTTCCACTGGAAAACTGGAAGTGGCCCTGAGGCTTAAAGTGGTAGAGCATTGGCATTAAGCAGAAAAAACTTAGGGACAGCATCCAGGCTGAGTTCAAACTGAAAAAAAAAAAATTACAGAGCCAAAGAGAGGCATGCTGCTGGGATCCCCAACTGCCAATTTTCTAACAGCACTTCCAGCTTTAATCCCAGCTCTTCTACTAGATCCAAGTATATCAAAGATTAGCAAAATCAAAAACTACACAAGACTAAAGGACTAAAAGGCTAAAGTTCTTTCCCCCTAAAACTAAGTATGCCAGAAGTATCTCAACAACTGAAGTGGCTAGGAAAGTGACAGATCAACACAAAATGTTTCCCAATGTGCATGGTGGTTGGTAGTGCCCTCAAAAACAAACAAACAAAAAAAATTAAAAAAAAAAAACAAACAACCAGCAAAACCCCCGCTCAGTCCCTAGAGTGATGAGGCTTAATTCTATGGGGTATGAGAGGAAGGAAATGAAATAGTGATTATTACCAACCACAACAGCTGGTGAGTAGAAGTTGGACTCACCCCAAGTGGAAATGTGGAGATTCTGATGGAGTACTTAAGCCATTAGCTTTTTCTCGTTTCTGAGGGGATCTTCAATGAATAAAGAAAATCAGAAATAGGCAGTGAAGGGTGGGGTGGACTTAGCCTCTCCCACATCAAATGCCTAAGACTAGACTTGAGCTATGTGGTCAGTTACCCTCCCCTGGTTCAGTCAGCAAGCCCACACCAGGAAAGATCTCAACAAGACAACTCTGCCTGAGCTTGGTCCCGGCTCTCTCCATCTATGAGACAAATGTTCCTGGACAGTAAGTAATGAAGTTAACTGCAGGGGACCTGCAGATACCCACAGATACCTAAACTGTCTATAGACCAATGTGTAGGTTTCCTATGGATATCTACTGTTGGTTAAAAGGAGAAAGATGAGAATTCACTTACTGTTACAGAATTCAAGACAGTGTTATGCTACTTACGTATTTTTTCCCGGCTAAAAGGCACTTAAGAAGCTTTGACAGTTGGGTGCAGGTAGCCTACACCCATAATCCTAGCTACTCAGGAAGCTGAGATCTGAGGATCATGATTCAAAGCCAGCCTGGGCGGGGAGAGTCTATGACACTCCTATCTCCAATTAACTACTAAAAGAGCCAGAAGTTGAACTGTGGTTCAAGTGGTAGAACATTGACCTTGATAAGAAAAGCTCAGGGACAGTTCCCAGGCCTTGAGAGTTCAAGCCCCAGGACCTGCACCGAAAAAAAAAAGGAAAAAGTTTTGACACAAATGAGATCCTTACATAAGATTGGACCGAAAGTACTTTCAGTTCTTTAATAGGAACCGAGAAGTATAATTTAAGGCAATATTTTTAATTACTTCAAAAATTTGTGAGAAAGGAAGTTTATGTGGGGAAAAAGAAAAGTTCAAAGTTAATGTTTACCAGTGTGAAATAAAGTTAATTTTCTACCAAGACAAAAGCTATCTTTAAATGAAGCAGAGCCAAAGAAATTACTTGATCTACATCCTGGTTAACATTATATGCAATTATAATAATCTTGGAAATAGCAAGGATTCCAGGTGGCTTGAGTTTCTCATACCCTACTCTAGCCCAGTGTTTAGAAGCTTGCTCTTATAGAACTTGGTAGAGGAGAACAATTTCCCTTTCCCAAAGGAGTCAATTGCTGAATCCATACATTGCATAGTTTGTTCTACATGTCTAAATTTAAAATTTCTCTCTTCAAAGGTATCCAGTGATTTCTAAAGATTGGCTTCACAAAGCCAGTCCTTTTAAACCCAACTGTTATTTTCACCCTGTACTCAGTCTGACAAAAGAAATAAATTTGAGGCCAGTTACAGGTTCAGGGCACCTGTGGTCAACCTTTGAAGTCTTTGGAAAAAGTCAGTTAAAAAAAGGTAAAAGGGTGCCTGTGGTTCATGCCTGAAACCCTAGCTATACATGAGGCCGAGGAGCATGGTTTGAAACCAGCCTGGGAAGGAGAGTCTATGAGACTCTTATCTCCAACTAATCAACAAAAAGCTAGAAATGGCTCATGTGGTAGAGCATTAGCTTTGAGCACATTGGGACATTGCCCAGGTTCAGGTCCCAGAACCAACAAAAAAAGAAAAAGGGGGGGGGGGGGAAGGCAAAGGGCCATCCTCACACTTAGAAAAGTCAGGAAATATACTAGAATTTAATACCAAGGATAAAAACATATGTTAACCATAATTCCCATGCCTTTGGTATGAAAGAGAAGAAACGCAGGGAAAAATCACCATGATTAATATTTATCCATACTTGGTACAAGCCCACTAATCTATGCACTTCATAAAGATGACTTAGCTAATCCTCACATTGACCATATGAGCTGGGTACTAGTATTATCCACATTCTAGGATGGGAAAACACATGCTCACACAGGTAGGTACAGTGGAGCTGGGACTCATGCCCAATCAGTCTGGGGTAAGCATCTAAGCTCGTGACTGCTATGCCACAAATTCTTAACCTGTGAAGAACACAGAAACAGAGCAAAAACTGCCTCCTTAAGATTCAAGCCCACAGTGAATATATAGCACATTCAAGACATCAAGGTCCCTGAGCTTTTTCCAGAGGATCCTCCATGTGTCTGTGGGGTGATAAGGTGAGGCCTGAAAGAGCTCCAAGTGGCCCTATACATACACTCCACTACACTGTGGACACTGGTTCTTTGCCTGCCCCTGTTTCAGGAGGAGCTTCTTATTAGCCCCTGCTCTTTCTTGTCTTTTCTCTGAACGGACATTTTAAAGGGAAGAGTATAATGTAAGTGGACCACTAATTAAGCTACCTGCTACTCTGGGAAGAACACACAGGGAGTGGCAAACTGTGCTGGTGGATTAAATTCTGTTCATCACTTCTTTTCATGAGATCTGACTGGAACACAGACATGTACTTCCATTACGTATTACCACTGTTTTTGTACTTCTCTGTCACTGTATGGATCAGAAAGCCTAAAATACTTATTTTCTAGCTCTTTGGATGAAACTTAACAATTCTTGCCTTAGAAAGTCTGGGGAAACTGAGTTTAGAAAGCCATTGTAAAGACTAGGAAGGCTGTAATTTCTAAGAAAGTACTAAGACATACAAAACAGAGAAAAGTATTTCTTATCATATTTTGAAACAATTTACCCATCTCTAAGTGAGAGGAATTTCACATCACTTGGCTCTCACCCTTCATCTCCTGAGGCAAGCTCTTTCTGCCCGAGTGTCCCTGGCCCCCATGTCCGTCCCTTCTTCTTTGGGGCCCTCTTTTCCTCTTCTTCCCCTTCTTCTTTTTGAATGACAGAGCTCCGGCCCCAGGTTTTGCTGCTTTCACCTGGTGTTACTGTAAACAACAAAGATTGGGTAAGATACAGAAAATATACAACGAGGTCCTTTAAAACTAGCATCTATCACAGCAGGCAGATATACACAGACACATGCAGGTGGTCGCATGCATGCACACACGTAGCTGGCATGCACATACACACACATACATACACATGGAAATCAGACCTCATCAGAAACTCTGTGGCCAAGTGAACCCTTACAGAAGAGTAATGGAGACCTCAGCACCGAATATTTAGCTCGGTCATAGCATGAAACATGAAAAGAAATGTGCTAAAATTTCACAAGTCCAATGTAAAGCCGGAATTCAGGCCAGCCAGGCACTAAAGTTCTAAACAGATCTGACTTAAAGAAAAAACGTTTTTTGAAAAAAAAAAAAAAAGAAAACGTTTTAATGGGTAGAACAGGATGGTGGGAGAATGAAGACGTTGTTGGGGAGAAAAGCGGGGGGAAAAGGGAAAAGGAAACAATAGAAAAATGAACTTTGGAGATATGGTAGAGCAGCTATGAACAGGAAAATAAAGCAAGCACAAGGCACTGAATGCAAACCTTTGTATTGGAACTACAACGTCCCCTCCCCCCACCCCCCACCCCTGCCCAAAAAAGCAAGAAAAGAAAAAAAGAGTAAATGAACCAGGAGATAGCAGTAAAATTAATGCAAAGAGACAAGCAGGAGGGCTAAGGTTTGCATACATATGTGGATGTATATACAAACTGCTGAGGAGAGGTGGCAGAAGTTATGGATGAAGCAAGTCAATGACTGGGTGGATCAAGGGCCAGGTTCCCCTGGTTGTTCTGGCCCCAAATTATTTGGGAAATAGCCTCACACTGGATGGCTCGAAGGCGAGGAATAATAGTAGGGCTTGCAGGAGGGCTGGAGCGGCTGCTGATAAGACTCTTCCTTTTATCCATGGTGGGGGAGGCCTGTACCGTGAACTTGTGCTGAAAATCTGCTAGGGGAAAATAAATATAATTGTATGTATTAGAACTATCCCATTATCAAATTCATTTACAAAATCTTATGTCTCCTGGCAGGCCTGAGGGAGAGGCCACAGTTTTCTGAAAGCTCTGTTTAGCTGGTAATATCTTTCAGAATTATCTCTTTTTCCCAAAGGAACATGGTAAGATGAATGTATGAAACGACACAAAATTCATTGGCTGATTGAATGCCATTAGACAATCTTCAAAAGCTCCCTGTTTAATGTATATAAAGTGGAACCATTATATATATGGAAAACATCTCATTAGCGCATGAGATCTTGTTGATTATTATAAGATGCATAATTTAAAATTCTTGGCATATAACCTTAGTACCTGCCTTCTTTACAGAGAGTTTGATGCTTCTCACTAAGTCTAAGAGGGCAGAACTAGCCCAGGTGGGACTGGAGGGATCCCAGGAAGATGGGGCAAGTGGCCCCAGTTTTAACACATTCTAAAGGCAGTTACAGTACAGCCCAAAGAATGTGATACTTTCAGCTCTGAATTTCTGAGTCCATACATACATGGACTCATATGTACATATCATATGCCAAAGAAGTATAATAAGCATCTGTTTGTTTGTGTCTAGATATCCCCACAGCTAGGGAGTATAGCTTTTACGTCTGCATCCCCAGCTACAGTGATATCTTGGCCCAGGCTAGATACTAAGAGATACTTCAAAACACCATGCTAACTGAAAAGAAAAAAGGGGGAAAAAAAGCAATAAAACCAGTAAGTGTGGCTGGGAATGTGGCTTAGTGGTAGAGTGCTTGCCGAGCATGCATGAAACCCTGGGTTTGATTCCTCAGTATCCCCTACACAGAAAAAGCCAGAAGTGGTGCTATGGCTCAAGTGGTTGAATGCTAGCCTTGAGCAAAGAGGCTCAGGGACAGCATCCAGGCCCTGAGTTTAAGCCCCAGGACTGGCAAAAAACAAAACAGAAAGAAAAAAACAGTAAGTCGTAGGAGCACATTTTCTCAATTGCATTGAATGAATTTCCTCATCTGTGCCCAAGCTGCCATTGTTACGACTTAAAATCATCCACAAATGCCATGTTCCTCACACTTCGAGTAAGCTTGCTTCCTGGGACCTTATAGAATCAGAACATACAGAACATTTTTGTCTATATAAACACACACTTCTATGGGTACGTTATATACCAAAATATTCTAATTTATAGTTTCATATTTCTTTGCATTTTCCCCAAGACTATATAGTACCACAAATGTATTTTTACTTAGCCAGTTCATTTCTGAAAGGCTATTTATAAAACTTACAAGGTAAATTCATTTTGGCTTTTTTTCTTTGGGGAGGTAGAGGGGTCTTACTATGTACTCCAGGCTGGCCATGAACTCAATCTTCTTGCCACAGTCTCCTGAGTGCTGGAATTAAAGGTTTGTACGAACTTTCTTGACTTAAATTCTTATACATGAAGTCCAATCTCAACTGCATTCACAAAATTATTTAAAGAAACCTCAAGACATTGTTTTGCAGAGCTAAATTCTTATGTCTCACATACACATAACCTGGAATCCTGCCACCCTTTCCAGTTCTGCCTACAGTGAGATGTCGTGGGTGAGCTGCTGGGCCTTACAAGTCTGTCTTCAATTTCTATAATCACTCACATCCAATGGTTCCCCTGAAGTAGGATAGTTTTTTTTTAGCAAGCCAGTTCTTCACTGAAAAGAAGGGCCCATTTCCACAGGCTTTGTTGTTTTTTGTTTTTTTAAACCTAGAACTTGAGTTTCAAAGCTGAGCCATGTATGACTCCCACAAACCTCCCTGCCACACTGGCTCTTGATTCTGCTCCTACTTCCTGCTATTACTAGCCACTGACCGGAAGGAAGGCTGATTCGGTTGCCATCCTTGAGCTTCAGCCGGCTCTTTCTGAACTTGCCCTTGCGTTTCTTCACCCGGGGCTTCTCCTGGCACAGCTGGTGGATGATGATGTTGAGTTCCCGTTCCAGGATGTCAATCTCCCGTTCAGCCAGCTCCTGTTCTCGACGCCGCAGCAGCTCTTCTTGGTTCTTTTGCTGGAGTGCAGCCCGTGTCAACTCCTCTTCCCAAGTGTGAAGCTCCTGCAGGTGAGCAGAACCATCAGAAGAAAGAGTAAAGTACTTGCTGAAGAGGGAATCTGGGGTAGAGTCTAAGCTGTCCAGTGGAGAGAAGAGGCTCAACAGTTAGCGAGTAAGTGAACATCTGACCATCCTGACTATGGGGAGAGGAAGGCTCAGGACAACCATACAAAGGACTTATCAAGAGAAGTTAATGTCATAGGCCAGGGGTTAGGGGAGTCGAGTAGACACACAAGTAACAAGGGGTTAACAGAATAATTAACGTAAGAATTATCTTGTTATTTAAAACAAGTCATACCAATTATTATAGAGTACAGCACATGCTCTACAAACACTAGAAGTTGTTTTGAGAATGAGCTTCACTTCCTGTAACAGTAGTGCCCTCTCATCCTTAGGCATCTTCTTAAAACCACAGATAGGAGTGTTTCTTCCTAGAACACACCATCAGAGGTGTGATTGGTTTACAGGTAAGATAGGGCAAGATTTTATCATACTTCTCAAAATGCAATGCAATTTGACTTACTACTTTTGAAATTTTCCATGCAATGTTTTTGGAGGGTGAATAAAACCACAGAAAGTGAACCATAGACAAGGGAACAGAATGGTTAAATATAATTGCCATTTTTCTCACTAGCATATATAATTTATTATTATAATTATAATTTTATCAATCAAAAGAAAGAGAACCAAGAGTCAATAATTTAGCAAGCCTACAAAAAGCCAGCTACTCTGGGAGTTCTCTTATCTGGAACAGTAGTAGTGTTCTTGTGATCATTCTATCAACAGTCCCAATTCATAACCCTTTCCATAAAGACATGAAAAATGCCACACAATTTCAGACCCAGGATATTTCTAGCTCTTATCCTATTTCTGACTCTGGTGTCAGAAGATAATAGCTATTGTCAACATTTAAGTATCCCTATAGAAAGTCAACCCTCCCTCTAGAAATCCATTGTAGATCCAAGTAACTTTCCAGAATCCTCTCCATTTCTAGCTGACAGGATGAGACACCTCACTGGCAGCTGCCCAAGTGTGCTCTTTCTCTGTAGATACCAAACAGGAAAGCGACTGCACCAGGATCAAGATCACACCAGCATCAAGGAGGTCATGCCCAGTGGAGAAGGTCTACTAAGTCAGTGTATTCCTTTTTTCTCTTTCTTACCTTTTCTTTGGCTCTGAGTTGGTCAAACATCTCCTGAATCTCATGTTTCCAGTCATCTTGCAGGCAGTGGAAGGAGTCTTTGGGCATTTCAAAGAAACCAGACTCCTCTATGGTAGTTAGCTGGTCCAGGATACTCGTGAAAGATGGTCGTGAGTGGGGGTCAGGATTCCAGCAGTCTTAATAACACATATGAGGAAGAGAAGGCATGAATGGACCAGAGAAAAACAAAGACTGAAGATATTAAATTATTTAACTTGTCAGGAAACTATCACTCAATTTCTTCTTCTACAAACAGAGATGAGAATCTAAGTAATCCCAAGCAAGACTCTGGAAGTAAAGTAGACTTTTACCTAACGTCACAACAAACAATAGTGCAAGTCAGATGAAAATCAGATGTACCAGTTCCCTGTTCATCCAGTTCTGTTAACCAAGAAAAAGAAGCCCAAGCAGTTTTCTGCATCAAGTACTACTACCACAAATTGCCAGGTTTCTACACAATACACAGGCTCAACAATAGCAAACTGCAGGCTAGGCCTCAATTTCCCATGAATACATTCACTACTGTTCTCCCACCTCATGGAAGGAAGAAAAGACAAAGATAAAGGCAAGCAAGTGGGAGACAGGAAAAGTCAATTTTGTTTAATCCCAGCCCAGTCATTAACTAATGGGATGGCAACTCCCTCTCACCTCCTAGACAGGGTTTGCTATATAGCCTGGCCTGGCCTTGAATTTAGATCCTCCTGTTTCTGTCTTCTGAGTGCCTTGCTCACTGTTTCTCTCTTATAAAAGACTGGGATATGACTACATTACTTTAGCTATCCTTTCTTCTTAGATGTTCTTCATTTTTACATATAAAATACTCAGCGGTCCTGAAATAAAATCTACTGTTCTTTCTTATTTTGTATTAAGTAAGACAGTGAAGTAGCAGGTTCTAGTTACTAAATTACTTTCTATTGCTGTGTTGCCACTTTTTGAATAGCTCTTCCAACTGCCACAGGCTCTTCCTTGGGTGACTAAAATTTCTATTTCAGCCAGGTGCCAGTGGCTCATGTCTGTAATCCTAGCAACTCAGGAGGCTGAGATCTCAGGATCATGGCTCAAAGCCAGCCCAGGTAGGAAAGTAAGTCTGTGAGACTCTTAACCACCAGAAAACCAGAAGTGGCACTGTGGCTAAATTGGTAGTGTTAGCCTTGAGCAAAAAAAGCTCAGAGACTACACCCAGGCCCTGACTTCAAGCCCCACAACCAACAAATAAATAAATATAAAAGAATTTCTATGGCTGATCTCATGAAATGGGTCAATATCTACCAACTGCTATAAAAGATAAATCTTGCTGATGGGCCAGTGGATCATGCCTATAAACCTAACTACTCAGGGAGCAGAAATCTAAGAATCATGGTTTAAAGATAGCCCAGGCAGGAAAGTCTGTGAAATTCTTATCTCCAATTAAACACACACACACACACACATACACACACACACACACACACACACACACACACAGCTGGAAGGGAACTATGTTTCAAGTGGTAAAGCACTACTAGCTGTGAGCACAAAAGCACAGGGAGCACAGAGACAGTGTACAGGCCAGAGTTCAAGCCTCAAGACTGGCAAAAAGAAACTCTCTCTCTCTCTCTCTCTCTCTCTCTCTCTCTTTTGTTTTTTCAAGCTAAGGGTAACTTACCTTCCATGAGTTTGGCAAAAGGTTCTGGGCATGTAGAAGGAATAGGAAGGGCAAGTTTATTCATTGCTACTCCATATGCCACGGCTAAGCCATCAATGCCTCGAAAGGGCACCTCACCAGTCAACAGCTCCCAAAGCAGTACACCATAACTAGGGAGAAGAAGAGGAAAAAGGTCATGTAAGAAACCAGTTTCAGCCTCACTGAAATAGCTCATGAGACTTTACCAAGCAATCCACGTTGGTACCAGAGTAATGAAATGGACATACTAATGTAACTGAAAAGAGAACCCACAGCCAATTAGCTAAAGCAAAGACTCTGAAATAGAGTACAGGTAGTTTCAATGTCTTATTCTGCCATTCTTGGGAACTTGCTTGAGTGAATTACTATTTCTCTCTATTTCTAATTGCTCCTCTGTAGAGAGCAAATACCACTAACAGCCTCACAAGGCTAGCTTAAATTTAAATGAACCATTAAGCTTAAATAAGTGCTCAAGGACTACAATTATTTATTATCATTAAGGAAACAAAAACAGAAGAAGCAAATATAATCTTTTACTGTTTTTACTGTTTTCAGCTTTCGAAAGGCACAGGGCTGTGCTTGCTTAGTATGTATGTACTACTGAGTTCAATCTCATGTACCAACTCTTCCCCTCCCACACACACATACAAAGAAAAAAAATACAGAAAACAGAAAAAAAAAAAAAAGAGCTGATCAGTCAACACAAATTTTGTTCCTATAAAATGTTTCTCTAGCCAGGCACCACAAGCTTGTAATCCTAGTTACTCAGGAGGCTGAGATCTGAGGATCATGGCTTGAAGCCAGCCCAGAAAAGTCCCCATGAAGCTCTTATCTCTAACCACTCAAAAACCAGAAGTGGTGCTAAGGCTCAAGAGGGTGGATAATTTTGAATATGCTGCAACTATATATGAAAAGAGAAAAAGGACCCTCAAAAAAAGCTGTTAATCAAAAGGGGAGAATGGGGAAAAAGAAACAAGGCTCTGTTAGGGGATCAGCTGGCTGAAATTAACAAGGAGGGTAAATGAGAATGAATATGGTGAAAGTAGAAGGCTTACATGTATGGAAACAGAACAATGAAACTTGCTGACATTTTCTTAGAAAAGGGATAAAAGGTACTACTGGCAGTGAGATAGATCAGAATTCATTGTATACAAGAGTGGAATTGCTTTAATGAGCTCTTCAACTCATGTATGGGAAAAAAGTTGATCTGGATGCATGATATTAGAAGAAAACACAAGTGCAAATCTTCATGACTTTGGATTGGGTAATAATTTCTTAGACATAATTCTAAAAATATAAGTAACAAAAGAAAACTAAGACTCCCATCAAAATTAACAATATTTGTGTTTCAAAGATCATCAAAGTAAAAAAATATACACAAAAAATGGGAAAAAAATTTACAAGGCTGGGAATGTGGCTTAGTGGTAGAGTGCTTGCCTAGCATGCATAAAGCCCTAGGTTCAATTCCTCAGCACCAAACAGAAAAGGCCGGAAGTGGTACTGTGGCTCAAGTGGTAGAGTGCTAGCCTTGAGCAAAATGAAACCAAGGACAGTGCTCAGACCCTGAGTTCAAGCCCCAGGACTGGCAAAAATAAATAAATAAATAAAATTTACAAATCATATATCCAGGAGAGGATTTGTATGCAGAATATATAAAGAACTCTTGCCAGGCACTGGTGGCTCATACCTGTAATCCTAGCTGTTAGGGAGGATGAGGTCTGAGAACTATAGTTCAAAGCCAGCCTGGTCAAGAAAGTCCATGAGACTCTTATCTCCAAGTAACCACCAAAGAGCCAGATGTGGAGCTGTGGTAATAGCTAACCTGGATCACAAAAGCTTAGGGATAGCACCCAAGCCCTGAATTTAAGCCCCAGGACTGGCACCAAAACCAACAAACCAATGTATATTAGTCATAAAGCCCCACTTGCACATCACCTGATTAATGGCTAAAGAAATGTGGCCTCTCTGTATAATGGAATAGTATAAAGCCATAAAAGAATAAATCTGATGTAAGCTACCACATAGACGACTCTTAACATTATGCTAAACAAAAGTACATGTTCCCTATGATCCCATTTATATGAAATGCTGAGAGCAGGCAAATCCATCAACAGAAAATATGATAGTGGATGCTAGGGAACAAGAGGAAGACAAATTGGGGAATGACTCATTAAAGTATGGGGTTTCTTTTTGGGTGGCAAAAATGTTCTGGTAATACACAATGGATAGTAAGTTGGGTTAATGATGGCCCTAATAAGATGTGTTGATATCCTATTATCTGGAATCCTAACTGGGATTTGGGTCTCTGGAGAGTGTGACCCTGATAACACTCATATCAGACTTCTGGCCCCCAGAACTATGAAAGAATAGATTTATGTTGCTTTAAGCTACCTGATCCATGGTATTTACTACAGCATCCTGAGGAAGCTATTAACAGCTTTATGCATCAGGAAGCACTGACTGCATATATCAAGGTAAAGCACTTGTCCATGGCCATGAGAAAGTATATACTTTGTAGCTGCTCATTCTCCTCCATTGATGAAAAGAAAAACAAAAATGTTTGTGCCAGTACTGAGGCTTGAACTGAGGGCCTTACTTTCTTTCTCTCACTAGGCTTTTTCATTCCAGGCTGGAGCTCTACCACTTAAGCCACACCTCTACTTCCACTATATTTCTTTTCAGTTTCTTGTCCTTGTGACCTCTGATGCTGACATTTACTAAGGGGAAAAGTTGTAACTTGTAGTTCTTGAGGCACACTTAGGACGTAACTCTTCCCATTTCTAGGCCAACATCCAAAAAGCAGAACCTTGAGAGTAGAATGACTAACTGGATAATTACAGAGATTAATTTCAAAAGCCACCAAAAAGGAAAAGGAAAGAAGTAGAAAACCAATAATACAGAGGATATTCATTGGGTCTCCCTGGACAGCAGTAAGAAGCCCTGAAGTTCAGCACCATTGCTGAGTGAGCCAGGCTGACTACCAGGGAAAATCTCCAGGAGTGACTGAGTGCCCTCACCATCCTACAAGGAGATGGGCACAGGGTGTCCTTTTCTCAGGAGAAATCCCCAACACAAAGGGGTCTGCACAGAGTGGTGCTTGCCACAGCAATATAGGGATTTTCTTTGGTAGAGGAAATCCTCTACCAAAGGCTGTGAGCTGTCCCTCAGCACTATGGTGGGAATTAGCACAGACAGCTCAGAGGGGCCACTCAGACCTGCTCGGGTTGTCTTGGATTCTCTGTAACTTCCATTCTTCAAGTCCTGAGACATGTGTTCAAGGCAGGCAAAACAGATCTGAAACAGTGAGTGGCCTCACACCTCTAGTCCTTACCTCCACACATCACTGCCTTTGGAAAACATGGAGGCACGAATGACTTCAGGTGCCATCCAAGCATACGTCCCTGCTGCACTCATCTTGGTGGTCCGGTGCCATTCCCGAGCCAGGCCAAAATCAGTGATTTTCAGAATCTTGTTGCTCAGGTCTCCATTTTCCACCTTCTGCAGGATCAGTACTGGGCAAGAACAGAAACCAGATCTGCATTAATCACAGGGAAACCACTGAACACAGTGGCCTCCTGCTACCCTCCTGGACACTCCTGCAGGCCCCATCATTCTGCTATAGTGGATTGATGGTAGGATCCACTATTTCTTAAACACTGAAAATGCACTCATTTTTTTGCCACATATTTTCTAGGCATTATCTCTCACTCTCACCAGAACTTTAGATGGTAGGTACTACTAATCAAAAAATGACATAGGAGTACTCAACCAGTAGTCAATACAGATATTGCCAAATCTTGGGGAAAAAAATTCAGACTCTACAATTCTTCTAGTATTTAGGATACGTACTCAAGCTATATTGCCATCTTCATATAATGAAGAAACTCTTACATAAAACTGCTAAAAATCCCAGGGCCACTAATGAAGCCTAGGCTGAATCTTAGGCCATATGACACTAGAACCTGCTTTCTTAACTCATAGGCTTTTCACATCTTCTGGGAGAAGAGCTGTGTTACAGGGATCTTTCTGAGAGCAGCAGCTACTTTAGTGTCCTATCTACCAAGGTATCTCTAGTTATAACCACTTGCAGGCCACAAGGGATGGAGGTGCATGTTTGATTTTCAAGGTTTCATACAGTGTCTGGACACTATCCATGAATCTCGCCACACTTTCCTTATGCTTTTCAGAGAAAACATATCTATCCGGCTCCAAAGATTTCTGCATAAACCAGAAACACCCTAATCCACTAAGAAGTGGTTGAAAAGTTGGGAAATCAGAGACAAATATATGTTTGCAGCCATGATGTAGACAGAATGTGCTATGCAGAAGTTGGTACATTGGTGCATTTTTTTCTCTGACCATAAATTACAGCAAGCTCTAACCCTGAAGCACTGTAGTGGGAGGCATCTTGGCTGTCCTAGGCCACCTCACCTTTGTGAAAGTCTCATTCATAAACATATCCTTATAGGAGCCAATCTCACAAAAACACCAAAAGCATGAATTTATTCAAGTACTATAACACAATGCCTTAGTGGGCAGCTGGGGACTCTCTGGACATATAGAAAGTAAGCCTCTGTTTTCCTAAGTGGAATAGTTCCAACTACTCTAAAGGAGCATGACCTCTCATGAGCCAGACACTGGGCTGCTCAGACTTCAGGGCTCTGAATGCAGGATTTCATCAGGACAGGAAGTAAGACTCCCTCCTCCTCATCCCTGCTACTCAAATCCAAACAGTGAGTGTTGACAAGGGAAACTGCAGGAGACAGACTAAAAACTAGAAGAAAAGTTAGGCCTGCTTTGTCTAGCCAGATCTGTCTGGCAAACTGAAGACTATGAAAGTAGTTCTAAGCCCTAAGTGCCGGGTTATCCCAGAGGACTCCTGACTAGTCTGTCCTTCCTGGTTTACTCTCCATTTTGCTTCTGGTGAAAGTTATCACCTCTAAAGATGTATTTCATCCCAACACTCTCTGAGAGCTCAGTCTTCCAGAAAAGAATCTAGGACAGTGGCACTTTGGATGGATATTTCAGGGCAGGGGTGGAGTCTCACAGCCACATGGCTCTTTGGCTATCCAATGAATTATCAGAAATTGAAAGGATATAAAGCAAACTGCTTTATGTTCCTATGTGCTTCTCAGAAAAGCAGCAGCACACAGGATTACTAGCAGTTACAAAGCTGATGGCACAAAATAGCCCCTCCTCAGACTTAATGGACTATAGCCTCTTCCCTCACCCTGACTCCTGGCTTCCTTCACCCTGAGGAAGGGCCTCAAATGCTTAGGCAAATCTAAAAAGAGAGAGGAGGACAGAGGAGGGGAGAAGAAAAAACAAATAACAACAACAAATCCTTTCTTTAGCTCATTTATTTAAAAAAAATCCAATCTTATGTGGTAGACAGCTAGCAAGTAGACATTAAATAGCCAGGCAGGTGTCACCAAAGAAACCCACCATTTCCCCTGCAGAAGCAGCCACCAGGCACTGCTTATCTTCTGACAAGCCCATACCAGGATGCAGAAGGTGGAGTTCTTCTCCTTACATACTCAGTGGGACTCAGTCTTGTCACATCAAACCCCCAGGTGGCTGGAGCAGGGTGAAGTGGGTAGGAAGAAAAAGCTTCAGGATGATCTGTCTGGTGAATTATTAAGGATGGCAGATGGAGGGACAAGGACCAGCCAGAGAGTCTGTGTGAATGGGAATGACTGAGACCGTTCAGCCGCAGGCCAGCTCCACCTAATTCCCATTAGTGCCTGCTGCCTGGCACCGGGGTGGTCTCTAACACCTTCCCTGACTGCTCAGGTCTCTGAAGGCATCTGATTTAAGAATGCTTGACCCAGAGATCCTACTCTCATCGAAGAAGAGGGACTACAATCAGAAAGCAGCTAGAAACTTAGCAACAGGTATCTACCAAACACTGAAACTGATAGTTGTAATTTTGTTAGTGTTTTCTAGACTTCTTTTATTTCCTGAGATTAAATCTATATAACATAAAATTAACCTTTTAATTTTTTTGATGATTGCAGGGCTTGAATTAATCTAATCACTCATTCCAACTTGTCTTGGGAAACAATGAAATTAATTTTATTTATTTATTTATTTGGTCCATCATAGAGCTTGAACTCTGTGCCTGGGCGCTGTCCCTGAGCTCTTTTTTTCTCAAGGCGAGTGCTCTCTCATGTGAGCCACAGAGCCCCTTCCAGTTTTTTGGGGGTAGTTTACTGGAGATAAGAGACTCGCGGAGTTTTCTGCCTGGGCTAGCTTCAAATCAGTCCTTATATCTCATCCTCCAGAACAGCTAGGATTACAGATGTGAGCCTCCAGCAGCAGGCTAAGCTTTAATGTTTTTAAGACTAGTGAACTTTTTCCATAACATCTGAACCTATTTTACAATTCCGCCAACACAATGAGGATTCCCACATATTTTCTAACACTTCGTTTCATTATAATAACTTATTATTTACTATTGTTATTATAATTACATTGTCATCCTAATGCATGTGAAGTAGTATCTCATTGAGATTTTTGTTTCTCTAATGGACTAACGATGTTAAGCATCTTTTCATATGCTTGTTAAACATTTGTTTATATTCGTTAGACAAGTGTCTACTCAATCCTTAACACATCTTTTAAGTGGGTGGTTTAGCTTATTATTGTTGCATTATAAGAATTCTTTAGGGGCTGGGAATATGGCCTAGTGGCAAGAGTGCTTGCCTCCTACACATGAAGCTCTCGGTTTGATTCCCCAGCACCACATATATGGAAAACGGCCAGAAGGGGCGCTGTGACTCAGGTGGCAGAGTGCTAGCCTTGAGCAGGAAGAAGCCAGGGAAGGTGCTCAGTCCCTAAGTCCAAGGTCCAGGACTGGCCAAAAAAAGAATTCTTTATATGTTTCTATATCAGACTCTAATTAGACAGGATTTTAAAATAATTTTTCCATTCTATAGACTGTCTTTTCACTTTCTAAAATCCTTTGGAACAAGTGTTTTTAATTTAAATGAAGTCACTTGATTTTTTTTCCCTTGTTGCTCATGATTTTGGAGTAACAACTATGAATCCATTATCAAAGCCAACATCATAAAGATTTATTTCTAGGCTTTCTTCTAAGAGATCTTTTAGTTCTTTTGGGTGGGGGGAAGTACTGAAGGTTGAATTCAAGGTCTTGTACTTGCTAGGCAGGTGCATTCCTATTAGAATCATGCTCCCAGTCCTTTTTGCTTGATTTGAAATAGGAACTTGTATTTATGCCCAGGCTGGCCTAGACCTTGATCCTCCTATTGACATGCCTGAACTGCTGGGATAATGGTACACACACTACATTTGACATTTACTTAATAAGGAGGAGTTTGGTGAACCCTTGTGCCCAGACAGGCCTCTCTGCTTCCTGGCTGTGATTTTAGTTCTGTTCTGTTCTTTTATTTCTTTCTTGTGCCAGTGAGCTCAGGGTTTAGTGCTGTTGCTTTTTTTTTTTTTTTTCACTCAAGGATGGTACACTATCACTTGAGCCCATACCTCCACTTCTAGCTTTTGCTGGCTAGCTGGAGCTTAAAGTCTCTCGTATTTGTCTCCCAGGCTGGCTTCGAAGCTCAATCCTCACATTTCTGCCTGGTAAAAGCTAGGATTACAGGTATGAGCCACTAGTGCACGACTCTACATTGACTTTTTAAAAACTGACTTCATAAAGAAATTTTAGATCACTATTGTAAAGTGAAAAGCCAAATATTCTAACATGTGAAAAATGTACAAGTTAGAGGAAAAGAAAGTAAGTACTTGCCTAGTGGCAAGAGTGCTTGCCTCATATACATGAAGCCCTGGGTTTGATTCCTCAGCACCACATATACAGAGAAAGACAGAAGTGGTGCTGTGGCTCAAGTGGTAGAATGCTACTAGCATTGAGCAAAAAGAAGCAGGGGGGGAGGGGAAGGGGGAGGGGGAGGGGGAGGGGGAGGGAAGGGAAGAGGGGGGAGGAAGAGGAGGAGGAGGAGGAAGAAGAGGGAAAAGAAAGAAAGAAAGAAAGAAAGAAAGAAAGAAAGAAAGAAAGAAAGAAAGAAAGAAAGAAAGAAAGAAAGAAAGAAAGGAAAAGGAAAGAAAAGAAAGAAAGGTACATTTCAGTAGCCCTTACTCATGAGCAAAGTTCTGAGCCTAAGGCTTATGTTCTGTTAGAAAGTGAAGATTGTGAATATCAGCACTGGTGGCTTACACTTATAATCCTAGCTACTGAGGAAGCTGAGATTTGAGGATTATGGTTCAAAGCCAGCCCTAGGCAGGCAAGTCCAGGAGACTTTTATCTCCAATTAACCACCAGAAAAAGTAAGTGGTGCTGAGGCTCAAAGTGGTAGAGTACTAGCCTTGAGCAAAAAAGCTCAGGGATAGCGCCCAGGCCCTGAGTTCAAACCCCGTGACTAAAAAGAAGAAAGAAAAGAAGAACAAAAACCAAAGAAAGAAAGAAAACATCAGAGAGGAATAAAAGGCAAACTAGCACCAAAATAAATACTGATCCTCCCCATACATATGCTGAATGGGATTAAGGATATTTAATGAGGTTGGAAGTATGTCTCAGGCTATAGGTCCTGGGCAAAAAAAGGGGGCAGGCATTTAATGTGGACTACTTACAGGCTCAAGGACATCCCCTGCTAGGAAGTCAGAGGGAGAAATAGGGAAAGGGACAGAGTGTACACAGAGAGTTTTAGGATCCTCACTTATCATTTAGTTGGAAGCTGGGCTCTCAAAACTTGGCATTAACTGAGGACATTCCCCTAATGGCAAGTTGGGCTTTGGTTGAGATTTTCAGATTTTTCTATTAATGCAGGGGTCTCTGATTTGATAAATGCTCTCTAGAATGTATGGAATTCTCTAGACTTTCATTTGACTTCAATGATTCAGTCTCATCTCTCCCAGATGATATAACTAACTTGTTTTGAGATTTTTTTTTGTATGTGGGTGTCTAAAGAATTATAAAAAGGGTGTATTAAATTTTATGTTAAAGATGAAGAGCCTAGCTCCAGTCCCTTTAGAAGCTTCACGTGCCCTTCACCATCACATCCCTTCTCTCTCCTCAGATGTCTCTCCCCAGAAGTCTCAACATTAACTAACACTGAGGGGTATCCGGTGAGGGGAGGGTTGGGGATGGGTACTGAACCCAGTCTTTCACATGCTAAGTACTCACCACTGATCAACAACCCCAGCTCCACAATACTGACTTCTCTTTGTGATTTTGCTGTATATGTATATACATCCTTAAGAAAGATATTGACTTTTGAAAAGAGAACGGCAAGCAAACACAAGAAACTGAGTGTACTTCTTACCTAGAGCCACCAGTGAACACACATTGTAGGGCTTAAAACAAAAGAAGTTTAATCCTTTCACAGCTCTAGAAGCCACGATGAGGGCAGGCTCTCACCACAGCCTCTAGGGAAGAGTCCTACCTTGCCTCTTGTAGCTTCTAGTAACTGTCAGTATTTCTTAGTGCTCCTTAACTTATGGCAGCACAACTAACCTCTTCCTCCATCTTCACATAGCCTTCCTCTGCACCTATCTCTGTACCTTCACAGTATTCTATTTCAGCTGTCTGTTTATAATGATACTAGTCACCAGGTTAGGCCTCATCCTAATCTAGTATAACTTCGCCTTGGCTTCATCTGCAAGATTTTATTTCCAAAGTTCACAGGTTAAGATTTCAAACCCCCCTCCCTTGAGTAGGAGGCAAAAATTCTATCAATACTGTGTAAGAGCTAAAATATTGCCCTTGCTGGATAAAACTGAAAAAGGAATAAATGGAGTCTTGTCATACTTACAGAGAATTTACAAGAGTTCTTTCTGGCTGGGTGCTGGTGGGTCACACTTATAATTCTAGCTACCTGGGGAGCGAGACTGGGAGGACTGCAGATAGAGGTTAGCTCACATGGTCCCTTTCTCAATGAGAGCTGGTTGTGGTGATGCAGTCTATTATACTAGCTACTACAGCAAGTGTAAGACGGGCAGATCCTGCCCAGGAGCATGCCCTGGCAGAAAGCAAAACGCTATCTCAAAAATAACCAGCAGAAAAACAACTGGAGGCGTGACTCAGCAGTGAGAATGCCTGCCTAGCAAGTTCAAAGCCCAGAGTTCAAACCCTAGTACTGCCAAAGAAAAGAGAGCTCTTTCTGGGAAGGTCAGTAGGCAATGCCATGAGAGAATCCTAAGAAAATAAGGTAGGGAACTATAGTAGGGCCAATACTGGACATCCATCAGGAATATGGTTGGGACAATTGGGCTCCTTTGTATTTTCTGTTTCCAAATTCATCGGGCCTACCTCATGTTCTCAGGGTTGGGCAAAGAAAACACTTCCAATGAGAGTTAAATGAGTGTCTATTTGATCTGTAGGACAAAAAAGGAGCTTCATCAGCACCCCAGCCAGCCAGCCAAGTACAGATAGGAATCTGGAGCAGGTTTCCCCAAGCAGTTAGTACTCAGTGGATGGCACACTACCAGCAGGTACATTGGTGATGGCAGCCGGAGTCATGCTGCTGGGCTCTAAGCTGCCATCCTCCAGGGATGGTGCAGAGGGGTACCCTGGCCTCTCCCCTCACAATCCTTGGGATCATTTCCCTTCCCTCCTGCATTCTTTTCTGTCTCTGGAAGGTACTTTTGTCAGGAAGTGAAAATACTCTAGCTCCATTTTTGGTATAAAGATGGTTTGAGATTTTCCATCATAACTTTGAAGACAACTATGCTTTATTTTCTTGCTTCTAACTGCTGTTAGAAAGCACTGAGCCATTTTGCTTCCTGATCCTCTCTGTATGTGACATCTACCTTTTTCTCTGTGGTATTTATTTTCTTCTATTGAACTCCAATGTTATAAACTCTCAGATAAATGTGTCTTGAAAGTTCTTAGTGAGCCAGGCACTGGTAACTCACATCCTAGCTACTTAGGAGGCTGAGATCTGAGGATTGTAGTTCAAAGCCAGCCTAGGCAGGAAGGTCCTTGAGAAAAAGAGCTGTAGCTCAAGTGGTAGAGTGCTAGTCTTGAATATAAAAGCCAAGGGGGGCTGGGAATGTGGCTTAGCGGTAGAGTGCTTGCCTTGCATGCATGAACCCCTGAGTTCGATTCCTCAGTACCATATATACAGAAAAAGCTGGAAGTGCCACTGTGGCTCAAGAAGAAAGAGTGCTAGCCTTGAGCAAAAAGAAGCCAGTGATAGCGCTGAGGCCCTGAGTCTAAGCCCCAGGATTGGCCAAAACAAATGAATGAATGAATAAAAGCTGAGGGACAGTGCCAAGGCCTTGAGTTCAAGCCCCAGGTCCAGAACAAAACAACAAAAACCAAAGAAAGTGCTTAGTGAATATGGTCAAATCTGAACATTCATTGTATTGTCTGTATTTTTCTCTCTGGAATCTCTTTTATTTGGATAATGGGCTTTCTAGACCAGTGCTTCACTTTTCTTACTTTTCTCATCTACTTTTTCCATCATTTTGCTCTTTTGATCTTCTTTCCAGGATGTGGCACTTTGTCTTCTAAAACTTTCCTTCTTAAAAAAAAAATGTATCACAGCCATATATTTATATATACACTACTGGGATTTGAACTCAGAGTTTTAATAATTCCTAAGGTATATTTTTCTTTTCTAGTTTTTATATTTTTTGGAGTGGGAAGCACAAAGGCAGCTGTTTTTGTAATATGGGTATGATGTCTTCTCTCTTGCCTAGGTGTAGTACTTAAAAAATATTTAAAAATTATTTGTTTTTCTGGAGGCACTGGGGTTTGAATTCAAGGCCTTATGCTTGCCAAGCAAGTACTCTACCATTAAGCCAAACCTCTGGCCACATGCTCCCCCCCCCCCCACATACCTTTGTTGCCTTGCTTCTTTCATGTATCTTGTTTTAGCTGCTTTTCCAATTTGTGCTTTGGTCTCCAATCTACTTTTCCTTAGAGATAGGGTTATCTTTGGCTGTCTGTTCATGATTAAGTACCATAATTGTGTTTATATTTAAAGAGCGATCCTAAAAGTTTTAAAGGAACATACTGAAATACTTAATATGAAATTGCAGGACAATGAGGATGTTGGAGCTTTCCTTAACATCAAACTAATCAAGGGTGGGAAATGAGATGGTGACGGAAGGAGGAAAAATATCCATGAGTTGATAACTGTTAAAACTAAAAGATGAGTAAGAAGGAGTTCATTGGGCCATTTTCCTTCCATGCATGCATGTTTTCTATAGTAACTAGTGGTAAGGGTAGAGGGGGGAGAAAGGAGAGAAGGGAGAAAGGAGAGAAGGGAGAAAGGGAGGAAACAAAAAACTAACTAGGACCTCTGGGTACATAAGATGAACTAACCCAACTGACTGTAGGGAGAAGAGGCAGATGGAAGGGCTAGTGTCTCAGGTCACTAGGCTCTTGGGCTCCTCACAGCACTCTTCTGATAGGAAAGTAAAGGACAACTGCCAATGCACTCAGCCTCAAGTTATGGGGAGGGTGAGGCTGTCTCAGCATGCAGGCCTTATTACATAAAGTTACTGCATCTCTACTTAAAAAAAAAAAAAAAAAAAGTTGGTCATGGGGCTTAAATTCGGGGCCTGGGTGCTGTCCCTGAGCTCTTTTTGTGCAATGCTTCAGTGCTACCATTTTGAGCCATGGCTCCACTTCCAGGTTTCTGGTGATTAACTGGAGATAAAAGAGTCTCATGGATTTTTCCGCCTGGGATGGCTCTGAACCAAGTTTCTCAGATCTCAGCCTCCTGAGTAGTTAAGATTACAGGCGTAAGCCACTAGCTCCCGGCCATCTCTACCTTTTAAAATATAGCATTCCCATCCTCCGCTGAGTCTCGTGTTTACAACATGAAATTTGGTTCTACCAGTTAGGAAACAACATGAACTGGAGAAGAAAGAGATTTGTGGGCTTAGATTTGTATTTCATACACCACCACTTAATCTATTTTCTTTTAGCACACCCTTAAATCCGACTCTAACTAGTGCCTATCTACTGGTTTCTAGAGTTCTTAAGTTTCTGTGGTTAACACAAAACCAAATCAAACAATCAAACTTTTGATTTCCTGCTGTCAGTTCATCCATTCCTATTCCACCTGCTTTCCAGCTTCTAAAACTTAGCTGCTGCTGTCCCTTCTCTGTTGCACCTTTGGGGGTCAGCTGTCAGCTTAGATGGTCCAGGAGGAGCAGAGGCAGATGTACTATTTGTTTGTGTTTGGTCTGTTTCCTTAGTGTGGCACCCTGCTTTGTTTCTGTTTGGAGAAAGGAGAAAAGTGATATACATAGTCTGTTTCCAAAGGCACCTGTGAAGGTTTCCAGCCCTCCTTAGTGCTTTTTCACCTCTTCCAATAAGCGAAATCCAGACTACTGCTGGCTCCTGCTAAGGCTCAGAGCTCTAACACCAGATGTAGGACTAGAATTGTGGCTTAGTGGTAGAGGACCTGCCTAGCAAGTGTGAAGCCCCAACTTCAAACCATAGCTCTGACAACAAAACAAACCCCCACCAGGTCTGTATCACCGCATCCTCTCTGAGGATCTCTGAGCTGCTGCAAGGCAGGAAGAAATCAAGACATGGACCCAGGATGTCTGGGTTCTGGTTCCATTTTTGTGTGTGCTCTTCAGTGGGACCCCATTTATCTCTGTCATTATCAAAATCTTGAGTTTCCTGAAAGCAATGTCAATCCTTCCTGGGGACCAGCCAAGTTCCACCATCTGTCTAAAGGGAAGAATAGCTAAATCCAAGGGCAAAGAGCCGTTAGGCAAGGTGACGCTACTGTAGGGCAAAGCTACACTCCTGCAACACTGCAGGTCTTAGGGCGCCTGTCTTAGTACTTGAGACATTTATTGCCAGCAGCACCATGTCTCCAGAGGAAGGAAGGAAGATGATCTTGGAACTGCATCTGCAGCTGGCAGCCTGGAATGCCAACAAAGCAGCTACTAACACAGAATGGCCTCCACTGGCTGACTCAGCAAGAGCTACATGAAAAAGCCTGACTAGGGACCACCACCAGGTATGATGAAAGTACAGCCAGTATGCCTCCCCCAGCCTCTCCTGGCCCTGTGCCACCCCTGCCCTTCCAAGACAAGGTCTTGCACACGGAGACAAGGACTTGCTTACTGAGGCAAATGATTCATAGCCTAGACTCCTCGACTCCAGACCTCAGCAGAGGTGTGGTGCTGCCTGGAGCCAGCAGGGAGATGCCAGCCCCGGCCATGGCCCAGTCAAGCTCTATGTTGTCAGCAGAGCTGTGTCAGGCTGTTGACACAACCTGCAAAGCTGTTCCCCACAAGCACACAAGTAAAGACAACCAGAAGTCCCGTCAAAGAACTAGGGCAAGGTGGAAGAAAGCAGATTCTTTGAGACTTACAATATATCCCTCAATGCTGCACAATACCAAAAGCAGATATTATCGCTCCTGAGGCTCTACCCATCTGCTGCCTTCTTACATCCACACAAGAATCTCAAGGCCTCCAACTCCAGAGGCACAAATGGGAGAGAAACCTCCAAATATGGGTTAAAGCAAAAGGCCTGAGTCAGCAGCATGTAAGAGAAAGAGAAAACAAATTGAAAATGCACAGAAATGGACTGCTGCTACATTAGCAACCCAGCAACACTTCATAGAAAGCTAACAAGGGATTAATGATAGGAAAAGGGACCGAAATTTGTGAGTCACACGGCTAATCACAATGGTTATTGTGCCCTCCTCCCTCAGTAATAGCATCCACTCATAACAGGAATGGCATTTCCCAGTCTCCTCCACCAAGGTGTAGCCAGGTAACTAAGGAGTGGTATGTGGCTGCTTTTCATAGCCTGCCTTAAAAGAGAAACCTGCATGGGTCATTTGGCCCTTGATCTTCATCCTTTTCTACATGTGCTGCCTGGAAAATGAATGTGACAGCTGGACATCGAGCTACCATCTTCAACCATGAGGACAGGACTATGCTCAGCTGGCAGAGCTGTGAGCAGGAGAGATGTCACACTGGTCAGAGGCTCCCTCCCACAAGATGGTCACATATAAGAAGAACAGGCTTCCTTTTTTTGGTCAGTAATGAGCCTTGAACTCTGGACCTGGGCACTGCTGCTGAGCTCTGTAGCTCAAGGCTAGCGCTCTACCACTAGAGTCACAGCACTACTTCTGGTTTTTGAAAGGTTTATTGGAGGTCAGAGTCTCTCACAGTCTTTGACCAGCATGGCTTTGAACCTCCATCCTCAGATCTCAGCCTCCTCAGTAGCTAGGATTACAGATGTGAGCGGCCTCTTCTTACTTCTTTTAGTCACTATTACTTTAAGTATCTGTTTCTCATAGCTGACCTGATCTAATTAATACAAAGTACAATGACGAAAATCTCTTTAAGGCAAAACAGAAATATAATTTATGATGGTACATGCCTATAATCTCAGGAGCCATCAGGAGGCTGATAGGAGAACTGAGAGCTTGAGGCCAGCTTGAGTTACATACAGAAACCCTGGCTAAAACAAAACAAAAAAAACCTCACAAAGTAAAACAAAACAAAACAAAAAACCCAGAAACAAATGTGCACAGCTAAAAATTTGGCCTCTCTGCATGTCTATAAAATGAACTAACCTGAGACATGTTTCAGCTGAACATTTTTAAAGTACTGTGCCTCATTCTATAGTAAGTTTTGACTTAAATCTATTTTTTAAAAGGTTCATATGTGGGGTGCGAGTGCCTCATGCTTGTAATTCTACCTACTCAGTAAGCTGAGGTCTGAGGATCATGGTTCAAATCCATCCTGGGTAGGAAAGTCTGTTGAGACTCATATTTCCAATTAACCACCAAAAAACTGTAAGTGGATCTATGGCTTAAGTGGTAGAACACCCACCTTGAGCTAAAAAGCTCTGGGACAGTGTTCAGGCCCTGGGTTCAAGCCCCAACACACACACATACACACACACACACACACACACACACACACACACACACAAGCTCAAGTATAGGGAAGGCCCATATGTATAATGCCTTGTGCACCAGGTGTTCAAATAGCCATCAAACCAGTGTTTCCTCAGAAGATAACTAACCAGCCAGAATTCAAGAGAATGAGAAATGGGAGAGCAGGGGACCTTTGCTATTTATTATGAAACTTGTAATATATGTTAGCTTTTTCTTCTTTTCATTAATTCCTTGTGATGAGGAAGTCTCATTATGCTGCTCAGACTGGCCTTGAACTCCTAGACTCAAGTGATCTTCCTGCCTCAGCCCCTCATGAAGCTGGGACTGCAGGTGCATACCACAAAGCCCAGCTGTATTTCTGTTTTGCATTAAAGAGTTTTTGTCATGTTGAAATTGAAGTTTGCACTAATTGGATAGGTTAGCAAATCTAATTGACAAAGTAATGGCTTGTTCTGTTTCTTTAAATTAAATCATGTCCGTATTACTTTTTAAAAAAAAATCATTGTAAGGCTGTGAGTGTAGCTTAGCCGTAAAGTGCTTGCCTGCATGCCCAAGGCCCTGGGTTCAACCCCAACATCACAAAAAATAAAGTTTAACAAAAAGATGTAACGTGGTGGCAATGGCTCAAGCCTGTAATCCAGCTATTTGGGAGGCTGAGATCTGAGTACTGTGTTCAAGGCTGGGACAGCTGGGACACTCTTATCTCCAATTAGCCACCGAAACGCCAGAAGTAGACCTGTAGCTCAAGTGGCAGAGCACTGGCCTTAAGTGAAAATGCTAAGGGACAGTGCCCAGGCCCTGAGTTTAAGCCCCAATAACAACATGAAGAAAAAAAAAGATACAATAGGCAGGCTTGATAATATATTTGACCGCACCATACTAAAACAATAATACACAAAATGCACAACACAGTTGAACCACATTTTAAAAGGATATTGTATCTAACTCTGTCTATAAGATGGAAAAATGCCTTGAAGGACCCACACAAAAATGCTAATACTGGTGATATATAGGTCACGGGACATAGGTAACAAGCCTTCCTCTAAATCTATCCATATTGTCATATCTATACATACATACATATGTATATATAATTTTGTATGTGCCAGAACTACTGGGGCTTGAACTCAGGGGCCTGGGCACTGTCCCTGAGCTTTTTTGCTCAAGGCTAGCACTCTATCACTTGAGCCACAACTCCACTTCTGGCTTTTTTGGTAGTTAATTGAAGATAAGAGTCTCACGGACTTTCCTGCCTAGGCTGGCAGTGAACCTCAATTATCAGATCTCAGCCTCCTGAGTAGCTAGGATTATAGGTGTGAGTCTCTGGCACCTAGCAAACATATGTCTTATTATAAAAAATGAAGTCACTTAACATAGTAACAACTGCTGCTATTTTGTGCATCACAGGTGCTTCACAAGTGCTACCTCATCCAGTCCTCACACAGTCCCGCAAGCTGGGAAGCAGGCCCATTGTACAGATGAAAAAGCCGGCATCCTGCTCTGGCTTATAACCCATACTTCTTCACTATCCACCACTGTCCCTGCACAGAGAGACCAGACCTATCACATTCTCTGCTCCCCAATTCTGATCTCTCACATGCCACTGTTTAGGAACTAATCTTCCTTTTATTTGTCTTTGGATAGCCTCAGATTATAAACTGACTGGGTGGAAATCTGTCATAGTCCTATACACTGACTTAATTCGAAGCAAGCACTTCGAGTCACGTCGACAAAACTACCCAGTAGATGAGGTACTTCTCACAGCCAGAACCAAGGAAGGAAAGCCATTCTAAACAAAGAATGGAAGGAGAGGGCACCAAAACTGGTTGTGAAACCTAATTCTACCTCTAAGTGCACAACCCATTCACTGGAACCTGGAAAGTCTTAGGCTAAAGCCAAACTACTAAGAGTATTCTAAGCCCCAGGGAAGAGAACCAGTCTTTTATATATAAATAAGTGCTTAAGACATTTGGGGAGCTCACACACACTCAGGATGAAACAAGGACAGCTCTGGTGAGGCTGGTGGAAGGTAAGGTTTGCACAGGCATTATTTAGGACCAATGTGTGCTCAAAGCACTGTGGCTGGGACATTACAATAGCTTGAGGGCTGCAGTGCTGGTGCTGATGGGCAGGACAAATAGCACTCCTACTCTAGATCTGAAACCACTGAAGAAGTTTCGAGTCTTGCTTTAGGCTGGACCCTACAAATTCTGTTACCACCTTAACTGACACACACTATCCAGTACATCCAGGCAAACTCTAAGTCAAGTAAGCGGGAGGGCTAGATGTCCAAAATGTCAATGTTCTAAAGTATGTAAATAAAAACACATCAGAGGAACTTTCCTCAAAACAGGGAGGTGCAATATTTGGAGCTAGTGGACACAGGTAGGACTAAACAGCTGATTGGGAAGAGGGCAAAGGTGTAGAATGTTCTCAATCCAGGACTACCATATTCACTTTCAGAATCTTCTCCATTACCCTACCCCTTCAGACACCACATTGTAAGAACTGTGATATATTGGAGTTGAGACTCATACAACAGTAAACGAGTAAGTATCAACTTCCAAACTTCTAAATCCCAACTTTGCTGTGTATCAGCCACTCTGGGAAAAACAGTTCTCAGTTCTCATCCACACTGTAATGATTTTTCTTTATACTGTCAATGGGGGAAAGGTTCTTTTTTTTTTTTTTTTGCCAGTCCTGGGCCTTGGACTCAGGGCCTGAGCACCATCCCTGGCTTCTTCCCGCTCAAGGCTAGCACTCTGCCACCTGAGCCACAGCGCCACTTCTGGCCGTTTCTGTATATGTGGTGCTGGGGAATCGAACCCAGGACTTCATGTATATAAGGCAAGCGCTCTTGCCACTAGGCCATACTCCCAGCCCCGGAAAGGTTCTTTTACTAAAGCAGATTCTACCTTGCTCCTTCATGGCTCAGGGTTCCCCTATTCAACCAGACTGATGTTAACAGATGCTAATGGTCAAGGGTATTACTGGATAGAGGCCTGAGCACAAGGCCCAGGACTCTGACCATGGAGTCACATGCCCTGCAAGTCAATGTTGAAACATTGTTCTTTTCCCTCAGAGAGGCCCCACTTCATTAACTATAGTGCCCACCCAATTCTCTGGGAAGAATGTGCCACCACCATGGGTAAAGGGAGCTGGGGTTAGCTAAAACCTCTAAAATAACATCTATATCCAAGATCAGAACTAAAACCAAGAGAGAATCCAGGCAGTTACCCCATGAAATTAAAACCCCCAAATTCATGACTAACAATTCACTGATTTCAAAAAATAAAGGATACTAACTGTTTTGGCTACTGAAACAGACCAGCAGTCGTCTACATAGATAAAAGGGAGAGGGACTTACAGATGATCCCATAAAGGAAAACAGGATGGAACTCCCCTTATTCTCACATCTCTATCCCCATTCATACTGGGCTGAAGGACATGCTAGGAAACCAACGTATTTATAGGCCTTAATTCATCATCCTTGAAAAAATAAGTCCTTTAGCCAGCTGCCACTTCCCATGGAAATTTCACTTTCATCTCTTCCTTCAAGGTTGGACTCCTTCCCATATCTCCCATACTGCTGGGTAGAGCTTTTTGTGATTACAATAGAGAAGTAGGTGCCATTTCCCTGACTAAAATTCCCAACATGTGTTTGTAAGACACCTGATTCTAACATCCTAAAATACAACTGCTTCAAAAAACATCAACTCAGAAAAACAGAAGTTATATCAAAGAGTATGATGTAGCATCTACCTTGTGCAAATTGAGCCCAAATAGCACAGCTGGAAGTAAAACCTTGAGGCCTGCCCAGATACAGACATTGCAGAAAGCAATCAACAGAAAGCCAGAGTGAGGCTTTGGTGTGACCATCTTCTCAAATACTTACCTGCCCTGTGTTCTCCTACCTTACCAACTCAAATCAACTGGGAAGTGCTACCAGATCTCCATCAGGCCTTAAAGACACCCAGCTACCTGCCAGTTAAAAATAATCAAGGAAGAGGAAGTAAAAGTATATCAGACCCTGGATGATTTTGCCAACAGGAAACCATTCTTTCTCCACATGTAGACATGGAGTACAACTGCTGCACAGACTCCCAGGATCTAGCATATCCCTAATCTCTGCCCCATAGTTCCCTTGACAGGTGGTATGAAAGAATGTATTTCCAAATTCACATGGAATATTGCTTGTTTTACATGCTTTTTTCAATGTGACCTTGGCCCTTATCCTGAGAGGTGGGTCTCTGTCCCCTCCACTTGAGTTTGGTTGGGTTTGAGACCTCCTATAACTAACAGAATGTAGTGGAAGTGACACTTCATGACTTCTAAGCTATATCAGAAAAGTTACTACAGCTTCTAACTTTACTCACTGGAACATTTGTGCCTGAAGCACTAAGATACCACATAAGGCCAAGAGTCCTGAGATAGCCATACCTATGGAAGAGTTACAAGTGGGCACCCCCACTGTCCCAGCCTTCAAGGCCTTTCAACCTAGGCACTAGATATGTAAACAATCTTCAGATGATTCCCATTTCCATCTGTGGCCTCACCCTGAGCCTGCACATTTTCCCAGCTGAAGTCCCTAACATTGAGAACCACCCCTACCAGCCCCTTCTCAAAGCCTGACATACTGTCTCTATAAAATAATAAAAAGGTTCTTGTTTAAGGTGGTTTATTCCAAGGAAGTAGTAATACAAATAGTAAGTGATGAATTTGTAAGTCTATTCATATCTGTTACTAGCAAAGAAGTCCATATTCTTGGAAGCAGATTTTTTTTTTTTTTTTGCCTAGTCTTGGGGCTTGAACTCAGGGACTGGGCACTGTCCCTGAGCTTCTTTTGCTCAAGGCTAGCGCTCTAGCACTTGAGCCACATCACCACTTTCAGTTTTTTTCTGCTTATTTGGTACTGAGGAATGAAACCTCGGGCATCATGCATGCTAGGTAAGCATTCTACCACTAAGCCACACTCCCAGCCTGGAAACAGAATTTTTGATAAAAGTTTTTGATAAACTGGGATTCTATACCAGTCTAGCAGCAGTTAAACAAACTGAAGCTTTAAGGAATGAATGGCAAAGTCAAACTTGTCTTCTATATTTCTTCCATGGTATTAGTCCAAACTGTAAGTGGGCAATACAGAGAATGCTCAGCTCTCCTCCACTGGAACGGAACTGTCATGTTAGTCTCATATGGTCCATCTGGCAATAGAGCCATCTGCAGAGGCACTGTCCCAGGAGATGTGGGATAGGAAGATGACACTTGTGGCATCTGAATAATCACACAGGGCTCTGCTATTAGCAAAACCAAATCACACGATTCTCAACAGGACCTGATGGGTCTCTTTTTCAGTGTTTACATTATTTTTCTGGTTAAATTGGATTTTGTTTTGGCAAACAATTACTTGTGAATTTAACTGAAATTATCTATACTTTTCTTTAAACAAAACCATAACATAAAACAAGAGCCTATTTCAGTAGAAACTTCTATCTTAGTTTCTATAACAAACTTTTGGACAGTTGTATATATAAACTGAACTTTGGTTTGAGACAAACACTAATAAGAAACCAAGTTCAAAATGTGTGAACATAGGCAAGCCCCCATCAAACTCTTCCTGGTCACAACTTCACGGTTCTGTAAGCTCTCATTGTATCAACAGGCACAAAAGAAAGTTAAAACTACAACTATTTTCCTTAACCATTCATTGTCCTTTTCTCCTTCCTTTTAAGACTCATGAAGGTTAACAGGATGCAATTCTCCCCACCCCACCAAAAAAACCCTAATTGTCCAAACAACACATATATCAAGACTCAAATAGTAGAGGAGATAAGGTATATAGAGATAAGGCACGTGGGAGAACCAAATTAACAAGACGGAAACAGTTGTGTTTGCACACTAGAATCTAGGAAAACTTATTTTTTTTCTTTTCTGTGGCCTTGCCACCACTTGCCGTCACAAGGGACTGCAGAAATAGGTCATGGTCACAAGGCTAGTTGCTGCCAAGGACCTGCTGCTCCTATAGCTCTTAGAAATGATTTAAAAGTTAGGGTTGAACAGTTCTAGAAGCAAACACTGAGCTTCCAACTTTATTAGCTACTCCAAGGAACACTTTTTTTTAGGGTCCCAGGATTCTGGAAAGTTTAAGAAATGAACATACAAAAACAAGGGCTCAACGAGAACACTTTTTTTTTTTTTTGTGGCACTGGAGGTTTGTACAGGGCCTTGTGCTCCCTGGGCTGGTGCTCTAGCACTTGAGCCCTGCTCCCAGCCTGGGGTTTGCTGGTTATTTTGGAAGATGGAATCTAATGGACTTTTCTGCCTAGTTTGGTTTGAAACCGTGATTCTCTGATTCTTATCCTCCTGGGGGGGGGGGGGGGAGGAAGACAAAAAAACTTTAACACCTTTGATACCAAGAATACTACAGACTAAAACATTTTAAAAGCAAAAAAGAAAATAACAAGAAAAGAGAATCCTACTGAGGCTCTTACATTATCAAAGTGATTTTTTTTTTCTAGTCCTGGGGCTTGAGCTCAGGAGGGCCTGAGCACTGCCTCTGGCTTCCTTTTGCTCAAGGCTAGCACTTTGCCACATGAGCCACACAGAGCCATTTCCAGCTTTTTTGTTTGTTTGTTTGTTTAATGTTAATGTGGTGCTGAGGAATCCAACCCAGGGCTTCATGCATGCTAGGTGAGCACTCTACCACTAAGCCACATTCCCAGCCCCTCAAAGTGATTTTTTTATGTAACTGCATTTACTTCTAAGAAGTAAGCTTGGGGTTGAGAAAAGGAAGGACACTGACTTCCCTTTGTGTTTCACTTTTTGTGCTATTCATACTCATGTGTACACACTGCATTTAAAACATTTTAAGTCTATCAGGAAACTGAGGAGAATACGAAAACACAAAATGGGCACGTACAGAACAAAGTAAACCAAAAGTACAGCGCAAATTGTGGTTTAAATACTGAGGGTACAAGTGTGGCAGCCAGAATCACAACCCTTTGAACATCAGCACTTACAAAGTGTCAGGCACGACTAAGACCTTTGCATATATTATTTTATTTAATCCTTGAGTCTATCCTGTAAGATGACATAAATACTGTCATAATTATTCCTATTTCACATTTATGCAGTGAGTCATTTGCTCAAGATCCTCACTAGTAAGTTAAACCAGGCAGGACACAAACTCAGCTCATGGGGTGATCGCCAATGGAAAGTGGGACTCTCATCTTACATGTAGGATCTGAGAAAAGGGTTGACAATGTCTAGGAAATGTTTATCGAGGAGGAAGTACGCATGCAAAAAGACACAGTGCTGGAATTTGCAGTGATCAAAATCACAATCACTCCTGAAGGACCTAGTTAACGCTGGCACAAATTTGGGAAGTAGCTGTATGAAATACAGTTTTCCCATAAAAATGGAAACATGGCAAACACTTTACTCTCTTCTCAAATAAAAATGCTACAGCACATCTTCAAAACAATATTTAGTCTTTAAAGAGACTGTGCCACAAGAATACTAAATGGGAAGCCAGAAGGGGATGTGAAAATAGATATTCCTGTTGACCTCAACAACAGAGAAGGGAGGGAAAGAAATACTCTGCCTTCCTCCTGGGGCAAAAGTATTTTTAATTATCCACTGAGAATCCAGCAGAGCCATAAAATGGCCAGATGTCCCATTTAATCATGCCAAATGCACTAACAGACAGTTGTCGACAAGGTAGCATTTTCCAGGAAACCTAGTACTTCAAGTTAAATTTGCATCCACAAAAGGCTTTTCTACCGTTAGAAGAGCTGGTTGGGTGAGACATGGTGGCTCACACCTGTAATCTCAGTTGCCTGAGAAGCAGACACAAGAGGATCACAGATTAAGGCCAGCCCAGGCAAAAAGTTATGGAAACTATCTGAACAAACAAGTCAGGCTAGTGATACATACCTGTAATCTCAACTACCTGAGAGGATTATTGTGAGGCTGACACCAGGCAAAAGTCCTTAAGGGGTGACACTGATCAAGATGCATTGAACTCATGAACTGAAATGCTGAATTGAAACTCCTCTGTACCTATTTAAAGATTTTTTTAAGAAAAGAAAAAACAATTACAGCAAAGAGACTTGGATGCATGGCTCAAGTGGTAGAGCACTTGTCTAGCAAGCACAAGGCCCTGAGTTCAATTCTCAGCAAGCCAAAAAATTAAAATATATATATATATATATTTTTTTTTTGCCAGGCCTGGGCCTTGGACTCAGGGCCTGAGCACTGTCCCTGGCTTCTTTTGCTCAAGGCTAGCACTCTGCCACTTGAGCCACAGCGCCCCTTCTGTCCGTTTTCTGTGTACGTGGTGATGGGGAATCGAACCCAGGGCTTTATGTATGGGAGGCAAGCTCTCTTGCCACTAGGCCATATCCCCAGCCCCTAAAAAATAATTTTTAAAAAAGAGAAGTTGGGCTGGGGATATGGCCTAGTGGCAAGAGAGCTTGCCTCGTATACATGAGGCCCTGGGTTCAATTCCCCAGCACCACATATACAGAAAATGGCCAGAAGTGGGCGCTGTGGCTCAAGTGGCAGAGTGCTAGCCTTGAGCAAAAAGAAGCCAGGGACAGTGCTCAGGCCCTGGGTCCATGGCCCAGGACTGGAGAAAGAAAGAAAAAGAAAGAAAGAAAGAAAGAAAGAAAGAAAGAAAGAAAGAAAGAAAGAAAGAAAGAAAGAAAGAAAGAAAGAAGGAAGTTAGTGAGGATCAATTTTTCAGAGGTGTTAGTGTAAACAAATCTGCTTTTTCTCCAGCAGAGGTAAGTCTGAGTAGCTTAAGAGGGAGAAGGTTCCCTAAGAGAAATCTAGTACTATCTTGTCTCTGTAAAATAACAAGGAATGGAAAGAGGTTTGTTTTCCCTATTCCTTGAGAGAGCAAAAAAGCAGAGTATCATTTACTGGGTGTGATATCTGAGCAATGCTTAGCCCATATTATCTCATACCATCCTATGCAGTACAGCTGTTTTCTATACTGTCCACATTTTACTAATAGGGTTCTTGAAACTCCAAAAGGATAACTCTACATGACCAGCAACAGGTGCTCAAGAAGCAAGTAGCTTCTGCCATTCACAGTGGTTCCGGAAATGAAGCCTGAGAGGAAAATGGTTTCTTCTCAGAACAAAACATCAAGTTTCCTGCAGAAAGCACAAGCCCCAGGAAGTTAGGAGGGAAAGAAACGTGTAGTATGAAAATCTTAATGTCTAACTTCCATGTCACACTTCATTATTACAGTGTACTGCATAGGACACCAGACAGTTCTTTGCATGACTCTCTTGATGAATGACAATATATAGGAAGATAATTAAAAGCACATAATTAGTCTCAGACCCACTCTATGCCGTATTGGTGATTGAACTTAGTGTTTCACACTCTCACCTGGCCTTTTTGTTTCTTTGGTGCCAGTCCTAGGGCTTGAACTAAGGGCTTGGGTGCTGTCCCTGAGCTTTTTTGCTCAAGCCTAAAAAAGTGCTCTTCCTTAGCACTCTACTATTTGAACCACAGCTCCACTCTGTGTTTTGTTTTGGTGATTAATTGGAGAAAAAAAAAGTCTCATGGACTTTCCTGCCTGGGCTGGTTTTAAATCATGATATTTAGATTTCATCCTCCTGAGTAGCTAGGATTACAGGGCATGAGCCACCAGCACTGGACTTCACTTGGCTTTTTTGATCATTGCCACTTCTCTAGGCCCACTCTGAAAAGACCCCAGGTTGACTCAGAAAAGTGTGCAAGACGGAAGTGGCGTTGTGGCACAAGTGGTAGAGTGCTAGCTTTGAGCAAAAGGAAGCCAGTGCTCAGGCCCTAAGTTCAAGCCCCAGGACTGGCAAAAAAAAAAAAAAAGACTCATGAACTTTCTTGCCTGGACCTTGATCCTAAGAAAAGTGTGCAAGAAAAAAGTACAAGTCAGCACCTTGTTTGCTGTACTCAGCAGCAAATGTCTAAGACACCCATACGACCAGCTCCAAGGGCAGATCTAGTGTGTCCTGCTTCCAGGAAGAAGGTGGTTGTTCTTGTTTTGTTGTGAATCCCTTTCATGGTTCATGTGATCAGAGCATCTTCTCTTGGCAAAGCCATCATCTGTCACAGCCTGGACAACAACGGGGAAGGGAAGTGCTTGCAGGCTCCTGTCCACAGTTTCTCTGCTACACTTCTTTGCAAAGAGTCTCTCCAGGAAATTGAGCCACTGTAAGAAGCCCACAAGTGGGGAACCTGGACACACTGCAGCCTTCCATGCAAATTCAGATACAAACTACCTTGTCATTACCTGTTCCAAACATTCACATTAAATCTATGGCGAGAGCTCAGACAGCATTGCATCCCAATTTCTCAACAGAGGATTTCTTTTTTTTTTCATCTGTGATGGGGATTCAAACTTGGCACCTGATGCTTTTGCTGAGCCACATCTCTAACCCCAACATCTCAACAGAAGAATCCTTACAGATGAGGATGAGCTCAAGGCCATCCAGCTGGTAAAGTGTCAGTGTTAACAATCTTTGCTTTTTAAGAGGAATGAAGTAGCTGCAGGTTTTTGTAGTTGGTCTGCCTGCAGACTGCGAGCGTCCCAATAAAGACTCCAAAATTTGAATTAAAACAAAGAAAAAAAGAGGAATGAACTATGGTTCTACAAGAGGCTGGAATACTGAAGACTCCACGTGAAGGACTATATCCTTGGGCATGGGGAAGAAGTTAAGATTGTTCTGTTGACTCCAGCAGACCACTGAAATCACAACTTTGTGTCTGCACAATAAGAAGCCCTCAGCTATCTCACGGGAATGAGGTGAATAGCACCAGGTTACGGAATGAAAAAAAATCTCCCAAGAGATGGGGAGAAAAAGCAAGCAAGCAGATTCTTCTCTTCCTATAAATTCTGAAACACAAATCTCCTCAGCTCACTGAGACACTTTCTGCGTGCTGCAGTCACGCCTGTGGAGGCAGGAACCTTCACCAAGTCATTCTCAGGGCACCTACATCGCCATTTCCCCTTCACTGACCACACTCGTGGATTTGCATCTTAGTGCAGTTTGCTTTGATAAAAGTCCTTCTCCTTGACTCCACAGGGTCAGGCTTGTGTGTTTTTGTATACTGTTACATTCCAAACAACATGTGCTCAGCTTCCATAAAAGAAAGCTATCAGGCCTGAGAGTGTACCTCAAAGTAAGCCAGTGCCTGGGTTCAATCCCTAGCACTGAAAGAAAAGAAAAAGAAACAAAGAAAGAAAGCTGTTTCACTCAGAAGACGCCAGGAAGGCCTGAGGGACAGGGAAATCAAGGCTTCTGTGCCAGTTAAAGAGCTGAGAGAGGCCATGGGATTTTCAGGCTGACCTCTGGCCTTACTGCAAATTTTCTGTGTGTCTGCTTTTCTAAGCCTGTCCTTGGATCAAATAACTGGCACTTACCATAGTTATCTAAAACCAGAAAGTGTGGGGCTGGGGATATAGCCTAGTGGCAAGAGTGCCCGATACACGAGGCCCTAGGTTCGATTCCCCAGCACCACATATACAGAAAACGGCCAGAAGCGGCGCTGTGGCTCAAGTGGCAGAGTGCTAGCCTTGAGCGGGAAGAAGCCAGGGACAGTGCTCAGGCCCTGAGTCCAAGGCCCAGGACTGGCCAAAAAAAAAAAATAAAACCGGAAAGTGACAGTAAGGATGCAACCATGTGCTGTGATGATGGAAGAAAGAGAAGCCTGGGGCCTGATGATGCTGTGGAGCCTGTTCTAAAATCCTCCAGACTTCTTTCAAAGAAAAATAAATCTAGACCTTACTTTAGTCACTGTCATTTTCATTTGTTTCCTATTATACATGCAATCAAACCTAGACTTAATGCCAAGTATACACCAGCACTGAGCACTGTAATGTCCATGCCATACATCCTTTACTATCAGTGAACAGCAAATAACTATTTTAAGTAATCTCATGATAACAAAACAATTTAATAAACCACTAAGACTTTATGACGAATCAATGTTTATCATCAACTACTTTCCCCACAAAAAGGCTGCTCCTATGTATCCATCACTCTATTGGCCCAAAACGAACTAACATGATTATGATTTCCAGTATTCTGCCCTTACATGATAGTGATCAGAATCCAGCTCTCTGGAACTTCTAATAAAAGTATAGGGAAGACAAAGCCCTCAAGGCTACAAAACATAAAGATGTTACAACTTAGCCGGGCGCCAGTGGCTCACACATATAATCCTAGCTACTGAGAAGGCTGAGATCTGAGGGTCACAGTTCAAAGCCAGCACAGGCAAGAAAGTCTGTAAGATTCTTATCTCCAATTAACCACCACAAAAATGGAAGTGGCACTATGGCTCAAAGAGGCAGAGTGCTAGCCCTGGGCAAAAAAGCTCAGGGACAGTGCCCAGGCCCTGAGTTCAAGACCCACAACTGATAAAAAAGAAAACAAAAAACAAAAAACACGGCATTACAACTCCCAAACTAAAAGCAATAAGCAAAGAAGTGACATCACATTTCCAAAAAGATTCCCAAATATGCTTACACACAATGCAATGGATTAAGAATGGCAGTGTGTAGGTGCATAGTAGTACATATAATCCTCACCCACCCATAGACTATTACTGTATGGGGGAGCCCTTACCCCAAATCACATGTCAGATTTACCGCTAGCATCGTTATCAGTACCAACCATGCCATCCAATGCATTATGAACATTTCTAGCCACGTTTTGTCCGAATCCTTTAAAACACTGCCTATTTGCAACAACATATCGCCAAGAGATTCCCTGCTAGCACCCTAAGACCCAGAAAGGACCAGAGCATTGTCACCTGGCTTACAGAGTGATATTTAGTTCCCCTGACCTCTCCTGCCAATGCCCTAATTTGGGCAAGGTGCTTTTTAATCCAGGAGAACATAGACCTAAAAGAGAAATCTTATGAAAGACAAAATTTTGTATGGCTAGCTTGAGACTGTAATCCAATGGAAAACTTCACTGAGGAAGTTACAATTTTATTATCCTAACCTAGCTTTCTAAATGGGCTTGGTTATATAACAAAGCTTTGCCTAGTTCTTTCGACATGGTAAGGACTTAAGAAAAAAAATTAGGAAAATCCACCTTCAATGTCATATTTCTTAACAACACACCTGCTGCTTCTCATCCCATCATCCAGAGTAGAAAGTACTCTGATGATAAGCCACTAAAAGACTGAATTGTTTAATACCTTAAAGAACAGAGCTGTAGAAGAGGGATGAGAATTACTACAAAATAAGGAGATTAAATAATAGCAAGGGAGAAAAAACAAATTTTATCTAAAAAACAGATCACATATTCCTACGCTTTTGAGGACAAAGTTTTCTTTTATTAAGCAAGCAGAGGGTACTTGTAGTAAAGAGAAAAGTAGTAACAACTGTTCCAAAGTAAATTGGGAGTACATTCATATTTATGTATACATATATTTATGCTGTCCTCTCTAGGGCATGATGTTCAAAGTGATCTTAAAACACATTAAGCAATTCTATCGTCTCTATAGTCAGTTTAGGCAAGAGAGAATGCAAGTCACCCCCAAATGAAGCATATTCCCAGCACACTCATACAAGTGAAAGACTAATGTCTCTAGCAACTTACTGCCTAATTATATCTCACACCTACTTTACAATCTAGTTTATGGATACTGGGTGCTCAATAAACAGTTACTTCTCTGTTCCCTGCTATTAAACTCTAAGAGTTATGAAATTAATTAATACCAGCCTTAGGCTACAGAGAAGTCTGTAACACCACCAACTACATCACGCTCTCCAGATTGACACCAGCACCTGGACTGGCTCAGTTTAGGCTGAATATGCCTCAGGGTTTGACCGTCTCTGCTTCAGAAGGCACCTCAAGTTGAGATGTTGAGGCAGCACTTCAAAAATCTATTAAAGCTTTGCTTTACCTGCTGTTGCACAAAGGGGAAACCCCCTTGTGTGACTATGTACACATTTCCAATAAACCTGCATTTTTATTTTTTACTTTTTTTTCACAGCATGTCAGAATCATACACTGTCAACTTTGCCTGAAGAGTTCAAAATTACCCTCATATGCCTCAGGTACAGTCTTTCTAAACTTGTTTTTCCTAGCATTCATTCCATCCCTACATCTCCACTCCAATATGGAACATTTTTAGGCAAGGTTCCACTGGGAATCGACTCAAGCTAAGGACTAAGTGGGCATCCCAGCTCTTTATACTCACTGTTGCTGGACTTAAGGTCTCGGTGGATGATGGGGACAATTGCTTCATCATGAAGGTAGTTCATCCCTCGGGCGATCTGCACAGCCCAGTTCACCAGAATGTCTGGGGGAATCCTTTTCCCAGATAATACTCTATTCAAAGGCCCTCCGCGAGCAAACTCCATGACCAAACAGAAGTTGGGTTCCTTCAGGCACACCCCTCTAAGGGCAATGATGTTGGGGTGCTTTAGCATAGCAAAGAGCTTGGCCTCTTGGCGAACATTCTCTATGGTCTGGCTGATGTCCTCGTCAGGGTCGTGGCGAGCTGCTTTCACAGCAACCTCATCACCTATCCAGAAAGCACGATAGACCTTCCCAAAGCCGCCAATGCCGATGATCTCTTCCAGCGTTAGCTCTGCAAAATCAATCTCTAACACTGAAAAAGAACAGAAAAAGAAGCAAGTAAAAAAATATCCTGGGCCAGGAGCCAGTGGCTCACATCTATCTTCCTAGCTACACCAGAGGCTGTGATCTGAAGATTGCGGTTTGAAGCCAGCACAGGCAGGAAAGTCAGTGAGATTCTTATCTCTAATAAACTACTCAGAAAAGGCCAGAAGTATCTCTGTGGCTCAAGTGGCAGAGCACTAGCCTTGAGCACAAAGAGGCTCAGGGACAGTGCCCAGGCCCTGACTTCAAGCCCCCAGACCAGCAAAAAAAAAGTCCTAAGAATACCATTTAATATCATTTTATCTGATGGGTAAACCACTCATTCTCCTTCCCAAATCCAGCATCTGAATCTAAGGTATTAACTTGATAATACCTTCAGCTCTGTTCGAAAAGGCTTTCAAGGGCTGGGGATATGGCCTAGTGACAAGAGTGCTTGCCTCGTATACATGAGGCCCTGGGTTCAATTCCCCAGCACCACATATACAGAAAACGGCCAGAAGTGGCGCTGTGGCTCAAGTGGCAGAGTGCTAGCCTTGAGCAAAAAGAAGCCAGGGACAGTGCTCAGGCCCTGAGTCCAAGCCAAAAAAAAAAAAAGAAAAGAAAAGGCTTTCAAGGATAGAAAATAACAGCTACCAATGATTGTAAATCTTGAGCCAGAAGATATGGTGTTAAGAGCTATATGAACATAGTGCTATTTTATGTTCTCTTATGAAACTGTTCTCTGTCCTCTCAATCTCTTGTTTTTACTTGGCTGATTTAGACTCAACTCAAAAATCTCAGAGGAACTTCTAATCCAAGACCCATAAAGTCAAGGCCCCATCAAATACCTTTGGCAGCAATCCGAGACCAATAAAGTCAAGGCCCCATCAAATACTTTGGTAGCAATTTCCATTCTGCAAAACTTGTCAAGATTACAATAACCTAATGGTTTGTTCAATGCCTGACACCCTGCTGGACATTGAGATCCACAGGATAGAGATTCTGTTTGCCTTCTTACCATTGTACTCACCATGCCAACAAGTTAGTAGATGACCAATAGTCTGCTAAGACAAAATGAAAACAAACAAGCAAATCTACCTCAGGAGGAAATACACCAAATTCAGGTCTATAAAATAAAAACCCACTTGGGATTTCTGAAACAAACAGAGATAACAATTACACTACTAAAATGCTAAGAAAACAAGGATATTTCTGGGCTTTTGGCAAGATCGAAAGAGGAACTGCCCACTGCTAGCTGTTCTCTTCCTTACTTGGCCAGCTCTGCCACACCCCCACTCTTTACTCAGATGCTGGTGATACCCCAAAACCTGCCCTTGCATAATTATAGTACTTCTATTTTATCTGGGGCTGATAGTCACTTATATTTTGCAATGTAACTGTCAGGTTGCAAAAAGGAAATTCTTAGAGAAAGTTAGATGGACTGCTTTTTTATTTTAAAAGTTCCAATTTAAAAGTTAGGGCCTTAGTCAGGCACCAGTGTTTCATGCCTATAATTCTAGCCACTGAGGAGGCTCAGATCTGAGGATCAAGATTCAAAGCAAAGTAGCCAGGGGAGTCTATGAATACTTATATCCAATTAACCACCAAAAACCCACAAGTGCAGGTGTAACTCAAGTGGCAGAGTGCTAGCTTTGAGCAAAAGAGCTCAGGGACAGGGCTGGGAATATGGCCTAGTTGTAAAGTGTTCATCTCGTATACATGAAGCCCTGGGTTCGATTCCTCAGCACCACATATATAGAAAAGGCCAGAAGTGACACTGTAGCTCAAGTGGCAGAGTGCTAGCCTTGAGCAAAAAGAAGCCAGGGACAGTGTTCAGGCCTTGAGTTCAAGCCCTAGGACTGGCAAGAAAAACAAAACCAAACAAGCATACAAAAAAAAACAAAAAACAAAAAACCTCAGGGACAGCACCTAGGCCCTAATTTTAAGCATCAGAACAGGCACAAAGAAAAAAAAAAAGTGATGGCCTTGGGGATGAGGGTGTAGCTGATGGCAGAGTATGTGCTTAGCATTTGCCAGGACCTGGATCAATTGCCAACACCACATACAATACAGAAGTTATTGCTTCATCTGGAAATCTTCTTGCAAAACAAATGATGTGGATGATACTGCAGACTATCTGTCAGCATCCATTCAAATCTGGCATTACCTTTCAGTACTAAAGGCAAGAAAGCTACGAACTATATTTTCCAGGTTTCCTTACAGAATACGTTCTGCCAACCAGATGCAGAAGCAACCTAGAGACCATTTTGATGCTTCTCCTGACAAGCATGGCATATCTGTAACAACAGGAAAGTGTCCAATTATGAGCTCTGTAGATATAGGAAGGATTGCTTCACTGCCAAGTGGTGGCTTCATCTCTAGGCTGCAGATGCAAAAGGGTGTTCCTGAAGCCAACATTTTCAGTGGCCACTCCAGAATCAGACCTGCCCAAGCAGAGAAGTGGCAGCTCGCCTAAGAGTTCTTCCCATAGACTAAGCTGAGAGACTCTTCTCTCAGTCCTTCTAACAAACTCTGGGAGCACCTAATTCCTTGTGCTAGATCCCTTTCCTGCTTAAAATAGTGTGTTTCTGAGTCCTAAAACTGAACACTGATCACTGACTGTTGTCTGATGCAGTCTCTATGAATGAGAAAAACATCTGTCTTAAAGAAAGATAGAAAAATCTCTTCCATTTACAATGATGAAAAGCTACCTGCCTCTCAACAAATTTGTATTAATTATCCTAATTCCACAACAGTGTCTTTGAGTTCTTCCCCAGGGAATTACTACTGTACTTTCTTAGCACTCAGTAGGTGTTGAATGTTTATTTATATGCCTGAGGGGGGTGGGCACAATATAACTTGGGAGGAGGGTGCTGAAAGGACAGCTCCTCTAGGGCAGGTCATCCAAAACAAAACCACTCCATGGAGAAAGGAAAACAATGACCTCTCTTTGGGAAGAACATGAAAGCTCAGGTTCCTCCTATTTAGTTAAGGAACTTTTGTGACCAGCCTTTAAGGAAAGTATAGAATACAGCTTTCTAACACACACAAAGCCTTGATGACTTTCTTTTTCTTCCTCTGCTAAGAAGTCCCTTTGGATAAGAGACAGGAAACTAGAACTTCAGTTTCAGCACAGAATATATGGGGCTCTCCATATATATTCATTCATTACTCTAGTCAAGACCTGGTTTTAAGAAAGAAAAATGAGGTCAATTTGCAGTTAGCATATTTTTCAGCTTCTGTGGACGATATACCTAGAAATATCAGAAAACTTTTTTTTTAATTTTAAGAGTGATGATGCTATTCCTTTTCAAGTGTATGGCTGGAAACTGAATATAGAGGAAGACTGTTGGGATTTTGAACAAATGGATGGTATATACTCCATCGTGGAGTATATGAATGGCATACACTCCACTCATTAAAAAAAAAATCTTACCTACAAAGATGGATCTGTGGAAATACTGCTACATGCCAATATTCCTAGCACTGGAGAAGCAGAGAAAGGAAAATCATGAAATTAAGGCCAGCCTGGAGTACACATAAGATCTTGTCACAAAAAACAAAATAACAACAACAACAAAAACACCAAATCTTAAGCATAGTAATATGACAGATTCAAGGAAGAACTCAAATAGTATAATTCCTCAGTCAAAAGTTCAGCAAAGTGAAAAACCAAAAAGCAGGTACTTGATAGGGTAGTGTGGGACAAGGGGAAAGCAATGGAAAAATGAAGGGAAGAGGGGGAGAATGCAGTCAAGAATCCAATGCAGGGGATAAAGGAAGCCTCTTGCACTTTCGGTGGGAATGTAAACTAATACAACCACTCTGGACATCAGTCTAGGTTCCTCAAAAAACTAAACAGAGAAGGGCTGGGAATATGGCCTAGTGGTAAAGTGCTTGCCTCGTATATATGAAGCCCTGGGTTTGATTCCTCAGCACCACATATACAGAAAAAAACGGAAGTGGTGCTATGGCTCAAGTGGTAGAGTGCTAGCCTTGAGCAAAAAAAGAAGCCAGGCCCTGAGTTCAAGCCCCAAGACTGAAAAAACAACAACAACAACAAAAACTAAACATAGATCTTTACCACTCAGCCAAACCACTCATGGGTATCTACCCAGAACATCACAAGCCAGGATACTATAAAGATTTTTGCACATTATGTTCATTACTGCACTATTCATAATAGCCAAGTTATGGAAAAAGCCCAGGTGCCCTACCATAGATGAGTGGATACAAAATATGTGGTACCTATACACAATGGAATTTTACACAGCCATTAGAAAGATTATGTCATTTCCAGGAAAATGGATAGACCTAGAACAAATCATGTTAAGTGAAGTAAGCCAAGCTCAGAAAGACAAATGGTTTTCTCTCACATGAAGAAGCTAGATCTAAAATACATCAGGACATGATACATTATATGGGACTCTAGGCATTCACACACAGTGAGACCAAAGGAGGATACTCTTAGGAAAGGAACACAAAGACTCAATGCCTATGTGCATCTGATCAGATAAGATAATATTTATTGAAATGAACTCCAGGAAGTGGAAACAAGGGGCTTTGTTTTGTTTTCTTTCCTTTTTGTCTTGTTTGTTCATTTATCTATCTTTGGGAGGGTAAGGTGGGGGCGCAGAAATGGAGGAGCAAAGAGTAAACAAATGTAGCAATGGAACTCACTAGACACTATGCTGAAAATGTACCATATATCCTGTGGGTGGGAATAGGAAGGAAAAACTGGGAGAGGGAAGGGATGGGATGGGAAGGGATGACACTGTCCAAAAAAAAAAAAAGTACTCTTTACCTGATTTATATAACTGTAACCCCTCTGTATGTACATCATCTTTATGGTAATTATTTATTTATTTATTGCCAGTCCTGGGCCTTGAACTCAGGGCCTGAGCTCTGTCCCTGGCTTCTTCTTTTTTTTTTTTTTTCTCAAGGCTAGCACTCTGCTACTTGAGCCACAGCACCACTTCTGGCTGTTTCCTATGTATGTGGTGCTGAGGAATCAAACCTAGGGATTCATATATACAAGGCAAGCACTCTTGCCACTAGGCCATATGCCCAGCCCCAATTATTTTTTAAATCCCATATATAACCTACAAAATTAAGAAGAGTGAGGGGATGGGTAAGAATGTTAAAAGGTGTAACACTGATAAATATACATTGTATTCATAAACTGCTTCCCTAGATGGTAACTCCTTTGTACAACTATTTAAAGATAATTTTTTTAATCTTAAATATACCTGAAAATACATTCTGACATTTCTAGTGGATGTAAGAAAAAGAGCTAATTACTAATAAAATTAATGCCTTATTTTCAAACAGACACAACTGTCATGGAAGAGAAACATTTAAAATTCCTAGGACTATATCACCCAAGATGATAAATTTGGAACTTTACATTTACACGTTTTACTATGCCCCTGATTTTTTCATATTTGTCATCAAAGGAAAGCTGAACCCTAATACCTACAAGTAGGCAAGAAAAAAAAAGGATTAAATAAATGTAAGTGGTTTATAATATCATTTTATTTTTTTTAATAAAAAGTTTAGTGATTTTCCCTTTGGAATAAAGTTGGAACAGAAATCTCACTTTGAAAAACTAACAAAACTGGACTTATTAACTGAGCATTATTGCTTGACTTAGTGTATCATCTAGTCACACAATCTAGAATATAACCTGGATGCTGTGACAGAAATCCCAGAGAGGAAGTTCAAAAGGGTAACTCTGTGCAAGAGTTGTTGGTGTCTCCTTTATATTTCAAGTCTTTGGAGAAAAAAATTTGTCAGTCATTTTTATTTTCTGACTCACACAAATTGAATTTGTGGATAAATCTATGCAGATCAGAGAACCAACTGTCTTTTCCAAGCACTAAAATGAAATTTCCTATTTACATGACCTCATGTAACTTTCAAGCACCTTTTTGTCATTTATCTCCAGGTATCTAACAGTGTATCTGTCACTAGATACTCAACAACTTCTAGCTGGAAATGAAGTTTCTCAATTATCAAGAATTGATGGGGGCTGGGAATATGGCCTAGTGGCAAGAGTGCTTGCCTTGTATACATGAGGCCCTGGGTTCGATTCCTCAGCACCACATATACAGAAAATGGCCAGAAGTGGCGCTGTGGCTCAAGTGGCAGAGTGCTAGCCTTGAGCAAAAAGAAGCCAGGGACAGTGCTCAGGCCCTGAGTCCAAGCCCCAGGACTGGCAAAAAAAAAAAAAAAGAATTGATGGTAATCAAATTTAGCAAAGCCAAATTAGAGGACTTAACAACCATGAGTTTCCAATGCTATGTTATTCAAACACAATGATACTTCTTCCTTCCTCATCATCTGGGTTCTAGATTTCAGAATCGATTCTACCCAAGACAAGTTTGATCATAATATAGGTAAGTCCTGGCCACCTTAGAGAAAAGGAGCTCCTAGTGAACACACTCTTGACATGTCTGGCTCCCTGCACAAAGATTCTTTAGCTTGTCATATTCACTCTTGACTGCTATGACGGCGATCAAGACTCTGAAGAAACTGAGTTTCTGCTCACAAACTGCACATGAATTCTGATACTAGCTGTTGTTAAAAACAGAACTTAACAAAGAACCTAAACTCAGACTTGTGTTTAAAACTACAATGTTTCCTAACATGCCACTATTTTTATGTCTTCCAACATAGGGCCAAACTTATCTTTCACACTATTTCAAAACATTATGCCGGGAGCTTTGACTGGCCTTTATCTTACCAAACCAGTGCCAAAAAGATGCGGCACTGGAAACAATTTAATTTGTCACCAGGCATTCTAGAGATCAAAAGGTAGAAATATAAAGCTTTAAACTGAATGAGAGAAACACAAAGAAAATTAAAAATCTGAGTATCAATTTGGCATTCAAAACACCAAGAGAAGAGTAGAAAAACAAGAAAAACTAATGATTTTGATAGTAGCTACTACATATCTTAAGATAAAACGTCACCATTATCCAGGTGGAGATAAGTTAGCCACAAAAATAACTGTGACAATTGAAGTAAATGTTCAATAATAAATACATACTAGCAATGCCTTATTAAGAGAAGAAATTATGAAACTCTCAAACACAAAAACAGTGTAGTTGGGCTCTAGTGGCTCCTGTCTGTAATCCTAGCTACTAAGGGGTCTGAGATTTGAGGATAAGGGTGCCGCGCTGGGAAGGAAAGCCCCAGAGACTAAACACCAAATTAAACACACAAAAAAAGCCGGAAGTGGAGCTGTGGCTCAAGTGGTAGAGCACTTGCCTTGAGCAAAAAAGTTCGAGTCTGGTTCAAGACTGGGGTGTGTGTGTGTGTGTGTGTGTGTGTGTGTGCACGTGCACACACAGACACACAGAGACACACAAGAACGAGGGTAAACTGCATAAGAACATATTTGCATACTTCTAAAACAGTCAAGCACGTATAGTTGTTTAGGGAAATCTAAAGAAAAAACAATGGGATTTTCACTAAAGGTGTGGGCCAGAGTGCTCTTGGGAAATTGATGGAAACCAGGACACTGGGAGAAAGGCCCTGGGAGAGTACCTTGGGCATGGCCCCCATGAGGTTTGGGAAATTCCAAATATAGGCAAAGATCTAGGGTGTGAGGAGAGGAGAAAAATCTGAACTGCAAGACTGTTAAAAGACCTTGTGCTGCTCAACTCCTAAGGGACTTTGCCCCTTTCTAATAATTTCCCCACCCATCACTTCCCCAGCCCACCCCCAGTACTTCACACACACCTTTCTTAACATATTATTCAGCGAGACTCCTAAAGGTGCAATTCTGAAATACAGCACTAGGATCCAGGAAATCAACACATTTCAAAGACACTCCAGCCCTGAGTTCACACATGCTTCCGGGACTTGTACGCCGGCCAGCCCAACCCTCCACCTCTCTCACAGCAAATACCTTTAAGAGGCGGGGACAGGCGACACAAGAGGTTGGCAAAGTCCCTGGTCTGGGGACTTAGCTTATGGCAGTAACCAACTACCCGCTTGCCTGAAAATCTTTCCCGACTTGAAGGGGAGAAGAGTAAGGGGGAAAGACTGGGAAGAGGGGAGACTCCCAGGCTTGGGTTTCGGGACGTGGACCCCAGGGGTTCTTGCTGAGTGGGGAGAGGAAGGTTAAGAAGCCCAGGAGTCTGAATTCCAGGTCTGGCCTAGGGGCGTCTCAGGGATATCCACCTCACCAATCTGAAGCCCGGGCAGCCGGAGATCGCGCGCGCACCGCCCCCCTACCCCACCCGCAGAGTCCATCACGCCCCACCCGACCTTCCCACTTCTAACCTACCACCCTCCGCCAGGCCTGCCCTCCCTCCTCGACCACCCCAGGCCTCCATCCCGTCCCTCCACCCCACTCCGCGCCCCGCCTTCGCCTTACACTGAATGGGCGGGTAGCAACTGGGGTCCTCGCCGCCAGGCGGGCAGCGGCTCGAGAAGGCGCTTCGCGGGGTCACGTAGTTGCTGGGGAAGATGCCCACCCGCTGGTTCAGCTGCCCGGTCCACCAGCCCTCGTCGCCGGACACCTGCGAGTCCTTGGACAGCACCTCCACCACGTCGCCCAGCCGCAGGGTCAGCTCGTCCTCGCCCGCAGCCTCGTACTCGAACACAGCCGTCCAGTAGGGCAGAGGGGCGTCCGAACCCAACCCCCTGGGGGCCGCCGCCGCCTCCTCCTCCTCTTCCTCCTCCTCCTCGGCCCCGGCCCCCGTTCCATCCTCCCCCGGCGGGGCGGCAGCGGCGGCGCTCGCCAAGCAGCCGAGAAGCGCGCTCGGGGGCTCCATGGAGCGGCCGATCCATAGGGTGCGGGGCCGCCGCCGCCCGCAGGAGCCGCCGCCGCCTATTGTTCATGCGGCTCCGCAGAGCTGGGGGGATCCCCCTCCCCCCCGACGGCGGCCGCAGGTAGGGCCCGGGCTGCCGGGGCGGGGAGAGCCGACTGGCCCCGGGCTGGCGGCTCGGAGCGGCGCGGCGCGGCTAGACGAGGGCGCCGACGGCCAAGCGCTCACCGCAGCAGAGGGGCGCGGCGAGCCGGAGTCCCCGCCTGCGCGTCGCCCCCCCCCCGCCCCCGGGGGCGGCCTCACTTCCTCAGCCGTGCGTATACCTGCCCGCAGCCGGTGCCCGCCGCCCGCCCGTCCGCAGCCGCTCCCCAATCCGCCCCGCGCAGCGCGCGCCCCGCCCCCTGCGCCGCCCGCACGCCCGGGACCACCTGACGCAGGCCTGGCTCCGCCCCAACCCTGCGGACCTGAGGGGCGGGGCTTGGTGCCTGGGCCCCGCCCCCTGCATCAGGCCGTGCTGCTATTGGCTGCGGTGACCCGATCCCGGGTGTCCACCCGCACCCCCCAACTCCGAGGTTGGGGTGGCCTCGCAGGTTCCTCTCATCCCTTTCCCTCGTCTTCGCACCTCCCCTTGTCCCGCCCTCTTGGAGGGTTCTCCTCCTATTCTCGAACCCCAGGTCGACCCAGCGCTCTCTCTCATTGGCCCGCCGTGGCTCCAACCATTGGTCCACCGCACCTGTCCGTTTCCTGGAAGAGTTGAACGCCTCCCGCTGTGAGGAAGGCCGGGCCTCATTGGGCACGTCCGCAGCGAGGGGAGGGTCCTGAAAGGTGACGGCGGGCGTTCATTCAGAGGACCGGGATGCTAGGGAAGCCGCTCCTTTTGTTTGCGGTAGGTGGATTGGAGCTCTTCTGGGGTGCACGGTGTTTTCACACCAAAGGGGCTATAGAATGGAGCAGAGAAATGAGCAGGGGTGCACCCCTCTCCCACCCAGAAAAATAACTCTCTTTTCAGTTGGTTCTGCACCTTTCGCATCTGCCTCTTGGCCTAACCTCGGAGACGAGTTTGGATGCCCCTTCTCGCCCTCACAGGGGAGCCTCCAGCTCCTTATTGAAGCCTTTCTGGCCCATTGGGAGGTGCATTAGGAGAGCTTTTCAGTCTGCACTTCTGGCCTTCATAAAGATTTGCATACATTCCTAGTAAAGCGTTCAATACCACCGTGGCCTTAGAAGGGGAAGAGAAAGGCCACAGACCATCTGTATGGGCTTCAACCTGAGGTTGAGAAAGCTGTGGTCTCTGATGAGAATCTTCCTTTCGACTGTCCTCGAGTTTCTCTTGCCTAGTTTTAATTGCACCTCCACTGGTGGTGATGCCTATAGAGATAAAAACCAAAGCGTGTGTGTGTGTGTGTGTGTGTGTGTGTGTGTAGGTATAGATATATAGACATAGATACAAGCTAGAGCCTTGCTCCTCAGCAAGGCCTGGCTTTCTCTAACTCTTTGTTATACAGACTCCATTTTTTCTATTTTTTTTTTTGGTCAGTGGTTGGACTTGAACCCAGGGCCCAGGGCCTGTCCCTGAGCTCTTTGTGCTCAAGGGTAGCTTCCACCACTTTGAGCCACAGTGCCATTTCCAGTTTTTGAGTAGTTAATTGGAAGTAAGCATCTGACAGGGACTTTTTGTCCCAGCTAGCTTCAAACCTCCATCTGCAGATCTCAGCCTCCTGAGTAGCTAGGATTAAAGGCATGAGCCACTGGCCCCCTGCTCAGACTCCATTTTTTTTTTTCTCTTCAAACCTTGAGTAAGAACGAGATTGGTGGTCCCTAATGTTTCTACTGTGCTCTCATACTACCATACCTATGTCTGCTTCCTATAAAAATTCTAGCCTGATGTCTTCCAAACTTTTCCCTTTCAAAGCAAGAACAGACCCAAGTTATTTAAGCAAAAGTTAGTATTTCACTGAGGTAAATAGGTTGGTTTGTTTTTGTTTGAGACAGGGTCTCACTATGTAACCCAAGTTAGCTTTGAATTTGAAATTGTCTTGCCTCTGGCTCCAGAGTGCTGGGATTACAGGCATGTACCACCATGCTACTTGACTATTGTTGAATCTTAGTTTGGGGCTTATTACTAAGAAACATTTCTTTTAAAAAAAATCAAGCAATTGTACAACACTGGACAAGTTTTCTTGAAAAAAAAGTGAGGGGCATGACTGAAAGATCTCAGGTGCTAGTAGTATGGACATTCTGTGCTTTGCTGGTCCATATGGCTGCACTATAAACCTAGCACACATTTAAGGTCTTGAAAATGAGAGGTAAGTAGTATTCTTCAAAATAGTATCCAGAGTAATTCTTGAGACAATCCCTGCAGTAAACGCCCTAAATGTAGATAGGATTGATTAACTGGAGGAGAGACAGATGAGTCTGAGTAAGTTTTTTTTTTTTTTTTTTAAAAACAGAAGTGTTAGAAGCACAGAAGAGAACTTAGCATCTTAAAGATTTTCTCTTTTTTTCCTTGCCAGTATTGAGGCTTAAACTCAGGGCCTGGGTGCTGTCTCTTAACTTTTTCCTCTCAAAGCTGGCATTTGAACCACAGCTACCACTTGAACAAGAGCTCCACTTCTGACCATTTCACTGACTTTCCTGTGGCTTTAAACTGTGGTCCTCAAATCTTAGCCCTCCCAAAAGCTAGGATTACAGGCATGAGTCACAAGTGTTTAGATGAAAATGGATTTTCTTCATAAAGTTTTCCTTTAGGAAAGAAAGTATTTTTACAAACTAGGTATAGACACAGAGAAATAAAGAAAACATCAGAAGAAATGCCTAGTGGGTCTGTTGAACTAGTAGGACTATGAGCACTTGGATATCCTTAATTGTCATTTTGCTTGTCTTTATTTTTTATTTTTTTATTTTTTTAGAAGTGTTAAATATTCTTTATTTGACATTTATACATAAGCCACACTAAAATATCTTTCAATAAGTAAAAGGCAGATTTCAGAGACAGGGAATTGTAATTAAATTGGCTTAGTGAATACCGAAAATATAGACATTGCTTCCTTATCTTCAACCACTGCCTTTAACAAGTTAATAATCACAAATTCAAACAGGTTAATTTTGCTTGATTATCAGACAGTGAAGGGATTTCCCCCCATGTTTAAAAGATGTTCTCATAGTTAGCTATATAAATCTGAATATAAAGCCAATCTGACAGATTAGGAGATGGTATTCCCTAACTTGTTGAAAAATTGAACATTAGTAAGTCCAATCATATCACAGAAAGGGGAACAAATGACAGTATTTTTTTTTAAAGATCACATTCACTTAACCATAAGTCAATTTTACTTAAATCAGGACTGCCCAAAAATATTCTGCCAGCCATTCATGATATGAAATCTGGTATTAGAGATCAATTGAATTATGGTACACATTAAAAAGCCATGAGACATTTGTTTTGCAATAAATAAATAAGGCAGTGGCTGGGCTGGGGATATAGCCTAGTGGCAAGAGTGCCTGCCTCGGATACACGAGGCCCTAGGTTCGATTCCCCAGCACCACATATACAGAAAACGGCCAGAAGCGGCGCTGTGGCTCAAGTGGCAGAGTGCTAGCCTTGAGCAAAAAGAAGCCAGGGACAGTGCTCAGGCCCTGAGTCCAAGGCCCAGGACTGGCAAAAAAAAATAAAATAAAATAAGGCAGTGGCTATTATTCATTTGTAGCTTTTTTGAGGTAAGCTATCAAGTCTGCCCTTTCTCCCTTCTTCTTAATGCCAGCGAAGATCATTTTTGTTCCTGGGATGTACTTTTTGGGATTCTCCAAGTACTCCATCAGTGTATCCTCTCCCCAGGTTATTCCTTTGTTCTTATTGGCATCTGTGTAAGTGAATCCAGCTGCTTGACCTGTCTTCCGACCAAACAGACCATGGAGATTAGGCCCAGTCTTGTGCTTGCCTCCCTTTTCAACGGTGTGGCACTGGGCACACTTCTGAACAAAAATCTTCTTGCCTTTCTCAACATCACCCATTTTAAATTTGCTCCTCTGTCGCTACTACAGCAGACAGCAGCTCGAAAGCCAGATGTCCTGCTCTCTGGGCTTGTCTTTAATGTTGTATGTTCTACATAGTTTTGAGAAGAGGGGAAGAGGAAAACAATCCTTGATCCCTTAGAAATAGGCAACTCACTCCCTGTGTAATTTAAATCTTTAATACCACAGCAAGTATTTAAGATCTCGTGAAGAATAATTCATCAAACACTTCAGCAAGTCATTCAGTAAATATTTGTTGAATGGATAAGTGCTAGGAATTCACGGTTGTCTGACAGGGCTTCATGGAAGAGGTGGAAACAGAACTGGTCCTGGAGGGATATGGGTAAGAACAGGAAAGAGCTAGGGTTCAGGAAAGGAAGGAAGGAAGAGGTACAACCATGGATGTGGGAAATGGTGGAAAGGGCTGGGCATATGGCCTAGTGGTAGAGTGCTTGCCACGTATACATGAAGCCCTGGGTTCGATTACTCAGCACCACAAATATGGAAAAAGCCAGAAGTGGCACTGTGGCTCAAGTGGCAGAGTGCTAGCCTTGAGCAAAAAGAAGCCAGGGACAGTGCTCAGGCCCTGAGTTCAAGCTCCACGACTGGCAAAACAGAACAAGGAAATGGTGGAAAAATGAGACCATTTGGATGGAATCAAAGGATGAGAAAACTCTGAAAAGATGGATTGTAAACGAGTTGTAGAGGACCTTGTAATTATTTGACTCATCCTTGTAATTATTTAATTGATTATTTGTAATTATTTAATGCCAAGCATGTTTGCCATAAGGGCAGGAACCAGTTTATCTGGTTCTCCACAGTTTTCCCAGCACCTGGAGAATTCCTGTCACCTAATTGACTCTCAGGAAATAGTCACACTTGAACGGCTGACTTGGACATAAGCCTAGAAAGTTTGGGTTTTATGCAATAGATAGAAGGAAGGTTTTGAGCAGGACTGCGAAGTGACTAAATAATACTTCTACAGTAGATGAGGGATGAATTCGGAGAGGCCAGCATTGGACATTGAAGGATATTAATTAATTTAATTGGTAGACAATAGAAGTCATGGGTTTGGGAACTAATGTAATGGGCAATGATAGAAATTCTAGCTTGAGGGAGGCTGAGGCAAGAGAATCACCAGTTTGAGGCCAGCCTGAGCTACATAGCAAGATCCTGTTTCAAAAACAACAACAAAAAATCTAGCCAGAGAAGAGGACAGAGCAAAACAGGGACTAAAACATGATTTTGAGACTTTGAGATCCAGGTGGAATTTCCAAATTTCACCACTATTATGTTCCTAAGTGAGACGTTTGGGTGACAAATGTCACCCAAAAAGGAACTCTTTTTTTTTTTTTTTTAACCATACTAGAACAATTAGCACAAAGCAAGGAGAAAATTATGACAGTCAGAGATTCAGGTTGACACTAGACTTAGATTAGAAGATCATGACATATCCTCACTCTAGCCTTTAAAAAAACAAAAACAGGGGCTGGGGATATGGCCTAGTAGCAAGAGAGCTTGCCTCATATACATGAGGCCCTGGGTTCGATTCCCCAGCACCACATATACAGAAAACGGCCAGAAGTGGTGCTGTGGCTCAAGTGGCAGAGTGCTAGCCTTGCGCAAAAGGAAGCCAGGGACAGTGCTCAGGCCCTGAGTCCAAGGCCCAGGATTGGCAAAAACAACAACAACAACAAAAACAGGGCTGAGAATATGGCCTAGTGGCAAGAGTGTTTGCCTCATATACATGGAGCCCTAGGTTTGATTCCCCAGCACCACATATATAGAAAAAACCACCAGAGGTGGTGTTGTGGCTCAAGTAGCAGAGTGCTAGCCTTGAGCAAAAAGAAGCCAGGAACAATGCTCAGGCCCTGAATCCAAGGCCCAGGACTGGCAAAAAAACAAACAAACAAATAAAGAGGTAGCCTTATACTGTTTTGAACCCTAGTTTCCGCATTTTGGCTTAGGTATAATAATAGAACCTTTTTTATGGATGTTTGCAGGAATAAATAAGACATCCAAAAGCATACTGCGTATCACCCAGCAAATTTTCATCATGTTGATCTCTTTCTCTATGTATTATCCTCAGAAACACGCACCAGAGGTCTCTTGGCAAGAAGCTGAACCTAAAGTTTTTCTAAAGGAATAAAAGAAGCCAGGTGCTGGTAGCTCACACCTGTAATTCTGGCTACTCAGGAGGCTGCAATCTGAGCATCATGGTTCGAAGCCAGCCCAGGCGGGAAACTCATGAGACTCTTATCTCTAATAAACTGCTCAAAAAAGCCAGAAGTGGTGGTGTGGCTCAAGTAGTAGAGTGCTCAACTTGAGTACAAAGAAGCTCAGGCCCAGAGTTCAAACTCCAGGACTGGCAAGTAAATGAAATAAAGAGTTAGCTTCCCAGTCAGGGAACCAAAAAAATAAATAAGAGAAAGAATAAAACAAAAATAACCAGTTTGATGTTTTGGATTTTGAATTTAAATTTTTGGATTCAAATTTAAATTTAGACTCTGAATGATACTTTTCTCCTCCAGTGCCTCAGATCCCTTATCTGGAAATTAGGGATAATAATACTTCCCTCTGGCCACCCATGGTGTATGTATGTTTTGTGCACCTACTTACTATTTGAGCCCAAAATATGATGGAGTGAATGAGTGTCGCTCTCCCCTTGTTCCTTTTGGGAATCATTTTAAATCAGTACTTTAGTGCACATGTCAGCCTTTCTTTAAGAAAGGAAAAAAGCAAAGAAAGGTCAGTTTGCCCTGCTTGTTTCTTATTCCCTGACAATGAGGAAAAGGACTTTTAGACCCTAATTCATAAGCTCCATTTGTATCAATTGTGATTTTAAGCAAATGATTTAGGAAAGGATGCAGTGGATGGGGCACTTTGCCTCTCTAAGCCTTTGCTGAATAGGGTTATAAGGTTAGATGAAGTAAGGGGTCTCCTGGCAGTAACTAACCCATAAGTACTCAGTTATTTATAAATGTTCTTGGAAGTGACAGTATTTTTATTCCTACCTTCTGAGAATGAGCGCTGCTTCTGAACATCAGAGTGGTAAGGAATCTCTCCTTTTTTCCCTCTTCCTCCTAGCTCCTAGGAAAACCTAGGTTTAGAAGGAGAACAGAGTAAGGAAGTGGTTTCGCATGTCAACTCTCTAGAGAGCTGCATTTGAACAAGGATCAGAGCCTTAAATCAAGGAGTAAAGGTCAAACAGAATGTCTGCTTCATTCTGGCTGGTGGCATATTGAGCCCCTGGGATAGCTCTCTATGAAATTACACTGCTGTCACTGTGCTAGCTCTTCAAGGCCTTCATTTAAGCCTTACTGTCAAGGGCTCCCAACTAGATACAAGAAGAGATAGTCCATTACAAGGATTATCCCTAACCATTGGGGTTTATAAGGACCATGTAATGACCAGAAAAATAACCACATTAAGTGGGGGGGTAGAGGGGAAGCAGAAACTAATCTTTTGTAATTTAAAAATAATTGATGTATCAAGAGGGAACATGCATGAATGTTATTGAAAGAAAGATATGAACAGGATTTACTCCAATCTTTTTTTTTCCCCCCTTTGGCCAGTCCTGGGGCTTGGACTCAGGGCCTGAGCACTGTCCCTGGCTTCTTTTTGCTCAAGGCTAGCACTCTGCCACTTGAGCCACAGCGCCACTTCTGGCCATTTTCTGTATGTGTGGTGCTGGGGAATTGAACCCAGGCCCTCACGTATATGAGACAAGCACTCTTGCCACTAGGCCGTATCCCCAGCCCCACTACTCCAATCTTGATGATGGGATTAGAGTTGATTATTTTCTTTGTCCTGGCCTATTTAGTGTTCCCTACCATTAACCCATACTGATTTTCTAATTAGAAAAGTAAGAAATCTGATGCTGGAAACCCATAAAATGGAAGTCTGGGGGTGGGTAAATGAGGGAGATGTTGGTCAAAGCACACATCATTTCAGTTAGAAAAAAGGAATGTTGACAAGAGAGCTACTGTACATAAAAATGAACATAAAATGATGTATTTTATGCTTTGTTTTTTTATATCACTCCTTTAATTACACTGATTGGAAAAAAAGATTTAGTAGTTATGTTAAAAATGAGGATAAGGTCCAAGTGGCAGAGCCAAGCAACTGGAACGTGATTCAGAAGCCAGACACAGTGAAACCCTTGTACATGATCAAGAGGCATTTCACCGCTGCAGAACAAGACAGGAGGGGTTTAAGTAGAAACAGGAAGTGCTCCTGTTCCCAGAGACCAAGGAGCTTTCCCATATTGATGTGAGGAAGGGCTTATCTTCTGATGACCACATGTGGCAGTATTTCAACTGCCACTAGAAACCCTAGAAGGATTCGTGTGTGTGTGTGTGTGTGTGTGTGTGTGTGTGTGTGTGTGTGTAATTTTCCTTTTTTTTAATGTGAATGTAACACAAAAATGTAGTTCAGGATTGATCCCAACCATCTGGAGTCAGGAGAAAGTAGCTGTTTTTCAAATCACCCATACAGGGCACTCTCACCTTCCACCGGAATGACAAGCCTCCTCAACAGGGACCTGAGGATCAGAGCTTAGGACTGGGTCCTGGCTCACTATGGCTCTTCCTTCTCATTGGTCGTGCCATGGCTTGGTTCCTCCCTAACCCCTACTCAAGCAGGTCCTTAGTAAAGGAAGCACTAGGGAAAACTGGGATTGCTATCTCTCGACCCTCTTGAATATAAGAGGAGCCTTCCCTGGGCTCAGGCTGCAAACCTGCACCCAGAGGTGCCATTCTGACTAGACTGAATGAAGGGAGTAGGTGCAAAAGACAGTGCTAAGAATGCCAATGGAAGCCACTGGTCCTCATCTGCAGCTACCTACAACTAGAGATCTACAGAAGTAGTCAGCATGGGCTGGGAATATGGTCTAGTGACAAGAGTGCTTGCCTCACATACATGAAGCCCTAAGTTCGGTTCCCCAGCACCACATATATAGAAAATGGCCAGAAGTGGCGCTGTAGCTCAAGTGGCAGAGTGCTAGCCTTGAGCAAAAGGAAGCCAGGGACAGTGCTCAGGCCCTGAGTCCAAGCCCAGGACTGGCAAAAAAAGAAAAAAAAAAAAAGAAAGAAAGAAATAGTCAGCGTGAGGTGTAGAGGAAGGTATTGGAAGGGGCAGCAGTTGGCCTGCTCGCCTTCACTTCTTGGCTTTGCCCTGGGCAGCCACAGCTTCCCTGGCTTTGCCCACAGTCTCTTTGTCCCCCAGGAACTGCATGAGTTTGGTGGGCTTCAGATTCTTGTCCATTTCACAGTTGATGGGAATACAGGCTGGCACATTCAGCTCCATGATGGCCTCTTCAGAGAGACCTTCCAGATACTTGATGATGCCCAGGAGGCTGCTGCCATGGGTTATAGTCAGAACCCTTTTCCCCCTCTTTGATCTGGGGGACAAGTTCTTCATTCCAGAAGAGCAATAGTATCTTTCAGGCTCTCACAGGCACGCAGCTGATCCTCAGTGATGTCTGTGTACCTGTGATGCTTACTGATGTTGCTGCAGAAGAGATGGTCAGGCTCCATTGGAGGTAGTAATACCTCCATATCTTCACCCAGGCCCCACCATGCTTAGCAGTTTCTGCTTTACTGAGGTCAGTCAGACCTCCATAATGCTGCTCATGGAGGTGCCAAGTCCTCACTACTGGCAACCACATCTGGTCAATGGAGTTCAGTGGGTCCTAATTGCTTATTTCTGCACTGAGGTACAGCAGGTGTCGTAATCATAGCCAGTATCTATCTTGTAGAGTCTGCCTGCCGGCCTCCGTCTCCTCATTGCCCACAGGGCTCATTGTCTGCTAAAGCCGTTCTCCAGGTTCCAGGCGTTCTTGCCTGGATCAGCACCAGCTTGTAAGCAGCTGTAGTGGTGGGCTTGGGAGCAGCACCAAATTATACCTTAATCTATCTGTTTGTGTTTTTTTGTGCTGGTATTAGGGCTTGAACTCTGGGCCTGGGTGCTGTCCCTGGGCTTCTTTTGCTGAAGGTGAGCCTTCTACCACTTGAGCCACATGCCACTTCTGGCTTTTTTGAGTAGTTAATTGGAGATAAGAGTCTCATGGTGTTTCCTGCACGGGCTGGTTTCAAACCTCGATCTTCAGATCTCAGCCTCCTGAGTAGCTAGGATTACAGGTGTCAGCTGCCAGTACCTGGCTTATGCTTTAATTTTAACTGAGTAAATTTTAGGTGTTCAGCATGCAGAAAGATGTATGACACAAAGAATATACCAAGTAGTTTTATTTAGCCATTCTACAATGTGTATATATATATGCATACATATCAAAACAGATTGTACACCATAAATATGCAGTTTTGATTTGCCAATATAACAAAAGTGCAAGAGTGGCTACCACAAAAGAACAGCATGTTATTAATGATGATTAGGAAATACTTTAATGACAGAAGTATGTGTACGGTATAATGAATGAAAAAGTAGTAGAAAGATCCTTTATATAGTATATATCACAATTGTTCCTTTATATACTATGTATCACAATTGTATCTGAGTGTGATGTCCAGATCCCAAATTTCTGAGAGATCTATGGCTGATTTTTCTTGCATTCATTTCATTTTATTGTCCATGGAATACTTCTGTAAATGAAGTATGAATACAAAATCACTATTAGGTTTTTTTGTATTAATTAATTATTAGCTAGAGAGATGCTAGAGGAAAGAAAACCTTAAAGATGACACCTCTAATAATAGAAAAAAGGATAAAATCCACTCTAAATTTCAGGTTCACTAGGTGTTACTCACTATCTGCAATGATTTTCAAAACATTAATCAGATACTCAGGTTCTTCTAAGCAAAAACAAAAACACAAACAAACAAAAAAAATCCTGGAACCCAAACACTGCATTCTTTTCCTCTCCACCGCCTCATGTAGAGAACATTTTTTTGTTGTATGTAGACAGATGCACGGACTGATTTAACCAAGCGTCACTCATCTAATACTGACATAGACTTCTGTGGATTCCTCAGCTTTTTCCAAATCTGGTCTTTAAATCACGTTGGTCAGAAAGCCTTAGCTCAACACCTTGTTCTGGTTCTGAGATTTATGTCTTGTTACCTGAAGTAATATCAAATTAAGGATTTTTGTTGTTGTCATTTTCTATTTAACAAACCAATAAAAATCTGAACAAGCACCTCTTGCAGTGACTGGCCAACCTATTTTACAGTAGCTGCTGCAGTTTCATAATGGATTTGGCACCAACTAATCTTAAAGACAGTGGTAGACGATTGCACCACCATGTGGTCACAGAGGACATAGCACCTCTTTTTGGAGGATTTTTGGTTGTTGTTTTTTTTTACATTTTAAGCACTAGAAATAACTTCAGCTTTCACTGGGTAGAACCCTATCAGTTAGTGTGGAAACAAAGACCTAGACAAATGAAACTGTCAGAGTTTGAATCAAAAGGTCGACAGGTTGTACCATATGTACAATTTGTATTTGTCATTTAAAATAAATAGAAGAGAGGCTAAGAAAAAGGAACATCAGGTCTTTTCTTACCACAACTGTACCCAGCTTTTCAAGTTTACCCAGCCTTTCAGTTGAGGCAGAAGTGCGGGTGGGGGAGTACTTAGAGTTAGATACATAATTCACATGCCAAAAAAAATTATTACTTCCTAACGTTTCCATGGCTAATTTGAAGCCCATCATTTTTCACTCATCCATTTGGTCACCAAATATTTACACACATGGTTACCATGTGTGTAAAAGCACCAAGAGTTACAGTCGTAAATAAACAAGGCAGCATACCCCACATAAAGCTCTTGTTTCATGAGTGGAGACAGGACAGGATATGCAATTACATAATGTAATATTAGAGAGAAGGTAAATGCAAAGAAGGAAAAAAGCCAGGGATGGGGGATGGGGAACTTAGAAGGGATACATTTCACACTGGCCATGGAAGGCCTGCTTGACAAGGTGACCTTTGAATCAAGAAAGGAAAGAACTGAGCAAACCAGCCCTACAGATATGGGGGAAGAGCACTCAGCCAAGTTTTGCACAATAGTACAAAGGCCCTGGAGCAGGGAAATGCTCCAGTAAAGAGAGCCAGAATAAGAACTCAACAGGACTTAGAGCTCTAAGAGGTAATGGGAGTCCAGTCCAGGTGGGGCCTTTCAGGTCACAGGAGGACTTTGGCTCCTAATTTTAGGGAGCTAGGCCATTGGAAATCTTTACACAATGGAGTGATGTGGTCAGACTAACTCTAATAGGCTCTTGGGGCTCCTAGGTTCACAGTGGACTGAGAAAGGAAGGGTGGGGGCAGGCTGTTTAATAATGCTCTTGAGGGGCTGGGGATATAGCCTAGTGGCAAGAGTGCCTGCCTCGGATACACGAGGCCCTAGGTTCGGTTCCCCAGCACCACATATGCAGAAAACGGCCAGAAGCGGCGCTGTGGCTCAGGTGGCGGAGTGCTAGCCTTGAGCGGGAAGAAGCCAGGGACAGTGCTCAGGCCCTGAGTCCAAGGCCCGGGACTGGCCAAAAAAAAAAAAAAAAAAAAAAAAAAAAATAATGCTCTTGAGAAATGAGAGCAGACTCAACAAAAAGACAGTGGGGTAGGATGAAAGACAATTAGATTGTAAAATACACTTTGAAGGCAGACTACAGCTTTGCTGATGGCTTAGAAAGGGGCCAAAAGAAAGGAGTCGGGGATAACATGAAAGTTTGGGTCTGAGCAACTGAAAAGCTAGGATTTCCATTCGTGGAAAAGGGGGAGAATCTCAATAGTTTGATATTAGGTGCCTGAGATTGGAGATCACTTCCTAGGTAGGAATGTCAGGTAGGCAGCCGAGTTCAGTAGGCAGTCTTGAGTTCAGACAAGAACACTTGTTCATAACCCCACAGACATGGAAAACAATAACCCCATAGATATGGAAGACATTGACTCTGGGGCCTCAAATGATAAAATGTTTTCCTTTTCACAATATGATTTTCCCAAATTATGGCACAGAGCAGTGTCTTTACATTGCTCTGCCTCGTTGGTTGGAAGCTGTTCTCTTATGTCATAGGCATAAAATGTGAGTCTCCAAACGCTTGGTTACGCCTTGGGATGTCTGCCCAGCCTCTGCTGGGTAGAACCCTGTGTCCTACACTTCATGGTCTGCTAAAGATCAGGAGAGCTAACTGAAGGCTTACTTCTCTTCTTTGCTTCTTTTGGTTTTGCCAATGTTCACTCACATCAGGTGTGGCTGCTTACCGCTGTGGTCTCTGCCACTCTCCTGTTTTTATTACAGAAGTGGCAAAGTGCCACAGTGGGTTAGGTACTCACACACATGCCCTTCATACATAAAGATGAAGCCCCCTCCTAACCAGCAACACCATGGGTCTAATAACAATTAGCATCCAAGTGCTATTTTATAGTTCAGCAGAAAACAGCTCTGCAGAGAGGTGCTTGTGTTTTTATGAGGAACATGGACTCTGAAAACATTGCCTTGGTTTCTCCCACTTCTGGTGTGGCCTAAACAATTGACTTGACCTCTCTGGGTGAAACTTGTTTCTTTAAGTACAATGAAAAAAATCCTAAAGTGGTTTTCAAGATGAAATTAGTTGATCTACACACTGCACAAAAATGAGACATAGCGAGCCCTCAATGGAAGGGTTTTCAAAAAGGTCTCTCAGATAGGTATTCCTTTTACTAATAGGGAAACTAGGAAATGGAGACTCATAGTCTCTCTCTCTCTCTCTCTCTCTCTCTCTCTCTCTCTCTCTCTCTCTCTCTCTCTCTCTCTCTCTCCCTCCCTCCCTCCCTCCCTCCCTTCCTCCCCTCACCCCCGTGTCTTTCCTCCCACTCCCACTCTGCTTTTCCTCTTTCCCTCTCAGTTCACTGTTCTCCTACATAAACTCCAAGAGCAGAATCATAGCACACTGCCAGAACAGACAGCTACCCAAAACCTTGCTCCCATTGCCTAAACTTGTTTCTTATCTAGTAGGTGAGGTGGGTCCAAAATGCTCCCTTTGCACACTGAACTTGGGGTGCCTTTTGTGTGGGGCTTAGATGTGTCTCTGTGGGACTTCTCTGCCCTTATTTCACACCACTGGCTGCAAATATATGTTCTGGTGCCTATTAATACCCTACGGTCAACACACTTGCCTCCTGTCACTCTGACTACTCCCATGGTGGCCCTTGTCCTCCCGCCCTTCCTCCCACAGCTGTTCTGGTACAGGCTAAGTGATTGGTGCACTTGGCGAGCCTCTGCTGGGTCCTGGGTGCTGTCCTGTCTGCCCAGCAGCCCCCAACCCCCGCCATTTGTCTGTTTCTCCCTGCTTTCTGTCTTTGGGCTGTGATACCAGATTGCTAATAGGTAGGGGTAGGTATGAAGGAAAGAAGAAAATTAAATAATAGCAGTTATTCTGACAAGCCCTCAACTGACAAGCCACCAGTGCTCCATCCAGTTGGTGCTGCTGAAAATATGAGTTCTGCCTCTCATGTCTCCCAAAGACTGGTTTGGCTAAGGGTAGAATTGCTGTGGATTCTGAGTCACTGCCAATCAAAGCAGCTGGTGTTTCTAACTAGGAAGGCTTCAGCCCCTGCCCCCCTCCCCACTCTAATGACAATAATAATAATAATAATAATAATAATAATAATAATAGTTGATTTGATCAGGAATAAGGACAGATAGTATTCTTTTTTTCTTTTTTTTTGCCAGTCCTGGGGCTTGGACTCAGGGCCTGAGCACTGTCCCTGGCTTCTTCTTGCTCAAGGCTAGCACTCTGCCACTTGAGCCACAGCGCCACTTCTGGCCATTTTCTGTATATGTGGTGCTGGGGAATCGAACCCAGGGCCTCATGTATACGAGGCAAGCACTGTTGCCACTAGGCCATATTCCCAGCCCCAGATAGTATTCTTAAAGCAAAGGTAAGTACATACTGTGTTATTAAGTTTCCTATGGGAGACACCAATTGAGTTGCCTGTCCAAATATCTCTTTTCCAGGAATGGCTCATATTTGTCCTATCTTGGGTTACTGGTTCTGGGTTCTAGAAAGTTCTTGGTCTTGGCACTGGGAATATAGCCTAGTGCTAGAGTGCTTGCCTGGCATACATGAAACCCTGGGTTTGATTCCTCAGCACCACATATACACCAAAAGCCAGAAGTGGCACTGTGGCTGAAGTGGTAGAGTGCTAGCTGGCAAAAAAAAAAAAAGTTCTTGCTCTCAACAGAGAAAGAATTCAATGGACATGGAGGAGACATAAGCAGGAGCATGTTTATTAATACAAAGCAAAAACAGAATAAAAGTGAACCCTCTAGAGCCAGGCACTGATGACTCATACCCATAATTCTAGCTACTGAGGAGCCTGAGATCTGAGGATTGTGGTTCAAAGCCAGCTCAGACAGAAAAGTCTATGAGACTCTTATCTCCAATAACCCACTAAAAATGCTGGGAGTGGAGCTGTGGCTCAAGTGATAGAGTGATAGCCTTGAACAAAAGAAACTCAGGGACAGTGCTCATTCCCTGAGTTCAAGCCCTAGGAACAGCACAAAAAATTAAAAAAGTGAACCATCTATATGGGAAAGGGTAGACTCAAGAAGAGTTGCATTGGAGGTCTCAAGGCTTCAAGCTTTGATTGGGGTCTGCAGACATGGAGGTGGTCAGGTCTGGAAAACTGGGTTACTGTGTCATCAACTTCCAGAGACTAGTTGTATCCTCATCACCTCCACAGGTTGGCAAGTGGTTCTTGACCTTGGATGGTCAGGCTGGGCCTGTCCTCTTTCCATGGATGGTGGGGGCTTTGAGCCAACAAGACCGTACTGTCTGCTACAAGTCAGTCTACTAATGCCAGAAGTCCAGGGTATGATTCCTCATCACCCCCCAAACCACTATTCCCAGCCATTGGGGTTCCTCACTCCTTGCCAAGTCCACAGGAAGCACAGTGGTCTCCCTTTGAGGTACAGTTTGGGGCCATTTTGGTTTATTGAACCAGGCACAAATCTCTCATTTAATCTGTGTGCCTTAGAGCCCCTGCTGTGTTACAGAGGGAATGAAGGGAGCTTATTCTCAAGGTGGACAATGGAGTAGAGGAGACACAAATCCTGGAGGAATGGAGAAAAGCCCACAAAATTAGATTGCTAACCACAGCAGCAGGAAGCTAGAGGAGAGGTTCAAACAGGAGGGGAGGCAAGAGGCAGAGGCTCCTTGACATTTTAATCTTCATTAGTCTCTGTCCCTGCCCACTAGACCAGCATCCCAAGACGGACCATCTTTTGCTAAAGATAGCTCTAGTAGGCTTAAATCACATCTAACTAAAAAAAAGTCACCATTAAACAGTCTACACTAAAGTAAGACAAAAGCTTGCTCTTAGCCCAAGAACTGTCTCATTTAGTCAGTCTATGCACACCTTTGATTGCCAGCTATTCATAAAGGTTATATGGAAAGGCAAAGCATAGGCTTTGCCTTCTGTGACACAAATCAGCCACTGCATGCCAGTCTTCTGGCCAGCTAGTTCTCAGAGCTTTTGAGATTACCCTGGGAGCACTTGGGTGGCTCCTGATGGAGCTGTCTGTTGTGGCTATCCCTAAGAAGTTCTGGAACCTTGGACATTATGGCCTTTCTCTGTCCTTCCCCTTAGGATAACAGCTACTAAACCCATTCTCATCATATATACAACCATGGTGAGCTGTGTCACCCTATCATCCTATGTTCTTCTGAGAAGGCTGTGAATCACAGGACCTCCTTACTCTGACCACAGAGTAGATTTAAGACCCAAAATGTTCACTTGAAATGTCTTTCTGGGAAATCTGAATTTTGAGCAGAAATGCAAATACAGAAGGCATTTGGAGCTGGATCATCCACGAGCTCAGATTGGGCTGCCCTATACCATGACTTACTTCTTTTTTTCTTTTAATCTCAAAAGAAAAATACCCTTTGAACTAAGTTGGCCACTGAGCTACTTTTAACCAGGGTTTTGACACATCTTTGCTATCCATTTTGGGTAAAAGCTCATGAATGAGTGAAGCAGAAAAGTGGGAGAGGAAAGTTGCCATACAAAGTGGCTCCTATTTTAAGACCCTGCAGTGGATCTATGTGAGGTCTTTTATTTATAGAAATCTACACAAGTCGTTTGGCTGAAGGCTGGAGCTTGTTTCAGGTCAGCATGTTGGTTATTTCTATAAAACTCCTGTTAGCTCCTGCTGTACCTGTTCTCCCTTCTACTAAGCCACCTATGCCTATTTCCAAAGGAAAAATATCATCTGGACTCAGATTTCAAAGCAAGACACAAATAGTAATTAAGGAGACAGACAGGAGGATCTTTGAGCCTAACAGAGGTCAGCCTGAGCAACTTAATAAGATACTGTCTCAAAAAGAGACAGTGTGTGTAGGGGAAGAGACAAATTTTTTTTTGTTATAAATGTTCTTAATGGACATTATACCCTTTCTAGGAAACTCAGATCCCTGGAAATATTGCTTAATATCATATCACTTGCCTCTCACAGTAAGACTCATTAGAAACCCAAATAATAGAATATAATAGAGCCGCAACCAGAGTTCTTTCCACGATTCCATACCTTCTTCCACACGACAATCTGTTTTCTTTCAATATAAAATTTTTCTTAATCTTCTATATAAATGTCTCTTTGGGAAGAAACCATTTGACAAGGACTCTGGATATAGAAACTAAAGTATTTGCTTCCACCAATAGTGAAGATGTAAAGGTTGTCAAGATTTTATGTCATTAGGGGTTTGGAATCCAAGTAACAGAACTTAATGTGCATCCATACCTTAACTAGCTATAATGTAAACAAGTACTGATGCTGGTTGCTGTTTTGTTCTGTGTCTCACTATGTAGCCCAGGCTGGCCTTGAACTTCAAGATCCTCTTGCCTCAGTCTTCTGAGTTCTGGGATTACAAGAGTGCACTACCACACCTTGCTTTGTTGTTCTTGACTCCCAATGTGACTCAGTTGTAGGGTAGAACCCGAACCAATGAGAAAAAAATGAACAAGGAATCATGGGTAGGGTAGAAGAGAAGCTCATTCGGTTATCCCTGGCCTGCCCTTGGTGGCTTTTGTTATTCTCAGAGTGGTATTGGCAGAAGGCAGAAAACAACAGGATATGTGGCCAGGGTTGTAGCACATGGACCTTAGAGGTCATGCTGCGCAGCACTGGATAGTGGTAAGGGGTGTTATAGCTCTCTCCCAGCAATGGGGGCTCAGTTTTTCATCTTCATGGCTCTTTATAACCTTCCAATTTTCCTCAGCTCAGTTCCCAACCCTCTGTCTCCCTTCTTCCTTCTGCCATCTCTTGTGTCTGCCACTTCTGCTTCCCGTCATTTTATTCTGGCCACGGCCGCCACTGTTATTGCCACTGCTCCGCCACAGCTGTCACTAGCTCTTCTGCTTCTCTAAGGCTACCTTCACAGGTCACTGCTGTCACCACTGGGGCAGCTCTTCTGTCAGAGCGGCCAATGCTAACTCCAAGGCTGCTCCTGCTACTGCCACTTCTTTTTTTGTGTGTGCCTACCTTCCCAACTCAGCTGATGATGAAAACAAAACCGGGCAATAGAAGACCATTTGAGAAAGGCATGCATTAGGTCTAATGTTGCAATACCAGCGGGCAGCACAAGGGGGTGTCTTTTAGCTGGTCACAAAGTGAACCAAACAGCCGATTTGCATAAAAGGGAGTGGCTGGGTATCTGCACCAATGAAGGCAAACCTTTCATATAAATAAAGGAGTGTTTTTATTGCACCAATCATGAGCCTTCTGGTGGAAATATCTGCTGGGCCTTCCAGAGCTCACCAATGTTCCTGGTGGTGAAAAGTCTGGTGTGTGCTGAGGCAGTTCCTCCGGGAGCCAGGCTTCTGCTTCAGCAGCCTGTGGTTGCCTAGCTTCTTATTGGTTTCTGAGGGGTGTTCAAAGCAGCAGGTTCTGGTATGAGGGCACCAGGGAAGGGTCTAACAGGAAGTCAGATCGCTCAGGCCCCCTAATAACTTAGGTAACTTCAAGGGGGGAAAATCAACATTAGAAGTGCTTACAATAAAGGCATATCAGGAATGCTAACAGTGCTTTAACAGTGTTTAACATGTGTTCTGACCGTGCGCAGCCGTCTGTAAGCCAGAACTCAGAACAGGAATCCTGCCAGAGCCTTGATCTTGGACTGTCTAGCTTTCAGAACTGTGAGAAAATAAATTTCTGCTCTTTAAACCAGAGAGACTGTTGTATTTTGTGATGGCAGCTTGGGTAAACCCACCAAGGTCTTTGCAGTGTGAGGCTTTGAGGCTGTAGTGAGCATTTGTGTACAAGTGTTTGTGGGAAGCTGTGCTTTCATTTCTCTTGGGCACATACTAGAGAGTGAAATACCTGGGTTATGTGGGACATGCATGTTTTGCTTTTAAAGAAATGGTTCACACTGCTTGCCAAAGAAGCTGTACATTCCCACCAGCCGTGAATGAGGTTTCTCCTTGCTTTATGTTATTACCAATACCTGGTGAGATCCATCCTTTTCGTTTTAACAACCTTGGGGTTAACACACCCTGTGAATCATGGAACCTTGTTGTGGGCTTAGTTTGCATTTTCCTAATGACTACTGATGTCATTTTTTCATGTATTTAATTGTTTTCTCTGTATCTTATTATTGTTTTTATTAGTTGTTGTTGTGGGGCTTGAACTCATTGCTTAGGTGCTATCCCTGAACTCTTTTTGCTCAAGGGTAGACTCTACCACTTTGACTCACAGCTCCACTTCCACTTTTGTTTTGTTTTGTGGTTTTGGTTTTAAGTGGTTAATTAGAGATGAGTCTCACAGGGATTTTTCTGCCCTTAGCTGGCTTTGAACCACTGTCCTCAGATCTCAACCTCCTGAGTAACTAGAATTACAGGTGTGAGCCACCGGCACCCAGTGGCTCTGTATCTTCTTTAATGAACTCTTCAAACCTTTTGCCTTTTCATGATTGGTTGAGAATTCATTAAAGATACATTTGGATTGATCTTACTGACAGGCCTGTGAACATGGAGGGATTGTGAGAACAGGAAAGATCATGATGGGCCTGAAGATAAATTCTGCCATCTTCAAAGCAATATCTAAGTTTAGCCTTGACACCTCCTTGAGAGTTCTCCTACTATTAGCACCACCTCCCAGCCTTCAGGTCCTCCAGAGCCCCAATTTCATGCCACTTTCTGCAGGAGTTTCCTGGGTCAAGAGTATACCATCATAGGTCCCTCTTGCTGGAAGAAGTTGCCAAGTTTGTAGACAAAAACAGAGGCGCCAAAGAGAAGTGCCTAGATAAGATTTGGCCCAGAGTCTTGTCTGGGGGCACAACAGAGCACTAAGTGCTGTGTAAAACATGTTCCAGTCAAGTGAGGACCTTGGAAGGGAGGAATGGAGAGGAAGGGCTTGGAGAGACTAGCAAAGATAGGAGGGAGGACTTGCGATAACACGGGCTTGCTACAAACAAGGACACTCTGTTCAGCCATGGATAATTCCATGCCAGACGGAGATAAGTGGGAGAGAGTCCAGGCCTGAGCAGAATCAATAGTTAAGGAATAGGGAAGCTGATTTATGAGGCTGATTTAATAGAGTTCACCAAAGCTCACTCATTTAACAAAATTGATGTAATTTTCCATCTGAGCCTGAAAGGCAATGAAAGTACACATGAAAGATTAGGAAAAGAGCAAATAGAAAAGTCAATGTGTCTAGCTAACCCAGTAAATAAAATGAGCATAATTTCTTTAGTTAAGTAGACCAGTTTTTAATCTAAACTTGTCTCTAGTGTGACAATCCTTTTGTTGACATTTTCTCATTTCTTCCACATTTCTCCTTATTCCCTTTGTTTTCCTTCTTGGGGCTGATGAATATTATAATTCCAGATGAATCCCTGGCTTTCAGAGTTCTTTCTTTACCTTTTAGAGGAATCTTTCTGGCTGAGCCCTATGTATGGGTCTACCCATCTAAGGAATATCTGAGTTCCTTAGTCTGTACTCCATTGTTTTAGGCCTCTGGATTAGGTTTTTCCTCAAGCCAGGAGTTCAGGAAAGGTAATAAATGATCATGATTCCACCATCTTAATACAATTACCCATAACTGGTTTGCCTTATTCTCTCTGTTGCTCTGTCTCTCTCTCTCTCTCCCTCTTTGTCCCTCTGTCTTTCTGTCTGTCTCCATCTCTCTGTCTTTGTCTCTCTCTCCCTCTAGCTCCTCAGTGCTGGAACTTGAACTCAGGATCTCATTTACTAGGCAAATGCTTTACCACTGGAGCAATGCCCCAAGTTCTTTTGCCCTTAATTTATTTTTCCTGATAGGGCCTTTTACACTTTACCCAGTCTAACTTTGGACCATGACTTTCCTACCCTTTGTCTTCTGGGAAATTACATCTATAGGAGTGCCCTTTTACTCCCAGCTTTTCAACCACAGCATTTGGAATACTTTCTTCTAAACTTTTTTTTTTTTTTTTTGCCAGTCTTGGGGCTTGAACTCAGGGCCTGAGCACTCTCCCTGGCGTCTTTTTGCTCATGGCTAGCACTCTGCCAACTTGAGCCACAGCGCCACTTCTGGCTTTTTCTGTATGTGTGGTGCTGAGGAATCGAACCTAGGGCTTCATGTATACAAGGACAAGCACTCTTGCTACTAGGCCATATTCCCATCCCCCTAACCAGTTTTTTCTTATGTATTGGAACTATTTATGTCAGACCACATCATTATAGTGTGCTCATTATAGATAACAATTTTACCATAGCTGATTTTGTTTCAACCTGGCTGGGTCATGATGCTCAGATATTTGGTCATTATTGTGGGTGTTTCTGGGAGGATGTTTTGACATACGGTTTGTACTTACATTATTTGACTTTGAGAAGAGCAAATTGCTCCCCACAGTTTGGTGGTCCTTACCTAAATCCATTGTCTTGCCAGCCTGACCAGAACCAAAAGCTGACCTCCCTGCCCCCTAGAAGCAAAGGAATTCTCCAGCACAGTGAACTGAACAGCATATTTGAACTTCTGCAGTTTTAGCTCTTCCTGGTTCTATACCAGACTGCCTTTGCACTGAAACTGCAACTCTTTTATCTTCAGCTTGCTTTGGATTAAATTTTCATCAAGCCTCCATAACGAACAGGAAGGAAATTCCTTATAACAAATTTTCAAACACACACACACACACACACACACACACACACACATCCTGTTGGCTCTATTTCTCTTAATACAAATGTACAGGTTATTTAATATCACTAGTGATATAGGCCAGCATTCAAAATACTAAGAACATGACCATGACCTTTCTCAAGAGAATTATGATATGCTTGGGTAGGAGCTTTGGCAAGCAAATGAAGCAATAATATTGGGACGTGTTTTTAGTCATACAAAGAACTTATGTATTTCAACTCTCTTTGAACTCTGAATTTACAATTAAAAATTAAAATGTATCTTAGCTTCAGTATAATCATTAGTAAATTTGGCTTCTTTCCATTTAGTACTCGCACAACTTCCTTATTTTGAAAAGAGAGCCTGGTACCAAGTTTACATGGAAATAAAACTAAAATTAAGATAGTCAAAAGAGATTTTCTAAGACAACCTCATTATCGAAATTCTTTACTAAATGTTTTAAAGGTATTATAAAAAAATTTTACGTATTGGATTGTGCAGGTATTCTACAAAGACCTTTTCTTCATAATGGGTAATATAAGCTAATTATGTAGTTAATAATTACCATTTATGAAGAACCTACTATTTATATACTCTTTTATGTGCACTATATGCAAACATCTTATTCACACAACAAATCTGTTAGTAGCATTGTACAATAAGTAGTTTTTCTAGTCTCTTCCCTGCTTCCTGGGAGAAGAACTAAACCCTTAGGATTTCCTAAATGACAGGAGTGTTTTTGTTATTCATGGTGAGCACCCCTGGGACTATCCTTGAGTTTATACTAGTGAGGCAACACAGGCTGGAGTTTGTTCATACTAGGAAAACAAACCGCATGATTAAAGGATTGGGGCTTTGAGCTTTACAATGTTATTTAACCCAGGAGTGATGAGTGGTAAGCAGGGATAGAAACTGATTTTAATCTTTTGACTGATTTGGTCAATGATGGCTATACCATGAAACACCAATAAAAACTCTGGAAATAGATGTTTTTTTGAATGCTGAAACAATAGTAAAAATAAAATAATGAGGAGGAAGAAATAGAATGTGGTACATATCTGAAATCCAGGATACTCAGGTGCTAGAGTTAAAAGTATAATAATGGTTCAAGGCCAGCCTGGAAAAGTTAACCGGAGACTGTTTACGAAAACAAACTAGAAATGGAAGGATTAAGTGTGTGGCTCAGTACCTAGGAAGCATAAGGCCCCGAGTTCCAATTCCAGAACCACAAAAAACAGTAGAGGTGGAATACTAGTTTTTGAAAATTGATATTTGTCCTCTACAGCAATGAATGTTAACATCAGAAAATGGTGATGATACACTTACAAAAGGGAAAATGTCTTGATTAAATATATCAAAATAAACCTCATTGTCACTATATTCATCATGAAGTTGTCCTTCCTGAGTGTCCTCTTCTATCTCTCACTTATTTATGTATGTTGATCTCTAAACCACTTTAAGTGGCCTTATCTTAAGGCTACTGTCTTAAGGATGGTGGTATCTCCAAATCTTCCAGAAGCTTCTAATTATGATGCTATCAAGTAGGCCCGAATGTCTTAAGGAAGCTAGAAGAAAGGTTTCCTTCCCATGAAGCTTGAGCTGACTAACCCACTATGCATGGGGGCTTATAAAAATATTAGAGGCCCATGAAATGGTGTTATTTTCTTTTAGAATCAAAAGAAAATGAATTTTAGGATCAATGAGGATGTTTTAATATATACTACCACTTGGGTGTTGAATGTCTTGCAAAGGCACATATGTTTGTCTTGGTTCCTAGAGTTATGCTATTGGGTGGTGGTAGAATCTTTAATGGGTGAGGCCCAGAAGGAAGTCTTCAGAACACCAGAATATAACCTTGAAGAGGAAACTGGGACCCCAGTCCTTCTTGCTCTTCTCTTTTCCCAGGTTTTGTCCCCACTCCAATGTGCTGCCTTGTCATAGACTGAAAGGAATGCAACCAACAGATCATAGACTGGAACCTTCAAAACTGAGCCAAAGGTATAAGTTGTTTATCTAAATTATTTTGTTGTAATACCAGAAAGCAGACTAACCCAATATGTGATATTAATATATTCACCTTTATACAATGTAGTTTTTTATTTACTTTTTTTATTTTATGGAGAAAGAAGTTCAAACAGGCAAAAATACTTGAGGACCTTTTAAAGTCATAAAGCAATTCTTCCTAAAACAGTTCTCTAGGTGTCAGAATCTCACAAAATCTCTCTTTAAACATTGGTGTCAAAGTTTTGCTGTGGACATCTAACCATAAGGATTCAAACCAGATCAAAGAGTGATCAGTCAGCACTTTCCCTTTCCTCATCTCCCCTTCTTTGTTGACTTCCTTCTTTACAGTAATTCCTTCCACTTCTCAGGTTACAAAGCCCAAATGAGGCAGGCAAACAAATTCCAATCATTTTTAAGAAGTTGTTTCTTTTTGCTGTGGTGTTGGTGATCTGTGACCTTTTGGTCTGAAATCATGAACTTAATTTGAATATCTGAGTGAGTATTGATTCCCCTGGATTCTCCCAAGTCATGTGATAGTTAATGAAAGGTTGGTCAGAAAGGGAACCCACCACATGATTCAGGCAGAAAGGAGTTTATTGGGGAGAAAGCAAACTGCCAACCCACACAAGATGGAGGCATGGGGATACAGAGGGGAAGGAAGAAGGGAAAGAGAAAAAAAGAGCAAGAGAGAGTAAGAGAAAAGGAAAGAGAGAGCAGGGACCGCGTTGAGCTGGATTATATAGGAAAAGGTGGGAGGTGTGGCCAGGTGGATTGGATGTGACCTCAGAGAAGGAGGAGGTAACTGCCTCCAGGTGTGCCAGTTACCTAGTTAATTCAGGTTCTGGGCACAGACTTAAACAGGTGGGGGACATCTGCATGGAGCCCTCCCCAGAGGGTGGACCTTACAATTAATACCTATAGTTTTCCTCTCCAAGTCAAATGCAAGTACTAACCATTTTCCTAAGGGCCCTCTGTCAGCTATTCAGGACTGGTATGCAGATAAACCTGAAAGAGGCATGTGGGGCTTGGGCTGTCCTGGTATCCAGAAAGTGGGGGGAGGGGGAAGGAGAGGGAAAGAGAGGAAGAGAGGAGAAGGAGGGAGTACAGGTGGGGGGGGGAGAGGGGAAAGGGAGAGAAGAGAAGATTGACTCCCTCTGTTTAAGGTTTTGTGACTTGGAAACTGACCACTGGAAGATCTGAATAAGGGCCAAAATGAAGTTGAGTGTGAAGAGGTGAGTGACCCTGCCATTCACTACCAGGAAGGGCAGTGTCAGGCAACCTCCTGACTCCCAAGAGAAGCTAACGGGGAATGGGGCAGTCTGGGTTCCTTCCTGCTCTGGAGATGGTAACTACTGATTTGCTTCTGTGAAGACAAGGGAGTGGAGAGACTTCCTCCTCTGACCCTACCACCTCATGAGGCCTGGTAGAAGACCAAAGGCATATAAATAGGAAACATTCTGTCTCTCACACTACTCACAACGCTGACAAGCTCCAAGGATGCTACCAAAATAATCAGAATCATATAGGAGAAGGCACCACATGTAGATCAAATTGTCCTTGATCTTCTCAAGAAGTGTCCCAGGTGGATACTTCTTTTCAGGTATAAAGGCTAAGTCAAATACATCACCCCCAAGGAATCCCATCACACTTAGGTGGCTTTTTAAAAGATGAGCCAGAATTTGAATATGGTGGTGCATGCCTGCAATCCCAGCACTAAGGAGGCAGAGGCAGGAGAGCTATGAGTTCAAGACCAACTTAGATTACATAGTGAATACATACCTAAACTTTGAGCGCAGTAGCTTAAAGTGGTAGAGCACTAACCTTGAGTGAAAAAGCACAGGGACACCATTCTGGCCCTGAGTTCAAGCCCTATGACAAAAAAAAAAAACACAAAAAAGTTAGAGAAATTGGGATGAATGAGTAGATGAGTAGGTAACCAGAACTGCCAGTGGGCAACAGGAGCTCTGTCTCACAGGAGTGTTCCACTGGCTCCTTCCACAGTGATGGCAGACCCAGAACAGAGGGCCTGGGAGGAAGCCCCACAGCTGTGGATGCTCTGCAAACACAGCAAGGAACACATACTGAGGAGCACAAAAGGTGTGTAAAGTTTTATTTGTTCTGAGTATATAGACACCCATGTACAAGCCCTTAAACTCAGACTTCACACTGAAGGAGACCCTAAATTAGGCTCTTGTTCATTCTTTAGCTATATCTATCCCATCTTTATTTTGCCTGCCTGGGCAAATGGAAATGTCATTGGCTCACTCTAGCCCTCAGACTCTTAGCAATAAAGGGTGAACCTTTCGTGGCTGTACTGCCTGGGCCAGAACCCAGAGGATTGCTCTATGTCCTGACCAAAGGTCAGTTCTCTTTTAGCCTTTGCCTTTCACCAGCATTTTACCTTTGCCTTCTTTTGCTCCCATCCTGTGTGAATTTTCCATGTCTCTCCCCCTAAACACACACTTTGTATGGACAGATGGAAAAAAAAAAAAAAACCTCTGGTGAGCATCAACCTTTGTAACAATGAAAAAAAAATTTCTCCCCAGATGACTTGGGACACATTGGAGCCAAAGAGTTTCCTTCAGTCCCTGAGCACATTGTTTCCCTCTAGTGAATTCTACAATCCAGAAACAGCTGCAAATTCCAGTAAAACAATGTTCCGATCCAGTCCCTCCAGCCATCTTTACCCTTTTGTTTTTCTCTCTGGAGGGAGGAAAGAGAAAAAAAAATCCTTGAATGACTGCCACAGTGCATTATTTCCAAGCATCTGTTGGTGGGGGCGTGAGCCAGGCAGCCCTTTTTATTGGAAGAAAGAAGAGAGTAAAAATGGGGAAAGGAAGACATTAAAAAAAAAAAAGATGGAAAAGGGCATGGAGAAAAATGTGAGTGAGTGGAATAAACTTACATAACGGAGAAAGAATTGAGCAAAACATTGCTTATGCAATTGAAATGTGCAATTGAATTTAGCCTGCTTAACTCACCTGCCTCTCACTTTGGGTGAGTCAGAAAGCTCGTCTATTGAAATATCTAACTCAGGCCATTCTCATTCGAATCTAAGCTAGTGAAAAAAAAGATACTATAAGAAGAGCTATTATTCACATAATAATTTCCAAGAATACTCTTGCTACTTGCAACCTCTACAATGCTCTTAATAGTGTGACAAAACTACCTTGTACACCATTTACCCTTTCAGGTTCATTCTTGGCTTTGTTCATTCCTCATTGTGCCAAGGAGGCTGGTCTTTGGAATCCATGCTTGCCCTCCAGTTTCTTGTTAGTTAATGGGAAGCAGAGTGGAAAGACTGGCACTAAGGTATTTCTGAATGTGGGTCCCTCCCTGATAGCTTAGCATGAGTTGGACACTTTAGTGAAGGTCCCATCCCCTGGGAAAGGAATAGGTCTCTTCTTCATGCAGCTATATTCTGTCTCCTTCTCTTTGCCCTTCATTGGGGTTATCCTTCTGTTACTAACCCAGGGCACTAAAATATTATTTTCCAATTCCCTAAATCTCACCAACATCTTTATAGGTAGACTAGCCCCTTAAACTTTCCTTAGTTGTCCAGTGTAAATGTATTCTTTCTGTTACTGGGTTCCTTGACTACAAGAAATAAAGTTTTCCTTCAATGAGACTATAATTCATTTGAATGTCATCTTTTCAGATGCTCTATCTCCTTCAAATCATTTTAATGTGGTCCCACATATGAGCAAACATTTGTCATTCATACAGTTGATAGTCTCCAGAAAGTCCTTCACTTGGTCTGCACATTTTTCTAAGGTCACACTTGTAAATCTATTTATCCACACAAAGCTTGCTCATATCGTTGCCTGATACTTTCATTGCATGAGAGTTGTCTGCTTTTATGGTGAGTAGTGTGATGTAATGGAAATAGTGTCTTGGAGCCTTACCGATTCAGGTTCAATTCCCAGTTCTGCTAATTACTAGATGGGTCCCATGGGTAAAGCTACTTAAATTTCCGTGCCTGCTTTTCTCTCTGCTCCGTTCCTCCCTGCTCCTTCTCCATTTTTACCATGTCTAGAGTCTTTTCAGTTTGAATATAATGGCCAATGATGAGAAAGCCATGTTCATGAGGATGAAGAAATAGAAAATAAAGAAGGGAACGTGGCAGAGGTGTACATATTGGCAACATAGCTTTTGACCAATGCTTAGATATTATCTTGGGAAATGTGGGAAAATATCCTTAAAGATAACATGAGGATGTGTAAGGGAGATGATGATGTATTCCAGTGAATAGACAGGAAGCCAATCTATTGAAACATTCAGATCAGGCCTGTCTGAAGCAATGGTGCTGTGTTAGTAGTCCTTTTATGGAGAGCTGGTTGGTGTAAAGAACTTATTCAACTTAGAAACTAAGGTACTAAGTAGAGAACATGTTCACAAAAGCAACACACAAAGTGACCATGATTCCTTCCACCTTTTGCCCAAGAGGGTTTGTAAGTAATTCAAAGCAAGATGGAATTTAAATGTTTCCAACTTTACCAAGAGAGTGAACATCACCATACAGAACTCTTGGAACAGGTTGACTTACTCTTACATTTTCTTTAGAGATAAATACTCTATAGTTATTTTTTGTGGGGTGAGGGAATAGGTTTACAGGCACCTCTAAACTGAAGATTTGGTATGAACTGAAAGAAAACCCAAGGGAAGAGGCCAGGAATGCATGCACCACACCCCAGGCTCAGAGACTCCATCATTGGCTTTGGCTAAGTGTGTTCTTTCAAGCAATGGGCCAAGCCTGTGTGCCTGCCTTGGCACACAGGGGACATGGGGGTTATAACACCCTCTTCAAACGGTTGCTATGAGACAGTTCAAGAAGACAAAGTTGACAAAGCTTTCAGTACTTAATATTGAGCTGATCCTCCCTACAGTTGTGTGTGTGTGTGTGTGTGTGTGTGTGTGTGTGTGTGTGTGTTTTGGGGGGGTAGGGATTTAGAGACTGTGTGCAATTGAAACTAAAACCTTTAACTTTTTTTTTTTGGAAAATTATTATTCTCCTTCTTGGTCATGCCAACTATTTCCATGGCTCCACGGGTTATTTTCTACCTTCTTCACTCTGGAAGCCTTGCCTCTAGCAGAAACATGCAAAGGATCTAGAAATTTTTATTGTACCAAATGTTACAATGGAGTTACAGTACACAAATATTAAGTTACTTGAATTCAACTATATATTCATCAAGAGAAAATAATACAGATGAATATATACATCTTTATCATTCCACCCCCCCTACACACAATATGGCCCTTAAATTCAAGCCAACCAATTCATCTGGTACTCAACCAAAGAAACAGCCATGGCCATCTGTTCTAACTCTGGAGGGAGATCTGGCTGTGTTGGATGTACTGAGATGGCACAGAATACATAAAACCATGTAATCTGTACTATATGGGTGATTTGAGAGACTTTAGTGGGCTTTTTTCTATACTTAAGTTTTGCCATATGTGTTGGCTTTAGAACCTAAACTCCAAGCATGGTTCAACACTGCTCTATACATTATTGTATGTCATCTCAAATTTCCAGACTCTACAACTGTATGAAAGATGACCCCTATCAAACCCAGTATTCTCTAAGACTAATCTTGGAACTGTTTGAGTAGCTTCATAGCTGCAAAGCTGCTGTGACCTTCCTCTCTCCAGTCAATTCCTTCTGTCTGTACTGTTCTTACTGACAATTGCAGGTATTTTTTCAAAAAGACACTGAGCCTTGAGCTGGTGGCTTATGCCTGTCATCCTAGCTACTCAGGAGGCTGAGATCTAGAGATCACAGTCTAAAGCAGCCAGGGAAGGAAAGTTCATGAGACTCTTAGCTCTAGTTAACCACTAAAGAGCTGGAAGTCAAGCTATGGCTCAAGTGACAACAGCACTGGCCTAGAACAAAGAATCTCAAGGACAGCATTCCAGGCCTTGAATTCAAACCCCAAGACTGGCGCACGCGCACACACACACACACACACACACACACACACACTCAATAGGGCCTGTGCTCTGCTCTAGAGATGGTGGGGTTAAAAAGAAAGCAGGTTTAAATATCAAGTCTCAGGGAGCTTACTATCTAGGAGGGTAGTGAGAAACATTGATCAATTAGTCACATTAATTCACATTAATTCAATGTATATTCATTAAGAGCCAAGCATGTACCAGGGCATTGTACTATGCATTTGTATAATATTTTCAAGAAAGCAGAAAATGCTTGTGTGGGGAATTTCTATTCTAGTATGGAAGACAGAAAATAAGCCAAATGAATATGTAAATATTGGGTGGATACATAAAGCCAGCAGAGAGAAAAGCAAAGCAAGAAAGCAGATTTTAAATGATAGAGGACTATTTGATTTCAGGCAGGCTCCCAGAGAGTGATTGTGTGTGTGTGTGTGTGTGTGTGTGTGTGTGTGTGTGTGTGTGTGTGTGCATGTGTGTGCCCATTCTGGGGCTTGAACTCAGGGCCAAGGCGCTGTCCCTGAGCTTTTCCACTCAAGGCCAGTGCTCTACTCCTTTGAGCCACAGCGCTACTTCTGGTTTTCTGGGGGCTAATAGGAGATTATAGAGTCTCATGAGCTTTCTTGCCTGGGCTAGCTTTGAACCATGATCCTCAGATCTCAGCCTCCCGAGTAGCTAGGATTACTGGTGTGAGCCACCAGTACCCAGCAAGAAGGTAATTTTTGAGTAAAGACCTGGAAGAAGTGATGGTTCTAGTCCTACAAGTTTAGAGAAGGAATGTTTCTGGGAGAGGGAGCAGAATCACATGTGGTTAGAGTGGAGGAATGCATTACCAAGGCCAGGTGGTTCACATGTAGTAAGACATAGTGAAGAGTGGCTCTTTCTAAGTGGATGAAAGAAAGACAATTGAAGTTTGAGCAAGGAGCAACAGTGATCTGCCTTCCACTTTAATGTAGCCTATCTTACTTGAAATGTAAATAGATTTCCAGGAATCAAGGGTTAAGAGTCTGGTGAGGAGACATGGCAGATATGGTTGGCGGTGACTTACACAAGTGGGGGTGGGAAGAAGTGGTTATTGAGTTCTAGATATGTTTTAATGATAGAGAGATAGAACTTGCTGAAACATGAAAAGTTGAGTAGTGAAAGAGAAAGGGGAGCAGCAAGAATATCACCAAGGTTTTTGACCTGAGAAATGGAGAGAATGACATCTTTCTCATTTCAGAGACTTCTGTGTGCCTTTTGGAGTCTATAGACAGTTTACTAGAGATGTGCTGTATACTATTATGTAGATGGATCCAGGGGAGATGTAAATTAGATCATCATACAAATAAATTGTATTTAAAATCACCAACCAGTTGGTGGGTGCTGGTGGCTCACACCTATAATCCTAGCTACTCAGGAGGCTGAGATCTGAGGATGATGGAAGGCAGCCCCAGCAGGAAAGTCTGTGAGACTCTTATCTTCAGTTAGTTAATCACCAAAAAGCCAAAAGTGGAGCTGTGGCTCAAGTGATAGAACACTAGCTTTGAGTACAAAAACTCAGGAACATTGCCCAGGCCCTGCATTCAATTATCAAGACCAGCACAATAAAAATAAAACCACAAACTGAGATGACATTACCAAGGGGTTGAATGAAAAGAAAAAAGAAAAGCTCAAAGATTGAATTCTGAGGGATCCAGCATCTAAAAGTCAAGGATAAGAAGAAAAACTGGGGGTGGGGGGGGGCGGAGGGGAATCTGAATAGGAGTAGCTAGGAATGTAAAAGAACACACACACACACACACACACACACACACACACACACACAATTTTTTGGAAGCCAAAATAAAGTATATCAAAAGGGGCAAGATTGATTAAATGTCAAGTTTTCATTAGTAGTACTTAGAAAAGGCAGAAAGTTTCATGAAAGTGTATAATGAAAAACATAAGTTAGACTAAAACTCTGGGAAGTGACATTTATGCCGAAGGCCAAAGAATGCAATCCATTAACCTTGACCAACATAGTCCTCTTCTTCCTAAAGTAATCCAGGTATGTTTCTGGTCAGCTAAACATGCAGTCTACCTGTGGACCTGTAAGTACCCCTTGCCATTATAGCCACCATTTCAGATAGCGAAATCAGAAAGAGGCAAAGAGGATGACTGTAAGATGGAGGAAGAGAGAAACTCAGAGTATCATTCTTAAGTGGGACAAATGAAACAGGCATTCTACAGCCAGGAAAAGTGACACACACCTATAATCTCAACACTTGGGAAGCAAAGGCAGGATGATTGGGAGTTTCAGGCTAACCTGGATTAGGGACATAGCAAGACCTTATTCCTAAGAAGAAAGGAAGGAAGGAAAGGAGGGAATGAAGGAGAAAAGGCAGGTTGAAGGAAGGAGAAAGGGAAGGACACAGGGAGAAAGGCAAAAGACACCCTCTCTGAAACTTAGCAATTGCTTGAATATGATTCCTGGCAGTATGTATCCATTTGGTTCTACAACATAAGACACCACTGTCTTACCCACGTTCACACTGAGGGTCTTGGCCAGTGTTGGCGGTTTGCCCTCGAAGATGTACTCACTTGGTGAGAATAGCTAGAATCACTTGGTGGGTTCTATTTTCTCCGGGCAAGATACAAAGGATTAAAGAGAAGATGTAAAGAAAATCTGAATTAACTCCTGAGGTATAGCTACCATTTGAAGAAAAGCAGGCCCAGGTGTTCCTCTCAGTCTAGACAGCCAGGGGAAATCAAACCCAGATGCTCTGGCACAGATGATTGAATTAAGGGCTCTTGTGACCAGGACAACTCCCTTGGAGGAAGCTAAACACAAATTGTAAAAAGAAACATTCCAGATTTACCAGTGGTATCGTGACTCATCAACTCCCTTTGGGAAATTTTAAATTCTACACATGAAGAAAGAGAAGCAAGAGACTACACCCACGTTCATAGCAGTGCTCAAGAGCCAAGTTGTAGAAACAAGCCAAGTGTCCATCAATGGACAAGAACTACTCCATGAGAGTCTCTGTGGATTAGGAAGGCACATGTCCAGGTATATCTGTGAGGGTGTTTCCAGAGAGTTATGGACATGAGATAATGTAAAGGGAGAAGACCTTCCCTGAATGTAGTCAGCACCATCCAGTAATAAACTGGGGTATTGGTAGGAATGAAAAGTAGAAGGAGGAAGCTAGTCAGTAGATGTAAGCTCCATTCTTCCTGAGCAAATGTGTTTATTGTTGCCATTGCCTGTGGACATCAGTCTCCAGCTTCTTCAGCCTTCAATTTACACCAGTGATGACTCTCCAGAGCGTTTCTAGGCATTCAGTGTCAAGACTGGGGCTGCATCACTGGTCCCTTTGTTCTGATGTTCCCAGCTACTTGGACTGATCTACTATTAGGTTCTCTGACTTTTCAGTGTGTAGATGGCCATTGTTGGATTATCTAATAGTGGAACCAATGGATTAATCCAGCAAATCTTATCTTATAGCTATATTTATTTCTATAATTATATATCTAAGTCTACATACAGTCATGCATGTATTCTTTTTGTTTTGTTTTGTTTTTTGCCAGTCCTGGGGCTTGAACTCAGGGCCTGAGCACTGTCCCTGGGTTCTTTTTGCTCAAGGGAAGCACTCTACCACTTGTGCCACAGCGCCACTCTCAGCTTTTTCTGTATATTTGGTGCTGAGGAATTGAACCCAGGGCTTCATGTATACGAGGCGAGCACTTTACCACAAGGCCATATTCCCAGCCCCCATTCATACATGTATTCTAATGACAAAACTATATATACATACTATTGGTTCTGTTCTTCAGGAGAACTAATACATGGGTAAAAGCTGCAATTCTATTACTCAAGGCATCAGGACATCAGTTTAGATGGAATTGTACTGAACAGTTACATTCCTTTTTGCTATGATGCACATTTCTTTGCCATGGATGATACCTATATAAAATGAAAGTCATACTGATTTATATGTGATTTTCTCAGCAAGTTAATGTTTTCAAGTGATCAGGCTGAGGTTTTTCAATAGTTATAGAAACGCTTAGCTTTTGAATCTGGAAGAAAACCTTAAGAACAAGCAAACATTGCCAGAGCAAGTAATTGACTTTAAGGAATTATTTCCTGCCTTCCTACTGGTTAAGCTGTCTGGGGTAGCTGAGAGCATCAGTTGAAGCTGTGAGCCATGTCCTCCTGTAGTGACATAATGAATGGAAAAAAGATTGTTCCATGGATCATATTTTCAATGCGAATGGCTAGATCCTATGTTCCAAATGAGGAAGCCTGGAGACCTTCTCCCTCCTCCAAGGTAGAAGACAGCAAAGGACTGACGACTGCTGAGTGTAAACCCAGTATCAGTGATACTGGAATGCTGATTTGAATGTATGATTTTTTTAAATTATGTAACAAGTAATATTAACAGGTGTGGAAAATAAATTAAGAAAAGTTATACTACTATGGAAAATCCGTCCATTAAGAGCAAATCTTCCTTGGGACATGGTGGCAAAGCCTTCTTGAGCCTTTATTTTGAATTCACACCAGTGACTCAAATACTCAGGAGGCTGAGGCAGGAAGTTCATGAGTTCAGGATTAAGCTGGGCAACAGTGAGATTCTCTCAGTAATAATTCTTTTTTAAATTCCTGAACATTGCTAGCTGCTAGTAGCTCACATCTGTGATTCTAGATACTCAGGAGACTGACAGCTGAGGATCGTAGGTCAAAGCCAGCTGGGGAAGGAAAGTCTAGAAGACCCTTATCTCCAATCAACCACCAGAAGTGGATCCGTGGGCTGGGGATATAGCCTAGTGGCAAGAGTGCCTGCCTCGGATACACGAGGCCCTAGGTTCGATTCCCCAGCACCACATATACAGAAAATGGCCAGAAGCGGCGCTGTGGCTCAAGTGGCAGAGTGCTAGCCTTGAGCGGGAAGAAGCCAGGGACAGTGCTCAGGCCCTGAGTCCAAGGCCCAGGACTGGCCCCCCCCCCCAAAAAAAGAAGTGGATCCGTGGCTCAAGTGGTAGAGTACCAACCTGAGAGAAAAAGCTAAGAGACAGTGCCTAGGCTCTACGTTCAAGCCAGACTGGTATACACACACACACACACACACACACACACACAGACACACACACACACACACACACGCTAGAACTTGTTTCCATATTTGGAGAGTTCAACAATTTCAATTCTCTTCTACACCAGCCCAAACTCATTATTGTGTAAGGAAATGTAGTAAAAGAATGAGGTTAGAGGTACAGGTAATATAATTGACTTTGTCTGGGCTGGGGATATGGCCTAGTGGCAAGAGCGCTTGCCTCATGTACTTGAAGTACTCGGTTCGATTCCCCAGCACCACATATACAGAAAATGGCCAGAAGTGGCGCTGTGACTCAAGTGGTAGAGTGCTAACCTTGAGCAAAAAGAAGCCAGGGACAGTGCTCAGGCCCTGAGTCCAAGGCCCAGGACTAGCAAAAAAATAAAAATAAAAAAAAAATAATTGACTTTGTCTGGTGGCTACAGACAGTAAGTAGGGTGAGTAGCCCTGAACCAGTGACAACTCACTCACTCAGCAAACATTGATCAATATGAGTAAGACATGGCATTAATGCCCAATGTGATGGGATCTGGAGACGGGGACTTTGGGAGGTAATTAGGTCTAGATGAAGTTATGAAACTGGGGTCTTCCTGATGTGATTAGTTTATAAGAAGAAGTACATGGGGCAGGGGATATGGCCTAGTGGCAAGAGTGCTTGCCTCATACATGAAGCCCTGGGTTCGATTCCTCAGCACCACATATACAGAAAACGGCCAGAAGTGGCGCTGTGGCTCAAGTGGCAAAGTGCTAGCCTTGAGCAAAAAGAAGCCAGGGACAGTGCTCAGGCCCTGAGTCCAAGCCCTAGGACTGGCAAAAAAAAAAAACCCAAAAAACAAAAAGCAAAAAAACAAAATCAAAACCCAGTACTCATACCAAATAAAAGCTCACATTTAGAAAAAAACTATTAAAAAGAAGAAGTACATGGTAGTGAACATTCATAATCCCTGCATTTCAGAGTCTAAGGCAGGAACATTTCAAGTTTAAGGCCCATCTGGAATACACAGAAAGACCAAAACGAAGGAGGAGGAAAAGGAGGAGACACAAGACTTTGCTTTAACTTCCAGAAATGTAATATGATAAGAATAAGCTGGGTGCTGGTGGCTTGTACCTGTAATCCTAGCCAGTGTGGAGGCTGAAATCTGAGGATCATGGTTCAAAGCTAGCCCAGGCAGGAAAGTTCTTGAGACTCTTATCTTCAATTAACCACCAAAAACACTGGAAATAGAGCTGTGGCTCAAAGTGGTAGAGTGCTATCCTTGAGTGAAAAAGTTCAGGGACAATGCTTAGGCCCTGAGTTCAAGCCCCATGACGAGAACGACGAAGAAGAAGAGGAAGAAGAGGAAGGAGGAGGAGGAGGAGGAGGAGGAGGAGGAAATATGTTGGAGAAAAGAAAAGTTGGGAAGAGAAGAAAAAGTCTTCCTGCGCAAAATATTTCTAGATATTGAGTCTAATCCAAAAAGAGAGCTATGGAAGTTCTCCAATGGTTTCTAGGCAGAGCTAAGAGCTTTAAAGACAGGGACAGGGCAGTGCTCTTTGTCACAGACTATCTACTGCTGTGTGGCTTTACACTGGTTTTCCATGAGTGTTGGGATTTTTTCTCTGACCCGGCTCGGATGCTTATTTCTTTCTCTCTTATTACCCTCCGTATTGTCCTCTCCCCTAACCCTCGATCTGCAGGTAAGTTAGAATGAGACGTAGGGGTCACTCCGGCCTGGCGTGTGCGTGACCTACGTGGCAATGTGGCCGCTATCCTTCCCTGGGAGCTAGCGTACATAGACCACGGAGTAGGCTTCTGAGAGCAAACTAACTTTATTGAGAGAAGGTCAAGGGGAGATGATTCCGAAGGAAGGGGGTTGGCCAGGATTCCAATAGGCCAAGAGCTGTCACCTGACCCCCAAGGGGCTGCGTCACTCTGAGCGCGCCGAACCAGGGCGGGGCTGGTAGGCGCCGGGCTAGCTGCCGGCTAAGTCGGGGGTCTGTTTGCCCAACCGGTTTCTCCGGATTCCAATGTAGAGAGGGTGGAAGGGCCGCATTCCCCAGCTGGGGGAGGTGCATCAAGCCCCTTCCATCAAGGCGAGAAAGATGGACCCCAACACATGAGCTCTACAATGATATCTTGGGCGATATTGGCATCTTCCAACTGGCCACCTTCTGAACAATGGAGGTCCTTGCAAATGTCTGGCCAGGTTCAGGAGGGCAATCTGTACTCATATGACAGATAGAGGAGGCCCATCACCTTTTGGAATTGAAGCTATGACCTGATTCATTAGAAAGTGCTTTAACCAATAGGCCTGGAAGAAGATGGAATTAGCGGAGACAGTCTTATATCAAATAGAATGTTTGCTCTCCTACTTACATATGTACCCCATATGTGTTCTTTTCAACTGGTTTTGTACATTTCCATCTTTGCCTAATTACATGCACATAGCAACCTTTAAATACTCACTTTACAAAAAAAGAAAAGAACTAAAATGGTTCCACTCCATTCCTCGCTAGAAAGTTAACTTTGTGTACTTGAATCCTGCTTGTTTCTTATCAGTATTCTTCCAGGATTTAGCAAGGAAGAATAGGGAACAAAATGTGGCAAAATTAAAAGAGAATGAATAAAGAAGAAAATTAAAACCACCATTATTGGCATTGATCTATTTCATTTTTTAGAATTCCAGAATAATCCAAGAAGGCATACTTATTAGGTATGATTTACTAGTAAGAAATAGAAGCTTAGAGAGATTTAGAGAGATGAAATGAATGCTAGGAAACTCTCTCTCTCTCTCTCTCTCTCTCCTGGCATTGATCCCAGGACCTTGTATATGCTAAGCACATTCTATACCACTGAGCAACATCATATAGAGGTATAATATCTCATATATTATACCCTTACCTCTGTAATGTTGCTTTTTGAAATTAGGAAAGGGTAAGAAAGAATGAAATAGTGCACAGAAAATTGAGACTTGAATATTAGAAGAGAATAAACAAAAGAGGAAACAGTTCAAGTAGTTTTCATATTCTAGAAAGAAATTAACCATAATGAATACTACTCTTAAAATTATTCTACTGCCCTTAATATTCATTCCATTGTTTAAAAAAATCATTGCATTGTTCCTTTTTGCTTTTCAACTTGTCACAGTGCCTAGAACACTATCTAAAAACTTTGTGTTCAGTAAACCCTAACACTTAACAGGTGAATTTGTGCAGGAAGTGCTGAAGGACTCAGTCCAGCAGATGTATTGCAAGATCTGTGGCAGTGAAACTCTGGCCAGCAGTTTTCCATTGTTTATTGCTTGTCTCAAATGGTCCATAAGGGCCTTGCACAAAAGAGGCCCCACACCCTGTCTGATATGTTACAATAGGTGCTAAATTGACCCTTCATCATGATTTTTACTGTGGCTCCAGGGTGGTCACAGATGGTCTAAACTTTATTTCCCCTTCCCTTGCCTCCTCCACCCCCAGGTAGGTTGAGGGAGAGAGTGATGGGTAATTTTAAATGTCGACTGGATTAAGAAATACCTAAGAGATCTAGAAAAGCTTTACTTTGGGTGTATCTGGGAGAGTGTTTCCACAGGAGGTTAGTGTAAAAATCTAAGTGGACTAGGGGAGGACTCACTTTCTGTGTGAAGGGGCCTCTGTCCATTCAGCTAGGGGAACAAATGTGCCTAGGGGAACAAATGCAGAAGATGTCTGACTTGGAGTGCTCATCTTCTGCCTTAGGCATCAGAACTACTTGCTTGCTAACATGTGAACTCTAGGTCTTCACTTGAGGCTTCTTCGCCAGGTCCTCAGATTGTCAGCTTCAAAGTGAGAGTTAGAACATCATCTTCCCTCATTTTGAAGCTTTGAATTTGGCCTGAACTCTGTAACCATATTCCAGATGACTAGTGAGGCCATCACCTGTCATAGGACTTCTCAATTCCCGTAACTCCATAAGCCAATTCTCTAATAAATCTCCTCTCATGTATCTACCTCTGGAGAATCCTGGCTAGTTCAAGCAGTTGTTGCTCAGGCCCACTTGCGAAACCGTCAAGTCAGAATGAAGTGGACCCAACATGACATAGGTAAGTGCCTTACATATCCAGAGGTCAAGATAATAGGTGAGCATCTGTCTAAAGATGATGGGAGCTAGAAAAGGTGTGAACCTGGGAAAGCAGGAGAAAGGCCTCTCAAGAGCTGACTTGGCAGCTGCAGCTCAGGTCTAAGGGAAGCATCCAGGCAAAGCACCAAGATCCTTTGCAAGAAGCCAGGACAAGTGCTGTGGTACAGAGATAAAGTGAAGGGAGCACTGGCTTCAGAGTCAAAGAGACTCAGGTTTGAATCCAAGACTATTCTACCTGCTGTGTAAACTTGGCCAAGCCATTTAACCTCTCTAGGGCCTCTGTTTCCATGGCTAAAAAGGAACATTATAATGTCTGTCTCACAGAGTTGTTATAAAGAGTATAAATAATGTATGAACAGTGCCTGGCACTTAGAACACAACAAATGAGAGCTATTGTCATTATCAACATCATCCTCATTATTTGTATTGAACCATAGAGATTACTTCAGCTCAGGCCTAAAAGATAATAAAGCAAGTGAGAAAGACATTTGCTAAGAACAGAGAAGCCAGGATGGGGAGCCTGCCTTCTCCAGAACAGATCACAAATGACTACTGTGGCTTACTGTTGGTCATTGGAAATGACCAGTTTCTGTATCTGTTCTTATATGCCATAGAATGAACACCATTATCACTCTTCTTTCTAGAAAACATAAAAATAATGCTAGAATTCTGTTCAACGTGCCACAGGGCCTGTGTTTGCCAGTAGCACATCCAATTCATCTTTCCTGTGGGGTGAGCTGTCTGCTCAGTCTTCTGGGATTCATACCACCTGCTCCAGGCTCTGACAACCATCTCTGATTTCTGGCCAGATCTCATTAGCTAAGTGAGGCCCTGTGAGATTAATGCTAACTGGGGAGATGGGGTCAGGTCAGGGGGACACAGGTGGTTAGGGGAGGTACTGCCTATGATGGAGCCTGTGACTGATTCAGCCTGTGCTGCGGTAGAAACCAAGGTCACACCTTCTGCAGTCTCTAAGGAGTCTCGTGATAACATATTTCATCAGATGAAAGTATTGCTTACAAAGATTCTGCATGTTTCCAGCTGAGGTGTTTTATTCCCTTTTACATGCAATGTACCCAGCTATTAGCACCTGATCCAAAATGCCTAACGTTTATTAAACCCCTTACTGCATGCCAGGCTAATGCTAGGCTAAAATCCTGGGCTAGAACATTTTTCATACTACCCTACTGAATTCTCACTATAACCCTTTAAAACTAGTCTGATCCTTTGTTCCATTTTCAGATTCACAGACACTCGAGGAGGTTAAACTGCCTACCAAAAGCTACACAGCTAATAATACTGTGTGAACCAGGCTGGGCACCCAGATTTTGCTGATTCTAGTCCCCAGTTGGGAATTAAAATGCTAACAGGTGCTTCTCACACTTTAATGAACATCCAGGTCACCAGGAGATTTATCAAAACAGGTTTTGATTCAGTACATCCAGATGGGGCCTGAGATTTGCACTTCTAACAAGCTCCTAGCCTATGTGGATGCTGTTGATCTATTGCCTATACTATAGATTGCCTATACTATAGGTTTGGTTCCCAGTGGTTAGCAGGCTTCTCTTTGAAGGATGTTAGCATTTAGTCTTAGGTAAAAGGGGCTGGGAATATATCTCAGTGGTAGAGTGCTTGTGTAAATGTATGTAAGCCCTGAGTTCAAGCCCCAGCACTGCAAAAGAGAAACAACAAAAAAAATGAGATGTGTATTCTAGTTCCATACTGAGTAACAAATTACCACAAATTTAGTACCGGTAACTGCCATGTACTTTCTCAAAATTTTGCCACAGAGACAAAAAAAAAAAAAGAAAAAGAAAATATGTGGCCTAGGAAGGGTAGGATTCTGCTTAGTTTCTCCAAGGCTGAATCCCAGTGTCAGTTGGGCTATTTTCTTCCTACACAAGCTCTTTCCTCCCCCTCACTCCTTCTTTCTTTTCCTCTCCTTCTGTCTTGTTTGTTTTTGGAGATAAGTTCCCACTATGTAGCCCAGGTTGGCCTTCAACTCACTCTGTAACCTATGCTGGCTTCAAACAATCCTCCTTCCTCAGAAACTTGAGTGCTGGTATTACAAATGTGTGCCATTAGGCCTACCAGTGCTTTGCCTGGAACTCATAGCCCTTGTTCAAGCTTCAGGTCGTCTCAGGATTCAGTTTCTTGTGGCATTTACTGAAGTCCTGTTTTCTGTTGGCTGAGCAATCTTTTTAGGGTTATAGAAAGTGAGACCATATAAGCTGACTCATTTCTGCTTTCATTTCTTCTTGTACATAGTAAACTTACTATACACTGTACAATTTGCCAAAATGATTTCAAAGAAAAGTGCACTGTTGATTTTCAGCGAATCCAAATGTTTTGCTTGTTGGGTAAACTTAAAGTGTAAAATAGCAACTGATCCATAGATCATTTAGGGGTTTTCACTGACTCATGAACAGTGTCCAAGAATAAGTCACCAGATGAGGGGATGTTCTTATAAAGACAGCCAGTCCATCTGAGAGCCTGCATTTTTATGATGGAGAGTCTGTATATCCTGATATCAAAGCACTGAGCTCACAGGAATCAAGCCCATATTTACTGACTTCTATAGCAATCCTGTGGGGACTTAGAACATGTTAGCCCAGCATTGCTTTCCCCACTTGTAAGAGACATTAAAGGAGTGAGAAGTGAGCTGCTAGAAACCCCTGGAAAAAGGAAGTTCTCAAAGGTTTGCTATCTGAGGGAGAATTATACTTTCTTCAAGCAAATTAGAGAGACAAGCTGAGGCTATCTTAGTACATTGGGTCTGCTATAACAAAAATGCTATAGAGTAGGTGCTTAAAAGTAACAGAAATCTATTACTGCTCTGGTAGCTGAGACATCTGGGATGAAGGTGCCCACAGATTCTTGTTCATAGGGAATCATCTTCACATGGCAGAAGGGGCAGGGAGCTTTCTGAGGTCTTTCATAAGGGCACTAATTACATTCATGAGGGCTCCATGATCTAATCCCTCCCAGAGTTCCCAACTCCCAAATGCCACCTAATTTAGGATTAGGTTTCAACCTATGAATTTTGGGGACAGACATTCTGTCTATTGTGGTGACCAGAAATAGTCCCCATAAAGAGGTAGAGCTAAACAAGATATAGTGCTGGTGATTCTATTTCGTTGTAATTCTCATAAATAACTGCGAATCTATGGAGCAAGATCATAACACAGGAAATAATTACAGTTTTCTGAGACCACTCAAATCATCGAGCACATTGAAGTAATGGCTGTCGGAAAAGCCAAGTGTCCAGTACAACTTCAGGGTAAGGGAGGAAATTGGTTGTGATGTTGCTTTTTTTTCAAAGTTTCACAGGAAAAGCTGAAGCCACTGCCCTTAACAGCATTTTCACCAACACATAACAAACTCTGAATTTTTGGTCCCATGGCATCATTTCTGAAATATGAATCATAAAAGCAGCACATTTCTGCTGTGCCTGCTGAGACTTGCTTTATCACTCTTGCATTTCAGCATCAATAAAATGATGCTGTCATTCCAGCTGGGAGGTATTTTGATTGTTGCAGACAGAGAACTGGCTGATCACACTGTGAGAGAAGGGAGGGGCAGGAAAAGGGAGAGGGAGAGACAAACTTCTACGCATGTGCTTCCTTTCTGGGGCACAGAAGGAAACGATCTCATTTTAGCAATGGATAAATGCATTTTGATGGTAACTGATTACTAAGTTGAGACTTTCTATAGAACCTTCTAGCATCATAGCAATTTACTAACAGACAAAGAGAATTCCTTGCTAAAGTCATCATTAGCAAAAATCTTATGCCACTAGCTTCTAAATAGAAGCATAAATGTAGGGTAGTAAAGTAGAGACTACGAATAAAATAAGAGGGTTGGAGTGAACGATTTCTAAGAGCCCCTTAGATTTAAAGAAAATTCCAAGCTTAGTTCTGGGAGATTCAGCAGTGAAAAATTAAGAATACTCTCACAATGCTCAGTGTATATATGTGAAAATGGAACCAGGTAACTTGAGGGGCTGGGTGAGGTTGGGAGAGATGGAGCGGAGGAGAACAATGGAAGGGATGAAACTCATCAGATGCATTGTACCCCTAAATTGACATGATGATTGAAATCCCGTTGTACAATGACTTAAAATAATTTTTAAAATAGGAGCAAAAATCTTCTCATCTGATGAATGCCTTTGTGAATATGGATGTTTGTATTTGAGAGAGTTTGCTATATCTCTACCATTGAGAGGAAACTATATCTCAGAATGATGGCTCAGGTGAATGGCAGAATGGAAAGGACTTAGAGGCCAGCCAGAATTCTAGAAGCAGGGCAGGCTTTCTCAGAAGGTCTTGGCAGCATGGACTGAGAAGCAGGCTGGCTAACCAGTGCCAGGGAGGGTGAGTGATGCGCTAAGGTAACTGAGCACAACTGATACAGTATAGAACGCCCGTATAAGAACCAGAAGCTCTGGGTAGGGTGAAGTTTAAGGGTAGGATTTGGATTCTTAAGAGGATTAACAATAGCAAGAACATGATATCTAAAGCAGGAAGTACAAATGAGATACCAGCAAGATTCACAAAAAGAAAGGAAAGAAAGAAAAGAAAAAAAGATCTAGGTCTAAGGCTGGGCTGTTAGGGACTCCCAATATAAGATTGGCACTAGAGCCAGAACAAAGGTTTACGTAAGTCCAACAGCAAAGCTGATTTGATGTTACGCTCTTGAAAAACTGGCTTAAGTCTTCTTGAATTTTCCCAGAGATACTCTAAGGGCTAAGTGGCTTTCAAATATGCCCATTGCGAAATCATAGAATTAGGCAGATGATTCCAAGAAATTTTTTTTTTTGGCCAGTCCTAGGCCGTGAACTCAGGGCCTGAGCACTGTCCCTGGCTTCTTTTTTGCTCAAGGCTAGCACTCTGCCACTTGAGCCACAGCGCCACTTCTGGCCATTTTCTGTATATGTGGTGCCGAGGAATCGAACCCAGGGCCTCATGTATATGAGGCAAGCACTCTTGCCACTAGGCCATATTCCCAGCCCCGATCCCAAGAAATTTAAGATGTGGCTCCTATCCTCAAGGAGTTTATAATCTGTTTGAGAAGGATTGGCTCACATGAAACAGAGAAAAACCATTGTTGGTGTTAGGCATAAGTTTCAGACGTTGAAAAAAAAAACAAAAAACAAAAAATCAAAGAGTCTTAGGATCTGGGTATGTGGCTCAGTATTAAAAATCCTAGATTCTATCTCCAGCAGTGCAAGGAAACAAAACAAAACAAAACATGCTGGTAGGTGCGAGAGGTCAAAGAAGGCATTATGGAAGAAGTGAGGCTGGGGATGGGGAATATGGCCTGGATTTGGGTTAAACAAAGATCATCTTTTAGGTCCTGGGTGGGAGATATTTGTGGAGGTGTGAAAGAGAGAGAGAGAAATAGAGGGGGGGTGAGTTATAAACATTCTGAGGTATCTTTGTCATCCAGTTCCTATTCGAACAGGAAAAATTGAGCCTCTCAGTCTGCAAGGAAAGTTGCTGGTGGAGCCCTCCTGAGCTCTTAGAAAGTGGAACACAAAGACAGGAAGTAGAGTTTGCTTGATAAGAGAAGAATATGGCTGGTATGCCCGTGGAAGTACCTCCCAGCCTCTTTCCCTGTGGTTCTGACAGTTTCAGTCCTAGGTAATCAGACTGTGATTTACAAGAGTACCAATTTCCAGTCTCCAGGGCATTTCTCTACATGCTTCCTGCCTAGGCTCTCCACCCTTATCACCCCACTCCTAGTTTGCTTTCCACTTGTTCAATGAATTCTATTGAATCAAATTTTCCTATTAGTTAAAACCATTGGGATCTTGCTGCTTTAGTCAACTTTCCCCTCCATATAGGACATGATGATCCACATTGTGTTCTAGCACTTTCAAAGCCCACTGCTGACAGCATAAATCACTGCTTTAGCATAGTCATGGTGAGTGCCATCATCAAGATGATTTACTCTATATTAAGGAGCATGAGTCAACTCGGCGTATTTGTCTATCTTCGTGACTTTCACTGTTAAAAAAATAATCAAGAGGAGTTTTAACATAGTCCTTAGCACCAACAGTTGCCTTTGCCAGTGTGCTGCTGCTTAAGAAATGCTTAATGGTTAATGTCAGATCCCAGGATACTGGTCTATAATGCTGAGAAAGGAGCTAGTATCAGAGAATCTTGGCGCTCAGCTGCTGTTTTACTCTGTGGGAGCAGTGAGAAATCTGAGCAGGGATAATCCTTTTCTTTTTGCAGCAGCTTAAGCAGACCTGACATTTGGATTGGAAAAGTCTATCAACTGGCCTCAGTTTAGAGAAATCGGGTTTCACCTTAAGAAAGTAATTTATGTCCTGCTTCACAGAGAAGTCTCTTCCATGGGCTACATGATAGCAGTCACCCTAGAGGACTACCTTATAAATTTTGGGAGTTATGCAAGGTGCGGGGGGGCGGGGGGGTAGTAGGAGGTGACAATAATGATTAACATTTGTTAGGCAGTTTACAGCACCTTGCTTGGCTCGTCATCCTTTCAATGAGCCTGAAAGGAGTTCTTTTTATTACAAATCTTTTTATTACAGATGATGAAGTACTTGATAGTCAGTGAGCTGCAATTCAGAAATGAACTCAGTCTATCTGTATCCCAATCCCACTCCTTTCCCAATAAAGGACTCAGTAGTCAGTGATCTGCAATTCAGAAATGAACTCAGTCTACCTGTATCCCAATCCCACTCCTTTCCCAATAAACCAGAGATTCAATTTCATTCTTGTGGCAATAATTTGTGAGCTATGTAACATCATAGTTTATTATTAAAAAAAGAAGTTCGATTCAATGGTGGTGTACTTTAGAATCCTTTACAGAGTAAACAGTATCCCTCATTTATTCATATTTAGGTTTACTTTTGGAGCAGGAAGGATGGGTCAAATTGTCACCTGCTACCAATGGAATCCCATGCATGTATCAGTTTCATCTGTGCCATAGTAAAAGACTGTGAGGGCTGATAGGAATGATAATAGTTGACATGCTTACAAGTTATTGCCTTTCTTTACTTTCCTGCAAAATACTGGGCTTCACCAGTTTGAATGTGAGTTCTTCAAGGATAGTGTTGCTTGTGTGACTGTTGTCCATTTTGATTATCACCAAAAGACAACAGTAGAGAATGGGGGTCATTTTACAATCTTCTGGATGGATGTGAGTTTGGTAGTTCACAGCTCAGATCCTTTGAGCGCCTGTCATGTAGCAAAGTTAGGTTACTCATCCTTAATGCATACTAATGTAATGACCTTTGTTTAGAGGAAAAAGTTGTATAACAAACTTTTTTTTAAGACAGGGTTGTCCAGGCTGGTGTTAAATTCCTAGACTCCTCCTAGCTCAGCTTCCTAAATAGCTGGGACATAAGTGTGTGCCACTACACCCAGATATAAAGCCAACACTGAATTCTTATTTGTATATATGGTTAAAACAGTAGTGTTTTTAGTGCCAGTCCTGGGGCTTGAACTCAGGGCCTGGGCACTATCATCTCTAAGTTTTTGTGCTCAAGGCTAGCGCTCTAGCACTTGAACCACAGCTCTACTTCTGATTTTTTGTTAGAGAATCTCACAGACTTTCCTGCCCAATCTGGCGTCAAATAGCAATGCTTAGACCTTAGCCTCCTGAGTAGCTAACAGTGTTAGCTATTGTTCCTATGTCTATAGGTGTAACTACAGGAACTGTGTACCATTATCACACAAATGTAATGTAAATATGGCCTGTTGCAACATCACTCCTGGTCACGCCCCAGAAATTAGAGGTTATATGACTTAGTGTGATATCAGAAACCCAGGAAATGGTTTGAGGAGACATAGTTACAAAACAATGTACTATATTTTCCCTTACAGGAAAAAAGGCATATGTTGAGCTCACTAAAAGGATGGTACATTCAGAGGAGAATTCCAATGAAGTAACTTCTCTGAACAACTAACAAACAATTTAATGAAATGAATACCAGGAAGATGAAACATGTCTTTTGGAGGGAGGGATGGAGAGGGAACGTAATTGGATATAGGAAGAGTAAGCAAATACATCTTTTTAGTACATCTATTCAATTTACATTATACAAACGTTGAACTATATAACTGAGCATATAGATAGGATTGGGAATGACAGGGGAGACATGGTAGGGGTGACATTGATCAAGATGTGTTATACCAATAATCTGACTTGCTGAATTGAAACCCCTTTGTACAACTACTTAAAATCAAATAAAAAATAATAATGCAAAAAAGGGCACATATTGAAGCAACAATACAAAATATGTATGTGTACTGGATAAAGATCTACATTAGGGATTCTCCATGGAGGGAGGAGAAACATTTTTGCCCCTCAGGGACATCTGAAAATGTCTAAAGACATTTAAAAACATTTTTTACAAGTTAATGCTATTGGCATTCAGTGGGTCAAGGACTGAGATGTTACTAAACATCCTATAATTATTTGTTTGACAACAGAGCTGAGGTTATGAAATATAATCTAGATATCAATATCTCATTGAGTTGTGCAAATTGCAACGGTTTAATCAAAGAAGGAAAAAGAGAAGGGAAAAAGAAGAAGGAGACAGGAGGAGAAAGAAGAGGAGGAGAGGAGGAAAAAAAAGGAGGAGGAGAAGGAAAATGAAGCAGCATCAGCAGCAAAAATCCTATTTATATCCTACAAAATTAAGAACAGTGAGAGAAGTGGTGGGTAGGGGAGTGATGAGTGAAAAATGTTGAAGGCAGTGACATTGATCAAATATATTGTATTCTTATGAAATAGTAATCCCTCTGTACATCACCTTTATAATAACAATAAAATATTTAATTAAAAATGGGACCTGAAGAAAAAATAGTATATTCATAAACTTCTTTGTTAAATGGAAACTCCTTTTTGCAACTACTTGAAGATAATTAAAAAAGAAAAACTCATGGTACCATAATCCAGACATCCCTATCTATATCCATGAACTATTAGAAGCCAGTTTTGCTTGAGCCTTTAGCCTATGGGAAAATGTCATTCACTCCCCAGTAGTGGCTTTTGTTTGTTAGCTGTGGGTTGGGGGTGCTATTTGCCTTACTGCTACTGTCTGTCCCAAACCATTGCTTTTGGATGCTGTATCTTCTACCTTTGCCACTCCAGGACCACTCTGTCAGGTCAGATACCATTCCTCCTTCCTCCTCCCTAACAAACATCTCTTATGTGTGTTTATTGTGGTTTGCAAATTATCACTGACAGTTCAGGATTATTTTTCAGTTTCTCAATTCTTCCTCACCACAGGAAATGCTCCACTGCCCATAAACTTGCATGGGATTTAGCTGTATACTGTAATGGAGTCCCCCCACCCCCTCCCTCAGGGAGGGGATTCCTGGTTCCTCCAAGAGTCCACCACTCAGTCTCCAGCAAAAAGATGATAAAAGGATGGATTTATTGGGGAAGTAAAAAGTGAACCGACTGGTCAGGGTCACAGCCTAGACTCTGGAGCTGAAACTGCGACCATAAAAAGCAGGCTGGGCAGCTCAGACTCAGGAGCTGGGTCGTGTTATAAAGGCAAACACCACATGGTCAAGCCTGCCACATGCAGGTGGCCAGTGAGGTAACAACATTTACAGAGCATGCCAGGTCACACGCAGGTGACCAATGGAGTTATAATCTGCCTCATAGCAACTGTTTGAACCAACCTATCATGTTAGTTAGGCTTGGCACATGGATTTGGCAGGGCTCACATGATGTAAGTGGATACACCTACTCATGGGAGGGCACAGGTTTAACCTTGAACGTTCTACTACTCAGATGGTCAAGCAGTGTACACAATCTTATCACAGAGAAGGGGAACTTCCCTGGATAGAGTGGGGGAGATCTTAGTGAAGATGGAGTCGGCTTCTGCTCTCTTTAACTAATCTGAGATGGAGTCAATCTGACACCCCTCAACAGCCAATGATGGCACTGGCCAGATCTGACCTCCATATTACATCGACCAGAGTCCTGGAGCCTTAATGTTGTCTCATGAATGGAAACTTTGCAAATTACTATTTCTTTTTTCTTTCTTTTCTCCAGGGCCTGGGAACTGTCTCTGAGGTGCTTTTGCTCAAGGCCAGCATTCCACCACTAGCCACATTGCCATTTCTAGCCTTTTCTGTTTATGTGGTACTGAGGAATCGAACCCAGGGCTTCATGCATGCTAGGCAAGCATTCTTCCACTAAGCTATCTTCCCAGCCCCTATTTTTTTTTATTGTTATTGTAAAGGTGATGTACAGAGGGGTTACAGTTTCATAAGTCAGGTAATGAGTACATTTCTTATTAAAAGTGTCACCTCTTCCCTCATTTTCTCCCATTTTTTCCCTCCCAACTACCCTCCCCCACAATTTGTATAGTTCATTTCCAACATAGTGTCTAGTGAGTATCACAGCTGCATTTGTTCACCCCTTGTCCCTCTGTTTCTGTGCTCCCCTTTGCCCTCCCCCAAACCAATAAACTTACATACAAGACAAGAAGTACAAAAATAAAAAACAGAGACAAAGGAGGAGACAAAAAGCAAAATAACAACAACAAAAACCCTCGTTTCCATTTCTTGGAGTTCCTTTTATTTTGTTTATTTGTTTTGTCTTTGTTGCCAGTCCTGGGGCATGGACTCAGGGCCTGAGCTTTGTCCCTGGCTTCTTTTTGCTCAAGGCTAGCACTCTACCACTTGAGCCACAGCGCCACTTCTGGCTTTTTTCTATATATGTGGTGCTGAGGAATCGAACCCAGGGCTTCATGTATACAAGGCGAGCACTTTACCACGAGGTTATATTCCCAGCCCTGGACTTCATTTTAATAAACACTTTATACTATCATATACACATAGCTATTAAGTCTTTGTGATCCTCTCCTAAGAATATCTTCCTTTGGTCTTACTGTGTGAATGTCTAGAGTTTGATATAATTTATCATGTCCAAGTTTATTTTTTTGTCTTTTAACATCCAGTATGTTTACTTGTAGATTTATAGGCACATTCTAGTTATAACAAATGAGAAGAACTATACAACCTATGTTTCTTTGGATCTGGCATACTTTATTTAATATAATTGTTTCACGTCTTTCTATTTCCTTATGAATGGTACAATATCATTCTTTCTGATGGAAGCATAGAATTCCACTGTATATATAAACCACATTTTCTTGATCCATGCACCTGGAGAGGAGTATCTGGGTTGATTCCATATCTTGGCTATGGTAAACAATGCTGCATGAACATGGTTGTGCTGGTACTGAGCTTTTTGCTCAAAGCAAGTGCTCTAGCACTTCTAGCCAGAGCTCCACTTCTGTTTTCTGGTGGTTAACTAGAGATAAGAGATCACAGGAGATAAGAATCTCCTGCTTGGGTTGACTTCAAACTAGGATCCTCAGATCTAAGCCTCCTGAGCAGCTATGATTATAGGCACGCACCACAAGCACCCAGCCTATTTCCTTCTTTCTTTCTTTTTTTTTTTTTTTTGCCAGTCCTGGGGCTTGAACTCAGGGCCTGAGCACTGTACCTGGCTTCTTTTTGCTCAAGGCTAGCACTCTGTCACTTGAGCCACAGCACCACTTCCAGCTTTTTCTATATATGTGGTGCTAAGGGATAGAACCCAGGGCTTCATGTATATGGATTGAGCACTTAACCACTAGGCCATATTCCCAGCCCCTATTTCTTTCTTATACAAACCAATGTATCCTTTTTGTTTGTTTGTTTTTCTTGAATTGATCTGGTTGGTTGGGAGTTGGTTTACTCAAATAGGAACATTAAAATATTTTCCTAAATAAGTAACTGCGATAACAAAACCTGTATCCCACGGAGTAACTTATGCTATTTTCTGAGGGCAAAGTGTAAGTACTACAGTTATTTTATGCAGAATAAATTTCCTTCTCAACACACTGGAGAGAAGTAATGTCATCTAGCTGCTAGGAACTGTGGGTTCTGGGTTAGCCCACCTAGCATTCCAACTTTGTTCCTGTCACTTAGGATCTGCATGCTATAGTTTGGATCGTGAATGTCCCCCAAAGGCCACATGTTAAAGACTCGGTCACCAAGTGGAGACAAGCACTTGCGGAGGTGGTGGAACCTGTGAGAGGTGAGGCCAGTGGACATTCTTGAGATCCTGGAGTTGTGCTTTTGAGGGGGACTGTGGAGTGCCAACCCCACCCTCATTGTCTTTTGCTTCCTGGACATAAGGTAAGCTTTGCTCTGTCACACAATCTTACATCCCCAGAGCAACTGGGCCAACCAATCATGAACTGGAATATCTACCGATGTGGCCAAATAAATCTTGGGTTTTTATCCCTTGTTTTCTTTATATGTTAATTATGTCATTGTATTTGCTACAGTAACAGAATACTAGGCTAGTTACTGTCCTTTATCTTCTTCATTATTACACTGGGGAAAATATTTGCAAAAGGCAACCTATGTAAAGGGCTTTAGTTCAGTGGTTGACATTTGGTAGCTGCTAAACCAACAGTAGGCATTAAAAAGGGGGATATAGCCAGGTGCTGATGACTCACACCTGAAATACTAGCTACTCAGGAGGCTGAGATCTGAGGATCATGGTTTGAAGCCAGCCTAGGTGCACATGCACATGCATGCACACACACACACACACACACACACACACACACACACACACACAGAAGTGGTGTTGTGGCTCAAGTTGTAGAGCACTAACTTTGAGCAAAAAAGCTCAAGGACAGCACCCAGGCTCTGAGTTCAATCCCTAGGACCAACACAGAAGGAAAAAAAAAAAAAGAAAGTAAAAGAAAACAGGAGGCAAAGAAAAATTAGAATATATAAGTTGGCTGCACACATAAGAAAAGCAAGCATGCAATCAATAAATACATTCCAAGAGAGAGGGATGATGTATTAAGCAATGAGGATTCAAAGAGAACAAAGCGCTCTGCTGGTAAAGAGCTCTCTGTCTCCTGGGAAAGACAGAAAAGTAAACAAACAACGGTAATGCAGTGTGACAGCGCTACAGAAGTCTGTTTGTACTTGTCAAGAGATTTTACTCAGCAGTGACCATGACATCCTGTTGTAGTGGACAAATAACAGCTTCTATCCCAACTAGAAAATGACAATACTGATTACATTCTCATTACAGAGAAAGAGTATCCCTGGGTCTGGATTTGGCCAGTTCCACTGCCCAAATCCACATCTTAGAGAACTGAAATGCCGCTTTGAAGAGGGTTTCATCCCTCCTTAATGGGTGTGTCTTGATGGAGATGGAGGGCTCAGCTGCAACCAGAGCAAGCTATCTCCCCAGTCCTGTAAGAGGGTAAGAGATCCAGCATTCCATATTCCAAAACCGCTGAGGCACATGTGGAGGTGTGGTTCAAGTGACAGAACAGCAGGAATGAGTAAAAAGAAAAAAGAACTGAAGCTAGTAAGTAAAATTTTAAATAGGCCTACTTGTTTCTGCTGGTCCTAGGCCTTGAATTCAGGACCCTTGAGCATTTTTGTTCAAGGTTAGTGCTCTACCACTTAAGTCACAGCTCCACTTCTGACTTTTTGGTGGTTAATTGGAGATGAGAGTCTCACAGACTTTCCTGCCTGGGCTGGCTTGGAACTGTAATCCTCAGATCTCAGCCTCCTGAATAGCTAGGACTACAGGAGTAAGCCTGCACCCAGCTTAGACATGCCTGTTTTAAATGACTTAAATCACTTATCATTAAACTTGTCATTTTGGTAATTTGTTTGTTACATAAATGTTTTTATGGTTATGAAAATGAAATAAGCATTATTCTTCGTAAAATTTCAAGACCATTTTGCCCCATCTGCTTCCTCAATTCTAAAATACAACAGAGACTCTGTTAGTTGTTTTGTGTGTGGAAGGGCAGAGTAGTACATGCTTGTAGTCCCAGTATTCAGGAAGTTAAAGCAGGAGGACAGTGAGTTCTAGGGTAGCCTGAGCTACAAAGTGAGAAACCAAAAATCAAAATGACAACCAAAACAAAATAAAAAGTCCTGCTAGGTGCCAGTGGCTCACACCTGTAATACTACCTACTCAGGAGGCTGAGATCTGAGGATCGTGGTTTGAAGCCAGCCCAGGCATGAAAGTCTATGGGAGGCTTATCTTCAAGTAAACACCCCAAAAACTAGAAGTGGAGCTGTGGCTCAAGTGGCAGAGTGCTAGCCTTGAGCAAAAAGAGCTCAAGGCCAGTGCACAGGCCCTGAGTTCAAGCCCCAGGACTGGCAAATAAATAAATAAATAAAGTTGAAAGTAGAGCTTTGGCTGAAGTGGTAGAGTGCTAGCCTTGAGCACAAAAACTCATGGACAATGCCTAGGCTCTGAGTTCTGGCCCCAGGACTAGCACACAAAAAAAGAAAAGTTCTAAAATGTTATGTGTGTATTGTGGTGTGGAAGCTTGAACACAGCGCCTTGTGAGTGCTAAGCAAGTGCTCCTACCACCCAGCCAACCTCTGTCTCCATTTTGCAATTAAAGTCAAAGCTAACTTGGACTTTCTTTTTTTTTAAATCTACAGAGAACACTTGCAAAACCTTGAGTGTCACAAAAACAATCAGGGGGCTATGCCATGTAATAGTATAAGATAAAAGTCAATCTCCTGGGAAAAAAAATTGAGTTGAACTTAATCCTTACACCTACTCAGGATACATTACAAGGAGATATAGTATCTGCAGGTATATAATGAAAACCACTGGTGTTTAGAAGAAACTAAAATAACTACTCACCCTAATTGGGGAAGGCCCCTGTAATGATCACATTGAGCACAGAAACCTTAAAAAAGATAATAGGGAAAATGCTTTAGGACTGGTATGAGCATGGTGTTTTTTTTTTGACAGACCTCAAAAGCACAAGAAACGAAAGCAAATTCGGGAAAATTGGATTATAGCAAACTAGAAGAATGTGTACATACAACAAAGAAGCAACCCAAAGAAAAAGAGAAAATACTTTTCTGTCAGTGCACATGACAGGGGTTATTATCTATTACATATAAAAATGAAAAAATTGCAAAAAAACAAAACCCTAACAATTAAACTATTTAAATAGAGCTAAACAGCTATATCGCAAAAGAAAACAAACAAATCACCAATAGGTATATAAAAATGGTAAAGGTCATCTGCCATTATGGGAATGTAGATCAAAACCATCATGAAATGTCATCTTGTCTAATAAGAACAGCTATTGTGGGGCTGAGAATGTGGCTTACAAACAGAGTGCTTGTCTAGCATGCACGAAGCCCTGGGTTTGATTCCTCAGTACCACATAAACAGAAAAAGCCAGAAGTAGCACTGTGGCTCAAGTGGTAGAGCTCTAGCCTTAAGCAAAGATAGCTTAGGGACAATGCCATGGCCCTGAGTTCCAGTCCTAGGACTGGCAAGAAAAGAAAAAGGAAAGAAAAGGAAAAAAAAAAAGGCTATTATTTAAAAGACTGCAGGACTGGGAATGTGGCTTAGAGGTAGATTGCTTGCCTAGCATGCATGAAGCCCTCGGTTTGATTCCTCAGCACCACATATATAGAAAAAGCCAGTTATGGAGCTGTGGCTCAAGTGGTAGAGTACTAGCCCTGAGCAAAAAGAAGCCAGGAACAGTGCTCAGGCCCTGAGTTCAAGTCCCAGGACTGGCAAAAGCAAAAAAAGACTACAGAAATCAAGTACCTGTAAGAATGAGAAAGAAGGGGAATCCTTATTCACTATTATGGGAATATAAATTATCACCAATATAGAAAACAGTATAGAGGTTTCTCAAAAAGGAAAAAGAAAAAGACAAACAGAACTGCTGAATGATCCAGGCCTGGGCATGAATTCAGAGATAATGAAATCAATATATCCAAGAGTCATCTGCATTCCCATATATACTGCAGCACTCTTCCTAATAGCCATGCGATGCAAACAATCTAAGTGTCCATCACTGATGAATACATAAAGAAAATCTACATGAAATATTATTCAGCTGTGAGAGGATGACATTCTATCATTTGCAACAACAGGGATGGAACAGGGTATCATTATGTTAAAAGAGATAAATCAGGCACAAGAAGAAAAGTACCATATATTCTCATTCAGAGTGAGGGAGAGGGAAGTGGCCCTGGGGCTCAAGTGGTAGAGTGCTAGCCTTGACTTGAAAAGCTCAGGGACAATGCCTAGACCCAGAGTTCAAGCCCCAGGACCAACAAAAAAAATGTATTTAATCAGAATGAGGGAGTGATGGAACATGTTTGATGAATGATACTAAAAAGAACTAGAAAGGGCAGTTATTAGTTATAAGTTCTGGTGTGCCAATGCACAATACAGTGAATGGAGGTAAAAATAATGTACTGTATGTTTCTAAAAGATAAATTTTGAATTGTTTCCACCTTAAGAAAACAATGGATATTTTAGGAGATAGATGTGTTTAGCCTGATTTAAACATTAATATATATATATATATATATCTCAAAACATCACATAGTATCCCACTAATATGTACAATTTTTGTTTTAACCCATCAGTTAAAATACATTGAAGGGCAGCAGGCATTACTCAACAGTAGATCACCTGCCTATAATAACTACATTCAAATACCACTACTATGGAGGGGGAAAAAAGGCCACTGAACAAATTCCTGCTAGCTTGCTGTTATCCTAGTTACTCAAGGGGCTGAGTTCTAGAGGATCAAAGTTTGAAGCTAGTCAGAACAGAAAAAAAAAAAAAGGTCTCCAAAATAACTAGCAAAAAGTCAAGCTAGGGGCATGGTACAAACTGAGCAAGGATAAAGCCTTAAGTTTAAATCCCAGTTGCACCCCAAAACAAAAGCATTTAAACTTAAACAACAATACAAAAACAAAAGATTGATATATTCAATCTCTTAGAATACTGCAAGGAAAAAAAACCCACTGTAAACAGGTTTAAAAGACGGAAATATTTGCAGCTCAGTTACAGACCAAAGACTAATTTCCTCAAAAACCTAATGCATGCCTACAAATCAGAGTGTAAAGCATTGTACAGGGCTGGAAATGTGGCTTAGTGGTAGAGTTCTTGCCTAGCATTCACGAAGCCCTGGGTTTGATTCCTCAGTACTACATAAACAGGAAAAGCTAGAAGTGGTAGAGTGTTAGCCTTGAGGAAAAGAAGCTCAGGGAAAGTGCCCAGGTCCTGAGTTCAAGCCCCAGGACTGTCAATGATAATAATAATAACAAAAGTAAAAAAAAAAAAAGATTAACAGTACAGTAGAAATAAGATTCAATGAATATGAGCAGGCATAGCCTGAGGGTAGGAGGACAAATGGCATCTCAGCATGTGAAACTAGCTCAGTCTCATTCACAAAAGAAGGAATTCTAATTAAAGCTACTCTGAGATATCAGTTTTGGATGATCAAAGATGCAAAAATCTGACAAGTTCAGCTGATGAGCCTTTTCTGAAACCAGTGTTTTCTTTCAGACCTTGCCAGCAGAAGGATTAGCTGCTGCAACAGAAATGTCACACTAACTGAACTTTGAGGAAGTTTACATCAGAGGGATATTTCCCAAATTACAAAATTAACGCTGAGATATAGCTCAGGGGCAAAGCGCTTGCCTGGCAAGTCCATTGTCCTGGGTTTGATCCCTAGTACCAAAAAAAGAAAAGACAAAAAACACAATACAGTTAAAAAAAGTCCAAACAAAAAATCCCAAATTACACAATTAAATAGATATATTATCCATTATACCAATGTTTTTCTTTTTTTCTTCCTCAGTGCTAGATCTCTTTTTCTTCCTCAGTGTTAGATCTCTAATCTAACACCTTCTAGGCAATCATTCTACCAGAGATAAACTCCCTATCCCTGAATCAATGTTTTTCTCCAACTTTAAGTAAGTTGTACAAAGAGGTTCCAATTCAACATGTCAATGCATGAGAACAATGCATCTTGATCAGCGTCACCCTTTCCATCATTCTCCCCCAGCATCTCTCCCTCAGGGTCTGTGGTTCCATTTCTACACAGAACATTGAGTATTTTGACTGTCTTTTTAATTTTATGTGCTCCCCCTTTCAGACATTTAGCATCATTTCCAAGTCTCCTCAGCACCATCTATCCCAACTCCACCCACTCCCTTCTCACCTGGTTCCATTTCCATACATCTTGTACCAGTTTTTAAAGTATTATTAGCTAGTTAACTCACCATCCATTGGCATGACGTAATTGTGGCACTTCCTTAGAGTATAATGCAACATAATACAAAAGTATGATGAAACTCTTTATATATGTATGTATAAACATATGTTTTCCCTTATTTATTTATATTAAATAGCTGTATGGTTGGAGTCTCTAGTAGAGAGATATTGTATTAGATGCCATTTCTGTACTGTTTACTGAATGCTGAGTTATGTGAAGCTATTGCTTATTAAAACTTTAAACATTGAAGTTAAAAATAATAGGAAAAAATAGGCCACATATTGTTTAAAGTGTATAACTGTATATATAATTATATATGTATATATGAAGGCCATGTTTATGAATCTATATGTGGTTGCTTTTCTGCCTGTTTGAAATCTGTTCTTCTCAGATTCTAACAGAGTTCAGTTTAAATTAGTTATTTACCTCTCCCAGCACATTCTCGGTACCTCTGTCCACATCTGGAATTCAGTGGTCTAAAGGTGATTCCAGTAATTGGTTTGGGAACCCAGGACAGAATCAATTAATGATTCAGAGGACACTTGGGCACAATTAAACAGGGACCACAAGTTTTCTGGAAGTTCTTAAGAAAATTCCTTTGTATCAGTGAATTTCCAATCAGTGGCATCTCTCAGTGAAAGCAGGAAGAGCAATAGCCATTTTGTCTCCATGAAGAAAGCATCCCAAGGTCACAGCTAACTCAGATTCAGAGCTACTCAATTAAACTGTCTTGGAAGCCAGCTTGCCTTCTAGATTTCCAGATACACAAAGTGCTACTTTTCCTTATTGTTTATGTGAGTTGTAATCAAATTTTCTTTTTCTTGCAGCTGCAGGCTTAATACCCATGCAGCACTAAGAATGTTTCCAAGAATCTAAGTGAAATACATGGGTAAGTCAGAAGGAAAAAATGTCTCCTGAAATTTCTCAGACTTAGCAAACTGCCAAAGCACATGGCATGTGTTGACATAAAACTTTTCCAAATCAGACCCTGGATTCCAATGAGAGTATGGTACAAAGCTGAAGGGGAGAGGTGATGTAGAGGCTGAGAACAAAGATATCACACATCCACTGTAGTTTTTATTGGATAACAGGTCTGCTAGCTAATTGTTAGCTTTATTTTCTATGCTTTTCTCAGATACAAATATGAATATACTTTTAAATACTGGTTTAAAAGACTAATTAGATGCAAAATGGTAAAGAGACTGGCTCAAGTAAACTCCCAAAAAGTTAATGTCAGGCTTCAAAATGCAGGTTTGGTTCTGGAGACTATATAGCTCAGTGGTAGAGAGTTTGCCTAGCTTATACAAGGCTCTGAGTTTAACCCCAATACCACAAAAACAAAACAAACGGACAAAAGCAAAACACACAGTGCTTGAGGCCATAATGAGCTTAAAGGATGGAAATGTTGAGAGAAAGGGTATGAAAAAACTGGAAGGACCGGGAGGTTTTACTTTTGGTAACAATCTGCTGATTTGAGAAAATGTTACCCTGCACTGTCATTCTCTTAGGATGCATATGCAAAAATGTACTGTTTGTGCTTAGTTAGAAAATAGTTATCTACACTAATGACTGTTGAATCCAGTGACCAATAGGGAAATCAAAACAAAAACCCAAACCCCAAACCAAATGAATAAGCAAAACTAAGAAATATATTCTCATCTACTGTCAAAGTTTCCATAAAGAAAACTGTGAAAACATCTCCAAGGGAATAATTTTTTTATTATATCGTTTGGAAAGTTTCATTTTTGCTTATAGGGAAAAGCTACAGCCATCAAAACTAAATGCAGTGAGTCTTTAACATTGAGTCCCTGGGAGTTTTCAGTCCTGCTTGCATCCTTTCACTTGTGGCTCAGACTAGTTTAGAATGTGGGTTTGTGGCAGGGGTTACCTGACTCTCTACACTATAATCTTTTCACAAACACTATTGTCACCAAGGAATATTCCTGGCTTTCCTTGCCAGATGTGTCTGGCCTCTAAAGGTGACAACTCATTTCTGCATACCTATTGACTAGGCACTGGTAGTTACTAAGAGACAATCACCTCATCACATCAAGCCACTTAAGTCTGGCTGGGATTGCTCTATCCTGGCTGAAATAGAAAGGTAAATAAATTCTTTAATCTGATGTAGACATATCAGATATGATTTACATACATTAGGCACGGAACTAACATAGAAGAGTCAGTGCCAAAAAATAGGAAACAGGGGCTGGGGATATGGCCTAGTGGCAAGAGTGCTTGCCTCGTATACATGAGGCCCTGGGTTCGATTCCCCAGCACCACATATACAGAAAATGGCCAGAAGTGGCGCTGTGGCTCAAGTGGCAGAGCGCTAGCCTTGAGCAAAAAGAAGCCAGGGACAGTGCTCAGGCCCTGAGTCCAAGCCTCAGGACTGGCCAAAAAAAAAAAAAAAAAAAAACACAGAAAAAAAAAAAGGAAACAATGTGTATGCATATTATTTCTCTTTGGGGGATTTCCATACTTGGGGAGTTATATAACTTACATACATCTCCTTTTGTGTTGTTGCTCTGCCTGAAAGTGTGTGTAATTTTTAAGACAAGTCAATTTGCTTTTTTTTGGCCAGTCCTAGGCCGTGAACTCAGGGCCTGAGCACTGTCCCTAGCTTCTTTTTTCTCAAGGCTAGCCTCTGCCACTTGAGCCACAGCGCCACTTCTGGCCATTTTCTGTATATGTGGTGCTGAGGAATCAAACCCAGGGCCTCATGTATATGAGGCAAGCACTCTTGCCACTAGGCCATATTCCCAGCCCCTCAATTTGCTTTTTGAGATACAACAAAGATACTTTTAGGATGACATCAAACCATAATGAGAATTACTAAGCTACTCACATCCAATAAAAATATGTTTCAAAATATTCATCATATAGAATGAACATTTAAAAAACACTGAATTGAGATTTCCAAGAAGGGTTGGACCTTCTCCTAGGTAATAATAAAACCTTTAATTTTGCTCCATATCCAGATACTAGTATTTTATAGTTACATTATATAAAATTGTGCAAGTTTCCTCCCCACCCTTCTTTTGATATTTATTTTCATTATGTGATATAAAGTAACACATAGCAAGTAGCTAAAAAGAGAACCAGGGAGTAGTATTCTAGGTACTTCCATTATCTTCCAAATTCTGATCATTTTTAAATTGGCTTTTCCCCTCTTTTTATTGAACTCATTTTCCAAACTGGCAAAATGTTTTTAAATGGTGAAGAACTATCTGGGGGGCTGGGATGTAGCTCAGTGGCAAAGCGCTTGCCTAGCAAGTACAATGTCCTGGATTCGATCCCCAGTACCAAAAAAGAAAAGACAAAAAAGAAAAAGAACTGTCTGGGTATGGTAATCCTATTTATTTGGCAGGATCTAAGTTCAAGACCATCTGGGGCAAAAATTTCTATGACACCCTCATCTCAACCCATAAAAGTGCTGATGGCACAACTACATGGAAAGCCTAAATAGAATTGTGGTCTACACTGACTCAGGGGAAAAAAACTTGAAACTCTCTTAAAACTTAAAGACAACAAAAAACATACCTTAAAACTCTTACAGTAAGAAAAGGGTTTGGCTCAAGAGATAGACTGCTTGCCTTAATAATCCCAAGGCCTTGAGTTCAAACACCAATGCCACACACTTGTAGAGCTACCAAATAAACACTGAAACAGATTTAAGTGTCGAATTGGAAAGTTATTGGTATCTATGCTTCCTTCAATTTCTCTGAACTGTGTCTAGTGATCTTAATAGCTTGCTGCTAAGCACCCAGAGCATGCTGAGAAATGCCTTACCCTCAAGGAATGCAAAGTTCAGGTGGAGGGATATTAAGCAGCACACAATTAAGTGCTAAATGAGTGGAACATGGAGGGTGCGGGGCTGTTAGGAAAAAATTGATGAATGAATTTGGAGCAGTCATCATAGATTTTAGTAGGCAGATGGAAGGGTAAGGTTTGCTAGGCAAGGCATTTGGTGTCTATAAGAGCACCGAAGCATAATTAATGAACGGGTAGCCTGATAAAAATAATAAGTAGGTGTGCTGATACTAATAAAAGGGTTTTGTGCTGGGAACAGAGATAGTTGAGTTAAAGAAAATAAAAACTCAAGTTTGGGGAGAATTTGAATGCTTGGCTAAGGAGTAAATCTTTTGTAGGCAACTGAAGGGAATTAAAGGCTTTTAAGAAAAGTGGATTAGGGGATTAATTTGCCAGTGGAAAGCAGAATGGTTTGCAGAGGAGAGACTGGTAGTAATGGGAGGCAATTGCATTGAGTTCATATGGGCATCCACCAGGACTGTTGATCTGACAACACAGAGGAAGGACACAGTATGAGAAAGGCTATGGGAGTGTAGATCATAGGTCCAGAATACTTGGATACTTCTGGCATTCAGGTCACAGGCAATCCATGTGGGCCCTAAAGTAGGTGACTATCACCACATCACTGACAGTGCTGTGCTGTATAAGCTTGGGTTCCCAGTGGGCTTGGGTGGGTCATTAGAAGGCTGAGTGTACTATGCTTTGTCCCTTTCAGGTAGGACAGAACATCTGCTATTGAGTATTCCCAGTCCTCAATGAGCTCATGAGCCAGTCAAGAAATGTAATTTAAATAGGATTAGCTAAAAGATGAGCAAATATCAGGTAGTGGTTTGATAGTAGGTCATGGCTTCTAAGTCTGACATGCTAAGTGTAACTATTGATGGCTTTTATGCCTGGCTAAGAGAGTTAACACTTAGCAAATTAGATCTCCTACTGTTTGTCCTGCTCTTAGGCTTTATGAGTATGACAGGGTATGTGACCCGGGCAAACCACTTAACCTCTTTGGGTCTTGGCACCCTGTTTACAAAATGAAAAGCTTGTGACAGAACTCGTAAGCATTCTGAAAGCTATAGATATAATAACCCATGTAGGCTTCTCCCTGACCTCCAGTGACTGAGCCATTCGGAAAGCTTAGCCTTTACTCTGAGTTCTTTCAATGGCTAACTTTGTAAATTAGCATTTTTCTAAAATGCTCCTGGCAGTCCAGAGTGAAAGAGGTTGTCAGTAACTCCCTTTTTAACCTTCACAACCTACACATTTTGCTGGCTTTTTCACTGATGGGCTGTTCCACTGACTCCTATGTCTAAACTCTGGGCTCCAGCCCAGCCACACTGAAAGGAATTCAAATTCTGTCTAGCTCTCAGGAACCATAACATAAGGCAACTATGCTCAGTGTGAAATCTTGCCCCTGTTCTAAGTATTAAGCTCTTGTTTTCTTTGTCTGTCTCTGCCCCAGCCCCTAAAATCTGGACTTTAGCTACTTGTCTTGTTCTCTCCAGTCCCCAAAGCTTGTCCCATACAACAGCTGAATTTGGGCCTGGGAAACCCAGCTCTGAGGCTGAGCCTCACTCTAAGCAATACATTTTCTCAAAGCTTGCCACAAGCTCCCCATTTGTGCCTGCTCCCGGAGTTCCCAAGGCTGTGTTGCAGCTGTCCTTGGCTTACAACACCCACATTCTATGTCAAACCAGTCTGATGCCGGCTGCCTTCCTGGCCTGCTGCCGGTTCTATATTCTCCAGATACAGTCTTTTGGTTGAACACTCATCACACCAGCTGTATCTAGTTCTAGTCTCCATTTCTCCCAGTCTGCCTCACCCTTGTTACAGTTCATCTTTTTTATATGAAACTACAGTCGATGTTTACTGGTATGGAAACTGATGTGGTATTGGAATTTTACCCTTGTTTACATCTTCCTTTGTGTTGGAAAGCTTGGGATCACTTCCAAAAACTCCACAGAGAGTTTTCCTGTGTCCTTTGGGAGAAACAAACACAAACTTGACAATACATTGCCTGTGATCAAGCTGAAAGTTAGTGTTTTAACTAACACTGCACTATTTGATTTTAACTTTGCGCCCAGACATATTTAAAAAATTTGTTTTGACCAATGTTCATTCACCTATTTCCATTTCAAGGTATTTTACTGAAATGAGATGGTTTGTGCCAGAAAAAGGTTGAGGGTGGTGTTCTATGGGGGTTGTTCCTACCTTGGAGATCCTTTAGAATTCTTGGAGGGCTGGGTCCCTTGTCTATCACCATTCCATCAGTTCCTTTGGAGTAGTACCTGAGAATTAGCATTTCTAACAAGCACTCTGGTGTTGACTCCCCCACCCCCTTCACTTGGAGAATCAGGCCGCTTGGTTCAAATGCTTGCTTGAATGGCTAGGTGGAGACAGTTAAAAATAAACTCTGAAGGCTCATTTCTACTGGGTGCTTGTGGCTCATGCCTGTAATTCTAGCTATTCAGACTGAGATCTAAGGAAACAGGTTCCTAGCCAGCTGGGACCGACAAACCTATGAGACACGGATTAACTAGCCCCCAAGCTGAACGCTGAGGTATCCCAAGTGGTAGAGGACAGCCTTGAGCCCAAAACCACAAAGTCCTGGGTCCAAGCTTCAGTACTGGCACAGACACACACAGTGACAAACAGAAAAAGAAGAAAAAAGAAAGCTCAGTCCACAAGTCCAGGTATCAAGAAGGACCAGAGATTCCAGGGTTGTCATGTGATCCTGGGTGTAATGGTGTAATCAGTTCAAGTGGGTTCTGACGCCACTCATAAAAGGAGCGCTGCCTCTGTTGCCCTCACATGTGTTACTAAGGTCAAATGAAATGGATGTGAAAAGGAACAAGCTCAAAGCAGCATGCATCTGGAAATATGGCAAGGGTTTCTCACTACTTTCTTAAAATGTCACCAGCTTCTTCGGCTCACTTGCTTCCCTCATTAATTATACCAGCTTTGAGAATAGAGAGGATTTTTACTTCTGTAATAAACTCAAACCTCAAACTTAAAAAAAAAAATCACTCAATGAGCCCTGGCACTGGTGGCTCATTCCTATAATCCTAGTTACTCAGGAGGCTGAGATCTGAGGATCACAGCCACCTCGGAGAAGGAAAGTCCATGAAACTCTTATCTCCAGTTAACCACCAGAAAACTAGAAATGGTGCTATGGTTCAAAGTGGTAAGGTGGGGGCTGGGGATATAGCCTAGTGGCAAGAGTGCGTGCCTCGGATACACGAGGCCCTAGGTTCGATTCCCCAGCACCACATATACAGAAAACGGCCAGAAGCGGCGCTGTGGCTCAAGTGGCAGAGTGCTAGCCTTGAGCGGGAAGAAGCCAGGGACAGTGCTCAGGCCCTGAGTCCAAGGCCCAGGACTGGCCAAAACAAACAAACAAAGTGGTAAGGTGCTAGCCTTGAACGAAGAAGCTCAGGGACAGCTCCCAGGCCCTGAGTTCAAGCCCCACAACTAACAACAACAACAAAAAAATCACTCAATGAAATCAGACATGTCTTGCAAACATCAGAGCCAAGACTAATTCCCAGCTTTTACAGCTATGAAAAAGAGATGTAGAAGTCCCTATTGTAAATCGGGGTGGAGCCACAACGAATCTTTCATTCCTGTTTATATTGGCCCATGGATAAAAATGGCTACAAGTTACAGAATATTAAAAAATAAAGTCACTGTGCACAAATAACAAGACCACTCTATCCTTTCATATCACTGAAACTACTATTTATTTATGTTTTCCAGTCTTGGGTGGGGCCCCTTTTCACACCCAAGTTGCTTCTGGTCCCACTGCACGGGCTGACCCGGTTCCTGCTCAAAGGATGCACTTGTGACTTTTCAAAGATGTCATCCGCCCCAGCTCATTCTTCTAGGCATTCAGTAGCTTATCTCGGATCTCACCTTTGATTGTTAATAGGTCTTTAACAAATATCACAAAGGCCAGTCAGGATGCATTTCTGAAGGTGTGTTGGTTTCTGAGTCAGAAAGACCCTAGTGGAGAGCTAGTACATGAATGGCCACGGGAGGAATGGGTTTCTAACCACAGGGGTCGCACGATCCGGGTTGCGCTTCTGCGAGGCCGCCGGCAGGAGGCGCCCGCGCATCCGAAGCAAAGCGCGCACCCGTGGCCACCAAAGCGCGCTCCCGCGGAGACCCGCTGAGGGGGGCGGAGGGAGAGGACAGGAGAGGAGGAGCCGGAGGGGGCGCGGCTTCCTCCGCGTCCCTCACGGGCGCCGGGTCGCCCGCAACGCCGGGCTCAGGCTGGCGGCTGGCGGGGGTCGTGACAGTAGCGGCGGCGGCGGCGCTGGCGGGCGCGGGCCGCGCTCTGGCTCCCAGTGTTAGGACACAAGATGGCGGCGGCGCTCTGGAGGCCGGTCTCCTCCTCCTCCTCCTCCTCCGCGCGCTCCTCCGCCCCGCCGCTCACCGCCTCCTCGGCCTCCTCCTCCCCCTCTTCTTCCTCCTCCTCCTGCAGCAGCTCTAGCGAGCGCCGCGGCGCCGGCCCGCTCTCCCGCCGCTCGGGAGGGGGCTAGGCGAGGGGCGGCGTCGGCTGCGGGCGCCGAGGCCGCGCTGGGGCCGGGGCGGGGGCCGGGGCGGCGGCGGGGGCGGCGGGGGCGGCGGCGGCGGCGGCGCCGGGTGGGAATGGGGTCGCAGACGCTGCAGATCCTCCGGCAGGGGGTGTGGGCCGCGCTCAGCGGCGGCTGGTACTACGACCCGCACCAGGCCACCTTCGTGAACGCGCTGCACCTCTACCTGTGGCTCTTCCTGCTCGGCCTGCCCTTCACCCTCTACATGGTGAGTGTGAGAGTGTGTGTGGAGGGGGTGGGGGGGAGCGCCGGCCCCGCGGCGGGGTCCCCGGGCTCCCTGCGCGCGCGCCCCGGGCCCCCTCGCTCCGGCGTCCGCTCCGCTTCCCCTCCTCCTGCGGCCGCGGCCCCGCGCCTCCCCGGGCTCCCTCCTCTTTTCCGGGAAAACTGCTTTTCCCCCAGGCCCCTGCGGCTCGGGGCAACCTCTCTTCGCTCGTGGGATTTGGGGGTGGGGTGGGGCGGGGGAAGGGGGCTCGGCCCGAGCCCGGGGAGGAGCGGAGACGGCCCGGGTTGTCCCGGGTTCGCTGGCAGCCTTGGCGCTCCGCTCTCCGGGCGCCCTCGGGGCACTGCCTTGCCCGGGGCGCGCCTCGTCCCGCGGGCAGATGCTGCCCTGCGCCTAGCTACGGGCGGGCGGGCGCGCGCGCGCGGAGCCCGGAGTTGGAGAGGTTGTCATCGTGGGTCACCCCGGCTTCTAGCTGGTGCTTGGGAACGCGGCTCGTCACCGTCACGCCTGAGCGGGGGGGGGGGGGGGTGGGGGTGGGAATTATTGTTTGGCTCCCCAGTGGCTCCTTGCTGGTTGCTCTGTTCTGTGGGCAGCGGCTTTGGTGTTTTCCACGCCAAACCCGGGGGATTGGGGGGGGGAGGGAGCGGGAGCGATACGGGGAAATCTGGCTGGCATTTCACGGGTTTGTTTGGGTTGTTTCAAGGCCTTAGGCTGATAGGCAAAAAAGGAAAAGTCCTGCCTGTTGCCTGCTTCACAGTACCCAGCTTCTCGTAATGATCCGTGTTTATGAGAGCTGTTTGCATGAAAAGTGGAAACACATTAAAAAAAAAAAAAAGACCCGTGAGTTACGCAGTGCCGCATTTGGGAAAACTAGGGTGGAGAGGAATAACACAGCTCTAAGGAAAAAAAAATTAAACTAGCTGGAAGGGAAGACAGTATAGTAACTTTTAATATTCAGAAACATCTTTTGACTGTATCTTTGGAGCTAGAAAAATATCACAATACTAGTGGTATAAGACATGCCAAAGATGAGGACACCCAGTTCTTCCCTCAGTGATGCTCACTTGCACTAATTGTCAGGAAATACGCTGCTTGGGGGAAAATGTGCTAAATTTCACATTCTTCAGTAGGTTTTAAATTTTCATTGAAATTGCTTTGAAGGGACTTAGTGCTTGATCTTAAAAGAGAGCTATTTAAAAACATTGCTGATGGCTATTTTATTAGAGGACTTTTTTTCAGTCTTCTATCATTTCAATTAATCCTGGCATAAGGAGTTCTATTTGTACCACTCTGCCTTCCAGGAATATGACATCACTAATGAACAGGTTAATTACTTTGGGTGTAAGAATCCTCAGGCTGCCACAGAACTTTCACAGAAGATTTCTCTTGTACAGAAGAGTTATAGATTGAAAACTGAAAATGATCTTGAGATGTTAGGATTAGTTGCTATGTCCCAGTGCAAAGGCTTTCTGTTAGCACCTGCAACTGTGTGATCATGGTGTAAGCCTCCTTCTGTAATTAACAGACATTACTAATGGAAAACAAGAGCAAAGAGAAACCAATATGTTTTATTTAGTTGCTCCACTTTGGGAGTTTATTCGGTTAAATAGTTCTCAAGTATTTGAGTATCTGCTATGTACTAGACACTGTTGTTGGGTTCTAGGAAAATAAAAGTGTTTCTCTGATTTGTTTCAATTAATGGCATTGCCACTTTTCCCAAGATTTTTTTAAGCTCTTCTTGAAGCTGGGCACTGGTGGCTCACTCTTTAATCATAGCTACTCAGGAGGCTGAAGTCTGAGGATCAGCGTTCAAAGCTAGCCCAGGCATGAAATTCGATGAGACTCTTAATCTCCAATTAATCACTTAGAAGTTGCAAGTGGAGCTGTGGTTCTTGTGGTAGAGTAATAAATAGCCTTGAACAAAAAGCCCAGGAAAGGTGTTCAGGCCCTCAGTTCAAGTCTGGAACTCACACTCATGCACACTTGGTGCTCATACTCATGCACGCGCGTGCACACATACACACCTCCTTGATTATTTTTCTGTTCACATCTAGTCATTAGCAGATTGAGGGTTCTGTCTTCAGAACCTTCTAACTAGAATCCAGCTCACTATCAACTTGACTATCACAGTCTCTTGGTTTAAACCATCATTCTTTATCTTCTGAATTTTTTTTTTTTTTTTTTGCCAGTCCTGGGGCTTAGACTCAGGGCCTGAGCACTGTCCCTGGCTTCTTTTTGCTCAAGGTTAGCACTCTGACACTTGAGTCACAGCGCTACTTCTGGCCATTTTCTATATATGTGGTGCTGGGGAATTGAACCCAGGGCCTCATGTATACGGGGCAAGCACTCTTGCCACTAGGCCATATCCCCAGCCCTCTCTTCTGAATTTTTGCAGCATTCTAACCAGCTCACTACTTCTGCTCTTTATTCTCTATGCATGATCTTTCAGATCATATCACTTGGCTGCTTTTAGAGCCTGCCTTCTCTTGTGCTTCTGTCCTTGCCTTTTCTCCCAGGCTTCAACCGTACACAAATTTACCAGCAACATTCTGCCCCAAGGCCTTTGTATTTTTTCTTCACCCTGTCTGTGACTTCCATCCAGACACCTGTGTAGTTTTTCTGCGTATTTCATATTTCTGGCATATGTGAGACTTTCCCTGATATTCTGTGTGAAGTATCAGCTTCCTGAGCTCTAACCATACTTCATGGTCCTCTTCATAAAAGATAATACTTATCACTAACAGATACATACACAAATATGTTTGTGTGTGTGAACTTAATGTTTATATTATCTCATAGAATGTAAGTTGTAGTGGAGTAGAGACTTCATTTGGCTCACTACTATATTTTTAGGACCTAGATCACTGCCAAGCACATAGTAACTGGATGTTAAGTGAATGATTAGAAATGAACAAAACATAGCTTTGGCTATCAACTTCAAGTCTAGCCTAGGGATAATAAACAATTACAAGCACTAGAACTGTTAAAAAAGGTGAATGATGGCTGGGAATATGGCCTAGTGGCAAGAGTGCTTGCCTTGTATACATGAAGCCCTGGGTTCAATTCCCCAGCACCACATATACAGAAAACGGCCAGAAGTGGCGCTGTGGCTCAAGTGGCAGAGTGCTAGCCTTGAGCAAAAAGAAGCCAGGGACAGTGCTCAGGCCCTGAGTCCAAGCCCCAGGACTGGCAAAAAAATAAAAAAGGTGAATGACCCTGAATTTGTAGTCTTGGAGTGAGGGGAGGTATCTGCAAAAGAGGATTTGTAAACATTTGGAGAAGTCTTTGAGGTTGGAAGAGTCTTGAAGACTTTTTGCTTAGGATTCAAACTCTTTTCCCCCTTTCAATCAGGAGCTTTTGTGTATCTTTCAAGGGTGGAATTTATAGCTTCTGTAATTCTAGAACTTTTCAGTGAAAATCAAAAAGAGAAGTATTCCTTTTTGACCCTTTTAGATTTCTCTTTAGTTCTTGCCTCCTTTTCTTTTGATGTAATTAACTGTCTTGTCTAAGACATCATAGAAAGGAACTTTTTTGGGGGGTGGTATTTTTGTGAGTAGAAAGCAAATTGGAATTGGTGTTACCTTGATTTTTGGAATCTTGGCCGTGTTACTAATTGTGTGTCCTTTTGGCAAGACACTTTACCTTCCAACCTTGATTTCCTCAGCTGTGAGATATTTTTGTGAATATTTTGCAAAGAAAATTTTATGAAATAGTGAAATTACTCCCCTTCAGATTGGCCTTCAGTAAATGTCATTTGAAACAATTGCTAATTAGAATGTTTCACAATAATACTGTATGCTGGGAGATTAGATTGCTTTGTATTTATTGAGTCAAACCATTATCATAACATTATCCAACATATTGTTTTCTCCTATAAAGACAGCTATGTATAGATGTTGAAATAGGACATTTAAAATCCGTGTGTGTAAGTGGAGGCTGAGGGGTAGCTCCATGGTAGGTAGAGTGCTTATCCCGCACACACAGGCCCTGAGTTCAGTTCTTAACACCTACCAGCCAACAAACATAGCTGACATTAGAATCACTTGACAGTGTTAACAACTTGTGCATTCTGGTTCAGATCTGGAGCATATCTGATTGGCTTGTTTGTACATTATGAACTCTGTAGGTATATAGCCGCTGACATAATTTCCAGATGGGACTCAACATATCTATCTCTTGGCTGTCTTATAGGCATCTCAGAGGTGTTATATCTGAAGGGGTTGTGAATTTCCTGCTAACCCCAAAACAAGACAGTGTCACTTAGATCTGTCATCTTAATGTCATCGTTATGTTTCTGCTTGCTCATATGATCATCCTATCTTATGAGCATTTCTTACTGTTTCTACTGTAGAATATCTCAGATCTTCTTTTCACTTCCTATTCCAGGGTACTTTTCTATTGCCTGCAATAGTGTTTTTGTCTCTTTACAGGCCTTTGACTTTTTCTGCCCATTTGCAACTCTTCCTCTACAAGTAGAAGTCATAAATTGGGTTGTCACTCTTCTTTTTCATTTGGAAGTTAGAAAATTGAGTTTCTTTTTTCTAGCTTTTGAACATACAGATTTAATCAAGTAGAGTGTTTTCTGTAGCTGATAGAGTTAAAATTTCTAACACTTTACTAATGAAAAGTTTTAGACTTAGAAAAAGTTGAACATTTTGTATCCTCCACCTATATTCTATTGATTTTTTTTTTTTTTTTTTTTTTTTAGTCCATGTCCTTGTCTTTGACTCTATGTCCACATGTTTAGGGGATGCATGTAAAGAAGGTTACATAGTGCAGATAATAAATTAGTAGCTCATTGGCTAGAGTCTGGAGGCACAAATCTTGATGGAATCATGTAGTGCAAACTCACTATATTGTAGACTTTGAGATTAGGGAACTCAAGGTTAGAATGTTGAAGAGGACTTCACTAGAGAAAAATTGGGGTAAAATTTACTTGGAGCTTAGCAACATAGAGATACTATCTTCTAGGAAGGACTTAAAATAGCCTCAGAAATTTACAATAATGCTGTTTTGGAGGTTGTTGAGCATTATTGTAAATTTCTTATTCACTGAAATGTTGAGTAAAAGTACTTCAGTAACATTTTGTTGGTACTAGACCTTTTCCTAAAATACCTTGTAATTCAAACTTTTCTTAGTCGAAATTAAGTGTTTACTGCACCAACATGTTTACCCAGCAACTTCTGATTTTTGCTAGTCTTTGTACTCAGATAATTGGAGAGGCGATTGATTGGTTCTTCTTGATATTTCACCTAGCTAAATCATGGCTTTCTGTGTCTCTGAATATGTCTAGAAAGTGAGAACTATTTGGTCAGTATGCTAGGACACCTGGACACATGAGTAGTAACACTAGAATAGTGTAGATTAACAGTGTGGGAAAGTAAGAGTACAATAGACATTCCCTAGATCCTTGATTTCTTTTTTTTTTTTTTTTTTGCATGAAGTTGAACTTTACCAAATCACAGTGAAGTGAAAAGCAACAGATTTTGAGATCCATGGTTCCTCTGTCTTTCAAAAAAAACTGAATGGATATTTTCTTTAGTAGAAATGTAAACCAGTTCAGAGTTTTTATTCTTGGAGTCTGAATGGCTTCATCTTTTAATTTGTACCACTGATGCTAGTTTCTTTGTTTTATAAAAAAGAAAAGAAAGCCTAGGCAAAGGCAAGTCATTTCCTCTTGAGGTTTTTTAGGGAGGGAAAGGCCCATTCTGAAAGCTTTGTGTAAACCAAGTATAACTCTGAACTGACTATGATGGAAACATCCAGGAAGATTAGTCACAAATTTGAGAAGCTTGAATCATATAGCTGCCTGTTTTCTAGCCCTCCTCACTTCTTGTTTGAGTGTTGTCTAGACATAAACTAAGCAGGTTTCAACTACTCAATAATTCTTTTTAAAGCTTTACATTTTGATGTAATTTTAGATTTAGACACACTAAGTTACAGAGATAGTAGTTTCCATATACCCTCTACCTAGCTTCCACTTGTTTTAAAATGTTACATAACCATGACACACTTATCAAAATTAAGAAATTAACATTGGTGTGGTACTATTAATGGAATTACATTTTATGTGGATTTCCTGAGTTGCTTTTTCCTGCTCTAGAATCCAGTCCAGGATCTGTGTGTTAGATCATTATTTTTAATGTGGTTTTGTTACAGTTTTAACATTCTGGGCTTCTAGTCATTGAGGGTTGTTCAGTTTATAGAGATTTTCAAATATTTCATAGAGGTTTTATACCTACAATAGGTGTATTTTAGATATGCAGAAGAGGTATTATGCTTTTTTTTTTTTACTAGTCCTGGGCTTTGAACTCTGGGCCTTGGGTGCTGCCCCTAAACTTTTGCCCAAGGCTAGTGCTCTGCTAGCTAAGCTACAGCACCACTTCCAGCTTCCCCCCCCCCCCCCCGCCCTAATTGGCAATATGAGTTTCACTGACCTCCTGCCTGAGCTGGCTTCAAACCTTGATCCTCAGATCTCAGCCTCCTGAGAAGCTAGAATTACAGATGTGAGCCACCATTGCCCAGCAACATTTTTAGGTTGTGCATTAACTATTAGCCTGAATTGGACTGTTTTAAAATTGAGATTTTACATATGAAGGGTTTTATAAATGAAAATTATAAAATTGAAAAGTCTACACTTCATCATGCCAGGATGAGTACCTGTCTTTGTATAAAGCAGTATTGCCCAATTTATAAATTAGAGATGATGAGTACACAGCCATGTCAAGGTAGAATATGACTAATCTCTTGTGTCATAAAATGCTTAGAAATTGGAAGGAGGTGGTTATTATTTTCTAAAATGCTTTCTGCAGACAGTAGTCCATACGTTTAAAAGATTTACTGTGTGCCTGGCACTGTGATTATGAGATTATTTATGAGATTAATAATCATTTGAGCTGGGATGTTTCCATGGCCTTCCCACCAGAGAAAGGATATTTGTTCTTGGAAAAGATTGCTTATTAACAAATTACATGATCTTGGGTATAGTGTTTTGTTCTGCTGTCAAATATTTTATCATAATATGTTCAACACATTAAAGATTTCCCTGAGTTATTTTTTAACTTCTGAGACTATAATTTATGCCCATAAGATTATTGTTCATAGTATCTGACAGTTAAAAGAAAGGGTATAAAATCAGTTAAGTAACCCAAATAAACCAGTTGCTGTTTGTACACAGCAGCATTTTACTTTTGCCACAAATACACGTTAGATATAATTTTTACAGATATCACTGACCGTTGTGAAAAAAATCAAATGAACATGTCAAGAGAGTAAACAGGGTTTTGTTTTTGTTTTGCAAGTTTAGTAATGAAATCCTCAATTTAAGGATTTTCTTTCTATAGGCAGGGTGTCATGGCTAGTTTAAAATAGTTTCAAGAGGCAATTGTTGCAGCTAACCTAATTTATTAAAACAGTCCCTTGTTTTCCTCAGCGGTTTAAAAAATGCTACCTTTTTCATAATCTCAGATATTGTAGACTTTCTATTTTACTAGTATATCTGTTCTTACACAAATCTTATATTTTTCAGCTGGACAGTTTTATATAGATGAATCTGTTAACTAATTTTTTTTTTTTGCCAATCCTGGGGTTTGAATTCAGGGCCTGAGCACGGTCCCTGGCTTCTTTTTGTTCAAGGCCAGCACGCTACCTCCTGAACCACAGCACCACTTCTGGCTTTTTCTGTTTATGTGGTGTTGAGGAATTGCATCCAGGGCTTCATTCATGCTAGGCAAGCACTCCACCACTAATCCGCCTTCCTAGCCCCCAGATGAATATTTTTTTTTTTCTTGCATTCTATGTCATTTTTATTTTCCTGGCTATTTTTACATGCGTACTCTTTGTTTGTTTCCCAGGGGTACTATTGAGTTGGCATTAAATTTGTGGATTACTTTTGGGAGAATTTGGTGTGTGTGTGTTTGTGTAGATCTCTCTCTCTCTATATCTATATCTATATATCTCCATACACTGTTGAATTAAGATAATCTTTCCATTTATTTTATTTTTTTGTGGTTGGGGGAGATTGGTTATGGAGCTTGAATTCAGGGCCTGGGCTCTGTCCCTGAGCTTTTTCCCTCAAGGGTAGTGCTCAACCACCTTGAGCCACAGAACCATTTCTAGTTTTCTGGTGCTTAACTGGAAGATAAGAGCCTCATGGAATTTTCTGCTCAGGCTGTCTTTGAACTGTGATCCTCAGATTTCAGCCTCTTGAGTAAGATTGTAAGTGTGAGCCACTGGTGCATGGCTTCATTTATTCAACTTTTTAATGTTCATCAGAAAAAAATTTTTTTCTTGTTAACCTTACATATTTTTCTTAGCTTAGCCTTAGATTTTCTTTTCCAATATTAGTGTAGAAAAATACAGTCCTGATAAGCCCCCCCAACTCAATATTTATGATGCTATCAAAAAGGAGTAATAATTTCCTTAATATGTAAAAGTTACTATTTGTCTGTAAGAAACAACTTAGTAGGAAAATGGATATAGCATATGAACTGTTCAAAGAAAGATGAAATAAAAATGGTCCTTGAAACAGGTAACAGTGGCTCATGTCTGTAATCTTGGATTCTCAGTAGGATGTAGTGGAATCATAGAAGTGTTTCTTTCATCATGTTTCTAATTGGGCAATTGCCTGAATATAAGAAAAGTTTTAATATTTAAAATAACCTTTGTATTCTTGTTTTAGATTTATAGAAAAGTTGTAAATAAAGATAATCCAGAAAGATTCCATATACTAGCACTCAGTTTCTTTTATTGTGAACATCTTACATGAATGTGGGCAGACTGTCACAGCCATTGAGCTAATATTCTTTTTTTTTTTTTTTTTTTTCCAGTCCTGGGCCTTGTACTCAGGACCTGAGCACTGTCCCTGGCTTCTTTTTTGCTCAAGGCTAGCACTCTGCCACTTGAGCCACAGCACCACTTCTGGCCTTTTCTATATATGTGGTGCTGGGGAATCAAACCCAGGGCTTCATGTATATGAGGCGAACATTTTACCACTGGGCACCACTGGGCCATATTCCCAGCTCCTACTTTTTTATTTTATTCCAAGATCCTATCCAGAACTTGTACATCCAGCCTTACAAATTTAGCTTATTCTAATATTTTTTGTGTTTTTAAAAAGAACTGTTAAGCTATGCTGTTGTATTTTTAGTAACAGTTTTCTCCTTTTTTTGATAGTTAAGGCTTTTTTTTCTCTTCTGTAATTGTTATATATATACTTTTACAAATTTATGTTAATTAATAGTGAAAATAGAGACAGCTTTGCCTTTCTTACTGTAATGTGAATTCAAGTGTTTCAATGGAGATTCTGTGTCTTTGTTGGAATATTACTTCTTTTTACTGGGTTACAGTCTTATTTATTCATTTCCCAGACTAATATTTACCTCTATGTATTCTGAGGTTCCATACATTTTACTTACCTCATCTTTTTTCGTAGCTCATCTTTAGTGCTCTGGATTATATGTGCTCAAAGGTCTTTTTGTTTCTTTTTATCTGCTTATCTTAGTCTTGTCACTTCATGGCTTAAACATTACTAAAAACATCACATTTATTGTGTTATTATATATCCATGTAACATGTACTTCCAAGTTTTCTCATCTAATCCTTACTATGGCCTTGTAAAATGAAGATATTGTCATTCACAATTTACAGATGAGGGATAGGCTCTTACAGTTAAATCAGGGTGACACAAACTGCCTTTGTCATTTCTTTGATCTCCCAAACACCTACCTCCATAGTCATCTTTTGTTTCTTCTACCACACAGTCATGCAAGATGTTTGTGATTAATCTACTCCTGAAAGCCTATCTGTGATTGATTTGAGATGAACGTAATGTCCTCTGATCATTTTCAGTATGTGTTCTGAATCTAGACTTCTCAGAACTATCCTTTCCATCACCATCTAATTATATCCTTAATCCTGGCTCTCTTCCTTTACTAGTGTTATTGAATACAGTGCAAGTCCATTTATAAAGGTTCTCCCAAGGATTTAGTTATGGTTTTCACATATACTTACACTGTGAGAATTTGTCTCACTGATCACTTGGGGCCGGGGTTAGCTTATTCTGTGGGATATATTATAAATGAGTTTTATTAAACTTTAATGTCATTTCACTTACTGGTCTAATGTAGGGTTCCTATCCTGTAGTGTTTGTATCAGATACTATCTCCTGGTCATTGCTGATGCTCTCACACTTGCTGCTTTGCTCCAAGTAGAGACCATACATTGGCAGTCTACTTATATATCGTCAATTCCAGTTTATTGTAAACAAAACCTGAAACTATAGTCCTTAGAAATAAGTAAATTGAAGAGCTTAGCTGCATTTTCCAAAGGATAGAAAACCTTTTGGGGAAGACCTTAACATAAATTTGAGTTTGCAATGCTTTTGTCTTCTACTGAATAGAGACCAAGGATGATGTACAGTACTTAGAACAATGCCTCACATAGGAGAATTGAGAAACTGCCCTAGAGCATACATTCTTCATGGGAGCTGTATGACTCTTTCTTAGTGGCCAAAAATTAGTTCTTGGGAGTATATGAAAAAAAATTGTGTATGTGTGTATGTAATGTGCGTGTGCTTGTGTACATGCACGTGAGTGCTGGTACTTGGGCTTGAATTGAAGGCCTGGGCACTGTCTCTTAGTTTTTTTCAGTCAAGGCTGGCACTCTTCCACTGGAGCCACAGCTCTACTTCTGGCTTTTGTAGTTAATTGGAGATGAGTCTTACAGGCTTTTCTGCCAGGGCTGGCTTTGAACCACAGTCTTCATATCTCAGCATCCTGAGTAGTTAGAATTACAGGCATGAGCCACCAGCACCCAACAAAACTTACTCTTTTTAGGTACATATATAATGTAAGTATATTTATTGTATGTATGCACACATAGTACATATATATATATATACACAATACTATAATATAGATGCAAAGTATATGTGGTATTAAAACTTTCAAGGAAGGAAATGACTAGGGAAAAACAAGTATACAGGGCTGGGGATATAGCCTAGTGGCAAAAAGTGCCTGCCTCGGATACACGAGGCCCTAGGTTCGATTCCCCAGCACCACATATACAGAAAACGGCCAGAAGCGGCGCTGTGGCTCAAGTGGCGGAGTGCTAGCCTTGAGCGGGAAGAAGCCAGGGACAGTGCTCAGGCCCTGAGTCCAAGGCCCAGGATTGGCCAAAAAAAAAAAAAAAAAAAAAAAAAAAACAAAAAAAAACCAAGTATACAAAGATTCCTTTAAAAAGGCAGTACTAAGAAACTTTCCTTTGGACTAGATCATTTAGTAGTGGTTAAAAATTTAGGCTCTTGGGCTGGGAATGTGTCTTAGTGGTAGAGTGCTTGCCTAGCATGCATGAAGCTCTGGGTTTGATTCCTCAGTACCACATAAACAGAAAAGGCCAGAAGTGGTGCTATGGCTCAATTGGTACAGTGCTAGCCTTGAGCAAAGGAAGCTCAGGTACAGCATCCAGGCCCTGAACTCAAGCTCCAGGACTGGCAAAAATAAATAAATAAATAAATAAAAATCAGGGTCTAGAGACATTGCTGTTATCGTCCTATTTCTGCCACTTAACCATGGGCAAAATGCCTTTGTCGCCTCAATTTTGTCACTGTCAAATAAAAACAATAGTTGTTGGGAGCCAACCCATTTAAAGCACCTGGCACTTGATAAGACATCAAAGTAGTTACTCTAAGAAATTAAGGAGAGAGTAGTTCTGGTTTATTGCTATATTGTCATTCCTAGAAGTATCTGAGATGACATAGGTGTTTAGTAGACATTCATTGAATGAAGTTCTGATTTCTTGAATTTGTTGGAGTTGTCTTAATGGGAAACAAGGAAATGGAGGAGATGGTAAGCTGTCTAGTGTTCCCTTTTTTTGTGTGTGTATGCATGTTAGACATCTTTCACATTTACTTCACCTTAAATCTAATGTGTGGCTTATTTTCTAGTTTTAGCATTTCCTTTTTTTTTTTTTGCCAGCCCTGGAGCTTGGACTCAGGGACTAAGCACTCCCTGGCTTCTTTTTGCTCAAGGCTAGCACCCTACCACTTGAGCCATAGCACTAAGCCATATTCCCAGCCCTAGCATTTCCTTTTAAATGTAGAAATAAATTGATTATATAGGATACATTACCCTGATTATGTTTCAAATAAATTGAATGAGTTCAGGAAAAATGTGATAGGAATGATATATGGGTTGTTCTGGTGACAATTTTAGGAGAGCTAATGTATTTCTTTTAATTCATAAATCTTACTGATCTTCATTTTGTGATAGGACTTTAGCTTGTAATTTATTCCATGGAATTTTAGTGAAACATAAAAGAATATAATCAATTAATTTTTGATTATCAGGGTTTTTTGGGGTTTTTTTTGCCAGTCCTGGGGCTTGAACTCAAGGCCTGAGCACTGTCTCTGAGCTTTTGCTCAAGGCTACCACTTTACCACTTGAGCCACAGTGCCACTTCTGGCTTTTCTGTTTATGTGGTCCTGAGGAATTGAACCCATGGCTTCATGCATGGTAGGCAAGCACTCTGGCACTAAGCCACATTCCCAGCCCTGATTATCAGTTTTATGTGTATTAATTTATTTTGTTAGTGAATTACATTATTTTCACTTTAAGCCTTAATTTTGTTATGGCTCCCATAAGTTTTCTTTTTTAAAAATCTTAAATATTTATTAGCATCTATTAAAATAATAATGGGCTTCATTATGCCTTTTTTTTTTTTTTTTTTTTTTTGCCAGTCCTGGGCCTTGACCTCAGGGCCTGAGCACTGTCCCTGGCTTCCTTTTGCTCAAGGCTAGCACTCTGCCACTTGAGCCACAGTGCCACTTCTGGCAATTTTCTATGTATGTGGTGCTGAGGAATCAAACCTAGGGCTTCATGTATACAAGGCAAGCACTCTTGCCACTAGGCCATATTCCCAGCCCCCATTATGCCGTTTTCATACTGATACATGAATGATCACATCCTTCATTGCCCTACCTCCTTCCCCACCTCTCTCCTGCTGATCCTCTTCTTCTTTCCAGATAGTCTTTTAATCTAGATTCCATATAATAGAAAATATTCAATATTTGTCTTTCTGAGTCTAATTTTGCTTAGGTTTGATTCATTTTCTTGCCTGGAAATGACATAATTTTGGTTTTCATTATGGCTGAATAATATTGCATTGTGAATATGTGCTACATTTTCTTTTTTTTTTTTTTTTGGCCAGTCCTGGGCCTTGGACTCAGGGCCTGAGCACTGTCCCTGGCTTCTTCCCGCTCAAGGCTAGCACTCTGCCACTTAAGCCACAGCGCCGCTTCTGGCCGTTTTCTGTATATGTGGTGCTGGGGAATCGAACCTAGGGCCTCGTGTATCCGAGGCAGGCACTCTTGCCACTAGGCTATATCCCCAGCCCCTACATTTTCTTGATACCTAGAATCATTCTATAACTTGTAAGCCTTAGATTTGAGCTACTACTTTTTGCTTGTATTACATACTGCATCTATAAAAGCATAATTATTTATTTATATATGAGCAAATATTTTTTATATTTCCCTAAAAGATGAGATCTCACTAGATACATCCTGAACTGCATTTTGTGGGATATAATATAATAACAAGATAATATAGTTACCATTTTCCATAGTTGAAGTCACATTGACAGGACTTGTTAGTGAATGGATAATCTTACTTACTCTGTGTCTTGAAAAAATCACTTCAGTGGAATAGATAAAAAAAATGACACTGTTAAAAAAGAAATGTACTTATTACCTGAATTCTGTAACTGTAACCCCTCTATACATCACCTTTATGACAACAAAAAAAAACAACCCAAAACAACAAATGAGATAAAGAAAAAGCCAAGCTGTTAAAATTGACTATGAGAGCTTCTGATCCTCTCACCATTTAGAAATTGACTTTTACTAGTTTACTCCGTTATTTATTTGAACTGATCAATAAAGTTTTTAGAAGTTCCAAGCTGGACTTCTGAATTAGTTGATCTGCTATGTAGCTAGATTTGTAGAGTATTAGGGTGGTTTTTTTTTTCCTGTGGGAAATTATGCCCAAATTTCAACATTGAATGCCTTTTTAGTTCCTTTCTGGAAAGAGCCAGCTATCTAGAATGCTTTATGAGTGGGGTGATCCCTAGAGCTATGGCTACTAACATCAAGACCTTTCCTAAGTCCTTTATGAGGGGCTTGCAAATGAAAACTGGAAGGCTTATTAAAACATTTGTTTTCTTTCCACTTCTCCCTCACTGTTTTTCTTATTTTTTGCCAATATTTTCAAAATTGATTACTAGACCTTTTTTCTCCCTTTTCTCAACAGTCTATTCACCAGAAATTGAAGGTGGCATAACTATGGAATGGGGTTCTACCCTGTGTAAGTTATACACTTAGCTGGTCTACTTATTCTTCTTGATAGTAAACCAGAGATTTTGCATCAGAATTAGTAAGAAGGAATCTATTTATCTCATTTCTTCTTCCAAGATTCATGTGTATAGTAGAAAAGCTAGAACTCATAGATATACTGAGAAGTATACAGTTTTCAAATTGTACTAGTTTTTGTTTGTCTGCCAGCTGCATTTTTGCTATCATTTAATATTTAAAATTTAATCTCTTTTCTGTAAGAAATTGGCAGAGCAGGCAGAACTTCAGAGAACAATTTCAGTTCAGTTTTTATCTCCAAAGAAGCTAGTGGTTGTAATTGTTGTAGTTTACATTTAATTACATTGTTAGTTAGCAACAAACATCCTAAAGAGTAAGCATGGATTTAACAAGAATAATCTGGATAATTTAGTGTATTGAATTTGGAAACAAAACTATTAAATTAGTTTTTTTCTAGTAGTTAGATATTAAGGTATATTGTTTCACAAAGCAGTAAAGTACAGACTCAATAGACTGACAGTTTTTATAAGTTCATAGCTAAACATTTCAAGGAAAAACATCTAGCTTAAGACGGTATAGAGAAATGAATTTTCTAACATTTCTTTGTATTTTGTAAATTTTTTTTGCTTTTAAGTAACTTATGATACTTTAAAAATTAATCTACTTTTCATAGAGAAGTCAAACCCAGTCTTCCTATTCTATATCTTTTTTAAAATAGTTCTTTATTATATTGTTCCTAGCTCTTATTATGAAGCTATCAGATAGTGACATAAGACCATTGAGATTTTAATAAATTTTCAGTGATTCTGTGGAGCTAATTTTCCCCAATAATATAAAACCAATGTTTTCTGCCTCATGCTGATATATGATTTTTTCTAAAGGAAGACATCAAAAGCAGAGGGTAGTATTCAGAATTATAGCTTCTTGTAATAAAAAGTAGGTGTGCTATATACTTTTACCAAATAACATTAGAACTACTTTAAAAAATCATTACAATTAGTTTGGAGAACAAGCACAATTAGAATTTTGTTGTTGTTGTTGTTAAGCATCATTATTGATTGTGCCCGATTTCAGGGGTATTCATTAAGAAAGAATAATTACTGACCTGTCTTTGCTGATAACTACTTTGCTTCATTCTGAGTTGGAGGTTATAGATTTGTACATGGCATATATGAGATATGAGGGAGAAGTATTTGATGGTCATCGGTCATCTTTTGTTTGGGTAATTGGTTAGAGGAGAGAGAGAGTGTGTAAGAGAGAGTGTGTGTTTGTACTGAGATTTGAACTCAGGGCAGTGCTTAGTAAGCTGGCATGATACAGCCGAGATGCCTTCATGTTTTTCACGGCTTATTTTTAGGATAGGGTCTGGCTAATCCCCAAGATCCCTCTGTTTTTAGGCTTCCTGTCACCAGAGTGAGCCACTTCATCTTACTTCCCTTTGTGGAGATGGAATCTGAAGGATTTCTCTGCCTTCATTGGCCTATTATGTCAATCTTCCAAGCTCAGCCTCCCACATGGTTTAGGATGATAGGCATGTACCATTTTGCCCAACTGTGGTTTAGAAAGAGGTCTTGTGATTTTTTTTTTTTTTCTGCCCACGTTGGCCTCCAATTGTGATTCTCTGGTCTTAGCCTCTCATGTAGCTAGGATTATAAGCATGAGTCTCTGACCCCAGCTAAGAAAATATTTTTTGATTTAGAGCAAGGATCAGTGGACAGTGTTCCATGTAACTATGAATGGCACTTACATTTATTACTGATTGAAAAAAAATCAAGAATGACATTTTGAGACATGAAATTTATATTAAACTCAAATTTCATTGCTCATAAAGAGAATTTAAGTGCATATGATTATTTGTTCGCATATTTGTAGCTACTCTTACCTTACAAAGTTGAATAGTTATATCTGTAAATTGTGAAATATTTGTTCTTGGGACTTAGACAAAAAATAGTTTGCTTATGTATACAACCAGATAAGTGATGGTGTTCTCTTATATAAATTATGCCACATAATCGAAGTAGGTAGGGAAGGTTTTTGGATTTTTTTTTGTAACAAAGAAATTATGTGTTTGAAGTGATAGATGAACCTGAGGACCTTGAGTTGATCAGTACACAATATAAAAATATATCAAAACATCACATTGTATCCTGTAATGTTTTAATTATTATTTCAATAAAAACATTTCTTAAAAATGAGCCAAACTTCTCCCTTCTCCTTAATATGTTAGTTTGAAATCAAGGTACAAATAGAGCCAATATCATGAGGTGATTGTGAGGGCTAAATCACCTAGAAATGTGCATTGTACTTGATAACTTGATAATCACCTAGAAATGTGCATTGTACTTTCTCCTATGTGTAAGAAGAGACTACGTTCATTGGTGTTAAGTATATCTATATTGTTGCATAACAGATCTGAATTTTTTTCATCTTGAAAAATTGAAACTATTTAGTATACAACAACTTTTTTCTTTCATGTGTGCCTGCCAGCCTCTGGCAACTGTCATTTCTGTCTGTTTCTATTAATTTGACTGCTTTAGATAACTATAAGTGAATTATCAAGTATGTTGTCTTTTTTGTGACTAGGTATTTCACAGTATAATAATATTTTCAAGGTTCATCTATAATGTAGAAAATGACAGAATTTCTTTTTCAAGCTGATTAACATTCTTCTGTATGATTAAGTGACATTTGGGTTATGTCTACCAGGAATAAAAGAATGCTATTAGGTACCTATGTGTGAAAATAACTTCATGATCTTTCAACACCTTTGAATATATATTTGGGTATATTATATAGTAGTGGGATTGGTAGATTATATATGGTATTTCTGTTTTTAACTTTTTTTGTGTGTGTGTGTGGGTCCTGGGGCTTGAACTCTGGGCCTGGGCACTGTCCCTGGGCTTCTTTTGCTTAAGGCAAATGCTCTACCCTTTGCAAAAGACACAATGCCATTCCGAGCTTTTTCTAAGTATCTTATTATAGATAAGAGTCTCACAGACTTTTCTGCCCAGGCTGGCTTACAACCACAATCATTAGATATCAGCCTAGGAGTAGCTAGGATTAGAGGCGTGACCCCACCACTGCCAGGCTTTTTTTTTTTTTTAAACTTTTTAGGAACTGTGTATGTTTTTATAGGGGCCAAATTAGTTTTTCCTACAAACAATACAAGAGTTTCACCAATATGTCCACATGTTCACTAAACTTTTTAAAACATAGCAGCTGTTGTATTGGATTGGATGTGGCTTTGATTTGTAGTTTTAAGTCCCATTTCCATCCATCAGTTTTAAAGATGATTGATCTTATTAAAAGCATCTAATAGTTCTAAGGTTTTTTTTTTTTTTTTTTTTTGGCCAGTCCTGGGCCTTGGACTCAGGGCCTGAGCACTGTCCCTGGCTTCTTCCCGCTCAAGGCTAGCACTCTGCCACTTGAGCCACAGCGCCGCTTCTGGCCGTTTTCTGTATATGTGGTGCTGGGGAATCGAACCTAGGGCCTCGTGTATCCGAGGCAGGCACTCTTGCCACTAGGCTATATCCCCAGCCCCTCTAATAGTTCTAAGGAAGCTTTATAGCTTTATATTTGATCTGAATATCCAGAGCTACCTGGTTACTGTTAGCATTTTTTGCAATACTTATCCATCCAGATGTAATTAAGAGTTAGAGGCTGGGGATATAGCCTAGTGGCAAGAGCGCCTGCCTCGGATACACGAGGCCCTAGGTTTGATTCCCCAGCACCACATATACAGAAAACGGCCAGAAGCGGCGCTGTGGCTCAAGAGGCAGAGTGCTAGCCTTGAGCGGGAAGAAGCCAGGGACAGTGCTCAGGCCCTGAGTCCAAGGCCCAGGACTGGCAAAAAAAAAAAAAAAAAAAAAAAAAAAAGAGTTAGAGCTCTTCTTTTTGGGGGGGGGGGGTCAGTTGTGAGACTTGAACCCTGTGCCTTTTTGAGCAAGGCTAGCACTGTGCATCTTTGAGCTACAGCACACTTCTGCTTTTCTGGTGGTTAATTGGAGATAGAAGAGTCTTAGAGTTTCTTGCCTGGGCAGGCTGGACTCAGGGCCTGAGCACTGTCCCTGGCTTCTTTTTTTTTTGCTCAAGGTTAGCACTCTACCACTTGAGACACAGCACCTCTTCTGGCCTTTTCTATATATGTGGTGCTGAGGAATCGAACCCAGGGCTTCATGTATATGTGGCAAGCCCTCTTGCCACTAGGCCATACTCCCAGCCCCATCTCTTGACTTCTTGTAGAAGTAGCCACTTTAGCCAGTTGAGGGTTAACTACTAGTTTATTGTTTTCATTTGGAGATGCTATTACCATCTAACACTAAATAATAATGTTTACTCTGTCCCCTTTTGTCTACTTTATTGTAATCTGCCATTTTTACTTAGTATAGAATGTAGTGAATTGGGATAGAACTGTCTTTTTATTTTAACAGAATTTGGGTTTGAACTTAGCGTCTTAGACCTGCTAGGGAGGCATGCACTTTGTCACTTGAGTCATTTCATCATTCCTTTTTGTGTTGGATACTTTTTGAGATAGGGTCTTACTTTACGCCTGGATTTATGCCTCCCTTTATGTTGGACTAGATTTTAGAACTCTTGTTAGTACTTCCCTGAGTTGCTGGGATGACAGGTGTGCCAATTGTTGGTTGAGAGGGGGTTTTAACTTGAGCCATGATATTCCAATCTCTCTCCCATATGGCTAAGATTATAGGTTTGAGTCACTGTTTCGAAGTGGACTTAGTTTTTATTGACACTTTTATATTTGAAAATAGAATTGGCAATGTGGTATGTAATGTGTGTGGTAAACTAGGCATGTGATCTCCCTTAGACATTATGAAGACAGTATTAAATTGATAATCTTGGCTTAGTCATTCCAATTTAGCACATCTCAATTTCGTATATGAAAAGGATGATGTTGAGTCAAATGATATTTAATTCTAGTACAATACCAACATTTCATGTGGAAGCCAGTATCACACAAAATTTTTATTAATTCTCTTAAGTGGTGTATGTGTTGGCATTCATTCGGAAGTGTGTGTCTGCACGCACATGCACGTGTACATGTAAGGATGGTCATTTTGTTCAGAATATATTACTCAGTCTTTTTAGATTGATTAAAGCTAAAACTTAAGCAATTAAAAGATCTTTACAACTCTAACATTTTAAGAGTTTTCTTTAGTAGTTTCAGATCTCTAACTTAAATTGCTTTTATAAAGTGAGCTTTTGTTGTTGGTTGTGGGGCTTGAATCAGGGTCTGAGCGCCGCCGTCCCTAAGCTCTTTTGTGCAAGATTAGCACTCTACTACTTTGAGCCACAGTACCTCTTCCAGTTTTCTGGTGGTTAGTTGGAGATAGGAGTCGTAGGGACTTTTCTGGCTTGGGCTTCCTTTGAACCTCTATCCTCAGATCTCAGCCTCCTGAGTAGCTAGGGTTACAGGCGTGAGCCACTGGTGCCTGGCTGAGCATTCATTTTTACGTACTTTAATTATTGACAAATCTTTCCCCAATACTTAATTCTTCTAGATCTAGTATTTATGAATTTTTAAAAATTGAAATAAAAATTTCAACTCAAAGCCATAAGTCTAAACCAGTGATTTAGTTAGATTTTAAATTAGAACCAGGGACTTAAGTTTTTACATATATTTAATATGTAAGGTTTCTTAATCCCAACATAAAAACCAAATATATCCCTCCATATGTTCACATTCAATGAAAGTATTCACCTGAGGGCTTGATTCACTTTTTCCCTAATTCTTACTTACACTCTCAGCTAACTTAAAAAACCTACTGTCTGTGTTCTAAACCGCCTAATTCTTTAAGACCTTTTCAAATTTTGTAGCTTGAGATTTCCCCTTGCAGGTTAATTTGGGGATCATGTTTTCAGATGGCTTTGGCTGTAATTTAGGAGAACAAGTGACATCTGGAGCTACATCTGGGATGATTTTCTTCATGAAAGTAGGGGTCAGTTGAGCTTTGTATTATATTCTTTTCTGAAAGTGGCCCTGAGATCCTGTCTTAAAGTAGGGTGATCTCTGAGCCTGCCGCCATGGTATTCCACATTACTTCATCTTCAGATATTTTGATGGGTCTGCAGTCCTATTCCCTGACTGTCTGTGATTAATCTGTTTATTGCTTGATTCTGGTTTCAAGCCAGTTTGGGGCTTGAGCTCAGAGCCTTAGCGCTGTCCCTGATCTTTTTGAGTCAAGTCTGGCACTCTGCCATTTGAGGCACAGGTCTACTTCAGGCTTTTTGGCAATTAGTTGGAGATAAAAGTTTAAAAGATTTTCCTTCCTGGCTTGGCTTTGAATCATGATCCTCAGATCTCAGCCTTCTGTGTAGTACTGTAGCTAGGATTATAGGTGTGAGCCATCAGTGCCTGGCTGTTTTGAGTTAATGTTTTCTTTTTAATTGGCAGGCTATAATTAATTTTTTTTGTTATCTTTAAATAGCTGTTCAGAGGAAGTATAGTTTAACAAAACAAATTCAGAGTACAGTGCATCTTGGTCATCATCACCTGCTTCACCATTCTCAACCCCCCTTTACCATTCTCACCTCTCTTCCACCCACCCCACCCCTTAATTTTTTTTTATTTTTTTTCTTGCCAGTTCTGGGCCTCGGACTGAGGGCCTGAGCACTGTCCCTGGCTTCTTTTTGCTCAAGGCTAGCACTCTGCCACTTGAGCCACAGCGCCACTTCTGGCCATTTTCTGTATATGTGGTACTGGGGAATCGAACCCAGGGCTTCAAGTACGAGGCAAGCGCTCTTGCCACTAGGCCATATCCCCAGCCCCCCACCCCTTAATTTTTAATTAATTTTGTGGTATATACAATTAATTATTGACTGCATTTTCCCCTTCCATTCCCCCCTGTTACAAGTATCTATTTCCTGATACTGATTTTTGTTGGGCTGTGGCCTGTCTTTAGAATATGCCTATAAATCTGTAAGTAAACATGTTGGGTGGTATGCAAGTGCTTACAAATGAATTAACTGAAATGTAAGCTTTATGGAGAATTCAGATAGTATACTCTTTTAGTAATACTGTTTGTCACAAGGAAATACCAAGAGTTTCAGAGACTGGTGATTTCCTTTTACACTTAATTGTTTTTGGTCAGGACTACAGAATTGATCACAGTATAGTGCTATATCAGTTTACTGAAAACTGAAGTATGTGAATCCTTCCAAAATATCAAGCTACATATTCATGGTAATAACAAGTTTTTTTTTTCAAATTTTTATTATCAAACTGATGTACAGAGAGGTTACAGTTTCATACGTTAGGCATTTCTTGTACTGTTTGTTACCTTGTCCCTCATACCCCTTTCCTTTTCCCCCCACGAGGTGTTCAGTTCACTTACACCAAACAGTTTTGCAAGTATTACTTTTGTAGTTGTTTGTCTTTTTTTACCCTGTGTCTCTCAATTTTGGTATTCCCTTTCAATTTCCTAGTTCTAATACCAGTATACACAGTTTCCAATATACTCAGATAAGATTACAGAGATAGGGTAGGTACAACCACATGAAGGTGATACAAGAACATCATCAATAATAGAAGCTATAGATATACATGGGACGTTGAAAGTAGTTACAACTGTGATATAACAGTCGTTTCCATAACATGGAGTTCATTTCACTTAGCATCATCTTAGGTGTTCATAAGGATATAGCTATTGGGCTCTTGTGATCCTCTGCTGTGACTTGCCTAAACCTGTACTAATTATTCCTAATAAGGGAGACCATAGAGTCCATGTTTCTTTGGGTCTGGCTCACTTCACTTAGTATAACATTTTCCAAGTCCTTCCATTTCCTGACAAATGGGGCAGTGTCATTCTTTCTGATAGAGGCATAAAATTCCATTGTGTATATGTACCACATTTTCCTGATCCATTCGTCTACTGAGGGGCATCTGGGTTGGTTCCAGATTCTAACTATGACAAATTGTGCTGCGATGTACATTGTTGTGCTGGTGGCTTTACTGTGATTTTGTTTGTGGTCTTTTGGATAGATACCCAAAAGTGGGGCTGCTGGGTCATAGGGGAGTTCTATATTTAGCCTTCTGAGGAATCTCCATACTGCTTGCCAGAGTGGCTGAACCAGTTTACATTCCCACCAACAATGAAGTAGGGTTCCCTTTTGGCCACATCCCCTCCAACAATTGTAATTGTTAGTTTTCTTGATATATGACATTTGTACTGGGGTGAGATGGAATCTCAATGTTGTTTTGATTTGCATTTCTTTTATGGCCAGTGATGTAGAGCACTTTTTCATATGTCTCTTGGCCATTCTTATTTCCTCATCAGAGAAGTCTCTTTGTAAGTCTTTAGCCCACTTGATGAGGGGGCTATTGGTTCTTTGCGGTTTTGTTTTGGATGAAGGTAATTTTTTTAGTTCTGCATATATTTTAGATATGAGGCCTTTGTCCGTTGAATGGCCGGTAAAGATCTTCTCCCAGTCTGTGGGCTTTCTGTTTATCTTGCGAGCTATGTCCTTTGCCTTGCAGAAGCTCTGCAGTTTGATGCAGTCCCATTTGTCCAACCTTTCTTTGATTTGTAGCCTTTCTGGGTCTTTGTTAAGGAAGTTCCGTCCTGCGCCAAGGAGCCCAAGTGTTTCTCCTACTCCTTCCTTTAGTGTTTTCATGGTGTCTGTTTTGATTTTGAGGTCTTAAGTCCATTTGGAATTGATTTTGGTGTAGGGTGATATATAAGGATCTAGTTTTAGTTTGTTGCATGTGTTGAACCAGTTTTGCCAGCACCATTTGTTAAAGAGGCTATCTTTCTTCCAAACTATTGTTTTAGCTCCTTTATCAAAGATTAAGTAGGCGTAGTTCTGTGGGTTCATTTCTGGGTCTTCAATTCTGTTCCATTGGTCTTCAGGCCTGTTCCGGTTCCAATACCAAGCTGTTTTTATTACTATAGCTTTATAATACATCTTGAAGTAGGGTATTGTAATTCCTCCAGCACTGTTCTTTCTGCTTAGGATTGTTTTTGCTATTCTAGGTCTTTTATTGTTCCATATGAATTTCTGGATTGCTTCCTCTATTTCATTAAAAAATGGTGTTGGGATATTAATGGGTATTGCATTGAATTTGTAGATAGCCTTTGGCAATATTGCCATTTTAATTATATTAATCCTCCCAATCAGGAGCATGGAAGGTTTTTCCATTTCCTTAGTTCTGACTTAATTTTGTTTTTCAAGCTTTTAAAGTTCTCATCAAAGAGGTCTTTCACTTCTTTGGTTAAGGTTATTCCTAGGTATTTTATGTTTTTGGGGGCTATTGCAAAAGGAGTTGCTTTCCTGATTTCAGCCTCCATCTTTGGGTCGTTAGCATAGAGAAAGGCCGTTGGTATTTGAGGGTTTATCCTGCAACTTTGCCAAAGTTTAGGATCAGCTCTAGTATCTTGGGGGTAGAGTCTATGGGGTTCTTAAGTATAGGATCATGTTATCTGGGAAGAGAGAAAGTTTAACTTCATCTTTTCCTATTTGGGTCCCCTTTATATTTTCTTCTTGCCTAATTGCTCTGGCTAGGAATTCTAGTACTATGTTGAAGAGCAGGGGAGAGAGTGGACATCTCTGCCTTGTTCCTGATTTTAAAGGGAATGGCTTTAGTTTTTCACCATTTAGAGTTAGGCTTGCTGTTGGTTTGTCATAAACTGCCTTGATTATATTCAGGAATGTTCCCTGGAATCCGAGTTTTTCCAGGGCTTTTAGCATAAATGGGTGCTGGATTTTATCGAACGCTTTTTCCGCATCCAGAGATAAAACCATGTGGTTCTTTACCTTGCTCCGGTTGATGTGGTGGATTACATTAATTGACTTGCGTTTATTAAACCTACTTTGCATCCCTGGGATGAATCCAGCTTGATCGTGGTGTATGATTTTTTTGATGACCTGTTGAAGTCGATTGGCCAGAATTTTGTTGAGAATTTTTGCGTCTATGTTCATCAGGGAAATTGGTCTATAGTCCTCTTTCCATGATGCGTCCCTGCCTGGTTTTGGGATGAGGGTTATACTGGCTTCATAGAATGTGTCTGGTAGTGAACGTTCTCTTTCAATTTCATTGAAGAGTTTGAGAAATATTGGTGTGAGTTCTGTTTTGAAGGCCTTGTAGAATTCTGCAGTGAATCCGTCTGGACCTGGGCTTTTCTTGGATGGGAGATCATTTATTGCCGTTTCTATTTCAATACTGGATATGGGTCTGTTTAGGAGGTTTAAATCTTAATGGTTGAGTTTGGGGATATGAATTTTTTCTAGGAAATCATCCATTTCTTGCAAGTTCTCAAATTTGTTGGCATAAAGGTTTGCAAAATAGTCCCTTATTATTTTCTGAATTTCGGTTATTTCTGTGGTGATGTTACCTGTTTCATCTCTTATCTTGTTTATTTGAGTGTGCTGCCTTCGTTTTTTGGTCACGTTTGCCAGGGGTCTGTCTATCTTGTTGATTTTTTCAAAGAACCAACTCTTTGTTTTGTTGATTCTTTCGATGTTTTTTTCGTCTCTAATTGATTTAATTCTGATTTGATTTTAATTATTTGCTTCCTTCTATTGACTTGGGGTTTGGCTTGTTGTTCTCTTTCAAGGAAATTAAGGTGCTTCCTTAAATTATTGAGTTGCTGTTTCTCCAGTTTTTTGGTGTATGCACTCAGAGATATAAATTTTCCTCTGAGTACTGCCTTTGCTGTGTCCCAAAGGAGGTGGTACTTTGTGTCCTTATCTTGGTTGAATTCCATAAACATTTGAATTACTGTTCTGATTTCTTCAATGACCCACTGATGGTTCAGCAGTATGTTGTTTAGTCTCCATTAATTGTAGGATTTTCTGTGGTAGCTGTTTGAGTTGAGCTCTAATTTTATTCCATTGTGGTCTGAGAGAATGCAGGGAATGGTTTTGATACTTCTGAATTTGTACAGATTATCTTTGTGTCCTAAGATGTGATCTATTTTGATGAATGTTCCATGTGCTGCAGAGAAGAATGTGTATTCTGTTGTTGCTGGGTGAATATTCTGTAGATGTCGGTTAAGTCTAGTTGGTCTATGCAATTATTTAGTTCTGTGGATTCTTTGTTCAGTTTTTGGCGTGTTGATCTGTCCAGAGGTGATAGTGGAGCGTTAAAGTCCCCAACTAGCAATGTGTTTGGGTCTATGAGTGTTTTTAGAGTCAGTAATGTTTGTTTGATGAAGTTGGATGCTACTGCATTTGGTGTGTAGATATTTAGAATGGTTATATCTTCCTGTAGGAGAGATCCCTTTACTAGTATGTAGTAACCTTCTTTGTCTCTTCTTACCTTTTTTAATTTGAATTCAATTTTGTCTGATACCAGGATTGCAACTCTAGCCTGCTTATGGGGGCATTTGCTTGATAGATTTGATTCCAGCCTTTCACTTTTAGAAGATGTTTACTTTTGCTGGATAGATGTGTCTCTTGGAGGCAGCAGAAAGATGGATCTTGATTTTTGATCCAACTTATGAGCCTGTGTCGTTTGATTGGAGAATTAAGTCCATTAATGTTGAGAGGATTGAGAGATGATCATTTGTTCCTTTCATTATAGCTATCTTATTAAAAGCTGTGTCTTGGGGCTGGGGATATGGCCTAGTGGCAAGAGTGCTTGCCTCGTATAGATGAGGCCCTGGGTTCAATTCCCCAGCACCACATATACAGAAAACGGCCAGAAGCGGCGCCGTGGCTCAAGTGGCAGAGTGCTAGCCTTGAGCAAAAAGAAGCCAGGGACAGTGCTCAGGCCCTGAGTCCAAGCCCCAGGACTGGCCAAAAAAAAATAAATAAATAAAAAATAAGAGCTGTGTCTTCCCATTTCTTGATCGGTTGTTTACTTTTTAGGGTTCATTTCTCTTGTCTGTATTGGGATCTTGATTATTTTCCCTGTATAGTACATATTTGAGGATTTTCTGTAAAGCTGGTTTGGTGAAGATATATTGCTTCAGTTTTTCCTTACTGTGGAAGACTTTTATTTGACCTTCGACTATGAATGAGAGTTAGGCTGGGTACAGTATTCTTGGTTGGTAGTTATTTTTATTTAGTGTTTGGTATACCTCACTCCAGGCTCTCCTTGCTTTCATGGTCTCTGCTGAGAAGTCTGGGGTAATTCTGATTGCTTTTCCTTTATATGTGATTGTTTTCTTCTCCCTAACAGCCTTAAGGATTCTTTCCTTGTACTCTACTGATCCTGTTTTGATCACAGTGTGTCGCTGGGATGTCCTATTCTGGTATGGTCTGGTCGCTTTGGGGTTCTAAATGCGTCTTGTATCTGTATAGGCCTTTCCTTCTGGATAGTTGGGACGTTCTCAGCTAATATTCTGTTAAATAGGTTGCCTATCCCATTAACTTCTTTCTTCAAGTTTTCCTCAATACCTATTATCCTTAAATTGGGCTTCCTGATCGTGTCTTGAATCTCCTGTAGCGATCTGTTTTGTTGATTTGACTGGATTTGTATTGATTTTTGATCTTCCTCCATAGATTCTAGGGAGTCTTCAGCTCATCAGATTCGATCCTCTGCTTCAGTTAGTCGGACTGTAGGCTAGCTACTTGATTTCGAATCTCTTTTCCTTCTGACTGGTCTTTCCTGATGATTTCCATGTCATCTCTTAGGTCTTGCATGGACTTCTTTACTTCATTAATTTGGTTTTGAGTGCTGTCTCTCAAATCTTTTACCTGAGTAGCTATCTTCTCATTTGACTTTTTTTTTGTGTGTGTGCCAGTCCTGGAGTTTGGACTCAGGGCCTGAGCACTGTCCCTGGCTTCTTTTTGCTCAAGGCTAGCACTCTTCCACTTGAGCCACAGTGCCACTTCTGGCCATTTTCTATATACGTGGTGCTGGGGAATCGAACCCAGGGCTTCATGTATATGAGAAAAGCGCTCTTGCCACAAGGCCATATTCCTAGCCCCTCATTTGACTCTTGAATTTCATTTATCTTTCTATTTGTTGAGGCCATGAAATCATCTATTACTTTATGGAAGGATTGGTGTATTGATTCAAACTTTTCATTTAACATGTTTATTAGTAGAATTTGTAGAGTCTTTTGAGGGTTCTCTTCTATTTCTTTGATTGACTGCTCTGTTTCCTGCTTGTTTTGAGTGGGAGAAAAGACTCCATTGTTTGCCATCTTTCTTGTGTTTCTTCTGCCCATTTGGATTGGGAATGCCAATGTACAAGCACCTGTGAGCACCACTTAAGACCCAAAGCAGCCCTTACCAAGCACTGTTGTATAAATCTTATAAGTTCACAATTATATACAGATACCTTGTATACCTGTCTATAAAATTAGATTTGGTGTTCCTAAAGAATACAATTTCAATATAACAACCGATCCTGGGCCCTGTATTCTGTAGTTACTTATTTACTGTTACAACCCTATGAGCAATTCTTGTTCTTATATTAAGTTCTTTTAGGACTGGCTTTCTCTATGAACCCCTTTGATTCACTCAGATTAAGCAGGTATATTCTCTATCCAATAACCGGAAGTCAGAGGAACCTGGAGGTCCTGGCAGTAAGTCAGGAGGGAAAGTTAGAGGTAGTAAAGAGAATAGAGTAAAATGTATTGGGGGGTGGGGTGATGATTTTGGTTTAGTTTCAGTGACGTGGAAATGTGGAAAAGAGTAGAATCAGTAGAAAGAACAAGGTTAAAATGATAGACAATGGAGAGTTAGCAGAAAAAAGTGGAGATGTTATTCATAGGAAAGTAATTTTTAAAGAAAGAGAACGCAAAGAGAGAAATAAAGAAAAAATACTGGAAGACAGATGCACAAAACAGAGAAAAAATTATTTTAAAAAGGAAAAAAGCCAGAAAAACGAACAACACCCCCCCCCCCAAAAAAAAAACTTGATAAAACAAACAGGTATAAATGGAAAACAAAAAAACCAACGACATTTCAGAAGTGAAAAAAATTTTAAAAAAGTTTAAAAAATGTTTGAAAAGAAAAAAAAATGGAATCCTCCTTGTTTGGGTGGTCTTTCCCCAGTCTCTGGTTTCCTTGCAATGGTCTTCAGTTTATTTTCCTGATTGGCTGGTTTGACTTGCTTTCAGTTTGCAGGAGGTGGATTTGTTCTGACCCTTCTCCCCTGTTGGTGCAATCGTGGGTCTCTGTGGTTTGCACAGCTTGCAGCTAGGCCTTGGGCGTCCTCTGTAGACGGGGACGTGAGCAGTCTTGGGAACCGTCGCTCCTCTGTTTGCTGTGGGGCTGTGGCCTTTAACACCTGCCTTTGAATAGGCTGTGGACTCAGCACGGCGGGCGCCACTGGCCTGGTTTACCCGGCTGAGAGTTGCTTGCCTGGAGGAGGTTCCTCCCTCCTGGGCGGGGCGGCCTCCTTGGCAGAGGTGGCTATGGAATTCAGCTCTGTTTCGGGCTGGGAATTGGGCTTCCTCTGTGACAAGACCGTTTATCTGTCTCAGGAACTGATTGTTCCCCCGTCTGGTGTTTCCTTGCCGCAGGTAGTTGCTCGCTGCTTTCACTTTAAATTTAGAAATTCTGGCGGGCAGGCCAGGGCACCTCTAGCTGAGCTGTGGCCTAGGATGAGCCTCCCGCCTGGGCAGGGGGCGTTCTCCTGGGCGGAGCTGGCTCTCACTGGTCGGTTTCTCTTGCCATTTTCAAAGATGGCTCCTTTGTCCTCGCTTTCCCCAGGCCCGCTTTAGTTCCAATCTGGTCTGACCCTATGCCAGTGGCAAAGATGGCGCTTTGCTCTGGCGGTGGGGGAAGGGCTACCTTCCACAAGCTGCTCTGTGGGCGCGAGTGAGAACATCTTTCGTGGGGTACTCACGCTTTCTCTGCAATTTCAGTCTGTCCGTGCTCAACTGCTGTCTGGAGGATTTCTCCTGGTCTACGCTGTGTGCTTTAGCTGTGTGGAGTGTAGGTTGCTATGCTGGGCTCTGTGCCACTGGCATGGTGGCGGGACGCCGCCCTGAGCTCAAATCTGTGTTTTCAGATGAGCAAAGTCCATTTTTCCTTCCTGGCCAGAATCCCTGTACTGTTAGAACTTACTCTGGCTGTCTTTCTAGGAGTAAAAGTTTCTATGGGGTGAGAAAACTGCGATGTCGGAGGGAGCTCAGCTAGGGCTCTGCTACTCCTCCGCCGTCTTGCCGCAAGTCTGGTAGTAACAAGTTTTAAAAGGTGAGGACAGATGTTGCCTGAAGAAAAGTATTCAGAAATTGAAATTACTGGAGGCTTGTCTGGTTTGCAGATTCTCAGAGCAGTGGGTTATGTAATTCAGACATGTTACGGCAATCAGCTGATTGAACTCCTGTGACAATACTGTTTAGAGCTTTAACAAGTGCTGTTCCTTGGAACCTGATGGAACCTCAGGCAGACCCTACATAAGCAAATATAATACTTGTTTTCTGCAGTTGACTCTCATTATCTAGAATTGTGCCACCATATTTTCTGACCTTCTTCACATTTTGCTCATTGTCCACCATGTAAAAACTCCAACTTTTCAGTGTAGAAATCTTCATAGCTATATCCAAACTCCTTTACTGGGCAGGCAATAATTTTTGAGTATCATAAGCATTTAAAAATAAAACATATCTCCTGTGTTGTATTTGCTTTTATGGTTTTTAAGACCATTATAAGTTTTTTTTTTGTTGTTTTGTTTTTTTTTTATATATTTTTTTATTATTAATTGAACATAAATTTTTTTACAAGGTGTTGTGCAAAGAGGGTGCAGTTACATAGTAGGGCAGTGTGTACATTTCTTGTGATATCTTACAACCTGTTTTTCCATCCCTTGTCTAGGTCAGTAGACCCATATGCAATATACAATGTATCAAGCACATATACAGTGTTCACAGACTTGGTCTCTACTGTCTCTCCGTCTCCCTTTGTTAACAGTCATATATCAGGGAGATCATGCCCCTTTGTTTTCTTTCTGTTTTCTAGGCTTGTCTCACTCAACATTATTTGTTCGAGTTCTGACCATTTCCCTGCGAATAACAATATTTCACCATTCCTAATCACTATGTAGTATTCCATTGTGTATAAGTACCATATTTTTTGGATTCATTCGTCTGTGCAGGGGCATCTGGGTTGTTTTCATATTTTGGCTATTGTGAATTGTGCCGCGATAAACATGGAATACAAATGTCTTTTTGATATCTTGGGACTTGCTGTTTAGGATAGATGCCAAGGAGTGGTATGGCTGGGTCATAGAGTAGGTCTATATTGAGCTTTTTGAGAAACCTCCATACTGTTCTCCAAAGTGGTTGTACTAATTTGCACTCCCACCAACAATGGAGAAGGGTTCCTCTTTTCCCACAGCCCCTCCAGCATTTGTTGTTTCCTGAGTTCAGAGTATAGGCCATTCTAACTGGGGTGAAGTGGTATCTCAGGGTTGTTTTTATTTGCATTTCCTTTACTAGCAGGGATGTTGAACATTTCCTCATGTGTTTCTTTGCCATTTTTATATCTTCTCTTGTGAAGTCTCTCTTTAGCTCTTTGGCCCATTTCCTAATAGGTTTATTGGGCTTGGAGGGGCTTAGTTTTTTGAGTTCTCTGTAGATGACAGATATCAGGCCTTTGTCTGTTGCTGTGCTGGTAAAGATCCTTTCTGTCTTTCTATTTTGGTGGCTATGACCTTAGCTGTGCAGAAACTTTTTAATTTGTAGTAGTCCCATTTGTTGAGTCTTTCCCCTATTTGTTGTGCCCCTGGGACTCTATTCAGGAAGTTCCTTCCTGTGCCTATAAGTTCTAGTGTCTTTCCTACTCTGTCCTTCAGTAGTTTCAAGGATTCAGGTCTTATATTGAGGTCCTTGATTCATTTTTTTTAATTTTTTTATTATTAATTGAACATAAAGTTTTTTTTACAAGGTGTTGTGCAAAGAGGGTGCAGTTACATAGTAGGGCAGTGTGTACATTTCTTGTGATATCTTACAACCTGTTTTCCCATCCCTTGTCTAGGTCAGGTAGACCCATATGCAATATACAATGTATCAAGCACCTATACAGTGTTCACAGACTTGGTCTCTACTGTCTCTCCATCTCCCTTTGTTAACAGTCATATATCAGGGAGATCATGCCCCTTTGTTTTCTGTGTTCTAGGCTTGTCTCGCTCAACATTATTTGTTCGAGTTCTGACCATTTCCCTGCGAATAACAATATCTCACCATTCCTAATCGCTATGTAGTATTCCATTGTGTATAAGTACCATATTTTTTGGATCCATTCATCTGTGGAGGGGCATCTGGGTTGTTTCCATATTTTGGCTATTGTGAATTGTGCTGCGATAAACATGGAAGTACAAATGTCCTTTTGATATCTTGGGTTTTGCTGTTTAGGATAGATGCCTAGGAGTGGTATGGCTGGGTCATAGGGTAGGTCTATATTGAGCTTTTTGAGAAACCTCCATACTGTTCTCCAAAGTGGTTGTACTAATTTGCACTCCCACCAACAATGGAGAAGGGTTCCTCTTTCCCCACAGCCCCTCCAGCATTTGTTGTTTCCTGAGTTCAGAGTATAGGCCATTCTAACTGGGGTGAGGTGGTATCTCAGGGTTGTTTTTATTTGCATTTCCTTTACTAGCAGGGATGTTGAGCATTTCCTCATGTGTTTCTTTGCCATTTTTATATCTTCTCTTGTGAAGTCTCTCTTTAGCTCTTTGGCCCATTTCCTAATAGGTTTATTGGGCTTGGAGGGGCTTAGTTTTTTGAGTTCTCTGTAGATGACAGATATCAGGCCTTTGTCTGTTGCTGTGCTGGTAAATATCCTTTCCCATATCGTTGGCTGTCTTTCTATTTTGGTGGCTATGACCTTAGCTGTGCAGAAACTTTTTAATTTGTAGTAGTCCCATTTGTTGAGTCTTTCCCCTATTTGTTGTGCCCCTGGGACTCTATTCAGGAAGTTCCTTCCTGTGCCTATAAGTTCTAGTGTCTTTCCTACTCTGTCCTTCAGTAGTTTCAAGGATTCAGGTCTGATGTTGAGGTCCTTGATCCATTTTGAGTTGATCTTGGTGCATGGTGATAGGCTTGGGTCTACTTTGAGTTTTCTGCATATGGCTGCCCAGTTCTCCCAGCACCAGTAGTTGAAGAGGCTATGTTTATTCCATTGTATGTCTTTAGCTCCTTTGTCGAATATCAGTTGGCTGTAAGAGTGCGGTTTTATTTCTGGGTCTTCAATTCTAATCCACTGGTCTTCCGATCTGTTTTTATACCAATACCATGCTGTTTTTGTTATGATGGCCTTGTAGTAGAGCTTGAAGTCTGGTATGGTGATACCTCCTGCACTATGTTTTTTGCCTAGAATTGCTTTGGCTATTCTAGGTTTTTTGCTGTTCCATATGAATTTATGGACTGGTTTCTCTATGTCAGTGAAGAATGTGGCTGGGATTTTGATTGGTATTGCATTGAATTTGTATAACAATTTGGGCAATATGGCCATTTTCACTATATTGATTCTGCCTACCCATGAGCATGGGAGGTCTTTCCATCTTCTTGTGTCTTCTTTGATTTCCCTTATTAGATTTTTGTAGTTTTCATTGAATAGGTCCGTCACGTCCTTGGTTAAGTTGATCCCTAGGTACTTTATTCTTTTTTGGCTACTGTAAATGGAATTGTTTCCATAATTTCCTTTTCTGTTTGTCTATTGCTGGTGTACAGAAAAGCTGCTGACTTTTGTGGATTGATTTTGTATCCTGCTACTTTGCCAAATTGGTTTATTAGATGTAGGAGTTTGGGTACTGAGTTTTTTGGGTCCTTGAGGTATAAGATCATGTCGTCTGCGAATAGGGATAACTTGATTTCTTCCTTGCCGACGTGGATCCCTTTGATGTCCTCCTCTTGCCTTATTGCTATGGCTAGGGATTCCAGCACTATGTTGAACAGAAGTGGGGAGAGTGGGCATCCTTGTCTTGTTCCTGTGTTTAGGGGGAATGATTTAAGTTTCTCTCCATTTAATATGATATTAGCAGTTGGTCTGTTGTATATGGCTTTTATTGTTTTGAGGAATGTTCCATCTATTCCTGTTCTCTCCAAAGCTTTTAATAGGTATGGATGTTGTATTTTGTCGAAGGCTTTTTGGGCATCAACTGAGATAACAATGTGATTCTTGATTTTAGTTCTGTTTATGTGGTGAATTACATTGATTGATTTACGGATGTTGAACCATCCTTGTGACTGAGGGATGAAGCCTACTTGGTCATGATGTATGATATTCTTAATCAGTTTCTGGATCCTGTTAGCTAATATTTTATTGAGAAGCTTTGCATCTGTGTTCATTAGTGATATTGGTCTGTAGTTCTCTTTTTTTGTTGGATCTTTGCCTGGTTTGGGATGAGTATGATATTAGCTTCATAGAATGAGTTTGGAATTTCTCCCTCCGTTTCTATTTCGCGGAAGAGTTTGAGGAGTATTGGAATTAGCTCCTCACTAAAGGTTTTGTAGAATTCATTGGTGAATCCATCTGGGCCTGGGCTTTTCTTAGTAGGGAGGTTCTTGATTACCTCTTGTATCTCACTGTAAGTTATTGGTTTATTTAGTTGATTTATTTCTTCTTGGTTCAGTTTGGGCAGTTTGTACTTCTCTAAGAATTGATCCATTTCTGTAAAATTATTGTTTTTTGCTGAGTAGAGGTTTTGGAAATAGCTCCTTATGATTGTTTGAATATCGTGTGTACTTGTCGTAATTTTTCCTGTGGAGTCCCTGATTTTACGAATATGAGTCTCTTCTCTTCTTTTTTTTGTGAGTCTTGCAAGGGGCCTGTCAATTTTGTTTATTTTCTCAAAGAACCAGCTTTTAGTCTTATTTATTTGTTGAATGGTCTTTCTATTTTCAATCAGATTTATCTCTTCTTTAATCTTTGTAATCTCTCCCCTCCTAGTCGTTTTAGATTCTGTCATTTCTTGTTTCTCCAGTTGTTTTAGTTTCATCGTGAGGGTATTCACCTGCTCTGCTTCCATTCTTTTAATGTGGGTACTGAGTGCAATGATCTTGCCCCTCAGTACTGCCTTAGCTGTGTCCCATAGGTTTCTTTGTGATGTGTTTTCTTTGTCATTGTGGCTTATGAATTCCTTGATTTCATCTTTAATTTGATCTGTGGCCCAAGTGTTGGATAGCAGCGTGGGGTTTAGCCTCCAAGAGTGTGTATAGGCTCTGTGGTATCCTTTGTTGTTGAGGGTTACCTTTAATCCACTGTGATCAGATATAATACATGGGATGATGTCAATACTTTTGTATTTGCTGAGGTTCTTTGTGTGGGCTATGACGTGGTCTATTTTGGAATATGATCCATGGGCTGCTGAAAAGAAGGTGTATTGGGTCTCTGTAGGGTGGAAGGTTCTATATAGGTCTGTTAGATCCATTTGGGAAATGGTGTTATTTAGGTCCTCAGCTCCCTTACTAATCCTCTGGGTGTTGGATCTGTCTCTTGGAGAGAGAGGAGTATTAAAGTCACCCACTATGATTGTGTTTGCATCTATCTTGCTCTGTAATTCTGTGAGAATTTGCTTGACATATGTCGGGCCTCTTTTGTTCGGTGAGTATACATTTATCACCGTGATGTCTTGATTCTGGATTTTTCCTTGTATTAATATGTAGTGTCCTTCTTTGTCTTTTTGAGTGGACTTTAAAGAGAAGTCCAGCTTGTCTGAGATCAGAATGGCTACACCTGCCGTTTTGGTGGGTGCATTTGCTTGGTAGATCTTGCTCCATCCTTTCACTCGAAGCCTGTTTTTGTCCCTTGCTGTAAGGTGGGTCTCTTGTAGACAGCAGATGTCAACTTTTTGTTTGCGGATCCATTCTGCCAGCCTGCTCCTCTTAATCGGGGAGTTTAAGCCATTTATATTTAAAGAGATCAAGGATAAGGGTGTTTTTTCTCCTTCCATTTTCTTGTTGGGCTGTTTTTTCCTGTTTTTTTTTTTTTTTTTTCTTCTTGTCTTTAGTGAGCTGGTCTTTCTGCTGGACTTTGGCTATTGAAGTTTCTTTCTGATTCTGTCTGTGTGTCTTTTACGATCTCTGTTGGGTGGGCTTCCCCTCTTAATATTCGCTGTAGGGCTGGTTTTTTATTCACATACTCCTTTAGCTCCTCTTTGGTGTGGAAAGATCTGGTTCTCCCTTCGAATGTGAACTCCAGTTTCGCTGGATATTTGATCCGAGGTTGTAAGTTGTTATTCTGAAGTAATTGGATAGTGTTCTTCCACTCACTTCGAGCTTGGTAAGTTTGTGTGGATAAGTCGGATGTTATTCGAATCCTCTTCCCATTGAAAAAAGTTTCCTTCTTCGCTTTGGCTGAATTCAGAATTTGCTCTTTAATCTTGAGGTCTGTAGTCTTGAATATTATGTGCCTTGGGGTGGTTTTCCTGGGGTCTGGCCTGCCAGGTGTCCTATAGGCTTCGGTTACCTGGATGGGGTCCCCTGTGAGATTGGGGAAGTTTTCTGCAATAACTTTATTGAGGACATGGTTAAGCCCTCTGCTCTGATATTCGGCTCCTTCTTCTATTCCAATTATGCGCAGATTATATCTCTTGTCTTTGTCCATTAGTTCCTGGATTAATCTTCCCTGAAGCTTCACCTTTTCTTGGAGTGTGGTCATTTTCTGGTTGTTGTCAGCTGCTTCATCGTCCAGGCGAGAGATTCTGGATTCCATATGGTCAACTCTTTGTGTTATGGTTTCAATTGCGGAGTTTATGGATGTCAGAGAGCTATTCATGGTTGTCATATCAGCTCTGATCGTGGAAATTTCTTCCTTTAGAGAGTTGTATTTTAAATCTATTTTTTCATGCATTTCAATTCTCAGGGTGTGAAGATTTTCTTTAAAGGCGGCTTGCATTGTATCCATTTTTGCTTCCATTTCTTTAAACGAGGCTTGCATTGTATCCAGTTTTGCTTCCATTTCTTTCTTAGCTTCCTGGGTGTCCTTCCAGATTTCCGCTCTAAACTCCTGGAATTGTTTTCTGATTTCATTTCTGACGCTTTCGATCATTCCTGTTAACATGGCCTCATTTGCTTTTTTATTCTCCATCTCCTCTTCAGTCGAGCTGCTTTTTGGAGCTGGCGAGGTGGCTTGTCCTTTGATGAACTGAGTTATGTTTCTTTGTGATTTGCGCATCTGGAGGTGTGTGTAGATCTTCCTTCCCTTCTGTGTAGGCGTGTCTAAGGCAGCAGGTGCTGTCGCTGTGGCCCCGCCCACCGGTGTAGTTCACGCCTACCAGAGCGGGCTCTTTCGCCGGGGCCCCGCCCTCCTGTGCACTGTGAGACCCCTACAACAGGCACTTTAGCGGGGTCTGCCTCCCAGAGCGAGCCCTGGGTTGTTGGGTTGTGCTTGCACCCTCCCGCGAGTCCGGTGGGGGGGGGGAGGCAGTATGTGTGGGGCCCAGTGGGATCGACTGTCCGGGTGTGGCTTGGCACCCTCAGACCTCGCCTCTGCTGCAAGGAGGGGGGACGTGATCAGGCTCAGGTGACCCTGCTGGGCTGGTATTGCCCACCAGCGCCTGTGATTTTAGTTGTAAGAGTCCGCAAGGTCCAGGCGCCTCGGGTGGGGCTTGCCCTGCCGGCCGTCCCCCGACCCCTGTTGGGAAGGGGACGGGCCGGTTTTGCCAGTTCAGGAACCTTTGGGGGCTTGGGGCTGTTCCGCCCTTCCCCTGCTAGACTGGCTTCCCAGCGCCTGATGGGAGCTTCCCGCCTGATTTGGGGAGTTCTTTGTTCCCACGGGAGTGGGGAGGGGGGGGGAGGGAGATATATCTTCTTTGTCGGGCTTGGGTCTCCCGTTGGGGGAAGGGATTATGGGGGACTCACTTTTGCTGCTTTGTGTGTGTGTCCCGCGCAGCCGTTGGCCCTTCAGGGGTTGGCGAAGTGTTATGGTGGCTTCCCCCGTTCCCTCTTTCTGCCGCACTGGGTTCCCTTGTCCGAATCCGGTGTGGACCCGAACTTCTCGTCGCTGCAGGTGTGTGTCTTGCTCTGCACCCTGCCTTGTATCCGTGGGGTCTCCCGCTATATGGATTCTGCGCTCCTGGCAACCTGTCTGCCGATCGCCGGGTTCCCCTTTCCCAGCCTGACCCTGTTTGGGCCAGGGTCGGCTGGTGGGGGGAGGGTGCCCTGGTGAATCTCCTGCTCCGTGTAGGTTTTCGGTTCTTCTTTTTTGCTCCTTTTTGTTTTCCTGCGTTTCTCCACTGCTTCTGGATGCTGGTTTTGCTGGGTTCTTGATGGGGTGGTGGGTGTTGGAGTTCCCAGCTCGCTGTTCAGTTGGTGCGAGTCGGGGTGCCTCCCTATTCTTTTGGCGCCATCTTTCTCCTCTCTCCATTATAAGTTTTAATGTCCACTTTTTCTAGGGCACACTGCTTGTATCCCAAATAAGTTAGGATACAAATTATAAATAATGTGATACCTTAGCTCTGTGACATGGGTTATGTATCAACAAAATAATTTTAAATTAAGAGCCACAGTAAGTAAAAAGTAAGTAAAACAAATAAGTAAAACAGTAAGTAAAAACAAATGAAATTAATGTATTAATGATATTAACCCAAATTTAATTCAGTATATAAGTTGACATAACAATTTATACTTTATACTCTTTTTTCTTAGAGTCTTTGAAATTCAGTAAGTATAGTGTTATTTTGTTCTCATTGCACGTTAAGCTATATTTCAGATGTTCAGTAACCACATATAGCCAGTAGGTTTTATATTGGGTGCTACAGTCTTAACCTTTGCAATTTTGCACTAGTAGCATAATTGCCTTTTTACGTAAACATGATTGTTATTTTAGGTGCACATTTCTAATTGAATATAATGCATTCTAAATGTATTCTATTTTTATTTCCTTTCTCTTAAAGGCCCTTCCTTCTTCCATGATTATAGTAGCAGTTTATTGTCCCGTGGTAGCTGCTGTTTTCATTGTTCTGAAGATGGTCAACTATAGACTACACAGAGCTCTTGATGCTGGAGAAGTTGTAGATAGGCGCGCGAATGAGTTCACTGATAAGCGAGCCAAAGCTGAACAAGGCAACTGTTCAATAAGGAGAAAAGACAGTAATGGGCCAAGGTAAGGAAACCTGGGTTACTCTGTAGTATACGGTGTTTCTATGACATGCTTACTGTATTGTGATTATTATTTTTACATGGTTTTTAGGCAGTATCAAAATCTTTACCACTGTAGATATAATGACAGAGTTAATACTAGAGCAACACTAACTGGTATGTTTGAGAAATAAGTATCCTTGGCCTCATTACTAAACTCCATGGTTAGTAACATCCAAGACAAAAAAACAGGGAAACACAGTCTAAAGAATAATGAAATACGGTATCTAATTCTCAGCACTTAACAAATATACAAATAGTCAGGTGTTCCCGGCTGTAATCCTAGCTGTATACCTCTAATCCTAGCTACTCAGAGGCTAAGATCTAAGGATCACAGTTCAGAGCCAGCCGGGACAGAAAAGTCTGTGAGATTCTTATCTCTAGCTGGCCACCAAAAAGCTGGAAGTGGAGTTGTGCCTCAACTGGTAGCGTGCTAGACTTGAGCATAAAAGCTCAGGGACAGACCCCAGGCCCAGAGTTCAAGCCTGGAATCCACGAGAGAGAGAGAGACAGAGAGAGAGAGAGAGAGAGAGAGAGAGAGACACACACACACACACACACACACACACACACACACACACACACGAGAAGCCGCATAAAGACCTGTAATCTTAAGTACTTAGGGGCTGAGGCCGCATGATTGTGAATCGAGGCTAGTCTGAGCTATGTAAAGAGACCCTGTCCTCCAAAAAAAACCTACATATATGAACAAAATGTATGACTTGACATAATCTGCATTATCAGTATTGCAAATCTATTTTATATTTTTATTAAGATGTTTATATTTAAATAGTTATACAAAGGGGTTTCAGTTCAACACATCAATTTGGGTGGCTAGTACTCTACCACTTGAGCCACAGTGCCACTTCTGGCCTTTTATATATATGTGGTGCTGGGGAATTGAACCCAGGGCTTCATGTATGCGAGGCAAGCACTCTTGCCACTAGGCCATAGTCCCAGCCCCTCAATTTATATTCTTTTAAAAATTATCTTAAGATTCCCCAAAGATGGCGCCGCCACAGTAGGGAGGCACCCCAACTCGCTCCAACTGAATAGTGAGCTGGGAACTCCAGCACCCAACACCCCATCAAGAACCCAGCAAAACCAGCAGCCAGAAGCAGTGGAGAAATGTAGGAAAACCAAAAGGAGCAAAAAAAAAAAAAAAAGCCGAAAACCTACACAGAGCCGGAGAATCTACGGGCCACCCTTCCCCCACCAGCCAACCCTGGCCCGAACAGGGCCAGGCTGGGAAAGGGGACCCGGGGATTGGCAGACCAACTGCCGGGAGCGCAGAGTCCACACAGCCGGACTCCACGGACACCAGGGAGAGTGTGGAAAACCAGATCTTTCCATAGCAAAGAGGATCTAAAGGAGTATGTGAATAAAAAACCAGGCCTACAGTGAATTCTAAGAGGGGAATCCCACCCAACAGAGGTTGTACAGAACACACAGACAGAAACAGAAAGAAACTATGATAGCCAAAGCCCAACAGAAAGAGCAGCTCACTAAAGACAAGAAAAAAAAAAGAGGAAAAAGCCCAACAAGAAAATGGAAGGAAAAAAAACACTCTTATCCTTGATCTCTTTGAATATAAATGGTATAAATTCTCCGATAAAGAGGAGCAGACTTGCAGAATGGATCCGCAAACAAAAAGTTGGCATCTGTTGTATACAAGAGACCCATCTTACAGCAAGGGACAAAAACAGGCTTCGAATGAAAGGATGGAGCAAGAAAATGGCCATATTGCCCAAATTGTTCTACAGATTCAAAGCAATCCCTATCAAAATCCCAGCCACATTCTTTACTGAAATAGATAAACCAATCCATAAATTCATATGGAACAGCAAAAGACCTAGAATAGCCAAAGCAATTCTAGGCAAAAAAAGCAGTGCAGGAGGTATCACAATACCAGACTTCAAGCTCTACTACAGGGCCAATATAACAAAAACAGCCTGATATTGGTATAAAAACAGATCGGAAGACCAATGGATTAGAATTGAACATCCAGAAATAAAACCGCCCTCTTACGGTCAGCTGATATTCAACAAAGGAGCTAAAGACAAACAATGGAATAAACATAGCCTCTTCAACTACTGGTGCTGGGAGAACTGGGCAGCCATATGCAGAAAACTCAAAGTAAACCCAAGCCTATTACCATGCACCAATATCAACTCAAAATGGATCAAGGACCTCAATATCAGACCTGAATCCTTGAAACGACTGAAGGACAGAGTAGGAAAGACACTAGAACTTATAGTCACAGGAAGGAACTTCCTGAATAGAGTCCCAGGGGCACAACAAATAGGGGAGAGACTCGACAAATGGGACTACTACAAATTAAAAAGTTTCTGCACAGGTAAGGACATAGCCACCAAAACAGAAAGATAGCCCACCATATGGGAAAGGATCTTTACCAGCACAGCAACAGACTAAAGGCCTGATATCTGTCATCTACAGAGAACTCAAAAAACTAAGCCCCTCCGAGCCCAATAAACCAATTAGGAAATGGGAAAAGGAGCTAAAGAGAGACTTCATAAGAGAAGAAATAAAAATGGCAAAGAAACATATGAGGAAATGTTCAACATCCCTGCTAGTAAAGGAAATGCAAATAAAAACAACCCTGAGATACCACCTCACCCCAGTTAGAATGGCCTATACTCTGAACTCAGGCAACAACAAATGCTGGAGGGGTTGCAGGGAAAGAGGAACCCTTCTCCATTGTTGGTGGGAGTGCAAATTAGTACAACCACTTTGGAGAACAGTATGGAGGTTTCTCAAAAAGCTCAATATAGACCTACTCCATGACCCAGCCATACCACTCCTAGGCATCTATCCTAAACAGCAAGTCCCAAGATATCAAAAAGACATTTGTACTTCTATGTTTATCGCAGCACAATTCACAATAGCCAAAATATGGAAACAACCCAGATGCCCCTGCACAGACGAATGGATCCAAAAAATATGGTACCTATACACAGTGGAATACTACATAGTGATTAGGAATGGTGAAATATTGTTATTCGCAGGGACATGGTCAGAACTCGAAAAATAATGTTGAGCGAGACAAGCCTAGAACACAGAAAACAAAGGGGCATGATCTCCCTGATATATGACTGTTAAGAAAGGTAGATGGAGAGACAGTAGAGACCAGGTCTGTGAAACCAAAAACTGCTTGTCAAATAGTATGTCCCACAGGATTGGGGCAGCGACCCAACAGTATGTAACTAAAACCAAACAACTACTCAACATATAAAGTAAAAAATTGGCCTCTCAATGGAATACAATAGCTCAAAAGCTATGTATGTACGTTCATATAAGACTACTATCAACATATTGTCTAATATCGATATTACATTTAAAGCCCTAGGCGAATTTTCTTGGGCTTGGCCATGTGGCTATTGTATATGTTCTTGATACATTGTATATTGTATATATGTCTACTTGACCTAGAGAAGGGAAAGAAAAACAGGGCGTAAGATATCACAAGGAATGTACACACTGCCCTACTATGTAACTGTACCTTTTTTGCACAACACCTTGTCAAAAACATTTGTGTTCAATTAATAAATTAAAAAAATTATCTTAAGTAGTTGTCCCAAGGAGTTACCATTCAACATGTCAGCATATAAGTACAGTGCATCTTGATTGATATTATTCCTTTCATCATTCTCCTCCATTCCTTTGAACCTTCCCCTTCCTCTCCCAATTTATATTCTTAACCTTGGAAAACTTTTCTCAAACTTTATGAGGCCGACTTTTTAGTATTTGTGACTGAGTAGAATTCATCTCCTGGAGACTTCCCTTCCTATCCCAGCTGAAGTATTCACCTGTAGCTCAGTCACATTGTAATATTCTTTGGATTCACCAACTTTGTCTTTTCAACAGAGGGATCTATTTTATTTAGAGACAAAAGTTTCTTATAACCTTATAGAAATAATAGGTTTAATTAATATAACTCTCAAATATAGATGTCAGACATTTGACATCTACATAAACTCATTCAGTCTTCAAAATAATTCCGCAAGGTAGATGCTGTCGGAATTCCTCATTTAACAGTTGTGGAAACCAAGGTGAGAAAGATTCAGCAATCCCAAGGGCTCAGGCTCTAGTCCATGCTTTTAACACTGTGTCATGATCCTACTCAGTATAATTTCAGTGACTTAAGGTGTGAATAACATAATGAAAAAACAGATGTTCCTCTGTTAAGGTATATTATTATTTCTGTGTATTCTCTAGTGCATTGAAAACCTTTGCTTATCCTTTGCAATTCTATTCCTTCTCGAGCTGCACCAGTGGCTCATGCCTGTAATTCTAGCTACTCTGGAGGCTGATATCTGAAGATCTCAGTTCAGACCCAGTGTAGGCAGGAAACTCCTTGATACCCTTATCTCCAGTTAACCACCAGAAAACCAAAATTGGAGCTGTGGCTCAAATGGTAGAGTGCTAACCTTGAGCACAAAAACTCAGGGACAGCTCATAGGACCAGTATACAAAAATTAGTTCCTTCTCAACTTGTTATATGGTTACTTTGTTCATTGAGCAAGTATTTTACTCTTATAATATTAATTATCTTAATTATTTGTTTACATTTATAAGCTTTTCAAAGTTAGGGACTTTGCTTTTTTTTTTTTTTTTTTTTTTTGTCATTGTTGGGCTTGGATTCTGGGCTTGGGTGCTGACCCTGAGGCTCTTCAGCTCAAGGCTAGTGATCTACCACTTTAAGCCACAGTGCCACTTTTGGTTTTCTGGTGGTTAACTGGGGATCAGACTTTTCCGCCGGGGTTGGCATTGAACTATAATCCTCAGATCTCAGTCTCCTGAGTAGCTAGGATTACAGGCATGAGCCACTGGTGCTCAGCTTGCTTATAAATTATTGTATTTCCCAAATTCCAATTATTTCACCATTTAATTGCTATGAAGAACAGTTTGAGGGTCTGTTTTGTACTTTTGATAGCCCTGACTATATAGTATTTTGACTAACTTGTAATAGTTGCCTCGATGTTTAATATTTCTGTTTTTTAGATTACTAGTGAATTGAAAGTATTTTTCTTATATTATTGCCATTTATATTATTATATTTAATTAATATTTATTGTTTTATATTGTATTGTTTTATTGCTTATCATACATTATTCTGTGACTTGTATGTTTTCTCATTGGTAGTAATTTTGTTGTTGATTTAGAGAAAAGAGAAACTTAGTGAAGGGTGTTAATTCTTTATATTTAGTATCAAATACTTTCTCTTGGTTTATAACATTTTCTATTTATATGCCACTATTTTTTAATGTGGTCTTCTGTATTTGTTGTGTGTGTGTGCCTGTGTGTGCATGTACACATGTGCACTGTTATTGAGCCTTGAATTCAGTGCTTTGTGTTCTCACTCAGCTTTCTTGCTCAATACTGATGCTCTATTACTTGAACACTTCTAGTCTGGCATTTTGCTGGTTATTTGGAGATGGAGTCATATGGATCTTTCTACTCTAGCTGGCTTTAGACCATAATCCTCCAGATCTCAGCCTCCCAGCTTATATCTGTCTGTGATGTCAATTTTTATAAGAGGTTTACATGTCACATACTTATATTTTGGTCCTCTGGTATCTGCTAAGAATTGTTTTCATGGCAGCCTATTGACATTAAAGTTCACTTCAAATATAAAATGGAAGAGTATTTGCTCATGATAGTCTCATGTGTATTCCAATCATCTATAGATTAGTTACAATATGGAATACAGTATAAGTGGTAGTTATACTATATTGTTTAAGGATAATGACAAGAAAACAATTTATGTTAGTACAGACGTGTGTGTGTGTGTGTGTGTGTGTGTGTGTGTGTATGTTTGGTCATGTTTGATTGAATCCACAGGTGCAGGACCTGAGGGTGTCTTTTAATTTATTAAGCAAAATTGTAATATGGTCATGTTGTTACTTTATTAGTTACATATATTACAAATATATTCTAGTTTGTGGCTTGTCATTTTGCTTTTCATATGGTTTCTTACAATTACCCTACATTCTTAAATTTAATATAATGCAGTGTTTCTTTTTAAATAGTTAGAATTATTGTGTTTAGGAAATTATTTCCTACACAGAATCTGAAGAAAAACAAGCTTTCATATTGTCTTTAAGATTTCACGTTTCTTGGGCTGGGGATATAGCCTAGTGGCAAGAGTGCCTGCCTCGGATACACGAGGCCCTAGGTTCGATTCCCCAGCACCACATATACAGAAAACGGCCAGAAGCGACGGTGTGGCTCAAGTGGCAGAGTGCTAGCCTTGAGCGGGAAGAAGCCAGGGACAGTGCTCAGGCCCTGAGTCCAAGGCCCAGGACTGGCCAAAAAAAAAAAAAAAAAAAAAAAAAGATTTCACGTTTCTTTTTCAGATTTCAATTCTATCTGAAATTATTTTAGGTGGTAGTATCATGTATCAATTCAGACTTCATTTTTATTTGTAAAAGACTACTTTCTTTTCTTCAGTACGCACAATATTCTCTCTGTTGTCAACTAAGTTTCCATACTCAGTGGTATGTTTCTGGGCTCTTGTCTGTGTTTGGCAGACCTGGTGTCTATTCCTGTTTCCTTATTACACCGTTTTAATTGTTCTAGCTTTATAGTATGGCTGTCAGTGGTTCGTGGGGATAACCTCTCTTGCTTTATTCTTGCACAACTTTTCTCATTTTGGCTCTTTGTTCCTTGATATAAACTTTACATTCTACAAGGGAAAGTCCTTTAAAGCTTAGTGTTTTTATTAGAATTGCTTTGAAAATATAGGTCCCTCTGCTGAATGTTTATATCTTTTCAGTATTAAAATCTCTACAGTTACTTTGAATTTCAAAATTTCTTTCAACAACATTTTTTATCATTTTCTTTATGTAAAATGAGATTTATTAAAGTATTTTATAGTTTTTCTTCTATTTGAAAATACTTTAAAATTATATTTTCTCTTTCTCTCTTACATGTAGTTTACCTCATCTCCACAATTTTTATTAAACTGTTATAATGACAATACTTGGTTTATAGGTTTTTTTGTTTTTTTTTTTTTTTTTTTTTTTTTTTTGGCCAGTCCTGGGCCGTGAACTCAGGGCCTGAGCATTGTCCCTGGCTTCTTTTTGCTCAAGGCTAGCACTCTGCCACTTGAGCTACAGCTCCACTTCTGGCCATTTTCTGTATATATGGTGCTGAGGAATCGAACCCAGGGCCTCATGTATATGAGGCAAGCACTCTTGCCACTAGGCCATATTCCCAGCCCTATAGGTTATTTTTTTATTTTCTGTAAATGATGACAGTTTTATTTCTTCCATTCTCGTCCTTATTTCTTCCATTCTGGTCCTTATTTATCTTGTTAGTTTTCTCCTTTGACTATGACTATAATACCAGGTTAAATTGAAAAAGTATGGTGTATATCCTTTTTTTATATAATCTTAAAAAGTATTTTAAAGTTTTATACCTAAGAAGTTCGCTGTAGGTTTTTGTTATTGATATCTCCTCTTCCTCACCTCACTACTTGTGAAGCTTACAATCTATTCTGAGGAAAGAAATGAATAGGAAAATGTATAAAATCACTCTTCATTGGCACATTGAGCAATCAGTTTGTTGCAGGAATGAATAGTATGATTGCTTGAGCCTTATGGTTTTCATGGATTTTTCTTGCATAGTACATCAGTTAAAAAATGCTTAAATTTTTTACTGCTGACTAAGTCCTAATGATTCAATGTTGATATTACATTTTTAAAGCTTCTGGAGAAGTTAGGGCACTGTATTTAAGGATTTGAATGCAAATATTGTGGAGACAGATCATATTTTTCTGTTTCTCATGGTAGTAATACCTGTAATATTGTAAACTAAATCTGTTTAGACTACATGAAATTAAGCTTTCTGAGGGAGATTAATTCTGTTTAAGGACTTTGTTTTTATCTATCCATATTTTTCTGAGCATCATAATCGATTTATAGACTTTGCAGTATAATGATTCAGTAAAGCTTCTGACCAAAATTTGAACATGAGTAGCTAATAACGAGTTACTTTGTGAAATCTCCAGTGTAATTTAGATTAGACCCCTTCTGCTTTTCTGTCTTTCCCTGTATCTGGTTTTTTCTTTTTAACAGATGGGGAAATTAAGGCATAGAGGTAGAGATTATCTGAATTTGGTGTATTGCTTACTGCAGTAGACCACTTTGCTTCTGTGAGAATTATAAACTACTATACTTTCCAGGTATGTGTTGAAATCTCCATGGCTAAACATCTGCAAATCTTGCTAATTAAGAAAACTCTTAAAAGGCCATTCATGTATTTAGCTATATTTAGGCCACCTCAGCTTGGCTGAAAGGTCACAGGGTCACATATAAATATATTATGTGTAAAAATCTCATAAAAATTGACATCAAAGACAGATCTAAGCTGAGAGTCAGTGGCTCACACCAGTAATCCTAGTTATTCAATAGGCTGAGATCTAGAGGATTATGGTTTGAAGCCAACTAGGGCAGAAAACTCCATGTGACCTTGTGACCAAATCCATGTGAAGAGAAGAGCAAAGTATGGGAGTTTTATTAGAGAATTCTTAAAATATTGGAGTTGACCCCTTTTTCCTTTGTCTTTTTTTTTCTTTAATAACTCTTTCTACCCACCTTATATTTGCCCTTGGTCAGTATTAGATGTAGACCATTGTTTTTCCCTTAGCGATGATTTTGCCTCTCTGGACATTTGGCAGTGGTGGGAGATATTTTCAGTTGTCACAAGTCGGGGATGCTGCTAGCAGGGATTCTGTTAGCCAGCTGACCATACACAGGGCAGTCCTTTACAAACCTGAATGTGGCCCCAAGATGCCAGTAGGACCAAGGTTAAGAAATCCTGTTCTAGACATGGATGTTTACTTTTCAGTTTTGAACTAGACAGAGAAGTAATGTAAATAAAGTGGGCAAGTCTTGTCAATGACTGAATAAAAAAAATACAATTTATTCATATAGTAGACTATCTGTACCTGCTGCGACTGGGGACATGGCAGTAACAGACAGCAGACCTGGAATTGAGCAGTTTGGGGCACCAGGGGTCTGAAGCCTTCTGCCAGATTCAGGTGTCTTGGGTACATTTTTCACGATATTTATTGAGTAGGATATAGGCGTACATGTAGAAAATGGGGTCACAATATCTTTTAATTCACAAGTACCAATAATGCAGTACAATCTTAATATCCTTGAAGTCACAAGCACCAAGCATGTGATACAATCCTGCTCAATTGATAAATAACTTCTTTATCTTAGGAAGTAAATGTATGCAGTAAATGGCTTGCAATTTGCACAGGCTTTTGTCTATCCCTAAACTCCCAGAAAGTTTGAGGTGGAATTAGCCCATACCCAGGATAGAAATCTGAATTCCTATCAAGCTGGGACTGATTGACCTTTTTAGGAAACTCCAGCATTCTGAGAGTTCATGTTGGGAGGAGGCATTCCAGCTTCCCAATCCTTTTGAGTCTTACAGCTTGGCTTTTGGGGGCTCTCACAGTGGAATATAATTTAACTTTTAAAAGGAATCAGGTATTGTATAGTATAACGTGAAGGACCCTTGAAAACATGGCAAGGGAAAGAAGTCACCAAAGATTATATACTATATAATTCTATTAGTATGAAATGTACAGAATGAATGGTTGACTACTACTGGGAGGATTGAAAGGGTGGAGCAACAATGGCTAAAAGTTTTTGAGGGAGTAAAAATGTTCTAAAACTGGATTGTAATAAAGCTTTCCAAAATATGAATACTATAAAAATCACTGAATTATAATTGTAAGATTTCTGAATTATATGTCAATAAAATTGATACACATGAAAATAAGACAAGATGAGAAGACTCTTAATCCTTTCTGTGATGTTGCATATTCTTTTATTTTTGTTTTGCCCTCTATCCTTTGATTCCTGTGATCTGGCTATGAGGATGTATTCAAGCAGTCATGACAGTAACAATACTGGTTATTTATCATCCATAACTTGGTTTGATAATAGTGATTTAAATTGTTATTTGTTCAAGTCACAAAAATATTCTCAAGATAGCCTATAAAGCTTGTATGAGTTAACACTGAGAAGTTAAACTAGCATATGCCACTTACACATGGGCATTTATTTGTGCGTTGAATTGACCATTAAATTTGTAACTAGTTTTTTGAAATGTTATTCTTTATTTGACATTTATAAATAAGTCACAATAAAGTGCCTTTCAATAAGTAAAAGGCAGATTTCAGAGACAGGGAATTCTAATTACATTGTCATATCAAACCAAAAATTGCTTCCTCATCGTCAACCATTGCCTTGAACAGGTTAGGATTTCCTCAGTATTTTAAGATATTTTCATATTTAGCTATCTAAATCCAGATTTGGAGGCTGTATTGTTCTGTATCTTGCTGAAAAATTGACCATTACTAAGTCCAGTCTTTTCACAGAAAGGGAAAACAATGACTGTTGTAGGGAGCAGAGCTGATGCCATTTTGATTAGGGAAACATGGTAGGAAATGTTGCGGGGAGTAGATTAGGTCAACTTGACCCCAAAATTCTGCCTCTGTAAATGGCTTGCTTAACTTGTTTGTTGCTTGCTCTACCCCCTGCCTCAACCTCCTACATTTGTGCCACGCTTGCTTGTTAATGTTGCTTGCCCTATCCCCTGCGCCAAGCCCCTTCATCTGTGCTGTGCTTTTACCTTTATAATCCCCAATTTGAGGACTGCTCATGGGCATGGGGGCAGCTCCCGATTCTGTTCTGTGTTCCTAGCTGGTCAGCTTGCTTTTCAGGGGCGTAGTTTCAGCTCCTGAGTCTGTGCTATGTCCCCAGCTGGGCAGTTTGCTTTTTGCTTCCCCAATAAACCCATCTTTTTGCTTGAGACTGCCTCTCAGTGGTGGACTCTTGGGGGGACATGGAACCTCCTTCCCCCCCTGGACCTTGTAACAGACAGTATTTTTTTTTAAAGATCATACTCACTTAACCACAAGCCAGTTATACTTAAATCAAGACCGGCCAAAAATATTCTGTCAGCCATTCATGATCTGAATGCTGATGTTAGAAATCAATTGAATTGTGGCACACATTAAGAAGCCATGAGACATTTGTTTTGCAATAAGTAAGGCAGTGGCTATTACTCATTTGTAGTTTTTTTTAAGATAAGCTATCATATCTGCTCTTTTCCCCTTCTTCTTAATGCCAGTGAAGATCATTTTTGTTCCAGGGATATACTTTTTGGGATTCTCCATACTCCATCAATGTATCCTCTACCTAGGTGATGCTTTGTTCTTGTTGACATCTGTGTAAGTAATCCAGCTGTTTGATCTGTCTTCCCATGGAACAGACCATGGAGGTGAGGCTTAGTCTTGCATTACAGTGTAGCACTGGGTATACTGCTAAACAAAAATCTTCTTGCCTTCTAAACATTACCCATTTTAAATTTGCTCTTTTGTTGCTATCACAAGCTCCAAAGCCAGATATCCGGCTCCCTAGTCTTTAGCTGTAACTAATTTTCAATGGTTTCTTTTTCATTTTTCTTTTTTCTGGGGCTTGAACTCTAGGCCTGGGGTTGTCCCTGATCCTCTTTATGTTCAAGGCTAGCACTCTACCATTTGAGTCAGAGCACCACTTACAGCTTTTTCTGTGTTGGAAATAAGCATCCTGAGTAGCTAAGATTACAGCTGTGAACCACTGGGGCCCAGCTGTTTTCTATTTATAAATAAAAATATACAAGTTAGAGAGCTAGTTTTCCTTATTAAGCATTAATTAGTTAATATAATTAATAGCTGAGAGTTTGGAACATATAAAGCAAGCAACTTTGGGGTATTATAGTTATAAGATTTTAACTAATAAAAGCAGTATAATGTAAACTTCTGTAGTGATAAATACTTGACAAAAGATATGCTTGGAAAGAAATAATCTTTTTTTTTTTTTTCTGGTACTGGGGCTTGAAATCTGGGCCTGAACACTGTCCCTGAGCCTCTTTGTGTTCAAGACTAACGCTGTACCACTTGAGCCACAGTGCTACTTCTACCTTTTTCTGAATAGTTTATTGGAGATAAGAGTCTTACAGACTTTTCTGCCCAGGCTGGCTTCAAACCGTAATCCTCAGATCTCATCCATCCTCTTGAGTAGTTAGGATTACAGGCGTGAGCCACTGGTGCCAGGTTAATAAATTACCTTTTACTTATAACTTTTGCTTATAAGATACTCCACCCAAACAAGCTTAATGACTCACATTGTTCAGAAGTAAGCATGTGAGAGATATCTCTAGGTGTGTCAGGATGCAGAGGTTTAAACAACCATCTCATGGCACTGCTTCTTTTAACAAGGTTCTTCTCTCTTAGTTAGATTTTTGTACAGGCTCTTATGGCTGTAAGATGGCTGTTGGAGTTCTAGCTTTTAAGTCTGCATAGACACTCCTAGTCCAAATTATAATAGCTTGAGTTGGGGTTTGTGCTTATTTTAGAATTAATCTCAGTGACCAAAACATTGGCTCTAATGACTTTGGCCAAGAGATATAACCCCCTAGGCCTAAGGGGATAGAGTCAGCATTACTCAGAATCCTCTAACAGTTTGGGATGAGAAGGTTGGTTTATAAGAATTTTGATTGCTTTTTTTTTTGGTTAGTAATGAGGTTCATTAGGTGATGAGTGGCAAGAGACTTTATGTTCTTTATAATGTTCAGCCTATGTACTAAAACTTCTACCTTGTATTTACAAAAAATGAATGCTTTTTATGCCTGGTAGAATGAGTAAACACAATTGGGTAAAAAATAGGATTATGAGTTTGTTTTTCTTTGTGCCAATCCTGAGGATTGAACTCAGGGCCTGAGTACTGTCTGAGCTTTTTTGCTCAAGGCTGGTGGCTCTACCATTTGATCCACAGCTTATCTTCCAGCTTGTTGGTGGTTAATTGGAGATAAAGGTCTCTGAGACTTTACTACCTGGACTGAATTTGAACCGTGATACTCAGATCTCAGTCTTTTGAGTAGCTAGGATTACAGATGTGAGCCTACTGATACCTGGCAGGATTATGAATTGTTCTTATGAGTTTTATTTCCAAGGAAATATTACATAGTATTTTCTAATGTTTTGAAATTTTGTGAGATTTATTTTTTCCTTTTTCCCAATTTTAGGTTCCCACTATTTGTAAGTATTTTAGATGGGAATCACTAGCTCTTAGAACCTAGTATTTAATGCCTGTTGTCATTGCATAGCATCATTTTACTATTTTAGGTTATACCTACTAACTCAGCAAACACCAAGTCTTAGGTTTCCAGTTCTGTACAACAGTTAGTATCCTAATTAAGTTGTGTTTACTTAAAAAATGCACATACAAATGATGAAACCAGGATGATTGCTCTCTTACACTTCCTCATTGTGTCATGCAGCTTAGTCAAGGACTTATCTCATGGAGACATCACATAATGTGATATCTGATTACTTTCTGTGTTTACAGTTGGCCAATTTCTCTTTGTTCTTGGGGAACAAAAGGCAACAATTTATTTGCAAGAGTGATTTTTATGGCATATATAATGATATATTTATTATACTATAGGCCACTTCTGATATTGGATTGGGTATAGACAGTTTGGGGTAAGAGCATGTAGTATTTTCAAACAGGATAGTTCCAGTTTTCAGACTTGTAAATGAAGAATTATCATTCTTTGCTTCCCTCCTTAGAAAATCAGAACATTTAGTTTACAGAAAAAAGCAAACTTAAAGAAATGAAAATAATTGGTGTTAGAATAATGATAACTTGCCTTTTTAAAAATTTTATTTTTCTTGCCCAGTGATCCTGGTGGAGGGATTGAAATGTCTGAATTTATTCGAGAGGCCACCCCTCCAGTTGGTTGCAGTTCAAGAAATTCTTACGCTGGGCTTGATCCAAGCAACCAGGTAGGAATCATATACAGTTATATTTTGCCTTTTCCTTTCTCTCTTGAAGTAGTATGAGTCGATTCTCAGGTCTGTAACAGTCAGTTGTTTATCTTTTTATTTATTTTTGTAGTTCTGGGATTTGACTGAGGACTCTGGCTTGCTAGGCTGGCACTCTACCACTTGACTTCTGCTTCCAGCTCTGCTTTTTGCTTATTATTTTGTAAATGATATCAGGAGAACTTTTCTTTCTGTGCTAGCCTTGAACTTTGATTCTACAGATCTCAGACTCCTAGGCTTATAGTCATGAGCCACTAGTACTAGGTGATATTTATGTTTCTGATGAGCATTTAAAAAATATATACTATATTAATGTATTTATTTTAACTGATTTTTCATGTTAATAAGTACATATTTGCGTGTAAGAACATGCTTATAACCTTACATATATGATCAACATAGTTGGGATGACTGCCTTAGAAATTTAGCTTCTAGCTTGCTCTATTATTTACCTTCATGTCATCTGAATGTCATTAGAATGGCACGGATGTCTATGATGATACAGAGTTTAAAAACATGGCCAAAAAACCCCCCAAATGAACCAACTTAGGAAATGTTAATGGTAGAGCAAGAGGTAAATTGTAGATCTCCTTTTGATGAATTTTATTGTTTTTCTGCTATATAACTTACATTTCACTGAGAGTAGTTGTCTATAGATTTTGTTCTCATGTCTAACCTTGCTTCTTCCACTAAAGTTCTGTCACTTGTCCTCAACCTAGCTATTTCTGCTTGTCTTCTCAACAGACGACTTTATTAGATGAAGTAAAGTAACCTTGGCAGAATTTTGTGTAGCTGTGAAATTAAGTCATCAGTGTGCAGAATAAATTGCTGATTTCTGTCAGTGTCTAGACCTTACTTCCAGCATTTTTTCACTCTAGCATTCCTGTTTTTATATACATAACTTTGTGGATTGAAAATATTCTTCCTATTTCTTCCTTTCTGATCCACAGGAAGACTTAGTTCTTATATTCTGGCCTAACTATGCTTGAAACCACCTCCTATTCAAATTTTCAATGATATTATAGTCTGCCTCTAGTAAAGACCTATGGTTGATATCTCAGTCCTTTGTTTTTAATGTATGATGATATGTGGTAGTTTATAAGCCTCTGCAGAAGTAGATTTTCCTATTTCTCCTGTTTAATATATTGCCTTGTATGAAGTAACTTTCATTAATGACTGCTAATTATTCAATTAAACTTCAGAGGTGAATTTGGACTTGACCCTTTTCTTAACAAATAAATAGCAGACCTCAGTTTCCTGACTTATCTTATAGTATTCAACTATCTGTATGTCACTCTATACTATAGAAGACCAATATTATTAAAAATGGCATATTTTATAATTCAGAAGTACCTTATTTTCTGATATACCTGGATAGAGGATTTATATTTATTTGAATTATAATTTCATGATTTACAATTCAAGTAAGTGAATAGTAGTGGTTGGTTTCAGTTGTGATTTGAGTATAGACCAGAACATATACGAACTTAAATTTGTATCCTTAACATCACAAGCTGATAGAATGGGAGATATTGGTGTGTTAAAAATAAAAAGTGTAGACATCTGCTTCAGGCCTCCTATTATGTTCAGAAAATATGATTTTTCCTGGATATAGCCTTCCATCCACCTATACTGCAGAAATTTTAAGCTATTTTCCATTAGATATATCCAAATATATTGATGTTTTTTCTGTCTCTGATAAACTGATCATTACTATATTTCATAGATGAGATATGCCTAAATCTCATTCTTCATAATTTCATGTCATATATGGAGAAAGTTCAAATGATGATATAGACTCCTTAATAAACACCACCCTAAAAGAGTAAATAGAACAACTTAAACATTTTTGAAGTCTGAGGAGCAACTAATCATACCTAAAATAGATTTCATTTGTAGATCTTTCAGAAAAAATGTTACTGAAACACATATTGCCTTCGATTACTCCATGATAGAAATATTTACTTGTATCCAGATCTGTTTAATTCAAAGTTTTAAGATTGCATGCTGAAATATATCTCCAACATAACCTTTGTCAGAAAGTAAAGGGCCATTAGGCTTCTGCACGTTGGTCTTTGTTTCTTAGAATATATAATGTGAAATTATTTGCTGCCTCTTAAAACAAATCTTGGCACTACTACTTCCTAGAAAAGACAGTCCAGCACAATATAATTAGATCATTGGCCTAAGAAAAAAGTCTAAAGGAAAAAAAATACTTCAGCCTATTTAAATTAAGAAAATTAACCAAGTTCCTTACTTTGTTTATAATATATCCAGATATGTGTTAGAATATACCTAGTTGCTATTTAGATTTTGATGTTATTTTTATGTGAATCTGAATATCCTCCCCCAAATGAACAATATTTGCTTACAAAAAAGTGAAGAAACAAATACTGTGAAAAAGGGTTATATTGGACACATTAATTACATTGGAACTTTCTAAGTTTTACAATCTTTGTTTGAAAAAATGTTATTAGTATCATCTACCTGTGGTTTTTTTTTTTAACCATTGTGCTTTCCTCAGTTTCTTTTAATAGAATGAAATGACTTAATCCTTAAGGATGGCTACATGTTTTATATTCCTGGCTCTTTTGTTAACATGTAGAAAATGTCAGATTACACTAGGAAGATATCCTTTAAAAAAAAACCACAACAACATATCTTTCCAGTGATATTTTGAAGAGCCACACCTTAAAATGTTTTTTTTTCTTTTTCTTTTTTTTTTTTGCAGAGGGGAGGATGAAAAAGACCATAGTAGTGGTCAGTACTTGGCACCATTTCTTTTCTTTTCTTTCTTTTTTTTTTTTTTTTGCCAGTCCTGGGGCTTGGACTCAGGGTCTGAACACTGTCCATGGCTTCTTTTTGCTCAAGGCTAGCACTCTGCCACTTGAGCCACAGTGCCACTTCTGGCCGTTTTCTATATATGTGGTGCTGGGGAATTGAACCTAGGGCCTCATGTATACGAGGCAAGCACTCTTGCCACTAGGCCATATCCCCAGCCCTTGGCACCATTTCAATTAGAACTGGTCCCACTTGTTTTAGTGAAAGTGTACTTAAAACATATGCACATGCACTAAATGCATAGCGTCCTAAGTAAAATTTCTTTTTTTGGCCAGTCCTGGGGTTTGAACTCAGGGCCTGAGTACTGTCCCTGACTTCTTTTTGCTCAAGGCTAGCACTCTACCATTTGAGTCACAGCACCACTTCCGGCCTTTTCTGTTTACATGGGGCTGAGGAAATCGAACCCACGGCTTCATAAATGCTAGGCAAGCACTCTACCACTAAGCCACATACCTATCCCCCTAACTATAAAGTTTAAAAAAAAATAGTAACTCTTAAAATGGGTAAATATCTCTATATATTGCACTTTGTGGGTGTTAAGTGTTACTTTGGCCGGTCCTGGAGCTTGGACACAGGGCCTGGGCACTGTCCCTGAGCCTTTTTGTGCTCAAAGCTAGCATTCTACCACTTGAGCCACAGCGCCACTTCTGGCTTTTTCTGAGTAGTTTATTGGAGATAAGAGTCTCACAGACTTTCCTGCCTGGGCTAATTGTGATCCTCAGATCTCAGCCTCCTGAGAGTAGCTAGGATTACAGGTGTGAGCCACCAGTGTTGAGCGTGTTAAGGGTTTTTATTTTATTTTGTTTATAATGAAAAATACGGTGGACATAATTAGTATTACTCTTTGGAGAGGTGAAGCAAAGAGGTTGGGGTTTGAGTAGAGTTCCTTCCTAGCAATGAAAGGGCCTGAGTTCAAATCTGAGTACTGCCACCGAAACAAAACAGTACAAACAAGCCCAGAAAACAAAACCAACAACACTGAAAAGATTGACCCAGCCAAATAATCTGTTTCATCACCTGTGAAGAGGCTAACATGGAGTTAAGTTTTTTCATCTATTGGTTGTTGGACCCTTTCACCCTCGCGCGTGTTCCGCCCTGTCACACGGGTGGAACAGCTGGGGTGCAGCCCCATGTGAAAGCCTTGGATTGTGAGTAGTCGCGAAGATGCCTCTCTCCCCTCTTACGCTTAAAAGAGGACACAGGACACGCGGGCGTTCTTGGGGAAAGCTTCTCGGAATTCCAACGATTTAATCAGGTGAGGGGTTTATATGACAGTAACCGCGGCAGGAAGGGGAGGGATCTGGAGTGGCTAGACACTAGTGACAGGCTGATCTGAGCTGTCCATCCAAGGGCAGCGTCACAGGATCTCCTCCGAGGGCTAACGTCACATCCCACAGGACCGCTCCCTGGGTTCTGCCCAGTGCCATTTTGGCATACATGTGGTGGAGGCGGGGCTAGCAGGCAGGCGGCCCCTGCCAGGACCGCCTCTTAGCGCTGCAGGCAGTGCCCCACATCTCCCCCTTCTGTTTGTTTTTTTTTTTTATTTTTTTAAATTTTTTATTTATTTATTTATTTTTTTTTAATTAATTGGACATAAATTTTTTTACAAGGTGTTGTGCAAAGAGGGTGCAGTTACATAGTAGGGCAGTGTGTACATTTCTTATGATATCTTACAACCTGTTTTTCTATCCCTTGTCTAGGTCAGGTTGACATATATGCAATATACAATGTATCAAGAACATATACAGTATTCACAGACTTGGTCACTACTGTCTCTCCGTCTCCCTTTGTTAACAGTCATATATCAGGGAGATCATGCCCCTTTGTTTTCTGTGTTCTAGGCTTGTCTCACTCAACATTATTTGTTCGAGTTCCGACCATTTCCCTGCAAATAACAATATTTCACCATTCCTAATCGCTATGTAGTATTCCATTGTGTATAAGTACCATATTTTTTGGATCCATTCGTCTGTGGAGGGGCATCTGGGTTGTTTCCATATTTTAGCTATTGTGAATTGTGCCGCGATAAACATGGTAGTACAAATGCCTTTTTGATATCTTGGATTTTGCTGTTTAGGATAGATGCCTAGGAGTGGTATGGCTGGGTCATAGGGTAGGTCTATATTGAGCTTTTTGAGAAACCTCCATACTGTTCTCCAAAGTGGTTGTACTAATTTGCACTCCCACCAACAATGGAGAAGGGTTCCTCTTTCCCCACAGCCCCTCCAGCATTTGTTGTTTCCTGAGTTCAGAGTATAGGCCATTCTAACTGGGGTGAGGTGGTATCTCAGGGTTGTTTTTATTTGCATTTCCTTTACTAGCAGGGATGTTGAGCATTTCCTCATATGTTTCTTTGCCATTTTTATATCTTCTCTTGTGAAGTCTCTCTTTAGCTCTTTTGCCCATTTCCTAATAGGTTTATTGGGCTTGGAGGGGCTTAGTTTTTTGAGTTCTCTGTAGATGACCGATATCAGGCCTTTGTCTGTTGCTGTGCTGGTAAATATCCTTTCCCATATCGTTGGCTGTCTTTCTATTTTAGTGGCAATGTCCTTAGCTGTGCAGAAACTTTTTAATTTGTAGTAGTCCCATTTGTCGAGTCTTTCTCCTATTTGTTGTGCTCCTGGGACTCTATTCAGGAAGTTCCTTCCTGTGCCTATAAGTTCTAGTGTCTTTCCTACTCTGTCCTTCAGTAGTTTCAAGGATTCAGGTCTGATGTTGAGGTCCTTGATCCATTTTGAGTTGATCTTGGTGCATGGTGATAGGCTTGGGTCTACTTTGAGTTTTCTGCATATGGCTGCCCAGTTCTCCCAGCACCAGTAGTTGAAGAGGCTATGTTTATTCCATTGTATATCTTTAGCTCCTTTGTCGAATATCAGTTGGCTGTAAGAGTGCGGTTTTATTTCTGGGTCTTCAGTTCTAATCCATTGGTCTTCCGATCTGTTTTTATACCAATACCATGCTGTTTTTGTTATGATGGCCTTGTAGTAGATCTTGAAGTCAGGTATTGTGATACCTCCTGCATTGCTTTTTTTGCCTAGAATTGCTTTGGCTATTCTAGGTTTTTTGCTGTTCCATATGAATTTATGGATTGGTTTCTCTATTTCAGTGAAGAATGTGGCTGGGATTTTGATAGGTATTGCATTGAATTTGTATAACAATTTGGGCAATATGGCCATTTTCACTATATTGATTCTGCCTACCCATGAGCATGGGAGGTCTTTCCATCTCCTTGTGTCTTCTTTGATTTCCCTTATTAGATTTTTGTAGTTTTCATTGAATAGGTCCGTCACGTCCTTGGTTAAGTTGATCCCTAGGTACTTTATTCTTTTTTTGGCTACTGTAAATGGAATTGTTTCCATAATTTCCTTTTCTGTTTGTCTATTGCTGGTGTACAGAAAAGCTGCTGACGTTTGTGGGTTGATTTTGTATCCTGCTACTTTGCCAAATTGGTTTATTAGGTGTAGGAGTTTGGGTACTGAGGTTTTTGGGTCCTTCAGATACAAGATCATGTCGTCTGCGAATAGGGATAACTTGATTTCTTCCTTTCCGATGTGGATCCCTTTGATGTCCTCCTCTTGCCTTATTGCTATGGCTAGGGATTCCAGCACTATGTTGAACAGAAGTGGGGAGAGTGGGCATCCTTGTCTTGTTCCTGATTTTAGGGGGAATGACTTAAGTTTCTCTCCATTTAATATGATATTAGCAGTTGGTCTGTTGTATATGGCTTTTATTGTTTTGAGGAATGTTCCATCTATTCCTGTTCTCTCCAGAGCTTTTAATAGGTATGGATGTTGTATTTTGTCGAAGGCTTTTTGGGCATCGACTGAGATAACAATGTGATTCTTGATTTTAGTTGTGTTTATGTGGTGAATTACGTTGATTGATTTACGGATGTTGAACCATCCTTGTGACTGAGGGATGAAGCCTACTTGGTCATGATGTGTGATATTCTTGATCACTTTCTGGATCCTGTTAGCTAATATTTTATTGAGGAGCTTTGCGTCTGTGTTCATTAGTGATATTGGTCTGTAGTTCTCTTTTTTTGTTGGGTCTTTGCCTGGTTTGGGAATTAGTATGATATTAGCTTCATAGAACGAGTTTGGGATTTCTCCCTCCATTTCTATTTCACGGAAGAGTTTGAGGAGTATTGGAATTAGCTCCTCACTAAAGGTTTTGTAGAATTCGTTGGTGAATCCATCTGGGCCTGGGCTTTTCTTAGTAGGGAGGTTCTTGATTACCTCCTGTATCTCACCGTAAGTTATTGGTTTATTTAGCTGATTTATTTCTTCTTGGTTCAGTTTGGGCAGTTTGTACTTCTCTAAGAATTGATCCATTTCTGTAGAATTATTGTTTTCTGCTGAGTAGAGGTTTTGGAAATAGCTCCTTATGATTGTTTGAATATCGTGTGTACTTGTTGTAATTTTTCCTGTGGAGTCCCTGATTTTACGAATATGAGTCTCTTCTCTTCTTTTTTTTGTAAGTCTTGCAAGGGTCTGTCAATTTTGTTTATTTTCTCAAAGAACCAGCTTTTAGTCTTATTTATTTGTTGAATGGTCTTTCTATTTTCAATCAGATTTATCTCTTCTTTAATCTTTGTGATCTCTCCCCTCCTAGTCGTTTTAGATTCTGTCATTTCTTGTTTCTCCAGTTGTTTTAGTTTCATCGTGAGGGTATTCACCTGCTCTGCTTCCATTCTTTTAATGTGGGTGCTGAGTGCAATGATCTTGCCCCTCAGTACTGCCTTAGCTGTGTCCCATAGGTTTCTTTGTGATGTGTTTTCTTTGTCATTGTGGCTTATGAATTCGTTGATTTCATCTTTAATTTGATCTGTGGCCCAAGTGTTGGATAGCAGCGTGGGGTTTAGCCTCCAAGAGTGTGTATAGGCTCTGTGGTATCCTTTGTTGTTGAGGGTTACCTTTAATCCACTGTGATCAGATATAATACATGGGATGACGTCAATACTTTTGTATTTGCTGAGGTTCTTTGTGTGGGCTATGACGTGGTCTATTTTGGAATATGATCCATGGGCTGCTGAAAAGAAGGTGTATTGGGTCTCTGTGGGGTGAAAGGTTCTATATAGGTCTGTTAGATCCATTTGGGAAATGGTGTTATTTAGGTCCTCAGCTCCCTTACTAATCCTCTGGGTGTTGGATCTGTCTCTTGGAGAGAGAGGAGTATTAAAGTCACCCACCATGATTGTGTTTGCGTCTATCTTGCTCTGTAATTCTTTGAGAATTTGCTTGACATATGTCGGGCCTCTTTTGTTTGGTGAGTATACATTTATCACCGTGATGTCTTGATTCTGTATTTTTCCTTGTATTAATATGTAGTGTCCTTCTTTGTCTTTTTGAGTGGACTTTAAAGAGAAGTCAAGCTTGTCTGAGATCAGGATGGCTACACCTGCCGTTTTGGTGGATGCATTTGCTTGGTAGATCTTGCTCCATCCTTTCACTCGAAGCCTGTTTTTGTCCCTTGCTGTAAGGTGGGTCTCTTGTAGACAGCAGATGTCAACTTTTTGTTTGCGAATCCATTCTGCCAGTCTGCTCCTCTTTATCGGGGAGTTTAAACCATTTATATTTAAAGAGATCAAGGATAGGGTGTTTTTTCTCCTTCCATTTTCTTGGTGGGCTGTTTTTTCTTCTTTTTTTTTTTTTTTTCTTCTTGTCTTTAGTGAGCTTGTGTTTCTGCTGGACTTTGGCTATTGAAGTTTCTTTCTGATTCTGTCTGTGTGTCTTTTACGATCTCTGTTGGGTGGGCTTCCCCTCTTAATATTCGCTGTAGGGCTGGTTTTTTATTCACATACTCCTTTAGCTCCTCTTTGGTGTGGAAAGATCTGGTTCTCCCTTCGAATGTGAACTCCAGTTTCGCTGGATATTTGATCCGAGGTTGTAAGTTGTTATTCTGAAGTAATTGGATAGTGTTCTTCCACTCGCTTCGAGCTTGGTAAGTTTGTGTGGATAAGTCGGATGTTATTCGAATCCTCTTCCCATTGAAAAAAGTTTCCTTCTTCGCTTTGGCTGAATTCAGAATTTGCTCTTTAATCTTGAGGTCTGTAGTCTTGAATATTATGTGCCTTGGGGTGGCTTTCCTGGGGTCTGGCCTGCCAGGTGTCCTATAGGCTTCGGTTACCTGGATGGGGTCCCCTGTGAGATTGGGGAAGTTTTCTGCAATAACTTTATTGAGAACATGATTAAGCCCTCTGCTCTGGTATTCGGCTCCTTCTTCTATTCCAATTATGCGCAGATTATATCTCTTGTCTTTGTCCATTAGTTCCTGGATTAGTCTTCCCTGAAGCTTCACCTTTTCTTGGAGTGTGGTCATTTTCTGGTTGTTGTCAGCTGCTTCATCGTCCAGGCGAGAGATTCTGGATTCTATATGGTCTACTCTTTGTGTCATGGTTTCAATTGCGGAGTTTATGGATGTCAGAGAGCTATTTATGGTTGTCATATCAGCTCTGATCGTGGAGATTTCTTCCTTTAAAGAGTTGTATTTTAAATCTATTTTTTCATGCATTTCAATTCTTAGGATGTGGAGATTTTCTTTAAAGGCAGCTTGCATTGTATCCATTTTTGCTTCCATTTCTTTAAAGCAGGTTTGCATTGTATCCAGTTTTGCTTCCATTTCTTTCTTGGCTTCCTGGGTGTCCTTCCAGATTTCCGCTCTAAATTCCTGGAATTGTTTTCTGATTTCATTTCTGACGCTTTCGATCATTCCTGTTAACATGGCCTCATTTGCTTTTTTAGTCTCCATCTCCTCTTCAGTCGTGCTGCTTTTTGGAGCTGGCGAGTTGGCTTGCCCTTTGATGAACTGAGTTATGTTTCTTTGTGATTTGCGCATCTGGAGATCTGGATGGCTTCTCAGGTTTGGTTTGTAGCTCCTCCCTCCCTCCTGTGTAGACGTGTCTACGGCAGCAGGTGCTGTCGTTGTGTCCCCGCCCACCAGTGCAGGGTACGCCTACCAGAGCGGGCGCTGTCGCCGGGGGCCCCGCCCTCCTGTGCGCTGTGCGTTCAGTGTAACAGGCACTTCGGCGGGATATGCCTCCCAGAGCAAGTCCTGGGATGTTGGGTTGTGCTTGCGCCCTCCCACGAGTCCGTTGGGGGGGCGTACGTGTGGGGCCCAGTGGGATCGACTGTCCGGGTGTGGCCTGGCACCTTCAGACCTCACCTCCGCTGTGAGGAGGGGGACGTGATCAGGCTCAAGTGACCCCGCTGGGCTGGTATTGCCCACCAGCGCCTGTGGTTTTAGTTGTAAGAGTCTGCGAGGTCCAGGCGCCTCAGGTGGGGTTTGCACAACCGGCTGTCTCCCGGCCCCTGTTGGGAAGGGGGCGGGGCCGGTTCTGCCAGTTCAGGAACCTGTGGGGTGTTGGTGCTGCTGAGCCCTTCCCCTGCTAAACTGACTTCCCAGTGCCTGATGGGAGCTTCCCCGCCTGATTTGTGGATTCTTTGTTCCCTCAGTGGTGGGGGAGGGGGGAGGGAGGGCACTCACTTTTGCTGCTTTGTGTGTGTGTCCCGCGCCGCCGTTGGCCCTCCAGGGGTTGGCTAAGTGTCGTGGTGGCTTCCCTGGTTCCCGATTTCTGCCACGCTGGGTTCCCTTGTCCAAACCCGGTGTGGACCCGAACTTCTCGTCGCTGCCGGTGTGTCTTGGTCCGCACCCTGCCTTGTGTCCGTGGGGTCTCCCCCTATATGAATTCTGCACTCCTGGCAGCCTGTCTGCCGATCGCCGGGTTCCCCTTTCCCAGCCTGACCCTGTTTGGGCCAGGGTCGGCTGGAGGGGGGAGGGTGCCCCGGTGAATCTCCGGCTCCGTGTAGGTTTTCGGTTCTTCTTTTTTGCTCCTTTTTGTTTTCCTGCGTTTCTCCACTGCTTCTGGCTGCTGGTTTTGCTGGGTTCTTGATGGGGTGTTGGGTGTTGGGGTTCCCAGCTCACTATGCCGTTGGAGCGGGTCGGGCTGCCTCCCTATTCCATCGGCGCCATCTTTCTTCCTCTCCCCCTTCTGTTTTTTAAATAGCAGGAGGCGATGTAAACATAGGACATATGTAGACATAAAACAAATATGGACATAAGGCATATGTGGGGGCCTCTACCACAAGGAGGAGCAGGTGGAGGGGCCACCCGTTTGGCTCAGTCTGGGGAAAATTGGACTTCTTGGTCCGTTTCTGCGCCACTCAAGATAATGCAGGTAGCGCTCCCCATCTCTGGCGGTGAGGTAAGAGCAGGTTTGGGCTCTGGAGCTCCATGGCAGTCAGGGTGCTAGTAACTTAGCACATGTGGTTAGTAAACATTTTTTCATAAACATTGAAGCAAGGTGTCAAAACCCTCAACTCCTATTTCCCTCCAACTGGAACCCTTAAATTTAGCAGCAGGGGAGAGACAAAAGGGAAACGACAATGTAATAATACTCCATTCCAGTTCTTTTGCAAGGCTGCAGGTAATATTGCCGCAGCAAAACATTGCGCCAGAAAGACGCCAAGGCAGAGTCCAGGAAGCAAGCAGGGCCGGCGCTGGTCCATCACTGATGTACGCAGGCACGCTTCCCGTATTTCCATGGAAGAGCAGGAAGAAATTCGTCACGGTCTTTGTTTTCCTAGAGAGTAACAAGGAGAAGACATTTCTCCAGAGGGAATGTGCATATCCAAATTGGCTTGGTCCCCCAATTGGGGAAGGCGCATGCAAAGCTCCTTCCCGGACTGATTTGGGGAGATTTAAAATTTTTTAGTGTAAATTTAAGATATTTAATGTAAGCATAGCTGTCCTTAACTGGTCATGGGGGCTGTTCCCCTCCTTTTTGTTTTAATTAATGACAGAGGAGGGCACCAGGCTGGGAGTATGGGTGGAGGTCATCTCTTCTGGAACTACTTCCTGCTGAAAGGGGGTGAAGTAGTCAGGGGCCCCTGATTTGTCATATGGCCTGGTACCGTCCAGTTTGGTTGGTAAAAGTCCTCATGATTACCACAAGAATGGTTTTCAGGGCCAGAGGGTGTCATGGTCTCCTCTGGCTACCTTCTGTAGCTTAGGCACATCAGGGAGTCCCTGGGGCCTCCAGGGTCCAGATCTGCGCTGGGCACAGCAGTGTAGAAACTGCAAGTTCCCAGGTGGTGACCTCAGTGAGGGATGTTATCCTGTTAAAAGAGACTTTTGAAAAGGTCAGGCAAAAGGCTGACAAATTCACAGGGCTAGTTAACACGAATGACATAGAACATACCCTGGGTATAAGCCAGAAAAGTTCCATTTGGAACATAAACCCAATTGTGGTCAATTACAAGGAAGGAGGGATAGCTGAAGGAAGTGTTTAGTCCTAGTGGGCCGGTTTGGAGTAGCCAGTCAGAGGCTAAAATAAATATATATACATATATACAACTAGCAGGAAAAGGAAAATAGATAGGTATGGAGATTGGGTACAACTGTTCCTCCTGATCTCCCGGCTCTGATTAGTTTTGAAAGGGCGAGACAAGGTGACTCTGTTTAGGATGTAACATCATTCTCCTCTTACTCCTCTCCATATCCCTGTTCCCTGGACCGGCTGAGTCCCAGGGGTCCAGATGCTTGTTGCTGGGATGGCATGCTTCCATCGCCATTTATGGGGTTTGAACTCAGGGCCTGGGCACTGTCCCTGAGCACTTCTGCTCGAGGCTAGCACTCTACCACTTGAGCCACAGTGCCGCTTTCAGCATTTCTCTGGTTCACTTGAGCCAAGCTTCTGGCCTGGCTCTTTACTGGTTAATTGGGAGATGGAGTTTTAGAGAGTTTTTCTGCCTGGGCTGGCTTCGAACTACGATCCAAGGAGTTCTAGCTATAAAATCCCTTTTTGTTTCCAATTAAAGCAACAAGGAGAGCAATAGGAATAGAGCCCCATCTGTAACTTGTCAAGAATTGACCAACAACTACTTGTTAGAGTTCTGTCATAACACTTAGAGAACAGCAGACTGAATGAGATCTATGTACCATAAATTTAAATCATACCATTTGATCTTACTGGCAGGTGGAAGAGAGCACAAATGAATAATAATTAGGAGGGCAAAGGGTCAGGACAATGTAAGTTCTTAGCTTTAGCAGTGACTGTGTCTTCCCTCCTGGATCAGCAGGCTTCATTAGCCATGTGGGATGGAGGTAGGCAGGAGAGATGGGTTAAATCTGGGCGAAGCTGTAGTATCATCTCAGAGAGTCCTCAGGACAGGCTGTCGCACCTCCTTTTGGGCTGCCTGCAAGATTCTACACAGACCGTTTATTTGAAATCTCCCAGTGTTCCCTGGTTGCTTGCTCTAAGTACTGTGGCTTTTGTAGGCTGATGCCCTTCTGGTTCAGGCAAGTTGACAGCTTTAAAAAGATTTTTCTAGTCACAAAATCCCAAGGTAACTCTGTTGTCACCAACATAGCTATGATGTCTTTAACCTGGAGTAACTGTTATGATAGGACTATTATGAACCCAGCTCTAATCTTGGGGCAAGGTAAAAATCCTTCCAAGACTCCTAGATTGCTTGAACAGTTTCCTATGCAAGAGAGACTAAGGAATCGTTAGTAGTGAAACCAGGCAGTTTGGGATCAGACTGTGGAGTCTTCCTGCCACATTCCACGCAGCTAGCACACACGTTGACCTGTATCCTATGAAGCAAAATGTTAATTTTGGGTCAGGAAAATTTAGGTTAATAGTCACATTTGTATAAAATGACTCTGATCCCTCAATCTTAAAGAGTTTGTGAGAGCACAAGAGAGAAAAATGAAAAAGCAAAATCTTAGTCTGTACCAAGAATTGTCATGAACAGATGTACACTTGACTTTTAGCATAGAGAATAACATAAAGAATAACACACTGGTTTTACATCATTGAACTTATACCACATGCTGTATATTAGAACCTTTTTTGGAGTTTTTCTTAGGCATGTTTGCTTGCACCCCAAACAATCCGTTTGGGTTTAAAACCTAGGGTTTTTCCTTGCTGTAACCCTACCTGCAGGCTACAAGGGAAAGTTTAACACAGAACTTAAGCAAGTTAACGTAGTGGTTAAAAAGGCGAGTAACTTTTAAACCATGATGCTAGATTTTACCTATTTTGCCCTACAATTGGTGGAAATGTTACCAGTATAGACACACTATTTTTCCTACATTTGTGTATGTAGCACTTACTACCCACTGTCACAATTATTTATGTCACTGTTTTCTGGGCCATATAGTCAACTTCTTGGACTTAGTGATCCTATCTTAGTCCTTGTTATTTTTCAAGCTACTTTTATCCTGCTTTCTTTCTATTTTTTTTTCTATTTCTGTATTTTTTCACCTAATCTTTTTTTGTTGTATTGTCTCCTTTTTTTCTCATTGGGTCTTATCTTGATACTTTAAGTGCTTTATAGTATTAAAATCATTTTATTTGGTCTGAAGTAGATACTGGTCTTGTCCTCAAAAGATTGTGAATTAGGGTGTAAGCACTCAAATTATAAATGTGGAATATATTACCAAGGAATTAAGAACACCGTAATTTTTGCTATTAGAATGGTACAGAAGAGAAGGGTTGACTCAATAGAACATTTCATGTATAGGGACTTGAGTCTAATCCTTAGTATTGCCTCCCTCCCCTACAAAAAATAATGAGAATATTTAAGTTTTGAGAAAGATGTCTATAAAATGTTTTGGTTTACTTTTTTGTTTTAAAATTTCTGTGAATGATGTGCTCGCAATCTCAATAAACAAATAATGTTATTTTTTACAAGCTTGCCTAGAAGAGTAGCAGAAACAACTGTTTCTTTCTCTTTTTTTTTCAGTAAGAATATTTCTTTGCTTTGTTGATAAATGCATTCCTTCTTGAGATAGGCTCTTCTCTCTGTAGCCTCAGCTGTCCTGGAACTAAAGATCCTCCTGCCCTGGTCTCCTGTGTTCTGGGATTTCAGACTTGTACCACTATACCTTGCTGACTTTTTTTTTTTCTCAATTATACTGCCTTCTCTGGTTAATTCTCTTGAGAAAAATTAGGAGTATCAAAGCTTAATAAACACTTCAAAAGTTCAATTTTCATTTGCTACATTGAGTTTATTAGCAATTTCATCTGTATTTATATGCTTATTTTTATTTACTTTTCTATTGACATATAGCCTATCATAGCACAAATCTCAAGTGTTTGGTAAGTCTTTTACAGTTGTGTGCACTTATTCAATTGCCATCCAGGTCAAGAATATTTATCCTGTCCTGTCAAAGGTATCACTAAACTGTTCATCATTTAACTAATGCTGAATTTGCTAAACTGTGAAACAGTTATAGAAATTGTTTCTAAGACTTGATGATTTAGTTAACTGACATGTTGTTAGATTTGTTTTTCTTTGTGGAATTTGTGGTATTAGTATATATGGTTTTTATGATAGTGTAATAAGTAATAGCTATGAAGTTTTAGGAAAGTATAGTATCATTTTGAATGTAAGCACTAAAAGCTCAGCATTGCACTTGCTTGACTTTGTAATTATAACTTGTAGTTTTTTTGTTTTGTTTTGTTTTTTAACACCAGTCCTTGGGATTAAACTCAGGCATGTGAAATGTCTTTTAGCTTTTTCACTCAAAGCTAGTATGCTAACATTTGAGTCACAGGTCTACTTCTGACTTTTTGGTGGTTAATTGGATATTAAGAGTCTCAAGGATTTTTCTGCTTGTGCTGGATTCGAATCACAATACTCAGATATGAGCTTCCTGAGTAGTTAGGATTATAGGTGTAAGCCACTGCTGCCCAGCACAAGCATTTGTTTACTTATTTTTGTTGTTCTAACCATTTATAGAGAAGCCATTTCTGTCCTGGAACTATGGAATTATTAGTGCATATTACTAATATGCTAGCAATTTGACAAACTTTATATTGGTCTCTGTTACATTTTTGTGTCTTTTGTCCCATGGAATTTCTTTATCTTGTGGAGTTATAAGTTTATTATAAAGAGAAAAATCTACATGAACATGTCTGATGCAATACAGACATGACAATAATTGTATATACAGACACAAATTTCTTGAAGTTGAAGGTTTCTGGCACTGTAAGCTCAGTGAATTCTGAACAGGAGGGATTCAGAAGCTTAGCACATCTTTATGATAAGACAGCATGTGCCACAGTGAAAAGATTTTGTGCCTCTGATAGAACATATTACAGGATACTATCAATGAAGGTGATTTTTTTCTTATTAGTAAAAATTGGCTGGTATGGTACCAGTAGGGTTTTAGATAATATAATTGTTTTTGATAGAGTTCCTAATATATATTGGTAATGGCATACAGCTAATCTTTTATTTTCTTTTTCCTATGTTTTCAGATTGGATCTGGTTCTTCTCGTCTTGGAACAGCAGCAACTATTAAAGGTATATATGATCTAATTTGAGCATTGCTTCTGACTCATTACTTTTTTGGTTGATAAGGATAACTGCTGTACCTTCAAATGTAATAAAAGAATTATTCTTGAATTGATAGATAAAATTATCTTAAAGTTTGCCAAATATAATTGTTTTATGCTTCCATTATCTAAATTTCTCAAGTTTTTTTTTTTTTTTTTTTTTTTTGGCCAGTCCTGGGCCTTGAACTCAGGGCCTGAGCACTGTCCCTGGCTTCTTCCCGCTCAAGGCTAGCACTCTGCCACTTGAGCCACAGCGCTGCTTCTGGCCGTTTTCTGTATATGTGGTGCTGGGGAATCGAACCTAGGGCCTCTTGTATCCGAGGCAGGCACTCTTGCCACTAGGCTATATCCCCAGCCCCTAAATTTCTCAACTTTTGACCACTTGTATTTTATTTCATAACTTAAACCTTTTGATCTATAAGAAAATTTTCTTGCCATGAAGGAAAATACTTATATAAATTTAGGTAAGGTTAATGGAAAATTAGTTTGGTGAGAAAAATTTAAATATAAACACAAATGTGACACAAAAAGTAGTCTTTTTTTCTTTTGTTCTATGCATGTATTTTAGATTAAATTCATAGTATATTTGCTTTATAACTTTTTAGTTGATTTTTTTTCAAAGAAGAAAATATCTATTTCAGGTTGTTATAATCTCATTTTTATTTCTTTTTAAAATGTACTTTTTTTTTTAATTAACAAGAGTTTGAACTTAGGGCCTCACAGTTGCTCAGCTTGCTTCCTTGGCTGGTGCTATACCCCTTGAGCTACTCATCCAGCCCTAAAATCCACTTTTTTTTTGGCCAGTCCTGGGCCTTGGACTCAGGGCCTGAGCACTGTCCCTGGCTTCTTCCCGCTCAAGGCTAGCACTCTGCCACTTGAGCCACAGCGCCGCTTCTGGCCGTTTTCTGTATATGTGGTGCTGGGGAATCGAACCTAGGGCCTCGTGTATCCGAGGCACGCACTCTTGCCACTAGGCTATATCCCCAGCCCCTAAAATCCACTTTTTAAAAAAATACTGGTCATGGGGCTGGGGATATGGCCTAGTGGCAAGAGTGCTTGCCTCGTATGCATGAGGCCCTGGGTTCAATTCCCCAGCACCAAATATACAGAAAATGGCCAGAAGTGGCGCTGTGGCTCAAGTGGCAGAGTGCTAGCCTTGAGCAAAAAGAAGCCAGGGACAGTGCTCAGGCCCCGAGTCCACGGCTAAGGACTGGCCAAAAAAAAAAAAAAATACTGGTCATGACGCTTGAACTCAGGACCTAGGCTCTTTCCTTGAGCCTCTCAGTGCTCAAGGTTAGTGTTCTACCACTTGAACCAGAGCACTGCTTCTGGCTTTTTCTGAATAGTTTATTGGTGATAAGAATCTCATAGACTTTCCTGCCCTGGCTGGCTTTGAACTATGATGCTCAGATCTTAGTCTCCCAAGTAGCTCGGATTACAGGCAAGAGCCAAGGGTGCCCAGCTTGACTTTTTTTTTTTTTTAATGTTATTTCTTTGACCATTTAGCAAGCATTTAATTATTTAATTTTTTATGATTACTTTTTTTGTTTTTATATGGTACTGGGGATTCAAACCCAGGGCTTCATGCATGCTAGCCAAGCACTCTACCACTAAGCCACATACCCAGCACCTTGACTTATTTTTTTTTTTTTTTTTTTTTTTTTTTTTGGCCAGTCCTGGGGCCTTGAACTCAGGGCCTGAGCACTGTCCCTGGCTTCTTCTTGCTCAAGGCTAGCACTCTGCCACTTGAGCCACAGCACCACTTCTGGCCATTTTCTGTGTATGTGGTGCTGGGGAATCGAACCCAGGGCCTCATGTATACGAGGCAAGCTCTCTCGCCACTAGGCCATATCTCCAGCCCCGCCTTGACTTATTTTTAAAGAAACAATTTATTAGTTGACCTGATGAAGCTTTCCATACTACTGGTATATAGTTTTGGTGTGTAATGAAAATAGTCCCTGACATTCTTAATGAAGAAATGAGTGAGTGCATCTTCCATTATAGTAATCCTTCATATACAGAAACTACTTCAGGACTGGGAATGTGGCCTAGTGGTAGAGTGCTTGACTAGCATGCATGAAGCCCTGGGTTCGATTCCTCAGCACACATGAACAAAAGTTCGGAGTGGCGCTGTGGCTCAAGTGGTAGAGTGTGCTAGCCTTAGCAAAAAAACCCCAAAAATCTCAAGGACAGTGCCCCGGCTCTGAGTTCAAACCCCAGGATTGAAAAGAGAGAGAGAGAAATAAATAAATTACTTCAAATGATATATATCTACCACCTTCCTGATATTCATTCTTGGTTTTGCCATGCTAAGATTTTTATTCTTAATATAACATCCTTACATCCTTTATAGGAGATACAGATACTGCTAAGACTTCTGATGACATCAGTTTAAGTCTGGGCCAGAGCTCTAGTCTTTGTAAGGAAGGAAGTGAAGAACAAGGTAAGAATATTGAGCTTTCCATTGACATGTTGTGGTGACAAGTATAAATTTATGGAATACATAACATTCTCACAAGATTTAGTAATAATTTAATACTTTTAATTCTAACAAACATTAAAATAATTCATGGGATAATAGCAATACAGCATTATAACTATTTTTATCTTGCTGAATTTATTTAGACATGTTCTGCCAAGTCATGCAGAGAGAAATTTTATGGATATGTGCCCTAGAGTTAGTATGAGATGGGGATTAAGATTCTGCTATTCCTTTAGTTGGCCATTAACTTGATGTTTTCCTCAAGTCCATTTCTTATAGCCTATTTTTGTTAATGGTGTATAACTTCTTTTTTGAAATTATTCCACCCTGTCCTTATTTGTTTTTGTGGACTATTCCCACTTGACCTCCCCCCTTGAACGAGACTCTAAATACTATTTGATATTGGGGAAACTTTTTTTTAAGTTGAGTCAATGACTTTCAAAATTATAATTTCCTTTTCTATAATATATAACATTAGAATGCTTTCACAAGTAGGCTTAGAGGACTTGTTTTTGTTTTATGCCTGTCACCTTTTATTTCGGTCTTTAAAAATGTGTTAAATATGAAAATTATCAATCAAGATAGTTACAGTGCAATTCTTTTTGGAGAATGTCACTCCTCCCCCACTCCCAGTTTTTCCCTCCCATACCCACTCACAAGTTATGTTGTTCATTTTCAATACATTGTCTAGTTAGTACCACTGCTGTATTTGTTTATCCTTTGGCTCTTCATTTCTATACCCTCCTCCCTTCCTGAAGACAGATAAATGAACAAAGCACATAACATTAGTATCATCACCATCATTGGGCAGGTTGAGATTTATATACATAGAAATCTACCCTTGCAGCTGTCTATACTTGTTCACTGAGTGAGTACTGTTGTCCATGTTAGGTTTTGGCACACTTATTTTGCAAAGGTCCAGGTAGCTTTTGAAGGTCATACATAGGGTCTTTCCTGCTACCCAGCTCTGTGACAATAGTGCGAAAGGTCCCACAAAACATATAAATAAGTGGATGTGGTTGTACAGAACTAAAGCTTTGTTTATAAATGGCCATTTTTTCCATAATCCTTAGTTTTTCAAACCCTGGTTTAGATTATATTATAAGCATTTTATGTGAATTTACCCACCCTTCACTGAAGACATTTGAAGTTGGTACTATTATTTATTCTTACTTTACAGATAAATATATTATAGCTTAGAGAGAATTGTACATCTCAGAGTCACAGAGGAGCAAAGTGGTAGTCTTGTAATTCAAATTTAGTTTGGAATAATTCATTTAAACACTCTATTACATAACTTTCACATTGTTTCATAACATGCTTATTATAACATAACATTTTTCATGCATTTTCCACTTAAATACTCTTTAGTACTTATATGTCTGTCTGGCAAGTACTGGAAATAAGTTAGTGGCACAGATAACAGTTTTTACTTTGGTGTGGCTTCCTTAATATTGATGTAGAGTTGTATTACTATGAGTCAGTATATATTTTGTAAGTAGACAGAGTAGAGGATAGAGAGTGGTAGAGGCCGGGGAAGTAGTAATTTAAAGTAGTGTGGTTTAAGGAAAAGCCTCACCTGGGGCAAAGACCTGAAAAAGAGAAGTATACTATCAGGAAATCCTGGGGAAAAACAGCTCTTTTCACACGGAAGGGAATAGCAAGCTCAAAAACTGTAAAGTAGGAAAATGCATGTTAGGCATGAGAGATAATTTTGGTGTGAAAAAAAAAAATGGGGCCAGATTGTGTGGAGTTTTTAGAAGCCATCTTAGATGATAGTCTTAATTCCAAATGAAATAAAGACTGCTAAAGGGTTGCATTACACTTTTACAGAATCACGTTGAGAATATATTAAAATGGGACAAACACTGGCCAGGAATCTGGCAATAATCTGGATCTGTTGAAAATTCAATATGACTTGCACGTACAATGTAAGGGAAATAGATGACTGAGAGCTTTGAAGCTAAGCAATGGAAGGATAGAGTGCCCTTCTATTAAAACAGAAGAGTTTAGGAAAGAGCATTCATTTTGGGAAATATCTAGTATGAAGTACTGTATTGCCTCCATGTAACGCTGTTTACAGAGAGAAGTCTGGGTTTCAAGTAAGAAGTCAGTATTTATGTTTTTGGTTATTTTTCCCCCTCTTTGTTACTGGGACTTGAATTCATGGCCTGGACACTGTCCTTTTGCTTTTTTGCGTAAGGTTGGCACTTTACCACTTGAGCCACACCTCCACTTCCAGCTTTTTTAGTGGTTAATTGTAGATAAGAGTCTCACAGACTTTTCTGCATGGGCTGGTTTTGAACTGTGATCCTCTGACTTCAGACTCCTGAGTAGCTAGGAGCCACTGATGCCTGGCTTGAATTTGTGTTTTAAATTTAGGAAATTTCTGGGCTGGGGATATGGCCTAGTGGCAAGAGTGCCTGCCTCAAATACTATGAGGCCCTGGGTTCGATTCCCCAGCACCACATATACAGAAAATGGCCAGAAGTGGCGCTGTGGCTCAAGTGGCAGAGTGCTAGCCTTGAGCAAAAAGAAGCCAGGGACAGTGCTCAGGCCCTGGGTCCAAGCCCCAGGACTGGCCAAAAACAAAAACAAAAAACAAAAAATTTAGGAAATTTCACTGTCTTACATATGAAACTGTAACCCCTCTGTACATCACTTTGACAATAAATAAGTAAATATTAAAAAAGTAAATTTAGGAGATTTCAAAGTATAAATAACAAAAAATCAGGTAAAATATGGAGTTGAATTATTATTGAATAATTATTGAATTGTTGAAGATAGTAGACTTAACAGCAAGCACATAAGGTTTGCTGGGTTGGAATTTTGGTAGCCTGGCTCTCTGATCCAATCCTTTTTGGTTCTAGCTGTGGTTTGGCACCACCTAGTGGCAATTGTTCATTCTGACTTGAATATGGCTGTCCAGGTAAGGGTAAGAGTCCCCTAATAATATTAATAAAATAATTATGATATACTTACTAACAGTGACAATACTTGAGACTTGTGGTCCTTTGGCTTGTTTGGATTTAAAGGACCAGTGATTTAATTGATAGATCAGCAGGTTAGTTGATTAGTTTATACTCATTTTGTCATGATTCAGGATTACTGGGAGAAATCTAAAGATTTGGGGTTGTGAGTCGGATTTACTGTCTTTCCTGTCTAAGAACAGTAGACCATCCTCATTTGTGAACAAGGGCTGGATAGAAGATGGAGGACCTAGTTTCAGGTATTTGTGAATGGCTATTGTAGGACCAGAAAACTGAGAAAGAACTACAAAACAGTGAGTGAATATAGAAAAATTCTTAGGACTGAAGCTTGAGCTGCTGTGCTTTAAGAAGTCCAGGAGACTGAGTTGCAACAACTTGAAAGATAGAAAACTAAAACTATATATTCCAGTATTCTGAGGAAGATGAATTGAACATCTTTTCGAAATGCTGCTGCTGGGTTAAAGAACATGAGGAACTAGACCTGACCATTACATTTTACTATGTGGAAGTCGGCAAGCTTAAAAAAATGTAGTGTTTCTTTTTGTTGTTGTTGTTTTTGTTGGTTGTGAAGCTTGAACTCAGGGCCTGGGTGCTGTTCCTGAGCTCTTTTACTCAAGGCTAGCACTCTACCATTTTGAGCCACAGCTCTACTTCCAGTTTTTTGGTTGTTAATTGGAGATAAGAGTCTTGGACTTTTCTGCCCAGGCTGGCTTTGGACTGCCATCCACAGAGTTCAGCTTCCTGAGTAGTTAGGATTATAGGTGTGAGCCGCCAATGCCCAGCCCTAAAAAATGTATTTTTAATGGAATAAAGTTAGTTTGCTTAAGAGAGAATTGGTGAAGAATCAAAGTAACTATAAACTACTGTTTCAGTGACTTCTTGGAAAAAGAGCAGAGACCTAAGGTGATAGATAGCAGACAAGTAAGGATAAAGCAGGTAACACACACACACACACACACACACACACACACTTATATATATATATATTTTTGGTATATACATACTTTTAAGAGAATAGCATGCTATTATAATTGAGGAGGAAGAGCCAAAAGATAGAAAGAAAACATGATTTTGTTTTTCATTTATAAAGGTAAGCTGATGCCAGTGCCTCATGCCTATCTATAACCCTACCTCAACAGGAGACTGAGATCTGAGAATCATAATGCAGAGCCAGCTCAGGCAGAAAAGTTCATGAGACTCTTACTTCCAATAAGGCACACAAAAAAGCTGGAAGTGGAGCAGTGGGGCAAGTGGTAGAGTGCCTAGGCTTCAGCAAAAAAAAAATATCAAGGACAATTTCTGGACCCTGAGTTCAAGCACCAGGACTGACACACACAAATAATATATGTTAACTTTAGAAAGTATAGTTAAGTAAGAGGGGGGAAAGCAATTACATTTCTGTCACTGAGTAGCCTTTTAAAATGTTTTTGGGAGTATAAATTTTTCTTTTTTATTGTGATAGTTTGTATACCATAAAATTTCTCTTTCTAATTTAGTGATTTTTACTATAATCTATAAGATAGTATACCCCATCACTATGAATTCTAGAACTTTTTTTTTTTTTTTTTTTTTGGCCAGTCCTGGGCCTTGGACTCAGGGCCTGAGCACTGTCCCTGGCTTCTTCCCGCTCAAGGCTAGCACTCTGCCACTTGAGCCACAGCGCCGCTTCTGGCCGTTTTCTGTATATGTGGTGCTGGGGAATCGAACCTAGGGCCTCGTGTATCCGAGGCAGGCACTCTTGCCACTAGGCTATATCCCCAGCCCTCTAGAACATTTTTGTTGCTATGAAAGAAACGAACACTCCCTGGTTCCTTGCTCATCCAACCTATAATCCCACTGGAACTTTCAGTCTATGCATTGCCTGTTGTGCTTCATACAGATAGATCATATCATGGGTGGCTTTTTTGTGTCTGGCTTTACTTATCATGTTATAGCATGTATCAAGGCTTCATTCCTTCTTGTACCTAAATATGTATTTCTAACATTTATACATATGCACTTAAATCCTTAGCATTATTTTTTATCATGTAGAGCTGAAAGCATACCTTTCTTACAATATTTTTGCATTTTAGTATCTTCTGATCTCTGAAAATGTTTTTAGTGTCCACATAGCATTGACAGCAGGCTACATAATTCAACCATCCTTTTTATTGGACTTTTTTGCATATTAGTAATTTTTCACCTAAAATTAATAACTTTGCTAAAACCTATACACATATATGATTTTATCCTTTAACAACAACTTCTAATCAGAGAGTTGAGAATACCTTTTCTGGATATGTTTATTAGCTTGCCTTATAGAAAATTACAGCAGTTTCTACCACCACAAGCAATTAATAAACATGCCATCTCCCTTTTTATTTGGGGAGCATTCTAAAATTTTGAAATCAAGGCTTCAAGCTAGGTAAATGTAAGATCCACCCCAGGGAGAGCTCCATGCAGATGCCCTCCACCTGTTTAAGTCTTCGCCCAGTACCTATGTTACCTGGCACACCTGGAGGCGGTTACCTCCCCCTTCCCTGAGGTCACATCCAATCCATCTGGCCATACAGCTCCTGCCTTCCCTATATAATCCGCCTCAACAGGAGTCCCTGTTCTCCCTTTTCTCTCTTACTCTCGCTTGCTCTCTTTTCTTACTCGCTTTCTTTTTCTCTTCTTCCTTCCCCTCTGTCTCCTCACACCTCCATCTTATGTGGGCTGGCAGTTTGCTTTCCACTCAATAAATTTTTTTCTGCCTGAACCATGTGGTGCGTTTCCTTTCTGGAGAACTTTACAGTAAGTAGGCTCTACCATTTAGGCCAGAATATTTTTTTTTTGCTTTTGCTATTTTTCAGATAAGGCCTTTTTTGCTTCCCTCAGAGCTAGGATTGTAAGTATGAGCTACGAAGTCTAGTTTATTTGTTGAGATAGGTTCTGACAAACTATTTATGAGGTTGGCTTTTAACTTCAATCCACTCAATCTTCTGCTTTCTGGATAGATGAGATTATTAAATATGAGCCATTTATAAGGTAAACTATAAGCCCATCTTTCTTATCCTCAATACCTCTAATAGCAGTCATTCAAATAATTTAATTAGAGAAAAACGATATCTCTCTATGCTATTTTTAGTCTAGAGGCTGTCTGAGTTTTTAGTTATTTCAATCAAATCTTGATTTAGAGTTTTTAAAAGTGTGTTTATTAGTAATTTCATTCTTTTTTTAAATTGTTTTTTGTTTGTGCTAGTACTGGGGCTTGATTTCAAGGCCCAGCATTCTTGTTTCACTTTTTCGGCAAGCCAGGCATTCTGTCACTTGAGCTACTTCCACTTTTTTGCTGATTAATTGGAGATAAGTCTCTTGGATTTGTCTGCCCAGGCTGGCTCCAAACCACCAATCTCAGATCTCAGCTTCCTGAGTGGCAAGGATTATAGGCCTGAGCCACCAGCAACTAGCTGTTTTCTTGTATTTTACTAATAGCCTATAGAACTTTTTTTCTGAAACCAGCTGTAAAGCTCAAATATTTGGAAGTTTAATTTATTCCATCAACAGACTGCTTGTGTGTTTGTAAATAGAAATTATCTCTTTGGAATGATAGGCCAACTGTTACCCAGTGAACTATTTGATAAACTGTTTATACTTGATTTACTGTTTGCTGTGAATTCTTTCTATTGCTAAACGATAGAAACATATTTCTGTGTTAATATTTTCAAATATATGTTTGAAACAGATTTGGCAACTGATCGGAAGCTCTTTCGTTTGGTCTCCAATGACTCCTTCATCTCTATTCAGCCTTCCTTGTCCTCTTGTGGACAAGACTTGCCAAGGGACTTCAGTGACAAAGTGAGCCTGCCAAGTCATAGCCACCACCACCACGTTGACCAGTCTCTCTCCAGCGCCTGTGACACAGAAGTAGCTTCTCTTGTACCTTTACATTCACACTCTTACAGGAAAGATCACCGGCCAAGAGGTGTACCACGGACTTCCAGCTCTGCTGTGGCATTCCCTGACACTTCACTGAATGATTTCCCTCATTACCCGCAGAGACGAGGGTTAGATCCAGTTAGTGAGTTAGAATCTTCCAAGCCTCATTCTGGATCTAAAGAATCCTTAGTGGAAAATTCTCGCTTGCCTGGAGAATTTCAGCTTGCTGGTGACCTGAAAAACAGTAATTCTCAACTACCTACAAAAAGTGGGAAGAGCAAAGCACTGAATGCAGACAAAAGCATGGACAGCCTGAGGAGCCTGAGCACACGGAGTAGTGGCTCTACAGAGAGCTATTGTAGTGGAACAGACCGTGACACCAACAGTACTGTCAGCAGCTATAAAAGTGAGCAGACCAGCTCCACTCACATAGAGAGTATGTTATCAGAGCATGAGGAGTCTCCTAAAATGGGAAAGAGAACTGCTAGGAAAAAAGAACGCTCTATTGACTCAGAAAAGAGGAGCAGCTGTGCCAGTGACCAAAGGACTAGCAGTGACAAGATTGCTCTGGAAGAGAGTACGAATAGCAGGGCTCCTGAGGCACAAGATACTCAGGGCTCTGATGAGATGCATAACCAGAGAGATCTCAGCACTTCTGCCTCTGAAGAAGCTAATAAAAACCCCCATGCAAATGAGTTTACTGGACCAGGGGACAGACCACCTGAGACTACTGCTGAAAACAAAGAGGAGCAGAGTGAGAAGTCTACTATTTCAGTCGATACCAAACTTTGTAAAGATGGTAGTGGAAAGCAGAAGGAAGGGGATGTCCGGCCCAAATCCTCTAGTTTAATCCACCGGACAGCCTCTGCTCATAAATCAGACAGGAGACGGACAGGAAAGAAACGGGCCAGCAGTTTTGACTCAAGTCGGCATAAGGACTATGTTTCCTTTCGAGGAGTTTCTGGAACCAAACCACATAGTGCTATATTTTGTCATGACGAGGACTCTAGTGATCAAAGTGACTTGAGTAGAGCATCAAGTGTCCATTCTGCTCATCAGTTCAGCAGTGACAGCTCTTCTAGCACCACTTCTCATTCGTGCCAGTCTCCTGAGGGCAAGTACAGTGCTCTAAAGCCCAAGCATGTTCATAAAGATCGGGGCACAGACTCTGAGCACACACACAGGACTCACCTAGGTCTTGAGGGAGCTGGCAGAAAGCGGGCCACGCGACGAACTTCCAGCACAAATAACAAGACCCGTGCCCGAGTGTTGAGCTTGGATAGTGGCACAGTAGCATGTTTGAATGACTCAAACAGGCTAATGGCACCTGAAAGTATAAAGCCTTTAACCACTTCAAAATCAGATCTTGAGGCCAAAGAGGGAGAGGTGCTAGATGAGCTGTCTTTATTGGGACGAGCATCCCAGTTAGAGACAGTTACTCGATCTAGGAATAGTTTGCCAAGCCAGGTTGCATTTCCTGAAGGGGAAGAGCAGGATGCAGTCAGTAGAGGTAAGTAAGCTCCAGAAACAGATTTCCCTAAGAGTCACTACTACAAATTTGATACTGTTGATGACAATAGTGCTTATTAAAATAAGCCTTCTGTTATTACTTTTCTTCCATTGTTATTAAAACAAACTTCTTCAATGATGGAGTACTTGGTTGTCTTAGAAAAAATTTGTTCTAACACGAACAGAACTTCTTGTAGTTGTCTTACCAAAACACTAAGAAGACATCTTTATCAGTTGTCTTACAGTATGTCAATTTATTTTTTTAAATTAAATTTTATTGACAAGATGTTGTGCAAAGGGGGTACAGTTACATAATAAGGCAGTGAATACGTTTCTTATGATATCTTACACCCTCAGTTTTCTTTCCCTTCCCTAGATCAGGTAGGCATATATACAATATCCAGTGTACCAAAATCATATACAGTAACCATGTACGGTACGCCACAGGAAATTCACAAAGAACTTTAAAGATAACTTCAACAGTAGAATCCTCCTGTCAATTTATTCTTGATGGCCTTCACTTTTCTAAACAGTTGCTACCTGTAAGTGTTTTCCAGGAGTAACAAAACACTGGTTACTTTCCTTTGTATAACTAAGCTATAAAATTACATTAGGATACCAGAGCACTTTGAGTTGGTTTTTAAGTAGTTTGTGACATTGAAGTTCTAGAATTAGACCATTCAACCTGTTCTATGAAGATTTTCTGAAATATTACCTTAGCTCTGATTATATACTTTGAAAACTGTGGCTCTTTTTTTTTTTTTTTTTTTTTTTTTTGGCCAGTCCTGCGGCTTGGACTCAGGGCCCGAGCACTGTCCCTGGCTTGTTTCTTTGCTCAAGGCTAGCACTCCGCCACTTGAGCCACAGCGCCACTTCTGGCCATTTTCTGTATATGTGGTGCTGGGGAATCGAGCCCCGGGCCTCATGTATACGAGGCAAGCACTCTTGCCACTAGGCCATATCCCCAGCCTGCTCTTTTTTGTCTCTTTTCTTCAGTTTTATTTATTACTTATTTAAGGTTTCAGATATTGAAATTTTTTATATTTTTCTGTGACTGAACACTGTTCCATTCAAGTTTATTTGAGATTTGTAGCTTGAGAAGGTGGACGTATGATGTCCTCTGTGACAGCAATACTGCTTTGGTTAAGGTAATAGTTTATTTATTTTAGGTTGATCAGGAATTGGCTTATTGGGTTTTCTGTTTGTAAATATTCCCAAACATGACTGTGCTTTTTGCTGTTAGGGACTTTTAGTTCCATCCATTTTTTCTGTTTGGCAAAATTTCTAACAAAGATTAACTTCTAGTAGAATATAAAGAAATGATCTTAATACCTAAGGCAACTGTAGTCTGTCAAACGTAAATATTGATAACAAATTGTGTCTGAAGTAGTTGTTACAACCAGTTGGTAGAATAAGTAAATTCCTTAGTGTCTTTGACCTTGATACCATTCTGCTTTTTTAAAATAAAAGATCTGAAATACTTGTGATTTCTCACATAATCTTTTTGTTTTGGTTTGGTTTTAGTGTTTGTGGAGCTTGAACTCTGGGCCTGGTGCTGTCTCTGACCTTTTTCTTTAAAGGTTAACACTCTACCACTTGGAGCCACAGCACTGCTTCTGGTTTTCTGGTGCTTAACTGGAGATTAAGAGTCTCCCAGACTTTCCTGCCCTGGATGTCTTAGAACCACAATCCTCAGATCTCAGCTCCTGAGTAGCTAGGATTGCAGGTGTGAGCCACCAACGCCTGGCCCACACAATCTTATATGTTCACAATATTCAAGAACTTATTAGATTTTAAAATACAGCTTGATGTTTAGTTATCAAAATAAAAATTTAAAGAATAAACATGCTATAAAATGTTGAAATAGGGGCTGGGAATGTGGCTTAGTGGCACAGTGCTTGCCTTGCATACACAAAGTCCTCAGCACCACATAAACAGAAAAAGCTGGAAGTGGCGCTGTGGCTCAAGAAGTAGAGTACTAGCTTTCAGCAAAAAGAAGCCAGGGACAGTGCTTAGGCCCTGAGTTGAAGCCCCAGGATTGGGGGAAAAAAAATGAGATAGTTTTAAGATAAATAACATTGAAATGTAAGTATTGATAAAATAAGCACAAAACTTTTGGGACGGCTGTCTTTATATTTAAACTGGCCTGTCCTTTCCACAGGAATGTGGGATTTTTTTTTTAAATAGTTGCATGGAAGATGTTCTAGATGTTATTTACTTTTTAGTTCAGTTCTTTGTTGCATAAACCTCCACTACTCTAGATTCTAGCTTTTATTTTTTTTGTCTATCCTTTTTCAAAGAACCTATTAAATGTTAGTAATAAACAAATATTGAACAAGAAATTTCATAGACTGTGGTGGAAAAAATAGTATTGTAATTGCTGAAAAGCATTCTTTGACAGATAAAGGCACTATAGGCATTATTGTCATTTGACCTTGATTGTATTTAGAATAAGAATAGAATAAATTTATTTTAATGTATTGGAGATAATATAGGGGTTTTGTTGGTGATTTTTTAAAATAAGATTGGAGGTAATAGGTGTTGATTTAAAAGTTGTCATTGTTTTAAAAGTACATAATCTCAAATGTTTGGTAAAGACACTTGTTTATGAAAGCAATATTTGTTAAAGTTGTGTCTGGAAATTTAGAAGAAATGTTTCTAGGCTGCCTGTTCTATTTAAATACTGTACTACTGAGACATGTCAACATGATATGTGATTGGTTTACTGTTTATATGCTTACACATAAAACTGTAAGTTGATTTTTTTCTTTTTGCCAGTCCTGGGGCTTGAACTTGAGCTTCTTTTGCTCAAGGCCAGCACTCTACCACTCAAGCCACAGTGCCACTTCTGGATTTTTTTTTCTTTTTTTTTTTTTGTATGTGGTACTGAGGAATTGAACCCAGGGCCTCATGCATACTAGGCAAGCACTTTACCACTAAGCCACATTCCCAGCCCTATAAGTAGATTTTATCACAGTGAATTCAGAGGTGTTGAATTCTCTCCAATACTGATTTTTATCTTATTTTTAGGTGGATAATGTTGATAGGTGAAGGGGTAAAATTTAAGAAATGTATGTTAAAGTACTAAAATGCTCTACAATAGGAGGTAATCTAGTGACATGGCTATATATATGAATCTTGGAAAACTACTGTCCTGTGTTAAGCCTCTGCTCCTTCATCTTAAAATGGGATATGGAAGTATCTACTTTATATAGAGTGGTTGCAAAAATTGAGGGAGTTAGCACATAGAAAATTCTTAGAACAGAGTCTGACACATAGCTAATAATTAATAATGGTACACTTAGTGTTATTAAGGCGGCCAGTTTATTATGCTACACAATGTGTCCTACCTGCTTAACCCTGTTAATTTAATGATGTAAAATTAAAGTATAAAAAAGGTTACATGTAGAAATTAGCTAGAGATTTTATTATCCCATTGTGTGAAACTTCACAATAGTAAATATGAATAATACTTGGATTCCTAATTTCTTGACTAATGCTGACTGAAAAGCAGTTTGTATTGATAGTTTTTTTTCTGCACTTAAAATTGTTATTATAAAGATGGTATACATAGGGGTTACAATTACATAAGTCAGATAATGAGCACATTTCTTTTTGGACAGTGTCACTCCTCTTAGTTTTCCTGTCCCCTCCCACAAGTTGTACAGTTCATTTTCTTTTTTTTTTTTGGCCAGTCCTGGGCCTTGGACTCAGGGCCTGAGCACTGTCCCTGGCTTCTTCCCGCTCATGGCTAGCACTCTGTGTACAGTTCATTTTCAACATAGTGTCTGCTGTATTTGTTCAGTGTTTTGTCTCTATATTTCTGTGCCCTCTCTTCCAAAGACAGATAAATGAACAAACATAACAAAAAGAAAACATAAACAGCAACAAAAGAAAAACTCTTGTTTCCATTTTCTGGAATTCAACAAATATTATTTTATATGATCAGATGCACATAGGCATTGCACCTTTGTGTTCCTCTCCTACAAATTTTGATTTTTGGTCTCACTGTGTAAATGTCTAGAGTCTTATATGATTTACCATGTTCCAGTGTATATTAGATCTAGCTTCTGCATATGAGAAAACATGTGCCATTTGTCTTTCTGAACTTGGCTTAACTCAATTGACATGGTTTTTTCTAGGTCCATCCATTTCCCTGAAAATGACATAATATTATTCTTTCTAGTGGCTGCATAAAATTCCATTATGCATAGGTACCTCATGTTTTAGATCCACTCATCTATTATAAGAAATCTTGGCTGTTTCCATATTGATGTTTCTTACCTTGTTGGCAGTAATAGGTCTTATATAACCTTTTGGTATTTACTCATAACAGATGTTTATCTTTATAGGACTACTCACCATTAATTATGTAAATTTAATGCCATCATAACTACCTGCAGTTACTTAAACAAGGAAAAAAAAGTTTCTAAGTTCCATCTATGACATTTCCCCCCCCTGGTTTTGAGATTTGAACTCAGGATCTTAAGCTTGATCAATAAGTGCTCTGTCACTTGAGCTATACCTACAGCACAACTTTTGCAGGTTTTTTTTGCCAGTTATTTTGGAGATCGAGTTTGTAAAACTTTTTTTGCTTAGGCTGGCCTTGAACTGTGTCCTCCAGATCTTATAGCACTCTTGAGTAGCTAGGATTACAGGTGTGAGTGAGCACTGGTGCCTGGCTCAAGCTAAGACATTTTCTAAGTACCTCTTGTTTTGTGCTAAATTTTTCTTTGGTAATTACAAAGCATATATCTTAAGATGAATGTTTTAAGAATAAAAATAAATACAGCTAAATGTAATAAATAAAAATACAGTTAAATAGAAAATGTTCTGTGTTTTCTAGCTTGTAATCATTTTAATAAAATCATTTTCATTTGGGCAACTAAGCTTATTTCCTACATGATTCGATACTATCATTACAGAATATTTTCTGTATCAGTTACCAGATGTAAATAATAGCCAGGATGTAGGAGTTTATGTTTGCTTCTTATTGTTTGCACTGTTTTCTGAATTTCTTAACATATATTTCTCTGAGAAAATATTGTTTTTCTTGTTTCCTCTTGCCTATGTCTCCCATGTAGTGGGGTGTGTACCACCATCCCTGCTCTCAGAAAAATGGCAATTGTTCATCTGAGTTGTCAGTTCTTCCCTCAACTGGCTTGTTTTCTTCTTTGCTTTGTTTTACTGTTTCAGTGATTGCCTCACCAGCATATGTTTTTTCCTTTATGATTTTTTTAAAATTATGTTGCCTTCATTAATTGAGGTTCTAGTTGTCAGTAACTAGGAAGTATGCAAAATGCTTTGTAGATTGTGATAGTGAAATGGTAACTTTGATTGTTTAAATCAGCATTACTTTAAAATAAAATAATTATTAAAATTATTACATTTAAGTAGTTCTACAAAGGGGTTGTAATTCAACATGTGAATACAGTGCTTCTTGATCATTGTTTTGAGGGGCTTGCTGTGTATATCTCGATCAGCACTGTGCCAATACAGCTTTCTAATATGATGTGAATGCTAGTGTCTACATTGATAAGGGTAGCCACTGGCTCCACACTACTATTGTGTAGCTCAAGAATGTGAGGAATTGGGGCTGGGGATATGGCCTAGTGGCAAGAGTGCCTGCCTCGGATACACGAGGCCCTAGGTTCGATTCCCCAGCACCACATATACGGAAAACGGCCAGAAGCGGCGCTGTGGCTCAAGTGGCAGAGTGCTAGCCTTGAGCGGGAAGAAGCCAGGGACAGTGCTCAGGCCCTGAGTCCAAGGCCCAGGACTGACGCAAAAAAAAAAAAAAAGAATGTGAGGAATTGCCTTTTTTGTTTTGGTTTGTCATGGTTCTTGAACTCGGGGCCTGGAGCTGTCCCTGAGCTTTTCTGTTTAAGACTAGTGCTTTACCACATTGAGCTACATCCACTTCTGGTTTTCTGGTGGTTAATTGGAGATAAGAGTCTCACAGAAAAAAAAAAAAAAAAAAAAGAGTCTCACAGACTTCACTGCCCACGCTTGCTTGGAACTGTGATCTTAATCTTAATCCTTAGTCTTCTGAGCAGTTAGTATTGCAGGCATGAACCAGCACCTACCTAGGAATTGCATTTTAAATTTCTGTTCATGTAAATTAAAGTAGCCCAGATGGCTAGTGGCTCCCATTTTGGACATTACAGTTATAGATGACCAGATTTAAAGAGAAGCATTGTTTTCATTGAGCATTTATATTTTTTGTATTCATGAACTTTTATCCAAAATTTTATATTTGGGAAGAATATTTCTGTACCTAACTTTTTGTTTTTATTCATATGTAGCATCAAAATACCCTTTCTCAGAATAAAAATGATTCCTAAGTATTTAGATCACTAGGAAACATTTTGTATTCAAATAGAGGCAATTAACATTTTGTTTTAGAAACCTATATTGCTCAGTTACTATAATTTTAATAAAATTTGTGTAGTTTTTTTAAGCCACTGTTATGAGCTTGATGTTAGTTTGGACTTTTTCTAGATTAAATTCTAGGTTTCTGTACTTGTTATTTTACTAGTATTTTCTTCCTAATGTTGACAGGAGTATGACTAGTACCTTCAGTTTTTGAATGAAGTTTGATAATAATAATAAAGAACTTTATAGTTAAGATGGAATCATGCTGTCTTTAATACTTAAGAAAGCCAGCTGTGCAACCTTGGATTCAGTGGTTTCATTGAATGCTACCCAAACTATGAGATAAACTCATTTACAATTAAGTACAAAGAGCCCATGATTTAGCATGGTTCAGTATGATTTCTCAACTCTATGATTGTGTGTAAGTGATATATATTCAGTAGGACTTCTCTCTTTTCAATGTTAGGCTGCAGCAGCAAATCACAGCTACCAGTTATCTGCATGATCTTGAGAGGAAACCACCAATACTCTACTGTGTATAGTACTGCTAAACTCTGTGCTTTTGTAGACTACATGTAGAGTGTGTAGGGAGGCGGTGGGAGAAAGTATCAGTCCTGGGACTTGAACTCAGGGCTTAGGCACTTGTATCTGAGCTATTTTGCTCAAGACTAGTACTCTACAATTTGAGCCACAGTTCCACTTTTGGCTTTTTTGCTGGTTAATTGGAAATAAGCGTCTCATGGACTTTCCTGCCCAGGCTGGCTTTGAATGATGATCCTTAGAACCGAGCCTCCTAAGTAGGTAGGATTACAGGCACGAGGCACTGGTGCCCAACTTTAAATGTGTTTTTGAACTATGATATTTTCAGTTTATGATCTGTTTATTGTTACTTGGTTCCATCATAAATCAAGGAACATCTGTACTAACTTAGCTTTTACTATTCTTTTGAGGTTACAAAACTAATGCCCATTCATTACCATTAGTACAAACTAACAAATCCTTTTTAAGGCTGACAATTAAAGAGAGAATGAGGGAAAATGAGACTTTCATGAATATTGAAAACAACAGAAATTTCAAGCCTAGAAAATTAAATATTGAAGAAAATGTGATGAGGTAAAAGAATAGATCTATAACATTTTTCAAAAACATTAACCTTGAAAAATAAAACATACATGTATTCCTTGATATGCTAGAATTGAAGAGTGTACATACAAAATAAATTTGGAATCAGTAGATAAATTTCATTTACCTGTGAGGGTGGGAAGTCCAGGGAAGGACAGGCTCAGCTGCTATTACATCTCTGACCTAGGCTCCAATTTGACCTAAGTCTGTCTTGATGCAGCAGCACAGGCCAGCGAGGAGGTGGTGGCATTTCGCCGTGAACGCAGCACATTTAGGCGTCAGGCAGTTCGGCGCAGGCACAATGCAGGGAGTAACCCTACCCCTCCTACCTTGCTCATCGGATCACCCCTCAGGTATGGTATTTTAAAATTCCACCAATTCCACCATGCATGTAATAGGTCTGCTAACCCAATAAAGCATTGGAGGACTTCTTTCTTTTGCTTTCTGTTACTTCTATACATTTCAGCTCTTCTGTGCATGTGACCATAAGCCTATTGCATTATGCATGTCTTATGTTGCACTGTTTAAACAAAGTGGTTTTGCCCATTTCAAATTGTGATATCATTTTAGAATGATTATGGAAGTGTAAGTAATAGGCTTTAACTTTTTGTATTTCAAATTATGCAACATCTTGATTGTGTTTAAGATGAATAATAGTGATGAGTTTGTTGAAAACTAACAGAGAGCTGACAGCTTAATGTTCTAAATTAATTGACCTTGATAAGTCAGTTTAATTACATTTTACCACTAAGTATGATACTTGATTTTATATTGCTTAAAACATGGTGTCTTTGATTTCACAATCACCAGGTCCTATATAATGACACAGGACTAAAATATTTAATTAGGAGTAGTTTGGCCAAGTAGGTATTTCTGTTTATATATATATGTATAATATATATAATGTTATATATATGTTGAATTTCTAAGCCCTTATGGCATATTAAAAACCATTTTTTATCTTTTCTCAAGTAAGGAAACATCTATTCATGATATTACATATAATTTTCATTAAGATATTGGTGGTTTAAATTGCATCAAATCTAACCAGTCCATGTCTTGAATTTGAAATGTAAAAATCTATTCAAAAGATGTTTGATTTATTTTAAAAAGATAAACATGGATATAAATATATGGTTGTTTAAGCAGTGCATATATTATATCATATGCTTTTATTAATCTCTGTGCCCCATAATATCTTTTTACCAATTATTTTATGCTACATTTTAATTTCAACTTGAAAAGAAATAATATTTGATGAAATAACTTCTGAGTTCATGGTAGGTTAGAAGAGGTAAACCCTCACCTTCCCTTTTAAAAACCTTGTGTTTGAGAGTAGCAAAGTCCTGTTTTGTTTTGTTTTTTAATTTACTTTGTATTTTCCTGAGATTAGGTCCTGATTGTTTCTGAGTTTTATGTACTGTCAGGAACTTAGTCTTTCATAGGTCATTTTGCTCATTCCTTTAGTAATATATAATGTAATGAAAAGTAGTATATGGATCGAGCTAATATTTAAAATATAAGTATATGGGACCACAACAAACCAACATTTATTCTAGAGACCACTGCTTTTGTGAGCCTTCCTCTTCTATTTCCTTTCTTGCGTGAAAACACTTTTCTTTCTGCTATTAGATTTGGGGCAGAGCCCAACTTGTAGACAGAGCTATGGACTTTATTTTCCTTTTACTATTATTATTTCTGACCTCCTCTTTTTCCTTGAATAATACTTGCCATAAATAACTTCTTTGCCTCCCTGTTTACCCATGTTTATGTTTCTTAAGCATCTACTTAACCTTCCATTTTGAGTCTTCAAAAATCATTTCTTCTTTCTTTTTCCTTTTCTTTTTTTTTTTGCCACAAATTAGTTTGCTGAATCTCATTCATGAAATGTAGACAAATTAGTTTTTATTCATTTTTCTTACCTGGTGGAATATTAAAGAGTTAATCCTAACCCTAATCAATCACAGTATTTCCTTTTTTTCTAGGACTTTAAATAAATCAGATCTCAGATACAGTGTAGAACTTATTTCTAAAGGATTTACACTAGACTTCTTAGAAAGTAGTCTTTCGGTAGTGAACATTTCATTTTGAGATCCCAAAATATTATATTTCTAGCACAAATATAGCATATTATTCTAAATAGGCTGACCTCATTTTGAGCTAATAGAATAAAAATTATTTGTTAAGAATTAGGATAAATACCAACTTGTTGTAAACATCTTTTATAATTATAAATGTATTAATGTTGTATCAGTGTTATTTTTTAGTTTCTATGAACTATTGAATAATAATCTCATCTTTTAAGTACAATTTAAAATTTGGGACTCTGTTTTGGGGAGGGAGGATGAGGTCAAAAAGAGAATAAATGTGCAGATACCTTCAGAATAGACCCTTGTCCATGGAGGCTATGTCCTAAATCTCCAGGTGGTGGGCTGACACTGGGGATAATACAGAACCCTGTATGTACTGAACATATGTCCCTGTGATGAAAGATGATATAAATTTAGCACAGTAGATAATTGAAAATAAAATAGAACAATTACAATATGTTATAATAAAAGGTACTTAAAATTTATTTCTGGAATTCTCAATATTTTCAGATTGCTGTTAACTCTAGGTAACTACAACTACAATAAGGAAAACTAAAAACAAAAGGGGAGTATTAGAACTTGTATTAAGCCTCAGTGAGTAACCACCACCCCAAAGCGGTTTGATACAATACATGTTTACAAGGCTTGAAATGAATCATCCATTTTCTCCCAGAATTTGCATGTTTTTATAAGGCTTACTAGGATAAACTCTTTCAGAATTACTTTTTTATTGTTGTTTTGTTTTTTTTGGCCAGTCCTGGGCCTCAAACTCAGGGCCTGAGCACTGTCCCTGGTTTCTTTGTGCTCAGGGCTCGCACGCTGCCACTTGAGCCACAGTGCCACTTCTGGCCATTTTCTATATATGTGGTGCTGAGGAATCAAACCCAGGGCTTCATGTATATGAGACAAGCACTCTACTACTAGGCCATATTCCCAGCCCCTCGTAATTTTTTTTAATTACAAAAAATTTTAGCCTTGTAGATGTTTTATAGGCCATTGGCAATTATTTCTAGTTAATGCAGCTAAGATCAAACATACATATTGAAAAATTTTTGTAATACAAATATAGAGTTCTGTGTTTATCTGCTTAAATACTATATATATTTGAATCTCAGTTAATGGGCTGGAATGGGAAGAAATCATCATTGTACTTTGTGGAAGGGAATCAAAGCTCTAATGTGTTCTTAAATTTATTTTTATTGAATATGAAGTTAAAAGAACAATAATAAGGTCATAATCATACTTCAGAGTCTGTAGGTAGAGATTCATAGGGGTCATTTTGTGGTCAGTGATGAATATCTGTTGCTTGTGTACAATATTCAAGATTCCTTTTTCTTTGGAATCTGGAGATTAAGAATGATGGAGTCAACACTCATAAGGGTTTGGTGAGATACAAACAAAGCAATTGTGACAATATAAAGCAGAATGTGCCAAGTAGCAAAGAGGAAGGAAAGAACAAGACTAGCTATACTTCTGTCATTCAAGTTAGCAATGTTAGTGTGATTGATGCTAGTGGTATCATCACTAGCATCGGAGACCTTTCTTTTTGCTCTGTGATAAAGTAGTTGCAGCTACCTTTCCTTAAATAGATAGTTTAGCCATATAAGTGGAACTGTAAAAGTTATGTACTCATGTCAGTTACTAGTTTGAAATGAATTACAGCCCTCCAGTAATATGATCTCTGTTAATTTATGGAAAACTGACAGTCTTTCCTGCTATTTGAAGGTTTTGAAATAGGAATTCAAAGGACATAAAGTTTTATCACTAGCTCTTGGTGTTCAAATACTTGACATTTTGCTTTTGTCTAATTTACCTTTATTTTGGAATTGATTTTCATGCACTGCCTAATATTTTGAAAACATTTTGTATATTGTATATACATAATACATCTATGGATTGAAAAGTAATGTGTTTTCAAGTGTGTTCCATTAAAATACAGCTAACTCAAATTAACATTTTTTGCCTGTGATTATTAAGTGAAAGTAATTGATTGAAAGTTTGATTGAGTGCACATCCTATATGATACTGCTATTTTCTGAATCTGAAAGGACACAGTATTTGGATTACTTTGTCATCTTTTCTTACTATTTTCTCTTGTGAAATTTGTTCATTTTGATAAGGTTTTTGGATAAGTTTAGATAGCTTCAGAGGAACAATAACAGATAAGTTATGTATGTATGGAAGATAAAAACCTATTTATATTCTCATGATTACATCTTGATTATATATATATATATTATGCAGTGATTCTACCCACAAATATTTTTAAGTAAAATTAAAGAAATATTTATTTTTATTTTTTGCTAGTACAAGGTAGAGTTTGAAATCAGAGTTTCACATTTACTTGGCTGGTGCTATATCACTTGAGCAAACCCCCAACATGGCTTTTTGCCAGTTATTTTGGTGAAGTCTTGCAGAGTTTCATCCATCTTGGTTGGCTTTGAATTGAGATCCACTAGGTCACAATCTCCTGAGTAGCCAAGATTACAGACATGAGCTATTATTGGTGCCTGGCTCTAAGTAATTATATTTGTGGCTATGGCATTAAAATTTTAGCAGATTTTTTTCTCATGTGCATTCCTGTGTTCTTAGAATGTGTATGTTTCAGTGGTTCTAAAGACTCAAAGGAAGCCTAGTGAATAGAACTGTCTGTGGTTGCAGAAATATTTTGTAATCTTTACTGTCCAATATAGTAGGCAGTAATTGCTACGTGTTGCCCACTTTGGTAGCCAAAGCATGGTGGCTGCTATCCATACATAGTATTGGCTATTGGACATTTGAAATGTGGTTAGAATGATGGAGAAACTAAAATTAAAGTTAAATTGTCCATGGCTGTTATATCAGGTAGTATAGTTCTAGAGTGTTCTCTTATCATAATCACAGGCTAAGAAGTTTGTACAATATTTTCTACTTAGCCTCTCTCCCCTCTCCCATCCCTTGCCTTCCCCTCTTTTTTTGGGTGCTCTCCCCTATCTTTTTTTACTCAGCATTGATTTCTCTACCACTTGAGCCAAACCTCTACTTCGGCTTTTTGGTGTTTAATTGAATGTAAGAGTCTCATGGATATTTCCTGCATGGGCTAGCTTTCACTGGTGATCCTCAGATCTCAAACTCCTGCATAGCTAGGCTTACAGATGTGAGCTACCGCTCCAAGCTTTCTGCTTAGCCATATATAGACACTGAAGAAACCATTATATTGAATACAAAGGTTTATAGAGATGATAGTACTCAGTAACATTGATAAAACAAGGCCATCCAGAATAGCATTCTTTTTTTTTTTTTTAAGAAGTCTGATAACTAGTAATATTCTCTGGGATTCTTAAAGTAAACTTAAACAGAATACAGTGTTGTTTGAACATTGTGCAGAGACTAATGTATAAGATGAAAATATTTTTATGAATTTCATCACTTTAAATTTGACTACAGTACCAACAGCACTAACATATAATTTTATAAAAATGATTTTTATAAATGATTTTTATAAATACTTTTGCTAAGAAATTAAGTTTATAATTAAATATTTTTAAATTTTTATAAAACTTAGAGAAAGGTAGAATATACACATTCCTAAATTAAGACTTTCTAAAATGATAGTCTCTTGTTAATGAGATTACAATTTGCATTGGAAAAAACCCACAAACTTTATTAAGGGAACATAATTTTTAACTAACATCTTGGATATAGCACCTTTTTTTTTTTTTTTTTTTTTTGCCAGTCCTGGGGCTTGGACTCAGGGCCTGAGCACTGTCCCTGGCTTCTTTTTGCTCAAGGCTAGCACTCTGCCACTTGAGCCACAGCGCCACTTCTGGCCATTTTCTGTATATGTGGTTCTGGGGAATCGAACCCAGGGCCTCGTGTATACGAGGCAAGCACTCTTGCCACTAGGCCATATCCCCAGCCCTTGTATATAGCATCTTATTTCAGAAATATGGAAGCTTTTATGAATAACACTATATGAGCTCTGCTTCTGTCAATAGCTTCAATGATCATTTGTATTGCACCATTTGTGTTGTTTGAGTCTTGTACTAGTTTGTGATTTTCTTTTGACTCAAAATTGCCATCTTGGTTGCATTTGATAAGGATTCTTTGGTTTTTAAGAGTATAGAAACTGGCCATGCACAGATGGCTCCCACCTGTAATCCTAACTACTCAGGAAGCTGAGATGTGAGATCAAGGTTTGAAGCCAGCCTGGGCAAGAAAGTTCAGGAGATCCTTACCTCCAGTTTACCACCAAAAAGCCATAAGTGAAGTTGTGGCTCAAGTGGTAGAACCCTAGCCTCTAGAAACAAAAATGATTATAGGAACTATTATGATACCAAGAGAGCAGAATATTTGAAAGAAATGCCTAGAATAATACTACAAGGTCGTAAGTTAAAAGTACATATTGACTGAAAAATTCAGTTTATCTAATGATGACCAATGCCAATCACCGTGTTGAATGTACTCAATTCTTCTCTGCTGCCTTTATAGTTTAGTTGCCTTGTGGTAAAAGTTTCAGATTTACCAATACATATCTATATTAAATGTTTTCTGTATTTAGTTCATCACCATGAATGAGATTGATAAAAGACTAGAATAAATTTGTCTGCATATATTACAAAATTTATTGACTTTCTTAAATTACGTTGAAAAAAGTATCTTTTTTGAAATCAGTGTTCCTATATTGATTTCATTCTAGCTGTTTTCTTTTTTCTTCCCTGTAATGTCTCCCCAATCCATGTTTTCTCCTAGCCTTCAAGATGGTCAGCAAGGCCAGCAGTCCACAGCGCAGGTCAAAGTCCAGTCCCGTCCCCCTTCCCAGGCTGCAGTGCTCAGTGCTAGTGCCTCCTTGCTGGTGAGAAATGGGAGTGTCCACTTAGAAGCATCACATGACAATGCATCTGCTGTAGGCGGTAGCAGTTTGCACGATGAACTTGGTATGCAGGCCTTAAGTAATTTTGGTGATACAAAACTTTGATGCAGCAGTTAATGGATAACAGTAGTGGCAGTTCCTTCCAGAGAGGGCTTTATTTTGGAACTAGACATAGAAGCATTATTTATGTAGGAATTGACCTGTGTGAAGGAAAATTTGACTTTTGCTTCTTTCTTTTCTGTTTCTTGGTGCTATCTGTATATTTTTCCTTTTGAGCATATTCACTATTAACAAGTAAATAATGTAAGTAAATATTCATACTTTAGTAATTTTCTTAACGTCAGTAACTTGGACATTTCTGTTATTCCCAGGCATTTGCACCGTGTGGGAAAGTGAATTTACTTTTTTAAAAAAGGATTTTGACTAAATTTTAATTTCTTGGAGTTGTTTAAATGTGCTATATGCAGGAAAGTGGTCTGTTACTATATAATTTATTCTTGAATTATTATGTATTTTACAATATAGCTGTATGCAGTATTTACTATAATTCCAAATGCAGTGTTCTGAAGACATTATAGCTCTGTAACTGTATCAGGTAACAACTTTATAAAATATACCCTTTCCCCTTTTAATATGAATATAAGTCAGTAAATAACCAGAGTGGAATGTTTGCCCTATGGGCCATATAGGGCCCTTAAATTCATTTGCTACATTACAATAGCTATGTTTACTTCTCATCTGCTGTCCTCTACTGTCATATCAGCCTATATTGATAATTTTATATGGACCCCCCATTGATGTTATAAATATACAAATGGCCCTTGGCAGAAAAAAGTTCCCTACCCTTGGCCCTTGGAAATACATATCTACTTATCTGCTTTATGTTATTATGGTCAGAATTTTATGCTGTGTTGATTTCTGTTTCTCTTTGTGATCCAGATGTTTTAAAAGCTCAGGGTGCAGGTTAATAATTATTTAAATAAGCCTAATGAAGAAATATTTTCTTTTTTCAAAATTCTCAGTTGAAAGCATTTAGTTATGATTTTATCTACCTGTGTTACAACTGCTTTTTGCTTAATAAGGACCACAATTCAGTTGATGCGTTAGCTGGAAGGTTATGTGATAGAAAGTACCAGAATTAGGCTTGATAAAACTTCATATGCCTATTCTTGGAGTTCTTTACCATTTTGGAGAAATGTTATAGACAAATGCTAAGCATATAAAAGATTATTGATTATTTTCATCATTGAAAATGCTTTTGGTGTTGAACTTGTAATTTAGAGAGGTAACTTTTTTAAGTGTGCTTAAGAGAGAATAGGTACAGTTCAATTTAACTACTTTAGTTGCAAGTAATACTTGTTCATTGCAGGTATCAGTTCAGTTATGTAACAATATTAATATTCATCACCAGTTAACCCGAAGTTTCTATAGATAAAGGCTTTAAGAATTGTTGACTATAAAGTTTATAGTCACCATGTTGTTGTCCACTGGCATTATAGTAGTAGACTGGTTAAAGTAAAAACAAAAAAAAGTTTCATTTTGGGCTGGGAATATGGCCTAGTGGCAAGATTGCTTGCCTCCTACACCTGAAGCTCTCCGTTCGGTTCCCCAGCACCACATATATGGAAAACCGCCAGAAGGGGCGCTGTGGCTCAGGTGGCAGAGTGCTAGCCTTGAGCGGGAAGAAGCCAGGGACTGTGCTCAGGCCCTGAGTCCAAGACCCAGGACTGCCCCCCCCCCCCAAAAAGTTTCATTTTGATCCATTTAATAGTTTTAGTTTACCAGATTAAACATAAAACAGGTGATTTTCCTCAATGAAATTTCTTAGCTTGCTTAAAAAATTTGCCAAATGTCTTTAGTTATCAAACCTCATTTAAAAACTACATGCAAATTATTATAAATATGTACATCTGAACTCCTGCCATTCTGACAATTAAAAATCTTGTTCTGATTATAGGTACCTTTAGGAATTGTTAAGTGAACACTCAGGACATTCTCTTGAAATTTTGGTCTTAGTTTTGTGTTTAACAGCCTTCTAATAGCCTAGTTCTTGGTTTATGGTAGCTGAATAGTGCCACCTCCAATGCTCAGTAATAATTGGCACAAAACAATGAAAGGAAAATGAACACATGTTTTAAAGCACATACAATTATCCCCAAAAGATTTTGAACATAAACTACAACTGATTTTAAAGAAATGAGAAAAGAAGCTAAAATATTTTTGTGGCATGGTTTAATTTTCTATGCTAATTTAAAAATTAATAATAGTAAGATTATTTTGTTTGAATGAATTTGGGTACTGTATACTCATGTTAAAACTAGCCACACTGGGGCTGGGAATGTGGCTTAGCGGTAGAGTGCTTGCCTAGCATGCATGAAGCCCTGGGTTCTATTCCTCAGCATCACATAAACAGAAAAGGCCAGACAGAAGTAGCACTGTGGCTCAAATGGTAGAGTGCTAGCCTTGAGCAAAAAGGAGCCAGAGACAGTGCTTATTAGGCCCTGAGTTCAAGCCCCAGGACTACCAAAAAAAAAAACAAAAACAAAAAAACAAAAAACAACTAGCCACACTGTTAAAAGTATAGAAAACTTACAAAGGATTACTTTATAAACTTAGCTTCTTCTATTAAAAAATTAGTCATATGATTTTTATATGTGAAGAAAACATGAATAGCACAATAGAGTTACATAAAACATGTACACATATCATATGTAATACACACTCAAATCTGTATTCAACAGGCATAGTGATTATTCCTGATTAATTTTAGAAACTGAGTTATAAGTGGTATAATTTGGAATAGAGCCATGACTCAAGCAGTAGAATGTTTACCTAACAAGTGTGATGCCTGAGTTTTATTAAACCCTCATACTCCCAAAAAATAAAGTATAATTTAATTTTAAGGAAAAACTTCAGTTTGAAGTATAGACTTCATTCCCATGAAAACTTTAATAAAAAGAAAGTCTTTACAAGGTTCAAATGGCATAGTGATTAATAAATTTTGAAGTTAGCATTTTTGAACAGGAAATTTTCATCAGAATTTCTCAGTCCTTAAATATAGTATATGCCTTGATTTTGGTTATGGTTTAGGGATTTAAAATGATACCTTGAGTTGAGTTTTCTGAGTTGTTTGTTTCAGTACTGTAAAAGGATTGACAAGAAAGTATTCTTTGAGATAATCTGCTTATTAGCTTGAAAATGTAGTCTGCTGTAGAAGATTTATAGGAAATCTGGCACCATTCTGTTCCCTTTGTTTAGTAAGCAGCTTATAGCTGTTGTCCATTATTAATTATAAATTTAGTTTGGAGGATTTATTTATTTAATAAAACACTCAGATATCCTATAATAGTGACTTTTACTAGAGTTATGTACTACTGGTACATTTAGATTATATTGTAACTACTTTTTCTTACTGTAAGTACAGAGTCAGGACTTTATGAGGCTTTGGAGTTTATGTTGTAGATCATTTTTATTCATCTGAACCACAAAAGTTATTCTTTATACAATTATTATACAACAATCTTGGTTTTATTTCTTTTTTTTTTTTTTGCTTATTTCAGCACATATGTGCCAAATTCTGATTTGGGGAGGGGGTAGGAAGAGCAACGTATAGTATATAAATGAAGCCAAATGCTTATTTTTATTGAAATATTAAAAATGACAAGCTTGTCGTATAACTGAAGTTGTAAAGTGTAAGAGTCTGGAAGTAGTTTTAACTCCTTGGACAGAAGCTTAGCTCAAAATGCACTAGGGGAGTTTACTCTTATTAAAAGTAATACTAAGAAGATGAATATTGGGAGTTCAGTCTTTGGCATAGTAAGGTATTAGGGATTTCTAACCAAAAAGATAAAGATTAGTGATGTATTGGGAAGGTTGATAGTTCAAAGAAAAGAAATATAAGTGATCTGCACTCATGGGCCAAAAACTTAACTTTGCTCACAAATTTTGGGGGAGCAGTGATGGTACTGGGGTTTTGAACTTAAGGCCTCTACCACTTGAATCCTGCTTCCATCACTTTTTTTTTTTTTTTTGCCTCCAATGTGTTTTGAATCGATTCATGTGTTTTTGCTCACTTCTGACCTTGAACCTTGATCCTCTTTCCAGTATCTCTTTGGATTACAAGCATACACTACCATGACTAGTTTGTGTGTTGAGATGGGATCTTGGCTAACTTTTTGACTGGGCTGGCCTTGACATTTTTGTAGTTTCTACTTCCTTAGTAGCTGTTTTTGTGCATGTGAGTCTCCATGCCTGATTTGTTCATAACTTAAAATTGGGAATTAAAAATAAGATTTAAGATTATTTTTTTCATCTGTGTAAATAGTAAACATCTGTAGAGATAGCAGGGACAACATTTTGAGAGGGTGTCATTTGGCAGTATAGATAAAAGTGCCTGTATCTCTTTGTGCACAAATTTTAGGAACATGTACTTGCAGTAGCATTATTCATAATTTTGAAAAACCATAAAGAAATGCCCATCACTAGAGAACTGCTTAAGGAAATACGATACATGAGATGTAATAATTCCTAACTGATAATAATGTAATATTCAGTACTCTATATATCTAGGCTTACTTAATAAGGGAAAAATTTTCAGGAGATTATGTATGAGAATGTTCTTGGAAAAAAACGCACATAAACATTATTCCAAAGTACACACAGGGCTGGGGATATGGCCTAGTGGCAAGAGTGCTTGCCTCATATACATGAAGCCCTGGGTTTGATTCCCCAGCACCACATATACAGAAAACAGCCAGAAGTGGCGCTGTGGCTAAAGTGGCAGAGTGCTAGCCTTGAGCAAAAAGAAGCCAGGGACAGTGGTCAGGCCCTGAGTCCAAGCCCCAGGACTGGCCAAAAAAAAAAACAACAAACACCAAAGTATACATAAAATACATCTTAGATCTGGCAGTCCCAAGCGAGTGGGAGAACTTTCTTCATTTTATATATTCTTTGACTCTTCTAGTGAGGATATGTTGTTTCTGTTCTCTTTCTTTTTTTGGTTGGTCATGGGGCTTGAACTCTGGGCCTGGGCGCTGTCCTTAGCTCTTCAGCACAAGGCTAGTGCTCTACCACTTTGAGCAACAGCATGACTTCTGGGTTTTCTGGTGGGTTAATTGGAGATAAGACTTTCGGGGACTTTCCTGCCTGGGCTGGATTTGAACTGCAATCCTTACATCTCAGCCCCCTAAGTATCTAGAATTACAAACGTGAGCCACCGGACCTGGCTAGTGAAGATAATTTAAAGCACTACAAAAAATACCAATGTCATTTTCTAAATTCGTAGAATCTTGTGCGAATTTAATTGATTATATCTTTATATTCATTCACCTATCAGGCTAGTCTTATTTCCCTTGATTTTCATCAGCTTCATGGATATAAAACTGAATGCAATAATTTTCAGTCACTTAACAGGTCCGGTTCCACAAGCTTCATCAGGTGTACACTAGTGAAATGTCAGTCACGAGGTGGAATATTTCAATTACCTTTTGGGAGTCCCAGTACACTTCCCACTCTGCCTCTGGCCTTGGACAACTATTAATCTGCTTTCTGTGATTGAGGTTTCCCTTTTCCAGAAGTTGATTTAAATTCAGTCATTCAGTATGTGACTTTCTGTGTTTAGATTCGTTTTATTTGTAGTTGTTTCTTCCATTAAATATTCCATTGTATGGACATGTCATATATTATCATTTACAGTTGATGGGCATTTATGTTTTTTCCAGTTTTAGATGTTGTAAAACAAATGTCTAAATTGTGTGCGTGCGTGCGTGCGTGCGTGCGTGCATGCGTGCATGTGCATGTGTGTGTGTGTCTTGGGGGGGAGTGGCATGTACATGTGCATGCTCCTGCTAGTCCTTGGACTTCGACTCAGGGCCTGGGTGCTTTCCTTGAGCTTTTATACTCAAGGCTAGTGCTCTACCATTTAAGCAACAGCTCTACTTCTGGCTTTTTGGTAGTTAACTGAAGAAAAGAGTCTCATGGACTTGCCTGCTCAGGCTGGCTTCAAAACTCAATCCTCATATTTCAGTCTCCTTAGTAACTAGGATTACAGGTGTGAGCCACCAGCACTCAACAAAAATTTCTTTTTCTTCTTTTAATAAATAAAACAGTTCTACCTTCCCAATAATGAGTTCCAGTTGTTCCTATAATGGCCAACATTTGCAGTTTATCATGGCCTTTATCATTTTAAGCCAAATCAGCATATTATGATGTCTTGTGGTTTAAATTTATAATTTTTTGTGAAATGTTTTCATTGGGAAAATGTTTCTTTGTAATTATAGAAACTTCAAAATTTGTGAGGTGTGTCCAAATATTTTACTCATTAGAATTAAGCTTTTTTTTTTGCTGTTGAACTGTAAGAGTTCTTTTGATATTTCAGATTCATTCATGGAATTATAAGTAGTTTATTATATAGCTTACCTTTTTGTTTTCTTGACCAGTGTAATGTAATCAGTATTGTTGCTACAGATTTTTACCAAGATAAGAATCACTTGTCCCTTTGAATTAAACTGTTTGCATGTATTTTGGAATATTAGGCTGATCTGGAGAATAGCAAATGGATGGAGTCTAAATGAATTAAGAAATGTCAAAGTGAAAGTAGGAAATGGCCGTTCAGTAATATCCCAGTGCACAAGTCAGACTCACTTATTGCTTATGACTGCCCTATACCTTATTCTCCACTTTTAGAAGCCTAACTTAGCACATTTCAGGTAGATAAAGAGTTCAAAATGCTGAAACTTGAAATGATAAGTTTTTTTTTTAATTGTATTGCAGGAATTAAAGGGATTTTAGAAACCTAAGTTACAAGACAGGCAGCAAGTCTCCTGCGCATAATACCAATTACTCAGGAAGGCAGAAATCACAGTTTGAGGCCAGCCTGGACAAAAAGTTAGCAAGATCCCTTCCCAACCAATAGCTGAGAATGGTGGCATGTGCTTGTCACCACAGTTTTGCAGGAAGCATCAGTAGGAGCATCTTGGTTCATGTCATTTGTGACATGTTAGACCCTGTCCCCAAAGCTAAAGGTTTGGCTCAAGTGGCAAGAGCGTGTGCCTGACAAGTGAAGACCCTAAGTTTGAATTCAGGTACCCTGACCTCCAACTCCAAAAGAAAAGTAAAGGCCTAGGGCTCTTGGTCTAGCTATAATAAAGATTGACTATAGCTGTGGCCTAAGTTCAACTTGATGCCGGCTTTTGTAAATAAAGTAATTAAAATAGATACATGTTTTGTATTATATGTTTTCTGTCTTCCTATTATGTTACAATGGCAGACTTGATACACCCAAGACTATTTAGCCCACAAAGCCTAAATTATTTATTATCTGGTTCCTCAGAGTGCAAGTGTTCTGATTCCTGACTTGGGGAGAAACAAGTACCTAAGCCTCTCCACAGAAATATAGTGAAGTTGTTTCTGTTGGCGTGAAAACTCATGATGTTTCTTTAGAGATGCAGTTACCACTCAGGATAAAGGGGACTATCCAAGAAATTAGAACTGTTCTTAAAGGGCTTCACTCTTTTTAAAATATTTTTGGCCATTCCTTGGGCTTTAACTCAGGGCCCGAGCACTGTCCCTGGCTTCTTTTTGCTCAAGGCTAGCACTCTACCTCTTGAGCCACAGCACCATTTCTGGTCTTTTCTATTGATGTGGTGCTGAGGAATCGAACCCAGGGCTTCATGCATGTAGGCAAGTACTCTACCACTAAGCCACATTCCCAGCCCCATGTGCTTCACTCTTAAAATTACTAAATATAGTTACTCAGATAGGATTGTGAACACAGTACTTAACAACCATTAGAAGTAAACACTGTTTATTCTTGGTATTTGAGGGTACTTAAAGCTGTATGAAATTTTCCAAGAGTGTACATTTACCACATATGTATCTCTCTTTGCTCTTGTGAGTCCCTTTCTGCCCAAATAGTAATAAAAGTGAGAGGTTAAGACAGTGTCTAAGGATTAATCTTGAAGAACATAGAATGAGCAGAGTAAAGAGAAAAAAGGAAAATATTCAATAAATTGAAAAGATCTTTGTTGTTGGCTTCTGGAGAATTAGAAAAACCCTGTAGATGATTTATCCTTCCAAAACAAATAGGAAGATGAGTAACATCAAGAATGCTGTAGGAATTCTTAGGTGGGTACTGTTCTTAAAATTCTCTTTGTAAGCTGGGTTCCAGAGGCTCACACCTGTAATCCTAGCTACTCAGGAGGCTGACATCTGAGGATCATGGTTCTTAGCCAGCCCAGGCAGGAAAGTCTGTGAGACACTTACCTCTAATAAACTACTCAAAAAAGCGAGAAATGGCACTGTGGCTCAAGGGGTAGAGCACTAGCCTTGAGCAAAAAGAAGCTCAGGGACAGTGCCCCATTCCAGAGTTCAAGCCCCAGGATTGGCCAAAAAAAAAAACCAACCAACCAAACAAACAAAAAAAACCTCTGTATATATCTTTGTGTTAGATGGTAAACATTTTTATTAATAGAACAAATTAGAGTCCCATTCCTTTTTCACATCTTTTATCTGTATTTTACCACCGTTTAGGATTTGCTGCCATTTATGGCTTCTGGCAAATGCTTCATGTGTGTTTGGTCTTTCTGTCAGTATCCAATTTTGTTCCTCTTGTTGACTGTCACTTACTAACCAGGCTTACACTGATACTCTGTTCAGAAAAATCATTTGGTATCATTAACAACTTTAATTTTCATACACAACAGCATTTATTGTTGAATATTTTTTTTTTTTTTTTTTTTTGGCCAGTCCTGGGCCTTGGACTCAGGGCCTGAGCACTGTCCCTGGCTTCTTCCAGCTCAAGGCTAGCACTCTGCCACTTGAGCCACAGCGCCGCTTCTGGCCATTTTCTGTATATGTGGTGCTGGGGAATCGAACCTAGGGCCTCGTGTATCCGAGGCAGGCACTCTTGCCACTAGGCTATATCCCCAGCCCTATTGTTGAATATTCAAAAATAAGTTGCATATGTACTATAATTTTTTGTCATGTTGATTCCCCCCCCCACAAATTATAAGAGAGCTATTTGATCAGATGCCACTTTGAACCAGGAATTGACTATGTGATGGCTTTGTTTATAATCACATGTGAAGAAGACATATTATTATGTTGGCATTCTACTTTCTTCCTTGTTTATATTCATTAGAAGTAACATTTACATTATATTTCATAATACTGGATAGTATTAAAATAGGGTTATAAGTAAAGGTGAATTTTATTTTGAATCTAAAGTTTGAATATGATTATAGTTTGTTTCCAAATGGGAAAAATACACATAAATTTAAGATACTGTTAATTTTTATAAATTAATAGTAATAAAACCAAATTCCTGTTACTTTTTTTTTCTCTGTTTTTTAAAAATCAATTGGTAGGTTGTATTTTGATAGTTTATCACATTAGCACATTCAATTACTATTAAGCTTTCACCAAGTATTTAAGTTACACATTTTGGCATGATAATTTTTCTGGTTTGTTTACCTTATAAATAAATAAAATTGAATACTTCTGAAGTGCTGTGAATTGCCATAGCTGAAGATAAAGAAGGACATAGAATTGTTTTGAAGTTGAGGATGCAACATGAAACCCATTTACAGTGTGTTTTGACAAATGAAGTCACACACGTCTCTAAAGTCATAGCCTCCTGATTTTTTGCACTGTTTATACTTATGTTTAAATTTCTAAATTTTATTACTTGTAGTCACTGGTCTGGATGGTAGTATTCAGAGGTGTAGATTTAGGTAGTAATAAAACTAATCAATTTTTCTGAAGTGCTTTTTGGGCGAGAGGGAGACACTTTTTTTTTTTTTTGCTAGTCCTGGGCCTTGGACTCAGGGCCTGAGCACTGTCCCTGGCTTCTTTTTGCTCAAGGCTAGCACTCTGCCACTTGAACCACAGCGCCACTTCTGGCCATTTTCTATATATGTGGTGCTGGGGAATCGAACCCAGGGCTTCATGTATGTGAGGCAAGCGCTCTTGCCACTAGGCCATATTCCAAGCCCAGACACTTTTTATATTTACTTAAAATGCAGTTATTTCTATGTAAGTTGAATACTTAACATCTGTACATAAAAACAATCTATAATAAAAGTTGAAATTTACAAAGATAAGGTCTTCAGTTTTAAATGTTTTTAATGTTCTCAAACCAGAATTTACATTACTAAAAGTCCTAAAGAAAGCTAAATACTCAGAATATACTGAAATCATTTCTTTTGAATGCAAAACTAACTTACTTTGAAAATGCATGCAGATTTTAAGTTATGGCACCTAGCTTATACAGTTTATCCTTACTGAACTTCACACAAAGTAGTTAAGCCCTCTCTGACATTTGATTTGGTCATTTAACATTCTGCATTTTTATAATTCATTATTTGGGTCAATGTTTTTATCTCTTCATGTAAGTTATGATAGCACAACCAACTTTTGATTATCCATGATAAATGATGAACATGAAGAGTATAAAATTTACAGTTTCAATTTTAACATTTTATTTGAGCCAGTATTTATTTCCAGTTAGGAAAAATCTATAGTCCACTTCAGAAGTCACTTCAGAAAACTTTTCATTACTACTACTAAGAAGTAAGCCAGTTGACAGTGTCATTTTATTTTCTTCATTAATCTTGTTTCTGATAACTCCTCACTAAAGGACAAGGGGGAGTCAAGTAGTTCACATGCCAAATAATCCTCCCTTGAAAGATACAGCAAACCTAATATTTCATAGAAATCTTTCCTAATTTATCTTGGTTGCATATTATCCTGACCAGGAAATGCTATCACAGACAACAGGAACATGGAAGTAAAATTTACATATTTTGCTTCATGATTGATAGAATGTATTCAGTCTTACTTATTAAAGTATGTTATTCTGAATTAGGCATGGTGGCTCAAGCTCAAGCCTGTAATTCCAGCTATTTGGAAGGTGGAGATTGGAGACACTGTTTGAGGCCAGTCTAGACAAAAAGTTTGTTAAGACTTATAACCAATGGTTGGGTATGGTTACCCTGCTGTGGAGGAAACCTACTCACTGGGCTGGGCACTATAGTATGCACCTGTGATCCTCAGCTGTAATAAGAGGCACAAGTAGGAAGATCATAACTCAGGCAGGTAGGCATAAATCAAGACTCTTATCTCAAAAATAACCAATGTAGGGCTGGGGATATAGCCTAGTGGCAAGAGTGCCTGCCTCGGATACACGAGGCCCTAGGTTCGATTCCCCAGCACCACATATACAGAAAACGGCCAGAAGCGGCGCTGTGGCTCAAGTGGCAGAGCGCTAGCCTTGAGCGGGAAGAAGCCAGGGACAGTGCTCAGGCCCTGAGTCCAAGGCCCAGGACTGGCCAAAAAAATAAAAAAATAAAAAAATAACCAATGTAAAAAGGAATTGGAGGTGTGGCTCAAGTGATAGAGCCAATAAGGATGAGGCCTTGAGATCTGTCTTCTCTACCACCCAAAATAAGAAAGGTATCACTTAATTAAACAAAATCCTTACTGCATACCATTTACATTGTAGGCATGGAAGATTTTCACCTTTAGCCTTGTTAAAAGGGCAAGTTGAAATTGCCCTTTCATATTCCTTGTATTTAGAATCTCAGTAATTCTAGGTAGCAAAATTAGAACCTCGTAAATAAAAAAAGAGGACTAGACCCCGTTATTTTTTTTTTCTTTCAACTCTTTGCTTTCCTGGGAATTAGTATTTTATTTATATGTCCTCCTCACCATTGGTATGGCTCCATAGATACTGAAGACTACATTTTAAGCAGTATCCAGACTTTTAGAATTCCATTCCTGGAAATAACTTTTTAACTGTAAAGTTGGTTTTAATGTAGATGGGGTTTTTCTACAATTCTTTATGAGAGAGCCATAGTGAGAGATTGAGAGAACTGCTGCAACAGGGTCTTGAAGTAAGAGAGATTGGGCTGTGTAACCCAGAGCTGGATTTTTAATCTCTATCCATTTGCAGTCAATTTATTTTCAAAACCTTTTAAATCAGTTCATATAGATAGTTGGATAATTACTATTTCTAATTTTTTTTCATAAAGCTCTTAGGAAAGAATCATACAAGTAGTGTTGATTAAATATTTTCATTATCACCAACAATATTATTACTCATTCAGATACTTTTAAAAAGCCATTCTGATTCTCCATTAAAAAATTAAAATAACCAGCTTACTATCTTGAAGTTTGAACTTTTTTTTATTGTAAGCCTCCAAGGTTTTGAATGAACTGTTTCAAATATTCAAGTTTTACATAAGATCCACTTACAAGTAGTAGTCAGGTGACATTTGAACATTGAATTCATTAATATGATTACTTGAATTTTGAGAATGTGCTGGTAGGAGAAAAGGAAAAGCAGGCTTAAGTATCTTACATTTCATATGTGGCAATATGTGTTTACAGAACTCTTTAGCTGTGTGTGTGTTTTGGTGCTGGATCTGGGGCTTGAACTCAGGGCCTGAGCGCTGTCCCTGGGCTTTTTTGCTCAAGGCTAGTGCTCTATTATAGCTCTACTTCCAGCTTTTTTGGTAGTAAGTTGGGTATGAGAGTCCCATGGACTTTTTTTCTCAGGCTGTCTTTGAACCCTGATCCTCAGATCTCAGTCTCCTTCCTGAGTAGATAGAACTACAGGTGTGAACCAAATGCACCTGGCCAGCATTCTTTTTTAATTCCTGTCTTTTAAAATTCCATACAGGTTATTTTTTAAACAATTGAAAAGGTTAAGTAATTGAAAAAGGTTTTTTAAAGTATAAAAAGATAATGAAATTCAGTGTGTCATGAAGCAAAGATTCTGAGTATTCTAATGGCTCCTTTAAAACACTTTATTTTTCAGGTAAGTTTTCTTCTACGCTCTATGAGACTGGTGGCTGTGATATGTCACTTGTGAATTTTGAACCAGCAGCACGAAGAGCATCAAATCTCTGGTAAGTGTGGAAACATTAGGAGTATATATGCATTTAGATATATTTTCCATGTCTACAAGTTTTAAGCCTTCAAGTTTAAAAGTATCTTAAAATTATTTTTTGTTGGAAAAATGCTACATATTCATGTGTACAAGTTCTGCAACATTGTAAATATTGTGGTGTGGACAAATCTAGCTAATAAGCATATGTAATACCTAATATTTATCATTTTTTGTGATGGGAATACTTAAGCTCTTTTTTTCTTCAAATGTACAGTTCATGGATATTGTGAATCACAATGTGAGATATAAAATCTTTATTTAAAATAAAAATATTATATACTGAAAAATCAAAATTTTTTGGTAAATTTTGTGATAGTGTTTCCAACATAGCTATTGATTTCATGCTTTCTATGTTGTATGATATTAGAAATCTTATCAGAAAAATGATTGCATAACTGCAGAATCATCAATTTTCTTCGTGAAATTTTATTTTATTATAAGGTTTTCATCAACTGTCTATTAAATAAGCAACTTTTGGCTGGGTGCCAGTGGCTCAAGCCTATGTAATCCTAGCTACTCAGGAGGCTGAGAGCTGAGGATAGCAGTTCAAAGCCTTCTGGCTCAAGAAAGTTCGTGAGACCCTTATTTCCAATTAACCACTCAAAAAGTGGAAGTGGTGCTGTGGCTCAAGTGGTAGAGTGCTATCCTTGAGCCAAAGAAGCTCAGGGCCAGCACCTGGGCCCAGAGTTCAAGCCCTAGGACCAGCAAATAAACAAAACCAACTTTTCATTTTGTTTTAGTTTTTTAAAAACAAATTTGAAGGAAGCATATAAAAAAATCTTTTTTATCTTTAAGTAGTTGTACAAAGGAGTTGCCATTTAATGAAGCAGTTCGTGAATACAGTAGGTCTTAAAATTGATCTTAGTTTTTCTCTTTCCTGATAGGAAAGAATTTATAAGATAATGAAGAAGGAAAAAAGCAAATTAGAAATCCAAATCATATCATTTTACTTATAGAATAAATTAATTTTTAAGTCTTCTTGTACATGAGATTCAGACTGATGCTTTAAAATTTATTATTAATTATTTCACTTTCCTAACAAGGGTCATTTGATCCTGCTGTTATACTTCCATTTAGTGAAATGATGTAGAGTTTTTGACATTTTTTAGGGTTTAAGTTTCAGCATGCTAACTTTGTTCTGGTACAGATTCATCCTGTCAAAATTTATGAAGTTAGAGTTATTTATTTGCTGTGTCTGTAAGCACAATGGAGACATTTGTGGGGTGGAGAATGGAATCCCACCACAGTTATTTTAATTCAAAAGAAGATAATTACTTATATTTCAAATATGGCAAAGTGTTCTGAACTGTTATAGTCTAGGCTATTTTATATTTACTGCTTAAGTTTATTTTGTTTTTCTTGGTTCCAGTCAGTTTGGTAATTACTTTCCTTAGATTATGTCATTGAAACACTTTCACAAGAACCTTTTGATACAGACACTATTGTGTTGCTGATCAGGAAACAGAGATATAAAGAAATTATCCAATCTTTGGCCTTGTCCAAGATTTCAGTCCATTGAAAAAGAGATTGAACATATCCAGGCATGATAATTCATGCCTTTTATGAGTCTAAGGTAGGAGGATCATGAGTTCCAGTTAGGCTGGGCTATACAGTGAGACCCTGTCTCAAAACAGATTAGCAAACAAACCAACCCTAGAAATTTGAACCAAGAGCCTCTCATCCAAAAGCTGTGCCATAATGGCAATTCTAGGAAAATCCCATTTTGCATTTTGAAGTATACAGAAAAAGTAAGTACAAATATCATATTGTTAGAGGATTTATTTTTCTTTCTACCATTTGACAAGCTGTTTATCCCCTGAAGTCTTTTTCATTTTATTTTAGTGACACGGATTCTCACGTATCCAGTTCTACCTCAGTTCGATTTTACCCACATGACGTGGTAGGTTTCTCTTCGTTTTGATAACATCTTTTCACATTAAGTCTGAAAAATGTTTCTATAGATACCAAATTGTCATTTTTACTGAAAACTATGACAAAGTCTTCTTTTTGCTGTACCTCTGTGAATCTCTTCTATGTTCTTAGATATGCAAACATGAAATTTAATAAGTCATATTTATGAATTAACAGATGCATTGATTTCTATCTTACAGGAATGTAAAAGTTCATTTACTCACCAGCATCATAATCTGCTTGTGCCATTTTAAATATCTAATAGTATTATTTGATGTAGTTATTGTTATTGTTATATATATGTGCGGCACACACGTACCTACACATATACATACATACATATATATACGCATGTATTTTGGATTTCATACCCAAAGGATTTTTAGTCTTTTTGAAGATGAATTGCAAGCAGGGTTTAAAGACTACATATGTGAATTGACATTGAGAAGTGCATATTTAGCAGTATCTGTACACATTTTTGCTTGTTATAATTAGGGGTATGCTGCTAGGTAAGGAATAGAGATGCTATGAGATGTACTACAGTTAGATGCACAGCCTCCATCAAAAAGATTATCTGACCCTGAGTCTTGCTGGTGTCAAAAGTTGAGAACCCCTAGCATAGATTGTAAGAAAAACATGTTTTGGGAGTATCTATCAATGTTTAAGAGACAGAAGTGGCTATATAATATATGGGGAAAAAATGAGTACTCTCATGCATGTATTTGGAAAGTAAAGATTTCCTCTACTTTTTTGCCATCCTATATACTGAAAACTATAGGAAAGCAAAGTGAGAAGATAATTATATGTTTTCCACTTTTAAACAATATGGAAAACTCAAGATAATAAAATGCTTCCTATTCCATTGCCAGAGACAGTGTATTTTTTATGCTTTTAGTGAAAAGAGAAATTTTGGAATGGGGGTCTGGGAATATGGCCTAGTGGCAAGAGTGCTTGCTTCGTATACATGAAGCCTTGGGTTTGATTCCCCAGCACCACATACATAGAAAACGACCAGAAGTGGCGCTGTGGCTCAACTGGCAGAGTGCTAACCTTGAGCATTAAGAAGCCAGGGACAGTGCTCAGGCCCTGAGTCCAAGGCCCAGGACTGGCCAAAAACAAAAACAAAAACAAAAAAAAGAAATTTGGAATGGATGAAGAGATGAACTAAAATTAAATTTCCTGCATAGATAAAGGGCCTGCCAAAATAAAATAGTCTTGGATACAGTGATAACTGTAAGAAGAGACAGTAGAAAAAAATGAGAGATGATGGCTTATATTTGCCACTAACTGAAGTTCATAGCTTAATGAGAAAAGAGCATAAGTGTGTCAGAAGAGGGCCATAAATGATACACTATGAGTGGTATTATGTGTTCATTAGTTATTATAGTAAAATCTTAGGATTTTAAACACTTTTCAGAATAAAACCTTTTCAAAATTTATTTTGAATTTAATTTATATTAATTTGCTTTGTTTTAGTTTATTTTGGGTTGCCATTTTAGTAGTTTCTAATGTTCTTTAAAAGTTTTCACAAGAAGTAGACTAGAGGAGAGAATTAGAGATGTAGATAATCTACAATTTGAGTGGAATCATATTCACGTTAACTGTACTTAAGGATATTTTAATCTTTTCAATGCTGACTTTCTTTTAGCTCTCTCTCCCACAGATTCGGTTGAATAGACTGTTGACCATCGATACAGATTTGTTGGAACAGCAGGACATTGATCTAAGCCCTGACTTAGCAGCCACTTATGGTCCAGCAGAAGAAGCTGCCCAAAAGGTTAAACACTATTACCGCTTTTGGATCCTACCACAGCTTTGGATTGGCATTAACTTTGACCGACTCACACTTTTGGCACTGTTTGATAGGTAAGCGTACAGTGTGATATTAAAGAAACATGATTTTTTGAAAGTTGATCCATTGAAGTTTTTACTTGATTATCATGTTGGAAAATGTTTTCTACTGTTATTCTCTTCAAGTAAAGCTTAAAGTAATACGGCTTTCAAATAGTGACTTAAGTCCGCTCAACACTTTGTCATTTTGTGAATGAAATTTCAAAAGCCAGACCTCCAGTTTTGACTATTTGCTGATTAATTGGAGATAAGAATCTTGAGAATTTGTGAGCTTTAGCTGGCTCCAAACTTCAGTTCTTGAATTTTAACCTACCAAGTATTATAAATATGAGCCACCTGTACTTGGCCCAAATTTTGTTTTTATATGCTCAAAAACCTATTCAAACATAGTATCCAAAATAATTTCAGCAAGCGTCATTGTGATACTTTCCCTTTTTTTTCAGTCTAATTAGTTTTTGTATTCATGATATATGCAGTCATAAATATTTTTTCTGTTTACAGAAATCGTGAGATCCTGGAAAATGTATTAGCTGTCATCTTGGCTATTCTTGTGGCTTTTTTGGGATCCATTCTTCTCATACAAGGCTTCTTCAGAGATATCTGGGTTTTCCAGTTTTGCTTGGTCATAGCCAGCTGTCAGTACTCACTACTCAAGGTATCATCACCATCTCTTCTTAGCATTATGTAGAATAAGTAAAATCTGTGTCAAAAGGTAGATTTCATACCTTTCACTGTAGCAAGATAATCATTTTTAGGCCTGTTTTTCTTGGGGGGGTTACATTATCTGTGTATAGAACAGGAAGACTTACACTTAAAAAAGTCTATGTAAGTTGCATTTTCTAATTTTTTTTTGTGGTATTGGGGATTAAACTCAGGAGCTCACACTTCCAAGATAGGCACTCTAGCATTTGAGCCCCTTTTTTTGAGCTCCAGCCCCTTTTTTTGTTTCATTGATTTTCCAAGTAGGGTACTATTTTATGCCTGGGCTGTGCTTCTTCTGGGGTCACTGGAATGACAGGTGTGCACCACTGTACCCACCCATCGTGATTTCTAGGCACGCGCGTGCACACACACACACACACAACTACCATGTCAATTTTGCTTTTCTTTTGTGCTAGTACTCTGTCTTAAACTCAGGGTCTGGGTGCTGTCCTAGAACTTTTTTGGCTCCAAGCTAGAAGTCTACCACTTGAGCCACAGCTCACTTCCAGATTTCTTTCTTTTTTTTTTTTTTTTTTTTGCTCAAGGCTAGCACTCTACCACTTGAGCCACAGTGCCCTTTCTGGCTTTTTCTATATATGTGGTGCTGAGGAATCAAACTCAAGGTTTCATGTATGTAAGGATAGCACTCTACCACTAGGCCATATTTCTAGCCTCACTTCTAGATTTTTGTTTTTTGTTTTTTTGGCCTGGGCCTTGGACTCAGGGCCTGAGCACTGTCCCTGGCTTCTTCCCGCTCAAGGCTAGCACTCTGCCACTTGAGCCACAGCGCCGCTTCTGGCCGTTTTCTGTGTATGTGGTGCTGGGGAATCGAATCTAGGGCCTCGTGTATCCGAGGCAGGCACTCTTGCCACTAGGCTATATCCCCAGCCCCTCACTTCTAGATTTTTGATTGTTAATTGGAGATAAGATTCTCATGACTTTCCTGCCCAGGCTGGCTTTGAACCACAATCCTCAGATCTCAGCCTCCTAAGTAGCTAGGATTACAGGCACAGGCTACTAGCATCTGGCCAAAGTGTCAGTTTTAAGCCTTACATGGGAAAAATCAAACACATCAACTCATGTGTGCTACTGTAATTTTTACCTTCTACTTAAAATCAGTGTGGACTGTTAGCAATGACTTTTCCTTTCTTTCTTGATTAGTAAATTCCTTTGGTTTCCTTGAGTTATTTGCTTACATATGCTAGTATGTACAGCCTGTAGGTTGATTAGGCTGATAACTACTTGTTTTGTTTGTACAATCATCCTCTCTCTCTCTGTGTCTCTGTCTCCTGCTAGCTTGCTCACTAGCTAGACAACTGGAATAGGCCATCTTGGTCATTTGCTCCATTTCTTTAAAATGAGCCTATATTTATATTTCATTGAAGTCCTAAATTAGAGACTTGTAGCTGCTAATTGTCATTCCTATTCCCATTTTTCATTGAGGACTGTGTCATTCAATACCTCTTACTCTTTCATTTTTTGTCCTCACTACTACACTGTGACTACACACCCTAGTGGTCCTCATGTTCTTCAGATAGTTCTCCTTTGTTGACACTTAATCTCCTTTAGACCTCTCATCACTGTGTGTGTGTGTGTGTGTGTGTGTGTGTGTGTGTGTGTGTGTGTGTGTGTGTGTGTTTGCTGGTACAGGACCTTGAACTCATACCTTGGCCCTGTGTCTTTTTCTATTCAGGCTAGTGTACTACTACTTGAGCCACAGGTCCACTTCTGCATTTTTGATGGTTAATTAGAGATAAGAGTCTCACAAACTTTCCTGCCTAGGCTGGCCTCAAACTGAAAATTTCAGATCTCATTCTCTTGAGTAGATAGGATTACAGGTGAGTGCCACTGGCATCCAGCTGACTACTTCTTTGTTTATCAGAATTCTCTTGAGCTTTTATTTGACTCTCAATTCCTTGACAGTAATTTTAAAAATACTGTAATGTTCTCTTATTTGAGTCAGGTTCCCCTTTTCATCTTAAAGTCTGTGTCTTCTGCAAGCTTTAGTCATATATATCTACCAGACAGTTGAACGTATTTGAAAAATAACACATTATCATCTTCTGATTAATATTTTTCCCATTTCTTTGCTTTTTTTGACAATGATATAACAACTCAAACTGAGCAGCTTCTCTCTGTCTCTCTGTCTCTGTCTCTCTCTCTCTCTTTTACTGGGACTTGAACTCGGTACCTGCTGTTTTTGATCTTTGCCTAACACTCTAGCAACTGAGCAATACTTCCAACCCCTCCCTCTCTTTCATTCTTTTTTGTATCTCTTTATTTGCTGGTCATGGGGCTTGAACTCACAGTCTCTGATCGTTTTTGCCCAAAGCTAGCACTCTACCACTGGAATCACACCTTATTTTTTGACATTGTGTCTTTTTGATAGTTAATTGGACATAAAAGTGTCATGGACTCTTCTACATGGGCTAGCTTTGGTGTTCCTCAGATCTCAGCATCCTGAGTAGCTGGGATTACAGGCATAAGTTAGTTACCAATGCTCCACTACCTTTCTTTCTTCATCATATAACCAAATCTCTGATTAAATTTTGTGTTTCTGTCTTAAAATCATTGTTCTTCATTCCTACCTGTTCTTTCAATGACCTTAAATTATATCTTTATTGCTTTAAGCAACTTAAAATTTTCCTTCGTTCTAATGTCCCTAGTTCCATTAATTTTTGCCCACTGTTGTCTAGTCTCTGTCTGTCTGTCTGTTTGTTTGTTTGTTTATTATTTGTTAGTCCTAGGGCTTGAACTCAGGGCCTGAGCACTGTCCCTGGCTTCTTTTGCTCAAGGCTATCACGCTACCTCTTGAGCCACAGCACCACTTCTTGCTTTTTCTGTTTATGTGGTGCTGAGGAATCGAACCCAGGGCTTCATGCATGCTAGGCAAGCACTCTACCACTAAGCCACATTCCCAGCCCCTAGTCCATATGTCTAAATAGTGAGAAAGGAAAAGGTAATTAATATTTTTTAAACTAATTGGCCAGAAGAATAGTAGTCATAAAAAGAAATAAAAGCAAAAATAAAAGTTTTTAGAGGACAGGTGTTGAAATTGAGTTTAAAGATTACCTGGCTTCATATTCAGCCAATAGCTAAATTTGAAGTACATGTTGTTATTCAGATGATGAGTGGAGTCTCAGCCCATGAGAAAGTATTCTATCTCAACTATACTTAACATGTAGCAGTGATCCAAGTAGTTATATCATGCATGTGTCTACTATTTGCCATTTCAAAAACATTAAGCTAGATGGACATGAATTATTAATTAACCAAAATAAATAAGTGTGGGAAAATGTGTGAACTGCTTTTAATATCACAGTGACACCAGTGTCTGGAGCTGATTTTTCATCATTGGAACATAAGTCATACAAGTCATTTCTTTCTTTTTTTTTTTTGGCCAGTCCTGGGGCTTGGACTCAGGGCCTGAGCACTGTCCCTGGCTTCTTCTTGCTCAAGGCTAGCGCTCTGCCACTTGAGCCACAGCGCCACTTCTGGCCATTTTCTGTATATGTGGTGCTGGGGAATTGAACCCAGGGCCTCATGTATACGAGGCAAGCACTCTTGCCACCAGGCCATATCCCCAGCCCCTACAAGTCATTTCTTGATTACAGAATATTTATTTGATATTGCTTAAGGCATTTTCAAAGTTGCTTTTAAAATGTAAAATTACTAGCAGTTCAGTAGTTTAATCTGTCTTTTTGTTTTATTTTTAGAGTGTGCAACCAGATTCTTCTTCTCCCAGACATGTAAGTCATTCCTAATATGGCAGTAATTTATAGTTCCTTATCACTTATCAAATTCTTTTTTTCCTTTTGGCATTATTTGGATTGAAATAAAATTTATGTCATTTTCTTCACCTAAATTTTCACACTGTGGTTGATTTGTCAGCATGAAATAAAATGGAATTGTACTGATGGACTCTAAATGTTGGTTGAAAGAAGGTAATGATTCATTTTTTGACAGTCTGTTTCAGGAGAAGACTTTCAGGTAATCAGTTCATTAATAAATGTTGAATAATGAATTGTGAATAAGTATTGAAAATAGAATCTCAAAGTATTATTTTGCTTTGAGAATCATTAGGAGCAAGAATAGAAAGTATAATTTTTTAATCTAGTACTTTTAAATAATAATGATGAAAAACTTGTTACTCACTTTGTAATTTTGCCCAAAAATCCATCTGCTTGAACTACTTACGTGACATATGATCTGATTCTGGATCTAATGCTTTGCTTATTTAATCAGAAGATCAAAAGACATTCTGAAGTAGCTAAAAAATAAGCTCCAGGAATAGTAGTGTTACGTTATTGCTTTCTTTTCTTTTTTTTCCCCCCAGACCCAGAGCTTGAACTCAGGACCTGGGCACTGTCTCTGAGCTTCTTTTGCTCAAGGCTATCACTCTACCACTTGAGTCACAGTGCACCTTCTGGCTTTTTCTGTTTATGTAGTACTGAGGAATCAAACCCAGGGCTTTATGCATGCTGTGCAAGCACTCTATCATATCACAAAGCCACATTCCCAACCCAATTTTTTTCTTATATATAGTCATTTTTATCCATATGCTAGAATAGGTAATAATAGGAATAGAAAAGCAAAACAAATTTAGGAGGAAAATAGGTTTTTGTTTTTGATTGATTATGTCTATTTTTTGTACGTGTGTGTGTATACATGCACACACGTGTGTACATGTGTGTGCCTCTCCAGGGCCTTGATCTCAGGTCCTGGACACTATCCCTGAACATGTTTGCTTGCTCATTCATCCACTTGAACCACAGCTCCACTTATGGCTTTTGTTTTGGTGATTAATTGGAGATAAGAGTCTCATGAAATTTTCTACTTGGGCTAGCTTCAAACTGTAATCTTCAGATCTCAGGCTTGTATGTAGCTAGGATCACAGGAGTAAGGCATTGGTGCCCAGTTTTTGTAAGAAATTTTTGAAGTGCAGTGATACATTGTAGTAGCATTGTTTTTTCCCATCTTTAAATTTTAATATAATTCCAGGCTTACAGAAAAATTGGAAGACTAGCAACAAATTTTTTGTATACCATTTATCTAGAGTCTTTGTTAGCATTTAACCATTCTTGCCCAATTACATTCTAGTATGCAATCTCTTTCCTACCCCTCTTCATCTTTTCTTTCTTTTATCCAGTGTATATTTCATAGAAATATTTTTGGCATTACTTTAATACTTTTTGAAGCTGGCTTATATGATGCTATATTCCATTCTTCAGCTGTTATTTTTTTTTGAGTTTGCCCTCAATTGGTACAAGAAAGTCCAACTCTTAATCTGAAGGATTGGTCTTTTCTGATTCTGAATTGTTTTTATAGATACAAACCAGTTATTTTATAGTCTTATCTCTCAATTTGTATTTGATTTTTTTAATTAAAGGCTACATTTTTTTAGCAGAAATACTATGAAAGTAGTGTTCTTCTCAATGTATTATGTAAGGATATATATGATGTCAATTTATTCTCTTACTAGATATTTTAGGTAGGAGTAGTATCAGCAGGGTTTCTCAGATCTCTGTAATAGTTACCATTTAGGTCTGGATAAATTTCCTTTAAGGATAGGGTGTTGTCTATGTATTCCAAAATCCTCTTCGACTTTGCCTCAGTAGGTACTAGTAATACATTACCAAATTTTTATTGGCAATAAAAAATGTGTCCAGGACTCGCCAGATGGCCTCTAAACAACAGACCTCCTCTAGAGTGCATTCTCAACTTGCACTGTATGTAATATTACTACTTGTGGTTCATAAGTATCTGACACACTTGTTTTGGTATCTACTGATTTTTTTTTGCCTGAATTAGTTATCATTTCATGGCTATCAAATAGTGATTTTATAATTCCATCATTCTTTCTACATTTATTAGTTAACTTTTTACTGAAACGAAGTTTTTCCTCTGTTTTGTTTGTTTACTTGTGGTGCTGGACCTTTGTATGCTGTGAAAGTGGTCTATCACTAAACTGCACCCTCAGCCCTTCCTCTGTGTGTGTGTGTGTGTGTGTGTGTGTGTGTGTGTGTGCATTTGTATGGATTCATGGATTATTTCAGTGGACTATAATATCACCAGTGGTTATTTTGTTGTTCAAATCATCCTGATTTGGCCATTTGGAGTCTGCTAATTTGTCTTTTATGTATTTTTTACACATCCCTATGATTCTTTAAGGACCTTTTTCCTTTTTATAACAACAGTAATATTTCAGGTTACTTCCCTTCCCTTAACCTCAAGTCACCCTGGTTCTTTTTTATGAATAATAGTGTTTGTAAACAATAATCAGAAAGGTAGGGCTGGGAATATGGCCTAGTGGCAAGAGTGCTTGCCTCCTATACTTGAAGCCTTGGGTTCGATTGCCCAGCACAGCACCACATATATAGAAAATGGCCAGAAGTGGCGCTGTGGCTCAAGTGGCAGAGTGCTAGCCTAGGGCAGAAAGAAGCCAGGGACAGTGCTTAGGCCGAGTTCAAGCCACAGACTGGCAAAAAAAGAATCAGAAAGGTAGTAATCTTTATTACATTTATTGTTTCTGAGTTTACTCAGTAAATAAAAGTGCATTTTATCTCCAATAAACTACGCAGAAAAAGCTGGAAGTAGCATTTTGGCTCAAATGGTAGAGTGCTAGTCTTGAGCACAAAGAGGCTGAGGGACAGCACCCAGGCCCTTAGTTCAAGCCCCAGGACAAGCAGCAACAACAAAAAAAGGAGATATATACATTTACACACCTCTACATAAGGATTTCTGTATCTATTAATAGTTTATATTAGCTGGGTACCAGTGGCTCATACCTATCATCCTAGCTGCTCAGGGGGCTGAGATCTGAGGATTGTGGTTTGAAGCCAGCTTAGGGAGGAAAGTCTGTGAGACTCGTATCTCCTGTTAACACACAGAAAACTGGAAGTGGCACTGTGGCTCAACATGTTAAGAGTGCTAGCCTTGAATGATAAAGGTCAGGGACAGCACCTAGACCCTGAGTTCAAGCCCCCAGGATTGGAAGGGGGAGTTTATATTGGTACCTCTAATTTCAATCTGCCACCATTAGAAATGTAGTTTCATATAGAAATACTTGGAATTCTTAAAATACAAGTCTTTACTGATATCAGTAGGTAGTTGTGATTCTTAAAATTAAAGTGACACTTGAAAAATCTGTCATTTGCAGGGTCATAATCGTATCATTGCCTACAGTAGACCAGTATACTTCTGTTTATGTTGTGGTCTAATTTGGCTCCTGGATTATGGTAGTAGAAACCTTTCTACAATCAAGTTCAAATTATATGGAATAACTTTCACCAATCCACTGGTATTTATATCAGCCAGGGATTTAGTTATAGGTGAGTCATCTTCAAAGTATCTCTGATCTTAACTTTTTTTGTACACAGTCCACTAATTAATAAATCAACAGGTAAAATAGTTTTGTAAGCTTATATTGCTATTTATTATAGAATAGTTCTATCTAAAGAAAAAACTAGCACTATAATAATGGAAAAGGCTAATAAATGCTATGTTCTGCTCCTAAGGGGAACACAGTGGAAATATTTTTATTACATTTTAGGTTCACATATATTACGTGAAAATGGTTGAAATGATATTTGAAAGTATCAGTAGTTGAAAGATTGTATTTAATACTTAGTCAGCTATGTAGAGATAATTTAAAAAGTAGTACAAGCTGGGTGCCATTGATTCATGTCTGCAATCCTGTCTACATAGAAGGCTGAGATCTGAGTATCACAGTTTGAAGCTCACCCAGACAGGGAAGTTTGTGATTCTCTTATCTCTCCAATTAACCACCAGAAAGCCACAAGTGGAGCTAGGTTCAAGTGGTAGAGCACTAACCATGAGCAAAAAAGCTCAGGGACAGCCCGGTGCTGAAGCCTCAGGACTGGCATTGAGTATATGCACGTACATGCGTGCGCTCCACACACATATACACACAATTTTATCTAGGCTTGGTGGCTCCTGCTCATAATCCTTCCTCTCAGGAGACTCAACACCAGTCCTACAAAACTGTTTGGTGTAAATGAACTGAACAATTCTTGGGGGGGAAAGGGAAGTGGGGAGAGGGGAATGAGGGAGGAGGTAACAAACAGTAAAAGAAATGTATCCAATGCCTAAAGTATGAAACTGTAACCTCTCTGTACATCAGTTTGGGAAAAAAAAAAAAAAAAGATCAGTCCAGGCAAAAAGTTGACTAGGCCCCATTTTGACCAATAAAACCACAGTGTGCAACTCTCATCCCAGTGAAAGCATCCCTGTGAAGGAATGCTAAATAGGAGGATCTTACAGTCCAGTTCATCCAGGGTATAAAAGCTAGACTGTATCCAAAAAATAACTAAAGCAAAAGGGCTGGGGGCATGGCTTGAGTGGTAGAGTTCCTTCCTAGCAAGTCTAAGGCCCTGAGTTAAAACTCTAATACTGTCCCTCAAAAACCAAACTAACTTAAATTGTTTGAATTTATTTTCACTGCTTAGGATCTTTAAATGGACAAATAAATAGATAAAGTACATTTTTAATATACTTTTTTTTTTCCTCCTATAGTGTTTACACTCTGTTTCCCAATAGTATTTTTCATTGGTCTCCTGCCTCAGGTGAATACCTTTGTAATGTACCTTTGTGAGCAATTGGATATTCATATCTTTGGTGGTAATGGTGAGTATTTCTTTATAAATATTTATAGATTGTAGTTTACAGATTATGAAATAATTAAAATACTCATTAACATTATGAACACTAAAATACTCTGGTTTTCTTTTTGTAATTGAGATAGGGACTTAAGTAATAATTAAAGGGTGGAAACAATAGTTTATAGTTAGGAAAAATTAGTCAAGTTTTCTACCTTAGTAAAGGATCCAAGAAAAATGGAATCAGTGTTTAAGAAGTAATAATGTCTGAAAGTGACATAGCAACCCCCCTTACCTACAAATGATACATTTTAAAACCTCCAGTGGATAAGCCCAGTACATAGGGTAGATAGTACTGAACCTTATATCTGATCATATATATCAAGTACGAAATTTAATTTTCATTAGTCACAGTCAAGGAAGAGATTAGCAACAACTAATAATAAAATAGAAAATGATGAAATATATTATAATAAAGTTATGAGTATGAGCTTTCTCATCCTTTTCTGAGACTTTCCATTTAAAATTATTAGACTGCATTTGAAGACAGATAACGAAAATTGTGAAAGACAAAATGCAAAAAAGGAGAAAATACTGTAGAGATTTCACATGTGATGCTCATAAAAGATTATGTGTTCCACATAGATCGAGGTCTGATGTATAATATTGCATTTGGCTTGAATTGTTACCTGCGTTTGTAATGTCCATGCATTTGGTTTCAAATCTTTGTTTTATCTTTAGCATAGGATACCAAAACTAGAATCTGAAAGCATTTTACTAAACAAACTTTTAAGAAATAGCTCTTTGTAGAGTAGGCCATGCACATATGAGTTGATAACTTAGAATAATGGATTTCTTTATCAAATGCCTATTTTTTTTTAAAGAAACCATACTAACATTATTCTGGAATAATGGTTTGCAAAATTTGAAAATAATCCAATGGACAACTACCATAGTTAAAATTCATATTATTTAACCATTTAATGTTTTACTGAGAAAAGAATGTGTTAACTAGAGAATATTTCCAAAAGGAAGAAATTATTGTAATTTCTGTAGCTATAACAATTATAATTTTTAATTTTATTTTTAATTTTAATTTTATTCTTCACACTACCTTTATAGTGCTCATTAATCCTTCTAAATATACACACAAAAATTATCTTTACAGATAAAAAGCTGAGGTTATGGTTTAAATTTAAATTAAACTTGTGTTGCTATGTAGCAACCATATCTGTGTGTGATGTTTTCCAAAACTTTTCACACTATTTGATTTTAAAAAGCTGAGTTTATCAATCAGCATAGCTTTATGGGTGAAAGAGTACTAAGAAATTACTGTTGGTGTTATGTTGACTTAAATGTGTGGTAAGGGCTTACTATAGATAATTTATAGTCATAGGCCTTGTCATAAGTTACAAACTTGTGCAAAGTGTTAGCTTCTACTATCTCTAAGGCATTTATTGCCTGGGGCAGTGACTCACTCCTATAATCCAAATATTCAAGAAATGGAGATTGGGATTACAGTTCCAGGCTAGCCCAAGCAAATAGCAAGAGCGCCTTCTCAGTCAGCTAATGGGCATGGTCATTCATGACTGTAATCCTAGGTACTGGAAAGCATAGATAAGAATAATACAGGTCCAAGGCAGTACAACCCCAGTGAGCAATGTGGAGGTATATCCAAAAAAATTAAAACAACTATTGGAGGTGTGGCTCAAGTGTTAAGAGTACCTACTTCACAAACTTGAGTCCCTGAATTCAAACCCTGGTACCTCAAAAAAAGGAGACATATTCTTAAAGCATAAGCTTTTTTCTGCCATGTATGTTTATTACTTCCAAGATTAATATATCTCTATCTTGTAACAAAGATTGAAGATAGCAAATCTTTGCCATATAAAAATCTTATGAGTATGCAAAATCAAGTAATTGAATTTTTAAAATCAGTGACTAAATACATAAATATAGTGGACATTTTTTTTACATTAGGCCTTGAGTTCCACCCTCCCTCCCTCCCTCCCTCCCTCCCTCCCTCCCTCCCTCCCTCCCTCCCTCCCTCCCTTCCTTGTCAAAGTGATGTACAGAGAAGTTACAGTTTCCTATGTTAGGCCTTGGGTACATTTCTTGTACTGTTTGTTACCTTCTCCCTCATTCCCCCCTCCCCCTTTCCCTCTCCCCCCCCCCCCCCCATGAGTTAGTTGCTCCGTTGGTTTACACCAAATGGTTTTGCAAGTATTGCTTTTGGAGTCGTTCGTCGTTTTATCTTTTGTCTCACGATTTTGATATTCCCTTTCACTTCCCTAGTTTTAATACCAGTATATACAGTTTCCAATGTACTCAAATAAGACAGTGATAGTGCAGGTACAACCACAGGAAGGGGATACAAAAGGATCATCAACAATAGAAGCTACGGTTTCACATGGCATGTTGAAAGTAATTACAACAGTGATATAACAGTTATTTCCTTAACATGGAGTTCATTTCACTTAGCATCATCTTATGTGTTCATAAGGGCATAGCTATTAGGCTCTTGTGATCCTCTGCTGTGACTAGCCTAAACCTGTGCTAATTATTCCCTGTGAGGGAGACCATAGAGTCCATGTTTCTTTGGGTCTGGCTCACTTCACTCAGTATAATTTTTTTCCAAGTCCTTCCATTTCCTTACGAATGGGGCAATGTCATTCTTTAGTGAGTAAATACATAAATATAGTGGACATTTTTAAGGTTAACAGTAACCTTTAATTTTCTTGAGTAGGTGTTTATAGAATACTGATTCCATTTTCCTTTGCCATACAGCCACCACAAGCCTGCTTGCAGCACTTTACAGTTTTATCTGTAGCATTGTAGCAGTGGCCTTGTTGTATGGATTGTGTTATGGAGCTTTAAAGGTGAGCAATAACTTATAATGTGATGTGTTCTCTATGAAAATTGTCTAAGATTGACTAATAATGGTTTGTGCTTCCTGGTTCTACTTTATCATTTATTTTGTTTATCTTTATAGGCTGAACCTCATTCTTCTTCTCATTTGCTTTAAATTTGAAAACAATAGCTCACCATTACTCATACATTATTATAGGTTAGTATTAAGAACAGTTAATAAAAATGAAGCTCATCTGGAATGGAGATAAGCATAATAGTAATCTCAGAGTATGAAATGAAATTTAAATTTCTAGTTAAGAATTTATGAAACTATTATTTCTCATATTGAAAGGCTTCTTTAAACTTCTAAGAATAATTTCTGCCTGATTGGGGTTGTAGCTCAGTGTTTGTGCACTTGCCTTGCATGTGCAAGGCTCTGGATTTGACCCCAACCTGCAAAAAAAATCAAGTTCAAAGCCTGCATACTAGTGTTGTTTCTGGTTTAGAAAGATGTAGGTCAGTTTTACAAGCTCCCCTTTTATAATTTTGTCACCAAATTGTAAACATAAAAGTTGAACTTTTTAATAGACAAGTCACAACTAGACATATTCTTGATTTTTTTGTTTTGTTTATATTTAATATTTAATGCAAGGCAGAGAATGACAGAGTTGAAAGGCTATGAAAAGTAACCCATAAAATCCTTCATTTATTTAGCCTTTAGTGAGCACTTACTGTTTGCTAAGAAATATGCTGAAAGACATTTTTTGCTGTTAAAGAACTTCTAGATACGCTATGTAACAACATAGTCGATACATAACCATTAAGACTCTAAAAACAGTCCTACTGGTACATAAATTGACTGCCTTATTTCAGCCAAAGAGGATTAAAAGACCATTCTTAGGGCTTAGATTTTAACCAAGTTTTGAAAGAACAAAGGAATCAAGTAGTTGAAACAAAAGGATTAAAGCATGAAACTGGGAGGAAATTGTATTGCATAGAACAAAACTGAGGAATTTGAACTTACTAGAGACTTGCGTACATGAGGAAAGATGTCTGAGCTCTTAAGTATCTTCATTTTGAATGTATTGGAGTAAAAATGAAGTGATTTGAGGTAGTGAAGGAATTACTCGATTGCATTTTAGAAAGATTATTTGTCTCCAGTGCAAAGGAGATTGAAGTCTAACCAGGAGAAACCAAAGCAAGGAGACTACTGAGCTTTATCCTAGAAGTTAGGATAGATATTAAGAAAAGGTTTACTACTCTTTCAGGGATAGTAATAGGGCTTGGCAATATGAATATTGTTTTATGGCAATTTAAAAAGATTGGAGAGTTGATGGCATTTTAAAGTTATGGAGAGGGAGAATTTTCTAGGAGAGGAGAGAGAACTCATCCATGGTTTTCCCATATGTACTTTATGAACTATGCTAGGTACAAATGGTTGATCTGTGTTTTGACCTATGTTTTTTTTTTTTTTTGGCCAGTCCTGGGGCTTGGACTCAGGGCCTGAGCACTGTCCCTGGCTTCTTTTTTGCTCAAGGCTAGCACTCTGCCACTTGAGCCACAGCGCCACTTCTGGCCATTTTCTGTATATGTGGTGCTGGGGAATCGAACCCAGGGCCTCATGTATATGAGGCAGGCACTCTTGCCACTAGGCCATATCCCCAGCCCTTGACCTATGTTTTTGAAAGCAAATAATTATTTGGAAGTTGTAATCATGGAAGTTAACAAGTACAATAAGTTTTCTAGCCTAATTTACAAAAACGTGTTTAACTATAGTTACTCTGAAGAATAGCAACAATTGTAAAACTACCAATAGACTAATGTCCAAAGACAGAAAAATAATCTTCTTTTATTTTTTCTCTGCGATATAGCATTTGCATTAGATAGTTTTAGTTACAAACATAACCCATTATGTAATGAATGAATGGGGGCTGGGACTATGGCCTAGTGGTAGAGTGCTTGCTTCACATATATGAAACTCTAGGTTCGATTCCTCAGCACCACATATATAGAAAAAGCCAGGGGGCTGGGGATATGGCCTAGTGGCAAGAGTGCTTGTCTCATATACATGAGGCCCTGGGTTCAATTCCCCAGCACCACATATATAGAAAATGGCCAGAAGTGGCGCAGTGCTCAAGTGGCAGAGTGCTAGCTAGCCTTGAGCAAAAAGAAGCCAGGGACAGTGCTCAGGCCCTGAGTCTAAGCCCCAGGACTGGCCAAAAAAAAAAAGAAAGAAAGAAAGAAAAAGCCAGAAGTGGCGCTGTGGCTCAAGAGGTAAAGTGCCAGCCTTGAGCAAAAAGAAGCCAGGGACAGTGCTCAGGCCCTGAGGTCAAGCCCACGACTGGCAAAAAAACAAAAAGAAAAGAAAAAAAGAACGGGTACATTTGGATGTGGGAGTGCACATTGCATATAGGATTTCATTACAGTGGTATGTTATGCAAAGCCTCTCTCTGTTCTTTCGTTTCCAGTAAGTTGGGAGTAAGCAGTGTTGCTCTCTGTGACCTGGGACAGCACGATGGGATACCAGAGCCAAAGGGGGGGGGGGGGGGAACAGAGAGAGTAGAGCAAGTGGGGAACCAGGGCAACTCTCTCTGTGTTAATTTCTTGTTTCTTTAGCTCTGGTATCCCATCATGCTCTCCCAGGTATGGAGAGCAACAAGCAGAATGTATGTTCAAGAGTTATTACAAAAGTATTTAGGAAGTACTTAGAAAAGCCTAGGAATTGGGGCTCTACCCCAGTGTTTTGAGAATGATGACCAAGCTTTCTTTTTTAAAAAAATTATTTGTTGTCAGAGTGATGTACACAGGGGTTATAGTTTCATATTAAGTCAGTGAGTACATTTCTTATCAAACTTGTTACCTCCTCCCTCGTTTTTCTCCCATGTTCCCTCTCCCCAATCCCATTCCCTCAAGTTGTACTGTTGGTTTACAGCATATTGTCTGCTAAGTATTGCTGTTGCATTGGTTTGCCTTTTACTCTTTGTCTCTCCATTTTGATGTTCCCCTTTCCTTCCCTAGTTCTGCTAAACGTATATGACCAAGCTTTTGATTTAGACATTACAGAAAAAATTTTCTGTGTGGTGGAACAATTTCCAGGACTTTGAGGGGATAGAAGGGAAGTTTATTAAAAACTACCATTTGGATTTCCTGCTTCTATCACTTTTCTTTTCCCAAATGACAAAGCTGAAGGATTCAAGTAATGCCCGTCACACAGAACATGTCCACCCTATACCAGGTGTTGTGCCAGTGGGACCCCACAGGACAGTAATTCCATGAGCCAGGCTGGCACGACATGCACACATTTTGTTGGTTCTGGAAGCTTATCCTTTGCGTGTTGTCCTCTGGGAATATGTAGTTTGTTGTTTTAAGAAACAGTTGCAGAATGCCTGCCTGGTGTTTTGGAAATGTAATGATACAGCATCAAGAAAGGAGCATACCAACAAACATTTTCTTTTGCTTATTCTCTGCTGTTATTTTTACACTAAATTTACCATATCAACTTAATTGTTCTTCAAAAAAGAGCTTACTGTAAAGTAATAAAGTTAATTTTACTTCATTTATGACAGAAATGACAGTCACACATGCAACAAAAGCAAGGTATTCCTCATAAATAAGAGTTTTAATATAAAAATAAATCTGTAGCATTATTACCAATATAAGTCTCATGGCTAGTGTCTAACTCAGGGGAAGGTAATACATAGAACTTTATTTGGAATAAAATACAGTTCATAATTTGGCTAATTTTTACTTTAAGTTTAATAACTAAAATATTAACATGAAAAGAAATTATAAGCTTATTGTTTGTTTTATGAATTATGTTTTCAACAGGATTCATGGGATGGCCAGCATATTCCAGTACTTTTCTCTATTTTTTGTGGTTTGTTAGTGGCAATATCGTATCATCTTAGCCGACAAAGCAGTGATCCATCTGTACTTTTGTAAGTGAAACCATTTGTTTTTTTTTGGGGGGGGGCGTTGCAGGGGTGGGGAGGGAATAGTCTTGGGGCTTAACTTAGGGCCGGGTCTTTGTCCTTGACTGTTTTTGCTAAAGTCTACCACTCTGCCAGTTGAGCCACAGCTCCACTTCTGGGTTGTTGGGTTTTGGGGGGAGGGCGTTTTTTGGTGGTTAATTGGAGCTAAGTGTTTGACAGACTTTCTTGACCTGGCTGGATTTGAACTGATCCTCAGAACTCAGCCCCCTGAGAAGCTGGGATTATAGGTGGGAGCCACTGGAGCCCAGTAAATAATTTGTTCTTACTCAAAAAATGTTAAGTTGACATTTATTTCAAACAGCTTCTGAGACTTCTATCCTGAGTGTTACTGTCATAATCTGTATTCTAAACTTAGCAACATTGTGTCATGCTAAACATGTTAAAGGATGTTTGTTGGATTTTTTTTCTCTCGGGTATCAGAAATATTTTAATAAGAATATTTTCACTGTATGTTTATGTTATTATATACTTTTTAGAGTTTATTATTTTCTAGTGACTGAATATTATTAGGTCACTATCCTAAGCCTTTTCATTTAAAATGACTGCTTTTAAGGTTATATATGTGTTTTTATTAATAACTTTCTTTTGGCTTTTTTAAAGTTCTTTGGTGCATTCTAAGATTTTTCCACAAACAGAAGAGAAAAATCCAGAAGACCCTCTGTCTGAAGTAAAAGACCCATTGCCTGAAAAACTTAGAAATTCTGTTGTAAGTTTTAACTTTTTAAATCACTTTACATAAATTAAGATTTTAAACATTTGATGATATTACATAGTATACTCTTTTTGAAAATTTGTAGCAATTGAGGAGAAATGTTTAGTTCCATCAGATAGGATAAAGCATTGTTGATTGCTTTTATTTCAGACTTTTACCGTATCAGTTGGGCATCCTTTTCTTTTTTGTTGGTTCTGGAGCTTGAACTCCGGGACTGGGGCACTGTCCCTGAGCCTCTCTGTGCTCCTCAAGGCCAGTGCTCTTCCACTTGAGCACAGTGCCATTCCAGCCTTTTCTGTTTATGTGGTACTGAGGAATTGAACCCAGGGCTTCATGCATGCTAGGCAAGCACTCTACTGCTAAGCCACATTCCCAGCCCTGGTTAAGCATCCTTATTCACCTAAAAATCCAGAAGATTCTAGACTCCAAAACTTTGAGTGCTAACATGATATCACAGTGGAATATTCCACATTTCACATCACATGATGGATCACAGGCAAAACACAAGAGCACTAAAAATATTGTACAAAATTTCTTTCAAGCTGTGTCTCTAAAATGTACATGAAACATAAATGTAGTGTGCTTTTAGGCTTGCTTCTATTCCAGCGTGTCTCATGTTTATGTATATATTCCCAGATCTGAAAAACATAAAGTCAAACACTTCTGGTCCTAAGCATTTTGCCTATGAGTTTAGTCAGCCTGTAAAAGAAATGTTCATTCTTCAAAGTTACTAGTACAGTATATCAGGCATTCATTTTCAGGTCCAGTGTAACTATATAATTTCAATGATCATAGAATTTTTTATCCTGTTCAGGTTAGAGTAGGATCTGAAAGATATAGTAGTCCTTGTTTATCTTCTATTTCACATTCCATGGTCTGTTACCCAGTCAACTATAATGTGAAGAATTCTGGATATAAATAATCCATAAGTTTTCAGTTGCAAACCATCCTGAATTGTATGATGATATCTTCATCATTCTACCTAAGATTATTAAGTATCCCTTTGTCCAGTGTATCTGTGCTGTGTGACACTATCCATCTGTTAGTCACTAAGCCATCATGGGTATCAATAGTAATGAGATTACATTCTTAATCTATGGTTTCATATTACCTATGGATAAGCAGTGACTTCTATATTAATGTAAATTAGATATCTTTTTTTATTGATCTGGGAAAAAACTATGTTCTTTTAAGTGCTTTATTTTTCAGAGGTAATCTGAAATATATTTAAGTAATGGGAGTAATTAGTTTTAGTTCCTAATTTAGTGACTTATAATGGTGTCTTATTCTTTCAGTAGTTATTTAAAAGTGAATTCTATATATTCATATTTATTTTTGAAAAAAACATGAAACATTTCCCAGCTTCATTTTAGATTATTTCCATTTGTAAAAAACTGAATTTAGCAAGGTAAATTGGACAGAAAATTTACTTTCAGAAGACTGAAGTATTTACAGTATTTTTTAAAGCCAGGATTTTGTTATATTGCCCAGGCCCATCTTGAACTTAACCAAACTCCTGTTTCAGTCTTCCAAGTACATACTGGATTCATATGTGTGTGTTCACATAGTCTTTAGGAAACTAGAAATACAGAACTGGCTCAAGATATAATTGAAGCCATTTTTTATGACTTTAGTTTCTATGTCAGCAAAGGATAGTTTATGTTAAACACAGTATTATGTTATGAATGTAGCATATAAAATACAAATCTTACAGATTGACAACCAATACTGTCAAGCAGTTTCTAGTTTTTAGTTTTTACTAGATTTTGAGTATTCCATTTCTGAAAATTCAAAGTTGAAAATATTCCAGAATTGACATTCAAATTTCCAGATTTGGGAGCATTTTAGATTTCAGATTTTCCTTTAGCATTCCTCATCTGGTAAAGTCTATGTAAATATTCCAAAGTCTGAAAAACTCTAAAATGTGAAGTAGTTCTGGTTCAAAAAAGGATATTCATTCTGTATATCCATGGAAAGAATCCAAGTCTTGTAAGTAAAATGAGACACGATGCTTTAAAGGCTGGGTTTTATTTTAAAAAGTAAATATATGGCTGAATCAAATGTGTGTGCCCGATAAAAGATACAGTAACTTTAGAACTTCGTGAATGTTTTGTCTGTGTAAAAGAAAATTTTACAAACCAATGGGGAAAAGTCTTAGAGATTTTATTGTGATAGGCTTACAATGTGACTATGTAAGTTGTTTAATTTCTTTGGCATAATAGTACTAAATATGAGGAAATGAAGAGATAAAGTAAAGATTTATTATAGCCAGTTATTATTTGAAAAATGTTTTGAAATGCTAGACTATCAAAGAAAAATTATTTCTTATATGTTAGCCAATTAGCTATAGAATTTATAAGTTAACATACAGGTTATAACACACATGAAATTATATGATTCTTTTTACTTTTGTCCCACAGAGTGAGCGTCTACAGTCTGACCTAGTAGTATGTATTGTAATTGGTGTGCTGTATTTTGCTATTCATGTAAGCACAGTGTTCACAGTATTACAGGTAAAAGTGTCATTTTTGTTCTTTTATTTGGGAGAAAATAATTTTGCACTTATTTCTGATTTGATTATAATATTTGTCCATACCACAGAAATATACGACTGCTTATTTGATTGAAACAGGACCTCACTATGTAACCCAGTCTGACCTGGAACTTGTATAACTCAGACTGGCCTTGAACTTGTAATTCTCTTGATTTCTACATCCCAAGTACTGTAATCCAAGCAAGCCTGAACCATTACATCTAGTCTTTACTTGGTTTTAGTAACAAAATTTACTTTTTCATGGCTTCTTTGAGTCATAGACCTTGGAATGTTAAACCAAATGGTTCTAGACTTGGGTCATTTATGTTGCAGCAGTCTTTTGACATTCATTGTTTCCCTCATTTTCTTGCTGACTATTGACTGTTGACCTTAGTTCTCCCTGTGTTTTTTTGTTTATTTTTTCCTGTAGGCTGCATGAAATTGCATCTAGTTTACCAGAGCACATGTGGTTTAGAGAGGAAGCCAAGACAGGTGTTCTCTTTTATAATGTGGTACTTGAAATGATATCCCCACCACTTCTGTTTTCTTCTTTTGGTTTCATAGACCAACCATGATGATACAAAGAGCTTGGAAAGGGGACATACATAGGTACAAGTGCTCAGAGGCAAGGATTTATCCTATGTATATAATGCATATCATTCTCTCCTAAAAGTCTTATTCCAGTACATCTGGAAGCCCTAGAACCTTATCATCTAAATCAGCTTTGGGTCTAAGTGAAGCATAAGCATTGTTCCTCAAGTGCAGTTTCTCAAAGGCAATCCTTGCCATCTGTAGCCTGCATAATTACCACATTTACTGCTCTTATTCTTTTGTCTTATGGTATCCTTTTCCTTGAGCTTGAAATGTTTCTTAGAACTTGTGTTGTGGGTGAATCTGCACATTCTCTTGACTTTTGTATTTCTGAGAAAGTCTTTACCTCACAATTGGCTTGGAAGGTACTTCACTGGGTATTTTTTTCTATGTATGTTTTGAGATAGGATCTGTTAGCCTAAACCATCCAGGAACTCATTGTGTAGTCCAGGCTGACCTCAAACTCTCAATTGTCCTGCTTCAGGATCTCTGAGGGCTATGATTTTAAGTGTGCACCACCACACCCAGCTGTCTTTCAGTATAGATGTTGCTTCACTGTCTTCTCCCTTTCTTGGCTTCACATGTGAAGACTGTACTGCTAAACTTATCTTTATTCCTATGTAGAAAACTTCTTTCCCTGCTGCTGGTAGGATTTTCTTTTTATCACTGGTTTTTAGTTATTTGACTATGATATAACTTCCTGTAATTTTCTTCATGTTTTTATGCTTGAGGTTCATACTTTTTATTAAATTTGGACAATTTTGTCTATTACCAGGGATTTGTTTTTTCTTTTCCTCCTTGCTTTTTTTTACCATGCTACTACTTCTCCCACCCAACTCCACCCTATCTTCACACTGCCTAATGGACTTGAATTTCATAGAGCTTTGGCCTTCTGAAATCGTCTTTGGTTTATTATAATTCTTTGTTTCCCTTTGTTTATTTACTTATTTTTCTTGTCAATACTGGGGCCTTTGAACTTAGGGCCTTACTTGGTAGGCAGGCATTCTACAACTTGAAGTATGCTTTGAGCCTTCTTTGCTTGTTTTATTTTTCAGATAAGGTTTTATGTTTTTCTGTTCAGGGCTGACCTTAGAGCAGGATCCTCCCATCTATCGTGAATAGCTGGAATCACAGACAAGTACCAGCATACCCAGTTTATTTTTGAGATTAGTGTCACTCTTTGCTAAGGCTGGCTTCATATTCTAATCCCCCTAATCTTATTAAGTAGCTGGGACTTCAGGTATAAGGCACTGTGCTCTGTTCTAGCTGATTTTTTGAGATAGGATATGGCTAACTCTCCATGCTGGGCCTCAAACTGCTATCCTCTCATTTTTTTCTTCTCATACAGTTGGAATTGCTGGTGTACGTGACCATGTCTAGTACCCTATTTATATTGTCTGTTAGTGTCTCCTTCTTCTACTTAACTTTTGAACATAAGGAATTGGGTTATTACTCTTCATGTCCTTGTCTTCTAATTCTACCATTTATATCACTTATGGGTTGATTCTAATTAACTACTTTTTTCTTGTCCTTCGCTGTGAGGTGTAGTGGGGTTTTTTTGTTGTTGTTTAATTTTTATTATAAAGGTGATATACAGAGGGGCACATTTACATAACTAAGGTAATAAGTACATTTTGGGCAATGTCACCCCTTCCCTTGCTCTCTCCCAGTTTTTTCCCTCATCCCCATCCTATAGTTTCTTGATATTTTACAATTGTTGCAATTTCTTATCAGATGCCATAGGCTTACTAGATGTATAAATTTTACATTGTTAGATGTTGAATAATTTTGTATTTCTAGAAATAATCTTGACCTTTGTTCCTGGATGTATTAAATACTTAATAGTGTGGTCCTATGTGTTTCATTTTTAAGATTTCTGAGATGTAGCTAGAGCCACATGTTCCCCACTGCTTAGGGGAGCAGCCTTTTAGGTCTCTGCCCGGTGGTCTGTGAGTCTTGTGGTTTTCTAGCTGGCTCCTGAGGGCAGGCACCGGATGCTTTACTCTCTGATTGCTTAGTGTTGTTTTTTTCCTTGACTTCGTGTTGTTTCTTGACATGTATGTATGTGCTTATTTGATAGGAGTATGTGAAGATGTCCGGCAGCTTTCTTTTTGGTGCATTGTGTTTTCTGCTGAAATCTAGCCTACCTGTTCTTTCCAGATTCTCAATTTTTAGCTCAGCTCAGAGTGGTGTGTCTCAGGGCAGTGAACTGGGGCAGTCAGAAGGCAGCTCTTCATTCCCTTTCTTATAGGCTCAGGTTTATTTTTATCTGCCCCATTTGTTACAAGCTATTTGGTCATAGTATTTTGTACAGTTTTGCTTGCTTTATGGGAGACTAAACCCTGTTATTTCATATGGTCAGAAACAAAGACTTAATTTTATTTGACACTTTCCCCCTTTTTTTTCTCTCTCTCTCTTCCAATTTTAACTCTTACTTTCTGAACTCTTAGAATCAAGGTAAGGTCCAGTGTGTCATCAGGGTGCAGATGGACACTCCTTCATGTCCATGAAGTTCCAGTTTCTAAATATGTGTAATTTTAAAATTTGAACAAGTACTTCATGTCCATTTTGCAAATTTAGTCATGCATAAAATATCTTCTAATAATAAACGTTAATGTAAAGGCAGAACAAATAGAATACTTTTATTTATTTTGGTGCTTCATTTTTATCTTCTCTCAAGTGCAAGTTCCACTTACATCTGTTATTCTGCTGAGTAAAATAGCTGGTGCATTTCTCTGAAAGTCATACTGAACACTCGTGGAGCAGGAGGCAGCATGGGCTCCTGCCACTCTCCTATTACAGAATAGAATATACCACCAAAGTTGTTAACACATTTCATATCTCTACACAAGCAGATGGTTTCACTTCCATAGGTGATTTAATCAGAAAATACTACACATATGGAAATGTTCAAATAAAAATGGTTATTTCTTGGAGTGTAAAATGGTCTTTGCTATTCTCTGTCATCAGGTGGAAAATTAAACCAATAAATCTGAAGTTCTACAGTGAATCTCATAGTAACCTCTCATTTTCTTACTTTTGTTTTTCTTCTAGCCTGCTCTCAAGTATGTGTTGTATGCACTGGTTGGCTTTGTGGGTTTTGTAACCCACTATGTGCTTCCTCAAGTTAGGAAACAGCTACCATGGCACTGTTTCTCTCATCCTCTGCTGAAAACAGCAGAATATAATCAGTATGAAGTTCGAAGTAAGTATTTCATGAACAATGTTGAATGTTACATTTTTTCTCTTTACTGTCCTGAGAGGTGACCGAGTTAAATAAGTACCATTAAGTAACACTTTGACTTACATTTCTTGTCCTTAGATTTGAAGCTGCCAATGAATCCAACTGCTTTCAGGACACTGTTTTCAGCTGAAATAAAAATTTCTGTGCTATAAAGTAAATTTTCCACAGAATAGAGTTATTAGTTCCTTCTCTTAATTGTTTCTTATGGATTTCATTGCTGAATCCCTCTGTGTATGGCTAATTGTAGTCTACTCTTGCCCTAATCTTTCCCTTGCCATGTAACAGCAACCTAGCACTCTTAAAGACCTCTATTTAAAATGTTTTTAATTTAACACATAGGGAGGAAAGATCTTTGTTCCACCAGAGACATTGGGATTTATAAAGTAAAAAGACATTAAAGGAATTTTCTAATTCCTGTTATTTGGATTTAGGATGACATATAAAATGATTCAAAAGAGATAAAAGACCAGTCCATCTGGAAAACTTCTTCCTTGCCACTATTAACTCTTGACTTTTCTTTCCATATAATAAATAAAATGAGGCTTTCAGGATTAAAGATTAGGCCGGGATGTAGCTCAGTGGCATTGTGCTTCCTGCGCATATGCAAGGCCATCAGTTGAATCCTCAGCCCTGTTAAAAAAATTATATTTAAAATAAAATTTAGGGGCTGGGAATATGGCCTAGTGGCATAGTGCTTGCCTCCTATACATGAAGCCCTGGGTTCGATTCCTCAGCACCACATATATAGAAAAAGCTGAAAGTGGCGCTGTGGCTCAAGTGGTAGAGTGCTAGCTTTGAGCAAAAAGAAACCAGGGATGGTGCTCAGGCCCTGAGTTCAAGCCCCAGGACTGGCAAAAAACAAAACAATAAAATTTATCTAAATGTAAGTCATGTCTAAATTGAAAATTTCTATTCAGTGTTTATAGAAGTTGACAGATTAGATTAGATTAGAATGGTGGGTTTCTTACCTTTTGGGAGGGGCAGTACTAGCATTTGCTAGTCAGTGCTCTATTACTGGAGCCTTGTCTCTAGCCCCATTTAGGTAGGTTACTTTCAAATTGGGTTCTGCTTTATGCGTGGGCCAACTTGCACTTCGATTCTCCTGCCCTGCATCACTGAGGATGACTGGCCTTTGTCACTGTCCCAACCGTTCTGCTTCTTTTGTAGTTCTAGGCTACAGAGTAATAGGTATATACGACTGTGCCTAGCAGTTGCCTAGGCTGGCCTCACATTATGATCTCTCAGTCTTCTCCTCCAAGTAGCTAGGATTACAATATTGAGCCCATCCACTCATTTTCTTGCAGCTTTTACTGATAAGAACTTAAGTTGTAAGATTTTCCTTTCTCGTCACATTGCCAGATTGCTTCATACATTAGATAATTTGCCTTCTTCTTGTGTTAGATGCAGCCACTATGATGTGGTTTGAAAAACTTCATGTATGGCTTCTTTTTGTGGAAAAGAATGTCATCTATCCACTGATTGTTCTCAATGAACTTAGCAGCAGTGCAGAAACAATTGCCAGTCCAAAGAAACTAGATACAGAGTAAGTACAAGTGTCCTCTAATCTTAAGTTGTTAGACTATCAACAATTATAGTGATGTCTTACTGCCACTAAAGCCATGTCTCAAATATTAAGTTCTAGATGAGACCTGTCTCTTTGGTATAAGGCATTATAAAAAAATTTTTTAGAAAGCTGAAAATTTGTTTTGACTTCCTTTTTTTTGAACATCAGATTCTTTTTCTTGGCATATTTGCTGTTCTAAAAATCTCATTTATCAGAGAATATAATTGAATATTGGTCTGGCAAATGACTAATTTGTATACTTTGTTAACTGTGCCATGTAAATAGTCATTTATTTGCCTGTGTGATTACCTATTATAGTATTACCCTCAAATGTGCTATATTTTGTAGAGCAGTGTTAATGTATGTTTCTTATGTGCAAAATGCAATTAATGTTAAAGTCAGAAATATTGAGACACTGGGGAACCACATATGAGAATTATAACTGATAATTTTTAAACATGCTTATTTACATAAAAGATAAAGATCATAGCATATAGATATAAGTACATAAATATCTGCATACATGTACAATATTAAAAGATAATAGTGAGTGGGATATGGTGGTACGCACCTGCAATTCCTGCTAAGTAGGAAGTAGAGTTAGAAAAATGTGTTTGAGGTCAGCCTAGGCAAAAAATTCTTGAGACCCTATCTCAAAACAATAAGCTCGGTGTGGAGGCATGTACTTGTGATCCCAGCTATGCAAGAGGCCCTCAGTAGAAGGATTACAGTCTGAACCCAGCCCCAGGCAAAAACAGAAGAATACCCAAAAAATAACTCAAGCAAAAAAGGGACTGAATGTGTTACACAAGTAGTAGAGCACCTCCCTGGCAAATGCTCGGCCCTAAGTTCAAACTCCACTACTGCAAAAAAAAAAAAAAAACACCAAAAAAGAACAATATTACACTACTCAGATCCTTCCAGAATATGATTTGTTTATTTTCTAAAGTTGGCAGATGTGGCAATGCTTTTAGCAATGAGTTGATGAGTTGTACTTTTTTCTTGTTTCAGGTTAGGTGCTTTAATGATCACCATCGCTGGCTTGAAGTTGCTACGATCCTCTTTTAGTAGCCCTACATATCAGTATGTCACAGTCATCTTTACTGTGCTGTTTTTCAAATTTGACTATGAAGCTTTTTCAGAAACCATGCTATTGGATCTTTTCTTCATGTCCATACTGTTCAACAAGGTAATTTATCACTGAAAGGCATTTCTCTGCAGAACTACCTCCCTTAGTAGTACTTCGTTTAATGAGAATTAAACTTATATTTCTTTTGACTTTTTATCTTTCAAGTCAACTAGTTAGTTTGGAACATGTTATGATCTATAAACAATGTTGTACACTATGATTTATAAAGGATACATTCCTTGCACTGGGTGCTAGTGGCTCATGCCTACTCCTAGCTACTTTAGAAGGCTGAGGTTTTGAGAATCTTGATTTGAAACCATCCAAGGCAGACAATTCTGCAACATTCTTATCTCCAATTAACCACCAAAAAGACAGAAGTAGAGATGTGGTTTAAGTGGTAGAGTACTGTCTTCTAGCAAAAAAAAAAAAGCTGAGTGAGAGTTCAGGGTCCCTAGTTCAAGCCCTACACCAATACCCCCAGTGTGTACACACACACACACACACACACACACACACACACACACACACACTATTGGTAGAAAAATTAACCTATCTAGAAAAATTAGAGAAACACTAGTAAGTGTATATGTTTTAAGTAAGAGCTTTCAAAAATGGATGTGATTTTGAATCCTTTTAGATATATGACTGGTAGTGGGTGCTGGTAGCTCATGCCTGTAATTAATTCTACTTACTCAGGAAGCTGAGATACAGAGAACTGAGGTTCAGAGCCAGCCCTGGCAGAAGTCAGTGAGACTCCACCAAAATAACTAGCAAAAGCCAGATAATTTAGTAGGTATAAAAATGTTATTACCAGCCACCTACTCAAGTAATTACATAAGTTTTTTTTTTTTTTTTTTTTTTTTTTTTTGCCAGTCCTGGGCCTTGGACTCAGGGCCTGAGCACTGTCCCTGGCTTCTTTTTGCTCAAGGCTAGTACTCTGCCACTTGAGCCACAGCACCACTTCTGGCCATTTTCTGTATATGTGGTGCTGGGGAATCGAACCCAGGGCCTCATGTATATGAGGCAGGCACTCTTGCCACTAGGCCATATCCCCAGCCCTTACATAAGTTTTTCCTTCACTATTAATCAAAAAAGTTTGAGTAAATTCTGTTTCACATTTGGAATCTGAAGTTACTGCTTTTTAGTAATTCTTAATGGCATCATAATGATATATCACTTCTACTTTCTGTGCTCTTGATCATATTAGTACTATGAATTGAAAGCACAATTCTAAGTCATAGCCAGGAATACTAGGGCTCACTTGCATTTTCTAATTTCTGAATTGAAATTGTTATTTATTTGATCAATTGATTGCAATGCTGGGGATAAACCCAGATCTCCACACATACTAAGCAAATCTTCTACCACTGAGCTATACTCTCAGTCCTGATTTCTTTTTCAAATTCAATTATAGATCAACTAAAGTATTTTTATTTTTAAAATTATTATAATTTTACTTTTGTTGGTTGTAGAGCTTCAACTCAGAGCCTGAGCACTGTTCCTCTGCTTTTGTGCTCAAGGCCAGTGCTCTACCACTTTAAGCTACAGCTTCACCTCTGGTTTCCTGACCAGGCTGGCTTTGAGCCATGATCTTCAGTCATGGTTCATGATACTCAGTCTCCTGAGTAGCTAGGATATAGTTATGAGCCACCAGCACCTGCCTTACTTAAAGTACTTTAAAGATGAGGTAAGGTTGTATAGTCATACCACCATACTAGTGAGAATTTTTTTTTAAAGATTCTATGATCTGAGAGTTGGGCCTTATTGCCTAACATGCAAAGATAATCTTAGAACATACACAGCATCCATGTTTTAGCATTGAAGACATGTTTAAAAGCAGAAGATCTAAAATTAAATAATAGTAAAATGTGTATTGTGTTTCCATTAACAATTGAGGTTTTGAACAGATTCCTAGTACATACATGGAATTCCTGTGCAAATAGCCAATGACAACTGTACTACAATTATTGTTTTCAAATTCTTTTTAACATTGTATTTGAGACATACTTAGTTCGTAAAACATTTACATTTGTGGAAAATGTGTCTTAGAATAAAATTTTACATTTAAGCTTTGCAGACATGTTTATATGACAGACATCTTTACATTAAGCTTTACAGACATCTAGATTCTTTTTATTCAAGGACAATGATTTTGTTGATTCCTAACTTTGTTTTACTTGCAGTAGTAGTAATATGGCTGGCCAGTAGAGAGCAAACAACTTTTTAAACACATGAAGTATAGGAAGGATTGATTTCTAAAAATAAGTTCAATGTTTTGGTAATTGATACATTTTATCCTGTTATACAAATGAAAAATATTTCAATGTCATCTGCCAATAAAGGAAGTACATTTTACAAGTCTTTCGCACTTATACTCAAGTACCTAATTACTATTATTATTAATTTTACTGACAATCTTTCTTTTTCTCCTGCAGCTTTGGGAACTCCTTTATAAGTTGCAGTTTGTATACACCTACATCGCCCCATGGCAAATTACTTGGGGCTCTGCTTTCCATGCTTTTGCTCAGCCTTTCGCAGTGCCCCGTATCCTTCTAAATAAAGTTTTTTAAGACTGTATAGTCTTATCATTGATGAGAATGTCAGCTTCCAGGCAAAACTTTCCATAGTCGTAGACTATAGGGTAGTGTATGGTACTGTATCAAAAACTCAAAATCTTTTAAGTCTACAACTTTTCCTGATTTAGATATTTAACTTGTATTAATATTATCCATCTACATAATGAGAAATTTATTAAGACTTGATAATTAAAGAATGATAGCTAAAATTTTTATATTTTAAAAATAAATTATTGTGAATGTTATTAAAGTCAAGAATTTTCAATGCATACATACTATGTTTAGAAATATTTTTAAATAATTGAATATTTTTTTAAATAATGATTACAATTAAACTTTTGTCTGTAATTTTCTATTTTCATTTCATCTATATTTCATATAGTAAATACTAGTAACTTCAGAGATGGTGAAATGTAGACATTAGATATCTACAAATTTTAGTTATAGCTTTCGAGAAAATTAAACTCAAGCATCTATTCCTAAGCTTGACAAATGAACTTGTACCAAGTACATATTTGAAAATATGTATTCTTCTTGAAAATATGTTCTTCTCAACATATCAAACCAATTTGTATGTTTCTTGTTGTGTCTTTCTCTTGGTATCTTCGGGGGAACTTCATATCTCTAAATGCTGTAATCTAGATGTATTTATGAGGTTCCCCCCCCCATTTTCCTTTTTGGCATATATGTTTAGATGAACATTAAGTTCCTTAACCAGTTTTTCCTTAGATTCAGCCATGTTGTTTATCCAGGCTGTTGTATCAGCCTTCTTCTCCACCCCTCTAAACCCGTTCCTGGGAAGTGCTATATTCATCACTTCATATGTTAGACCTGTGAAATTCTGGGAGAGAGACTATAAGTAAGTAAAGTAAAATTCTTGAAACAACTTAGTCTTTTTTACATGGAATAACTATTGACAACATTATTACAAGATGCTACTTATTGTTCATAATTTGTTGTATTGGAATATTTATTTTTGCTAAGAATTTATATTTTTATAATTTAAAAATTTATAAAAGAATAATTCAGGGATAAATACTTTTTATTTTCTCATCTTTTTTCAACTCAAAAATTTAAAGACAGGGTTTTTTCAGTGATATTTCTTAGAATTAGGCCACATTAATAATACTGTGAATCTGTGCTATACAATTTTTATGTCTATAAGTTATAGAATTGTCACATGATTTTCTCAGATATAGCTTGCTTCTACAAGGCAAGCACTCTACCACTAGACCATATTCCCAGCCCAGCTTGCTACTTCTAGAGCTGAACTTTTTTGTTTGTTCATGAAGAAAAGTATTCAATGACTTTTTATAGATATGTTTTCTCCAGATAGACTTAGTTCCTTAGGCTATTTAATCTAGTGCTTAGTACTTATTATCATTGTATGTAATCTGAGAGAATTATAGAGTTATGAATGGTGCATAAACACTTTAAAACCATTTAAATATGCATTAGTGCATTTAGTTTAAAAGTGATTTATGCTAGTTCTGCTGACCATCTTCATGACTATATCTCTTTCTATACCACCATACACTGACTTTTTTACTTGGAAAAATTGTAGATTTTAATTGGGAGTCAGTGGCTCAAGCCTGTAATCCTAGCTACTTAGGAGGCTGAGATCTAAGGATGGCAGTTTGAAGCCAGCCCAGGCAGGATAGTTCACAAGACTCATTTCTAATAAACAACCCCAAAAAAGGTGGAAGTAGAGCTGTACCTCAAGTGTTAGAATGCTAGCCTTGAGCAAAAGAAGCTCAAGGACAGTGCCCAGGCCCTGAGTTCAAGCAGTAACACTGTCACACAAAAAATAACTTGTATGTATATATGTATACTTTCACCTTTGAAACAGTGAGCAAACTTATGAATTTAAAATTTTTACTTTGGTATTTTACCTAGAATCATACATAGTGTTTCCTGTTTCAGTAAAATTTCAGGGTTATTTATATGCTGCCTGCTGGGCGAACTTCTTGCCCAAAGTAATGTTCTGATATTATAGTTCTTAAATGTTTTGGTCTCAGAATCTCTTTTCACACTTAAAAATTATTGAAATATGCTATAAAATTTCTACCCATCAGTATTTACTGTGGTAGAAGGAAAATATTTCAAATGCTTGTTTTAAAATAATAATATATCCATTGCACTTGTGATCCCAGTACTAGGGAGGTTGTTGCAGGAGGCTGACAAGTCAAAGCCAGCCTGGGCCACTTGGACCATGTCTTAACAAAACAAAATGAAAACAGTCCCAATATGTCCTTGAATTTTAACATAAATCACATATTAAAATAATGAAAAGAATGGCATTGTCTTACAGTTATGTAAATCTTACTGTCTTGCTAGTTAAAAGACTGAATCTGCATTCAGTTTGTTGTGGCATGTTGTTTTGCTTGAAATATAATTAAATTTTGACTCAGAGATACATGTTTGAAAATGAAAGATGTGTTTTAATAGACTTGTGTAACAATAGTAGATATTTTTCCTTGATCCTTCAGTAAAATTCAGCAAATGATAGTTTCTTCAAAGCTAGCTGTAATGTCGGATATCATCTGTAAATACTTGGAACTGCATTATGCAAGCTCCATGTTCTTTCAATGGATCTTTTACAAAAGCATAATTTTGGAGCATTATTTATTGCTAATTTGGAAAACACTGGTTTACTTAGTAGCAGAGATCTTCCAAATGTTGACTTGTTTCATTATGCAATAATGATGTGCCTCAAAAGAGAAGTAACCACTGGGAAGCTACCATGTTATTTATGTGGCTACCAACTTTGCCCAAATTCTAATTTTTGCTTGAAAGCCGTAATTTTATCATTGTCAGCAGATACTGCTACTTGTTTTCTTTGAAATAATGAGTTACTCTTATTTTTGAAAAATATCTGTTGAATTTGAATAATTTTATTCTTCAATAGCTGTTTGAGTCAAAATGGTATTCAAGAAAGAAAAGCCATCAATTGAACTTGTAGTTTAAGTGATTGCTCAAATGTTTTCCCTTACAACAAATGTTATATTTAGAATCTAACAGAATGCAGTTTTCTCATTTTGCCTTATTTCTATATGACATCAAACAGGACTGTACTAAGAAGTTGAGATGGAATAGAACTTCATTAGCAACATTGTAACATGAAACAAATTGTTTTAGTCTGTGAAGTAGTGAAGAGTAGGGCCATTTGGGGCTAGTACCTTGATTTGTACTCAGGCACCAACATTCTTACCCATTGTTGGCTTTTGTACCATCATTGCAGTTGTCAGCACAGTGAAAAGAGCAAATGCCAGTGGGATTTTATTATGTGGAAAATTTTGATCTGAAAAACTTGAATGGAGTCTTGGGCTCTAGAGACCACATTTGAGGAATCATTGTTCTGAAGACCACAGTGCCACTAGTAGCATCAGAAGTGTAGCTTCCCCTTGCAAGGAATGTTTCATGGTCCGAGCTTAGAACTACATGCAATCTGCATTTTGTGATGCTGATCCATTTGTATTAGTTTGCACAGCATTTTCATAGATATATTTCAATACATTGTGCAATGAAATAGGAAAAACTGTTAATACTTATTTTGTGAAGGTGGGAGAGGGGAAAATTTAAAATAAAAAATTTCATAAAAATATGTTACTAAGGAGTTTAGCATTATACTGTTATGCCAAGTCGCAAAATGACCACCAAGAAGGCCACGGAGACTCAGACGTTCCGAAATGCAAAAGCAAGGCAAGGCTTTATTCAAGCGAGCTGCAACTCGGGCCTTGTCCTACCCACCGACACAGCGGAGGTTAGGAGGCAGCCTCGAGCTGCGATTACACAGGGCTTATAAAGGCAAAAAACAAAGTTACAGCAATCAGGTGTTTAAGCAAGCAAGATTAGGACACAGGTACAAATCTGATTGGCTCAGGGCTCGAGGCATTCTGGGGGCAGTCAGAGTTAAGCATTCCCAGCGGTTAGAGTTCTAGACCGGCTGGGCCCTAATAAGCTTGTCCTGGGTTTGCTCACAGGGCCTGCTTATCTCAAGTTCACATGGTAAAGTGGGGTTCGCGTGGTAAAGTGGGGTCTGACTTCAAAGTCTGGCACTTCAATACTAATTGTTGACTTTACCTAGAGACTTTCTAAAGTGATAAAGGTATATGTTATCTATATCCTATAGTTTCTTCCTCAGTTTTTTTTTAAAGTGTAAAGTTACTAAAAATGTTTTATCTTTTCATTTTCAGCACAAAACGCGTGGATCATTCAAATACCAGATTGGCTTCCCAGCTTGATAGAAATCCAGGTAATAGCTTTATTTGTGAGTAAGGCTTTGATTTTTTTGGTACATATGTGTATGTATACATTTACTTTAACTCGCAGTTTGCTGGAAAGCCTCTATAAGTCCCCAAAAGTCTTCGTTATATTTGTGCTTATATATTTATGGAATTTTTGAGGTGGGACTAGGGCAAGGTCACACTATGTGGTGCAGGCTGGTCTAAAAGAGTCCTCTTACTTCAGCCTCCCAGATGCTGGGATTATAGGTTTAAATAGTCATTTAAAAAAAACACCAAAAAACAAGATACACACACACACACACACACAACTAAACACCCTTTACTTTATTTTTACATTATCAAAGTAAGTGAATTAGACTATATCCTTGTCTGTATCCTCATCTCTTATCAAATTCATTTTAATAATTACAAACACTACTCAAAGATTGTTATTACACAAGTTAAAAATTAGAAAGCAGTTAAAGGACAGGAGTATGGGAGGGAAAGCAGCTGGACTTGTACATGTTTCATTAATGTATTTTTCTTCGTATTTCTCCAGATGTTCAGGTAAATATTAATTTCATTTTATTTGATTATATAAAGAGGTATTATCTAGAGGAGTTAAATATACAACTGAGATAGAGCCTCAGTAGCATTTTGGAGGATGTCATTATCTGAAGTTTGTTCCTTAGTTTTGTCATTTAGGAAATACCATTTTATCAATCCACCCACCAGTACTCTGACTCTTCTCTGTGAATCTCACTGCCTGGCTATAATGAATCAGCCAGACATTGAGGGTATTAATTTACCTCCTCCTCCCCACCTGTCCTCAGACTTAAATTCAGAACCTCAGCACTGTCCCTGAGCTTTTTTGCTCAAGGCTAGTGCTTTACCACTTGAACCACCGGTCCATTTTTGGGTTTTGGGTGGTTAATTAGAAGTAAGAGTCCCACAGATTTTCCTACCAAGGCTAGCTTCAAACAGCAGTCCTCAGATTTCAGCCATCTGGAAATAGCTAGGACTACAGGTCTATCTGTGAGTCACTGATGCCTAACTAATTTACTTTTTGAAAGATACTATTCCCAAATAGAATTATTTGTATTCTTTGGTGCATAAATATTATCAAATGCTCTATCCATGTATAAAACCAAACTGTAAGAATCAAGTTGGGGGCTGGGGATATAGCCTAGTGGCAAGAGTGCCTGCCTCGGATACACGAGGCCCTAGGTTCGATTCCCCAGCACCACATATACAGAAAACGGCCAGAAGCGGCGCTGTGGCTCAAGTGGCAGAGTGCTAGCCTTGAGCGGGAAGAAGCCAGGGACGGTGCTCGGGCCCTGAGTCCAAGGCCCAGGACTGGCCAAAAAAAAAAACAAAAACAAGAATCAAGTTGATTCTTAATTATAAATATGGATTAAGGAGAACTATTTGCTTTTAGTAATTTAGGTTTTGGTAGAGAAAAGAGCAATCTCAGCTCTACTATATTCTCACAAGAGCCTAGAATTCTCAAGAAGATCTTGACACCATCCTACCTAATAAATCTATATTCTTTTGTAATGAAAAGGCATAGAATCATATATACTTTTTAAATATTAGAATCTAAAGTTTTCCCCTCATTCATTCATTCATTCATTCATTTGTTCATACTTGCTTAACTTGCCTCCTTGAGTAGCACTCTACCACTTGAGCCATAGGCTTTTCTACCAGGGCTTATTTTGAACACGGTCCTGTAAACATGGTCTTGTAGATATCAGCCTTCTAAGTAGTTAGTGAAAGGTTATGTCCCGGCCATCCCAGGGGACCATGCGGAGATAATCACAGACAGGAGAAGAAGGTTCATAAGGAGGTTTATTAGTGGGGCCATAGTTCCCATGGGAGAGGGAGCTACATGGCATCTGCACCTTATCCAGGTGGCAGCTTCTCTCTGAGGGTAAAGGGGAAGTAGGTAGGTCTTAATGGTGAGTAGGAGTGACCCATTAGGTATGGGTGGACCTGGGGGCTAATGGGAGGAGCTGAGGACCTGAGGCAAGGGAAATGCTAAGATTATAGGTGAGCCACCTTCATCTGCCTCCCTTCATTAAAAAAAATATTCAGTGAGACTGAGTTTAAAATAATTACTAAACTTTGAGTATTTCTCTATTCTCCTATAGTTTATTTCAAATACTACTTAAGGTTATTGCTTTGGATGGTCAACTTCTATGGGTGATTATTTCACTTAATGAGTAATGTTCATACTAATGTTTGTCTGACAGGATTACCCTAATGCCAAGTTTTGTAGGTTTTTTTGTTACTATATCTGTATATCTAATTTAGTTCTGCTTAATGTTATCCATCTTGATATTCAGGTTCTCCCTGACTCATTTCTCTTTGTTTTTGATTGTATTGTTCAAATCTTACACTACTTTATCTACTTATCACATGCATTTATGAGGCTTATTTCATTGAGTAGCAGTAACAGTCCAAGAATTATAAATTGTGGAGTGCCAAAAATATGGAAAAGTCTTTAGGCTGCATGTAATCAAATTTCCACTTACACTGATGGGAACTCTCAGAAGTGATTATGTACCTTCTAACTCTTAATTCTGAAGCCTATGTGTGTCATTTGATGTTTGTTAGTTAAGTTTATGTCTCTGGCAAAATATAGATTACCAGCTTGAATGATTTATTTTAGTTCATGATTTCAAAGATAAGAGTCAATGATTATTTGGCCCAACTGCTATAGGCCTATAATGAGGCAGAATACTAAGGAAGGAAGCTTATGGCAGAGCAGAGCTGCTCACTCCTTCGCAGAGAGAATGATGGGCAGAGAAAGGTAGAACAGAAGGGAAAGCAAAGGATGTCCCTTTAAAAGCACACTCCCAAATACCTTCCACTAACTAGGCCCCACCTCCAGTATTGCCACCAGCTGAGGACAAAATGCTCAGTACATAAACCTTTTGAGGGACACACTTCCTATTATAAATTATAACTGTGATTAGTTTAATATAGAAATTATAGCAGTATTGGTGTTATTTTTGTCAAATAAACACAAGGGCAACACTAACACTAATTTAGTTTTTAACAATTTTGTCAATAGAAAGGGAACTTAAGGTGAAAATGTAATGTTCATTTTAAAATCCTTTATTACAGGATCAGATGACAACAATCTGAATTCCATCTTTTATGAACATTTAACCAGATCGCTACAACACAGCCTTTGTGGTGATTTGCTGCTAGGACGGTGGGGCAACTACAGTACTGGGGACTGTTTCATCCTTGCCTCGGACTATCTCAATGCATTAGTGCACCTTATAGAGATAGGCAATGGGCTGGTCACTTTCCAGCTTCGGGGACTTGAATTCAGAGGTAAGACCTTTTATTTTTATAGCATACTCCTGGGATATCTAAGTTGTATATGTCTGCATCTTGAAAGTTGTCATAGAGTTTAATTTTTAGGATTATAGAATGAGAAAAGTTGTTAAAGGTGTGAAAAGTGATTTTTCTACAAAGGAAGTCACATTCAGAAGCATACCAACTTGATGTCTTCAACTCCTATAAGCTAAATAGTTTGTGAGCACAAGTAGAAACTTGTTTTATAGGAATTTCAAGTCCTTTTGCTGAATATCTTCCTGGTCAGAGAGCATTTAGACTCAGGAGATTTTAGATTTTTTTTTTATATGTTCTGAAAAGTTCTTTGGAGTTTTTCAGTCTTGAATAAGAAGCTTCTGGAAGCATTGGACTCAAAAGGGAATCTAGGCAGATATGTAGCAGTGATAGTTAATACTGTCAGTTTGATTGAACTGAGACGTGCCTACCAGATTATTAATAAAGCACACTTTTGGATGTGTCAGATTAACTGAGGTGGGATGATCCATCCTGAACGTAGGCCATGCTAGAATAAAAGGAAAAGGAGGAAAGATGAGTGCAGACATTCTTTCTCTCATTCTCTCCTTCATGGCTGTGATGATGTGAGCTGCATTGCTTTGCCATGCCCTCTCTACCAGGATGTACTTGAACCTCTGAAAGCTTGAGCAAAAACAAAGCTTTCCTACCTTCAGTTATTTTCCTCAGGTAATCCTTACAATGATGGAAAGTATGACTGACTCAGTACCCTAGTAACTTTGTTTCACCCTAGTATTGAATCAGAAGGCCTGTGCCCTGGTTGTGAGCAATTTAAGTAGAACAAGTGCTTCTCTAGGAGTTCCTCTCCTCCATAGAAATAAGACTGATTTATGCAACACTCAATGCAATAGGCTGGATGTTTAGTGTTTATGTATAACTTTTCTCCTACCCCTTAAATCTCCTATTTTCTTCTTCCCTCTTTTTCCCATGTCATTTTTAAGACAAGGGTTTTTTTCATAGCACTAATATATAGTGTAATTGTGAAAGTGTTAGCCAATATAATTGAGAAAATGAAACAATAAAATTGTTGAGGGCTCTAGATTGGTAAACAATATAGCTCCTTAACATGGCCAGACTAACCTCTTTTGCCTATCTTTCATCATAATATTACCACCATCTACTTCTCTAAAAGTGAAAATTAGCATTAAAACAGATGGCATTTTACTGGCACTAAATGGCTGTGTGTCCAAGTCTACTTTTAATCTTCTTCACATTTTAACTTACATAATATTAATGCAAAGAATATCTGTTTGATAAGTATGTTAGACAAATGAGTATATTTTCCAAGATTTGTTTGCTAGTACACAGTAATCAGACCTTGTAACCTAATTAAAGTTATGTATCCAAATAAACCTTTAAATGCCAATAATAACTTACCATTTATTATTAGAATTAAGAACAAAAATTTAATATTAAATGATAATGAAGTATTATACAGCCAAATAAGACAAGATATGTTTAATTTTCTGCTTATAGCATGGATGCAGTACTGGTAAATAGAGTTCAGTTCTTCTGAGCTCTGCTTGCTGTATTCCTGTGTCTCAGATGACTCCGTTCTCATCACACTGTTTTTTGTATTAACTCATATTTTAAGGAGATTATGTGTACTCATAATAAATTACTTTAATAAATGCAGTTGTAAGCCATTAGAAATTTGGAAGTCCATGAGTTAAAATGTAAGATATTGCTGTACAGTATTTAATATGCTAAAGCATATTGTGATTCTTACTTTGTCCTTGAAACATTCATTCCCACCCCCTACCCCTTCTCATTTTCTTCCCTTGTTTGTAATAGTCTCTATCTCAATTTCTTAAGGTACCTATTGTCAACAACGAGAGGTGGAAGCCATTACTGAAGGTGTAGAAGAAGATGAAGGATTTTGCTGTTGTGAACCTGGCCACATTCCTCATGTACTTTCATTTAATGCTGCATTTAGCCAGCGCTGGCTTGCTTGGGAAGTGATAGTCACTAAATATATTCTGGAGGGTTATAGCATCACTGATAATAGTGCTGCTTCTATGCTTCAAGTCTTTGATCTTCGGAAAGTTCTCACAACTTACTATGTCAAGGTAAGGTCATATGCCTGCTTAGATCATTGAGTAAAGTTTCTCAGGAAAAACACACACTTTAAACCTCCAAATTGTTTATAATTCAGGAAAGTCAGTAAAAATATACCTTCAAAAGTTTTAGCTGGGTGCTAGTGGCTCACGCTTTAATCTTAGCAACTCTCTTTGAAACCAGCAGGATCACCATTAATCTCCAACAAGCCAAAAGTGGAGCTGAAATGGTAGAGTGCAAGCCTTGAGTGAAAAAGCTAAGGGACAGTGCCTAATGTCTGAGTTTAAGCTGCATTACTGGTACACACTTCTGGTTGTTCATTAATATTAGTAGCTCATACTTATAGCTTAGATGTTTTAGAAACTGTGCTAAGGAAAATTCTCACACACATCCATCTTGCTTAATGATCTAAAAAGAAATAGGTCTTTATTGGTGGTACAGTCATGTAGACATGATTGGCTACCTACTTGGCTGACCTAAGTCTCCAGGTCTTCTAGAGAGCAATTTGGGACTGTGGTCTCTAGACCAACAGCTGAAAAAAAGACTTGTCAGGCAGCCATTCAAAGGGCTTAGGGTTACCTTCCACGACCTGCGAGCATGAGCCAGACCTCTCATTGGTTTGTCTTTGCTAAAAATATTGTAGAAATACAGCATGGTAGTGACTCGGGGACTTCTAAATACAACCAATGTTTTTTGGTATTATCATTTTATTTTATGTATTTATTATTATCTTTTAAGTAGTTATACAAAAGGGTTTAGATTCAACATGTCCATTTATAAGTACAGTGTATTTATGAGAACATGTATCTTGATCATTATTCTCCTATTAATAGTTCTCCCCCATCTTTCTAGACCCTACCCATCCCTTCAAGTTTTTGGTTCTGTTTTCATATATATACACATTGGATATTACGACTGTCTTCACTCACCCTTTCTCTCTCCATTCATATGCCCCCTCCCCTTGTTCCTTCCTTGTATTCATTTTGTTAGACTGCAGTTAGTTGTTCATAGGAGTTATATCATTGGAGTCTTCCCCCATTGTCTACCATATTTAATTTGTGTATGTCTGCATATGACCCTGTATATATTTTATTTGTTTATAATTTCAGTCTGCCACATATGAGAGGAAATGTGCACTTTTTGTCCCTCTGAGCCTGACTTAATTCACTTAATATAATTTTTCTAGGTCCATCTATTTTCCTACAAAAAAATCTTCTTTTTCTTATTACTAGTTTATATATATTTTTAAAGAAAAAAATGTCATATTTCTTAATGTAATCATCCATTGTAAGGCATCTGAGCTGTTTCCACAGCTTCACTACGGTGAACAGCACAGCAGTGAACATGGGTCTGCAAGTGTCTTCACTAAATTTTCTGACACATAATCTTTTGGATAAATGCCCGAGAATGGTATCACTGCATTATAGGGTAGTTCTGTATTTAATTTTTTTGAGAATTCCATATGGTCTATAGTTGCATTAGTTTATATTCCCACCAACAGGTTCCTTTTTCTCCATGTCTTGGCAGCATTTGTTTGCATTTTTGATGATGGCTATTCTTACTGGGATGAGATAGAACCTCAATTTTATTTTGATTTGCATTTCCTTTATGGCCAAGCAGTGTTTTTAATAGAGAAACATGGGATAGATAAGCTTTAATGACCCACATCTTTCACCTCATTTGTGTTGATTAAGTTGAACCTTGAGCCTTCCATTTGATATTTGCTTAAGCCCAACCTCAGGAAGCTAGGAAAGATTTAGAATCTAGTTTTCATTTTTAAACCTATGTGTTATGTGTGCCATTTTCCTTCTGAATTTCTGTGCACACACACACACACTTTTTTTTTTGATTGGCTATATTTCTCTAACTTGACTTAGGAGCACCAGATGGTTCAATAACTTACTATGAGAATTTTTTCAAAATAAATGCGGTACAGTAATTTTTTCACTTCACTATATATTTTCTAAATTCAGAAGCACTAAAATCAGTATGCTGCCCATTGTCTAGATGAATTTATGGTTGTGATTTTTAAAGTACTATTATGTCATTTAGGAAGGCCTAAGGTATATTTAACATTCTTAGAATATGTACATAGAATACTGAACTCAAATGAAATGTTTGAGTTCTATTATTTTGAAACAGTTGGAATTTTATTTTTCTGAGGAATTGGAATTAATCCAAATTGTGCTTTTAGCCTAAATTCTTTTCCTATGGTTTCATATTAGGGTATCATTTATTACGTTATAACCTCCTCTAAATTAGAGGAATGGCTTGCTAATGAGACGATGCAGGAAGGACTACGTCTTTGTGCAGATCGAAATTATGTTGATGTAGACCCAACATTTAATCCTAACATCGATGAGGACTATGACCATCGGCTTGCTGGCATATCCAGGGAGAGTTTCTGTGTGATTTACCTCAACTGGATAGAGTACTGCTCTTCCCGGAGAGCAAAGGTAGGACTGGTTTACTTCATTTGCAGTTCTGTGAATCCAGATTTTTTTTGAAAGTAGAAAGGATATCCCTGTAGTTGTTATGTTACTTTGTAGCATACCTTCATCTCAGTAGCTTTTCTCTTTATCAGTAAGAATCCTTGTACTTACTCTCTAGAACTGAAGACTTTTGCCCTTTAATACAAGATGTGCAATATATACTGCTTTTTAAGATAGGCAATGACTGTTTTTAAAGAAGCAATAATGCACAGAATAAAATAACCTCCTGAGGCTCAAAAAAAAAATACCCAGCAAGCAACATTTGAAAATGCAGAACCTCTTTCAAACTGATAATAAGCAATTTTATTTTTCCATATGTAAGATTTTTTCCACACCATTCACAAATGCTTAGACTTAATTTGGGGGCTTCAGGATGAATGGTCATATTATTCTAACATTCTTCTGACTATGTTGATCATGTTGGTTCTGGGACTGGGCACTAATTGCTCACACCTGTAATCCTAGTTAAGAAGGCTGAAAGTGGAAGGATCGCAATTTGAGGCCAATATAGGCAGAAAAGTTTGTAAGACTCAAAAATAACCAACAAAAACAGAGCTGGAGGGGTGGCTTAAGTGGTAGAGCCTTAGTATAGCAAGCCTGAGGCCTTGAGTTCAAAAAGAAAAGACCTAGGCATCTCTTAAACTTAAGAACTCAAGAAGTACTTCTGATTGCTAATATGTCATTTATTAAAAAGATTTGCCTCCAAAATGGTCATTGCTCAATCTTGTTAGAAAGTTTATGATCACCAAGTCAGCCTGGTCTATAGTCTGCTCATTACAATCCCTTTAAGAAAATCACTAGTAGCTTTCCCTTCTGCTGTAGTTTTGCTTTGAACATAATTATTCCTGCCTCTTTAAGATCATACCTTCTATCCTCTGAATCACCATTCCCATATACTCCTTCCTCAGGAAGTTTAGTAATCCATAGAGATTTACTGACACCAACAAGCTCAAGTACAGTATATTTACTAGAACATTAATAAACTGCCTCATGCTCTTCCATAGCTTTATTCTGAGATAGTTATCTGTCTAACTTGCATTACATAGAATAAAAATTACATTACATAGAAATAAAAAATCATCCTTTCCTTCTCTAATTGTATGCTAGTTGAGGTCTTTATCTTCTCTCAGGTCAATTAATTAGATATTTTTTGCTTTATTGAATTATGTACATTTGTTTCTGAAAACTAATGCTCATTCTTTTTTAAAGCCACTAGATGTGGACAAAGACTCATCCCTTGTGACTCTTTGTTATGGACTCTGTGTTCTGGGACGGAGAGCTTTGGGAACTGCATCCCACCATATGTCCAGGTAAAGTAGGTGTTTCTGTTTGTAGGAAGAGAGTATGAAAAGCTAACTTTCTGAAATAACTCTGTTGGAAACATTCATTTTATGTTACTTCATTGCAAAAGTTTCCTTAGATTTTAAACTTCTGTAGATCTTGCTGAACATTAATAAGTTCTATGAACTGGTTAGCAAAGCTGTGTTTTACAAAAAGTCAAGTCCAATAAAATAAGCACCAAAAAATGGATACTTGTAAGTGGCAGAGCTGGGGCCAAGGGAAAAAGAATAAGATGAATGAAGGCATAGGGGCCAGGGAGGATTGAGAATGCAATCAAGAATTCATTGTATACATCACAAAATTAAGAAAAGTAAAGGAAGGAGTGGGTCAAAGAAAGGTGAGAATGTTGAAGGGGTTGACGTTAATCAAGATATATTTATAAACTGCTTTGTTAAATGGCACCTCCTGTGTATAGCTACTTAAAGATACTTAAAATTCACATCTGGATAGTCATTAGTCATTGATAATGAATGGATTAAAGACATTTTACAGTCACCTCAAAATCCAAGTAGCCTCACCATTTTTTCAGACTAATACTTTTGCTCTTATTTTATCTTTCCCCCTCCCTCCCTCTAACCCCCCCCCCCTTTTTTCTTTCTTTATTTTTTTGGTTGGTCGTAGGGCTTAAAGTCAGGGCCTGGTCCCTGTCCCTGAACTCCTTTGCTCAAGTCTAGTGCTCTACCACATTGAGCCACAGAACCACTTATGGTTTTCTGGTGGCTAGTTGGCGATAAGAGTCTCATGGACTTTTCTGCCCGGGCTGGCTTTGAACCTTTATCCTCAAGGCTCAACCTCCTAAGTAGCTAGGTTTTAGGCGTGAGCCTAGCACTCGCCTCTGTATATCTTTACAGTCTTTAATATAGTTATAAATTTGATTTTGAGTCTCTAAATCCAAACTGAATTTTCTGACGTATACATCCAAATGAATTAGAATTAGGATATACTGCATATTTTCAATTCCCCCCTTAACTACTTACGTTATAGTAGACTCTGCTTAATTTATTTTGATTTATAGGCTCTGTTTATTTTCATGGGTTACAGTGGTTACATAGCAAATGTCCCATATTGAATCTCTTGTGATTCTGATTTAGGACTTCTTACTTTAGTTCTTGGAATCTATTTCTAAAACACTCCCAGATGATTCTGATGCACAGACAGATGTAAGAATTAGCGTCATGAAAACACTTGTCAAAATATATGAACTTTTATTTCTAATCTTAACAGTAATTTAGAGTCATTCCTCTATGGATTGCATGCCCTATTTAAAGGAGATTTCCGTATTTCTTCGATTCGAGATGAGTGGATCTTTGCTGACATGGAATTGCTAAGAAAAGTAGTAGTCCCTGGAATCCGTATGTCCATTAAACTTCATCAGGTAAGAAGATCAGATTTTTAACAACCTTATTGAGCTTTTGCAGGTATTTCTTCATTGACATACATGTGATGTTTTTAGGCACCTTTTGAGAAATGCTCTCATTTGAAGATGTATGATTCATGGCAAAACATTAAATCTTTCAGTCCAGAACCTGTATTTATCATCTTAACAGTAATGGTAAATTTGGATATTAGTATTAGAATGGGACTGATCTAGACATAAACCTGAAGACAAATTTAAGCAGTGATAAGCTGAAAATAATGGTCTTTGACCATATAACAAAGTACTTGTTTTGACTTCATGTGATTATAATTCATGCCTCTGAATGAATAACTAGCAACTCCAGATACAGAACAATAACTCTTGAGGAGCAGTGTAAGTGCTACTGTTACTAAACTGTGTGTTTCATTTATTGTGTTATATAGGATAATAGATGGACAGATTTAGCCTTATTAAATAACCCTAGTAAGGTAATAAAATTAAATGAGGTCCCATATGTATTTCCAAAGCCTTGGGTCATTTAAAAAATGCATTGTGAAATTAAGAACTAACACTTGTCTTTCTGATCATTAAATTTAACTATGATTATCATCTGATTATGGAAATCATGTGATAAATGCATCTGATGTTCCCAAATCTGACTGAATCTTTTTAGTCCATCCAAATAAAAGGTGAATTACTCTTCAAATGATTTTTATTATGATTTAGTATTGGGATTAAATTAACATCCCATGTTCTTTAGGAGCATTTCCAATAAGGTATAACTCCCTTGAATATATCTGTGAAAATGGAATGCTATCTTGTTTTTTTTTAAATTTATTATTATAAAGGTGATGTACAGAAATGTTATTACTATTTCATAAGCCAGGTAATGAGTACCTTTCTTTTTGGGCCAATATTGCCGCTTCCTTTGTTTTCTCTCAGGGAGTGCTATCTTTAAATGACAAAGAACATGTTCATTTAGAGTTGAATAGAATTGTCTTTGTTCAGACTACCTTTACCATTTTCACACAAAATTCAGTGCATTAAAAAAAACAAAAATGAAGCCAGGCACCAGTGGTTCACACCTGTAATCCTAGCTACTTAAGACTTTGAGATCTAAGGGTCATGGTTCAAAGCCAGCCCAGGCAGAAAAGTCCATGAGATTCTTACCTCCAGTTAATCACCTTTCAGAAAATCATAAATGGATCTGTGGCTCAAAGTGGTAAAGTGGTAGAGCTTCAGCCTTGAGCAAAAAATCAGGTACAGTGCCCAGGCCCTGAGTTCAAGCCCTATGACCAACCAAAAAAAATGTGTTTAAAACTTTAGAATTTCTTACATTTTAAACCCAGAGAAAAAATACATAAAAAAAGATGAAACATTCTCTACTTTGGACATGCCTAAAAATGTACAACTTCACATTCATTTTATTAATGTGATTATTGCCTGTGCCTGCACTTTTATTTGTTTATTCAAAGTACTATAATTTATACTAGCATCTAAAGGTGGTAGTCCTTCCCTAATGAGACTGTTGACTACAAGAATTACAAACTCGACATTGAACAGAAATCTAATACTGAGTATATATTTGGTCAGTAAATGAATCTGTCTTACACCAGGTTCTGTAGAATCATAGTTTTGAGTCCAGGATTCTTTTTCAAGATGTTAACTGACAGGGTATTAGGTGTAGTAACACACCTAAAATCCTAGTACTTGGTAGGCTGAGGCAGGAGGATCCTAAATTCGAGGCCAACTTAGGCTACATAGTGACTTCCTTTCCAACTTGAGCAATACAGTGAGGCCCAAACTCAAGAGAGAGAATATATGAGAAAGACAGACATTAATTGAGGGGGTATACTGCAGAGAATTTTTAAGGAAGTAACAAGTTAATATTGAAGATCTGGTGTTACCAAAGGAACTTTCTAAACCAAGGAAGCAGCTCAGTTCTTTTGAGCTTCAGTTTGGCACATGTAAAAATGCAGATATTCTCAACCTTGGCAGATTTACTTGGCAAAATTGTAAGTCAGATAAAATGATAGATTGAAAGATATTTGTCCATTATGAAGCACTGTATTATTTTCACAGATCCTGTCACCAGACTCAGTGGCTGCATTTTGAGGGGAACTGTCTTCTCACTTATTCCCATCCATGTTGCCTGGAAATCTTGTACATGGTAGACAATGAATATAATTACTAAGGCCTAGAGGCTTTTCAAAGAACATTGTCCTAGCTTTTGTATGATTAAAATGCCTATATGTGCACAAAGCTCAGAGCTATGAGCAATATAAGATACTGCTCACATACAAAGTGAGTATATTACTTTATATACAAAGTGCCTTAAAAATCAGAACTTTCTGTAGATCTTTTTTAACTGTTAACACTGAAATGACCCTTAAGTTAAAAAAATGTATGAAAGAGGTGTGTAAATTCACTTAAATAGAACAAAGAATATATGAAAAGTAGAAATGGGTCAGGTGCTGGTTGCTCATGCCTAGCTACTAAGGAGGCTGATATTTGAGAATTGTGGTTAGAAGCCAGCCTGTGTAGAAAAATCAATGAGACTTTATCTCTAGCCACCAAAAAGGCAAAAGTGGAGCTATGACTCAAGTGGTAGAGTGAGAACCAGCATTGAGTGGAAAAGCTCAATGGCAGCATCTAGGCTCTGAGTTCAAGTCCTAAGACTAGAAAAAAAAGTGGAAATATATTTGTTTATCTAAAATAACTAGAGACTTAGGTTAGAGCAAAGCCTTAATAAACATAATATAGCAGTAGTAAGAATCTGTGATTCATTCCTAATATTCAGTTGATATAAATATTCATATTAAACGTTATAATAGAGTTTGTACTTAGTGACCTTGTGAGTATAGAAGTAACAATAATCTCTTCTTTAAAAAAAAATATATATATAGGAGGGTGACAGGTGTGGGTCAGTTGGTATAGCACCTACCTAGGAAGCACAGATTCTGATTTCAGACATCAGTACTACCCAAGTATATTATATTTCTATGTTTAGGATCATTTCACTTCTCCAGATGAGTATGATGACCCTACTGTGCTCTATGAGGCCATTGTATCCCATGAAAAGAACCTCGTGATAGCCCATGAAGGGGACCCAGCATGGCGGAGTGCAGTGCTTGCCAACTCTCCTTCCTTGCTTGCTCTGCGGCATGTCATGGATGATGGCACAAATGAATATAAAATCATCATGCTCAACAGACGATACCTAAGCTTCAGGGTCATCAAAGTAAGTTTTTTGGTAACTTCATCAGAACTTTTGAAAAGTAATTGAAACTTGTTATAGAAAAAGTGACTATACTACATTAGTGTTGACTGTTTATTAGCATTTGATTTGACTTATTTTTGACAGTAATTAAAAATTTTACCTATTTCATTTTTGATGCTCATATCTTCTATGTGCAAGTTCTTTTATCTTTTACATGTGCAATCTGGGCAGCATCCCTTCTTCAAAAGTTCATTAGCACCATGTTGCTAATAAAATGTGATTCCTTAAGGTACAAAATAATGTTATAGTTTGTATTTAATAGTGACTAGAAGTGAGCTGCAATTTTCCTGTGTGTGTGCGTGTGCATGCGTGTGTGTGTGTGTGTTTCTGTGTGTATTTAAATATCGGGCTAGGGGCTCTGATTTTGGAATTTTATTTTGACAGTTTATGCTAGTTGATTGAGTTATGATTTGTTATTTATGTATGCCATTACTGGAATCTGAACTCAGGACCTCATACTTGCTCAACTTTCTTGCTCATGGCTGATGTTCTGCCACTTGAGCCATGCCTGCAGCCTACCTTTTTGCTGGTTATTTTGGAAATGAAGTCTCAAGGACTGGCTTCTAACCATGATCTTTCAGATTTCAGCCTTCTTAGTAGCTGAGATCACAGGTGAGAGCCACTGGTACCAGCTTATAATGTTATTTTTTTTTATCTATATCATTCAACCGATCTCCTAAGATCACAAACATAATTTTGAGTTGAAATGTATTGCCTCTCATTTCTATAAAAAATATGTCACCTTGCTCACTAAACTTAATCTTTACCAATTTGAAAAACTATATGGACTACATTTTACTCTGCTTATTTCCAGATAGCAGGGGGAAAAGCTCTGTAGGTTTTTTCATTTAGCAGTCTGCTAATGATAAAGGAAATTGATTAACTTTTGTTTAAATGTGACCAACTTAGTTTATTTTCAGCTTTTCACAATTGATTGTCATACTCTTTCTCTGAATTTTATTCTTGGCCCCTTAACTAATTTCCATGTGTTTTGGTTTCCAGGTGAACAAGGAATGTGTCCGGGGCCTTTGGGCTGGGCAACAGCAGGAGCTTGTTTTTCTTCGTAATCGTAACCCAGAGAGAGGTAGCATCCAGAATGCAAAGCAAGCTCTCCGGAATATGATAAACTCATCTTGTGATCAGCCTATTGGCTACCCAATCTTTGTCTCACCTTTGACAACTTCTTACTCTGATAGCCATGAGCAGCTTAAAGAAATTCTTGGGGGACCGATCAGCTTAGGAAATATCAGAAACTTCATAGTGTCAACCTGGCACAGGTAAGCTGTGGAGTTGTTTTCAGTGGCAGTGTATCCTAGCCCTCTTTATGTAAGCAAGGTACACCTAAGACACCTGTAGAAAAAGACAGAGATGCCATGGCACAGTATAAACTTACTAAACCTGAACGTCAAGGAATAGCACTGTGATCACAGTCCAACGCAGTCTGGGCAGAAAACTCTCTCAGGCTCTCCCCCCCGCCCCCACCATTATGAGTAAATACCTCGTAATGAATGCCTTTCTAGACAAATACATGGATTCAGCTTTTATTGAAAACCCTTACTAGTACAGATTTCCTAAAGAGTTAAGAGTGTATTTCTCACCTAGAACCCTGGTTTTAAAACGTCCAAGGGCAGCCATGTACTAGCCATGTACAGGAGTAATCCTGTAATCTTTACTACTTGGGAGGCTAAGATCTGAAGACCCCAGTTCAATCACAGTTCAGTCAGCCTGACAGAAAAGTCCGTGAATCTCTTATCTCCAATAAATCATCAAAAATCTGGAAGTTATAGAGGAGTAGCCTTCAGTCAAAAAGCTCGGGAACAGTGCCCAGGCACTAAGTTCTAGTCCCAGGACAGGTGAAAAAAAATTAAGCCCAAGAGATATTCTACAAAAATAAGTAGTCTGTAATTTTCAAAAGTGTCAAAGACATTAAAGACTATAAAAGACTATCCTGCTGTTTCTGATTGAAAGATATTTAAATAGCATGAAAACTATAAGTAACAGTTGGTTCTGAAATGGATTATTTTGCTCTAAAAAAGAATATTGAGGGCTGGGAATATGGCCTAGTGGTAGTATGCTTGCCTAGCACACATGAAGCCCTGGGTTCGATTCCTCAGCACCACATACAGAAAAAGCCAGAAGTGGTGCTGTGGCTCAAGTAGTAGAGTACTAGCCTTGAGCACAAAGAAGCCAGGGACAGTAGTCAGGCCCTGAGTTCAAGCCCCGGGACTGGCAAAAAAAAAAAAGATATTGACACAATTGGAAAATACTTACTGGAGTTTGAAGATTAATATCAATGACTGGATGTATATGACTAATAATGATTATAAAGGCCAATGTCCTTACATACATGTTATAAATATACTCTTCAAGAACCACGAGTTGGGGCTGGAAATGTGGCTTAGTGGGAAAGTGCTTGCCTAGCGTGCATGAAGCCCTGGGTTCGATTCCTCAGCACCACATTAAGCAGGGGGAAAAAAAGCTAGAAGTGGCTCAAGAAGTAGAGTGCCAGCCTTGAGCAAAAAAGAAGCCAGGGATGGGGCTGGGGATATGGCCTAGTGGCAAGAGTGCTCGCCTTGTATACATGAAGCCCTGGGTTCGATTCCCCAGCACCACATATACAGAAAATGGCCAGAAGTGGCGCTGTGGCTCAAGTGGCAGAGTGCTAGCCTTGAGCAAAAGGAAGCCAGGGACAGTGCTCAGGCCCTGAGTCCAAGGCCCAGGACTGGCCAAAAAAAAAAAAAGAAGAAGCCAGGGACAGTGCTAAGGCCCTGATGAATACAAAATTAAAGAACTGTCTCAGCAAAGCAGAATTTACTTCTGCAGAGGGTATCTGCAGAATCTGGCAAGCAAGCACACCTCTCAGATTCTTATCTCCAGTTAGTCAGCAAAAAGCCCAAAGTAGTGCTTGTTGCTCAACTAGTAGAGCACCAGCCTTGAGCAGAAAAGCTAAGGAACAGTGTCCAGGACCTTAGTTCAAACCCTAGTCCTGGCATTTATTAAAAAACAAAAAAACTAACAAAACAACAACAAAAAAAAAACCCTTAGTTAAGTCTAATGTGTAACCCTGGTTAAGACCTATTTCTATAGTATTTGACAGAACTGTAAATAATTTGGTTTTCTTTGTTTAATTTTTTACTCTGTTGTAGCATATTGCCACTATTCATAGAATTTGCTGTTTGTGCCCGCAGATGAAAAATTAAGAGAAAAACATAAGAAACACATGCGTTTGCCCCCTATTTTAGCACTCTGTTTTAACAGTAGGGGGAGCACTTCATGCATGTTGAAATGCCTGGGTGTGCAGTACAGATAATGTTTTGTCTTTTTTAAGAATCCAGTCTTCACCAATTTCAAACGTGTTGTGTTCAAATGTGCATGTGCTCTTTAGCTAGTGAATAATGGTGTATGGGAATATCATGTTTAATGAACAATGATGAAAAATGGCAAAAAAAAAAGTGATTTTCAACTCTTAAAAGTTATTCAGATTCTTAAGTATCAGAATTTAAGGAAAACAGGATGTAATGATTAGACTTATAGAGGTTCCTTTAAATCTTGTTCTAAGAATACCCAGTGCTTAAAGAGTAAAATTCTGCTATTCTAACATCAATTCATATCTAAACATGCCATAATAGTGTTCAAAGAAATTCTCTTTCAAAAAGTATCTCATGATGCTAGAATTAAGAAGTTAAGCTTTTTTTTACTTGGATAAATGGCATATAGGTGGAATACTAAACTGTTTTGATTTGACTTGGATTTTTCTGGACTGTAAGACCTCCATTGCCAAACTGAGATAGCCATGGCCAACCTCCAGACAATTAGTCACCTACATTAAAAACACTTAAAAATGAAATTGCTTTCTTAAAATGTACTATAGTAACAGTAAATTCAGTTTTTTGCATGATCACTGAACAGACACTGGCAAGAACTGTTTTCTGCTGTGATCTTAATGATTCAACTGGGTCTTGTACAGAAGCAATCTATAAAGATTTGAGAGAGTGCCAGCCACTGGTGGCGCACACCTGTCATCCTAGCTACTCAGGAGGCTGAGATCTGAGGATTGCAATCCAAAGCCAGCCCAGGCAGGAAAGTCTGTGAGTCTCTTAACTCCAGTTATCCACCAGAAAAACAGAAGTGGCACTGTGGCTCAAGTGGTAGAGCACTGGCCTTGAACAGAAGAGCTCAGGGACAGCACTCAGGTCCAGAGTTCAAGCGCTATGACCAGAAGAAAAAAATAAAAAAGTTTTCTGCCAGTGAATAGAAAAGGGATATGATTCTTTAAAATTTTTGTTTCTTTATTAAACCATGAAGAATTTCAAAGGTAGACATTAGTAGCATTATCAGCTCAGATTAGCTGGAAAAAGAATAAAATATTTTGAAGTGATCTTAGAATGTTTCCTACTCTGGTATTTGTTTCTAGGCTAAGGAAAGGTTGTGGAGCTGGATGTAATAGTGGTGGCAATATTGAAGATTCTGATACAGGAGGTGGAACTTCCTGTCCTGGTCACAATGCAACAGCTGCCAGTGATCCCCACAATCTCATGTCCCAGGGAAGTACTGGAAATCCTGGGCAGGGATCAGGAGCAGGACTCCACCCACCTGTCACATCGTATCCTCCAATACTAGGTAATAGTAAGCCCAGTGTTATGTTTTATACATGTATTACCTTCTTAATGGTGGTATGCTTTGTATGTAGTGGATGTATATACAAGAAGGAGTACATATTATGTACTTGTTACAACTTAAGTAGGGTAGGATATTTTGCTCTTGGTTATACATTATCCCTTTTGTTTGTCCTAACCACTTACATTTAAAATATTGATATTTGTTTATTTGACAAATACTTGGTGATAGTAAGAATCTGAAAATATCATTTAAAGACAAATAATATTTAACATATTTTATGAAACTTTCTCATTGGATAATGACTTGGTCTTTTCTTACCTATGTTGTAATAATTTTTTAAAGTAAATCTTTGTGTATTTTTACTACTTTCTCTGGCTGGAAACTTTAAAAATGAAATAATTGGGACAGAATTTATGAGAATAACTATTTTTGTTGGTCGTGGGGCTTGAACTCAGGGCCTGGGTGCTGTCCTTGAGCTTAAAATAAGCTCAAGGCTAGTGCTGTACTACTTGGTGCCACAGCACCACTTCTGGTTTTCTAGTGGTTAATTGGAGATCAGAGTCTCATGATCATGGACTTTCCTGTCTGGGCTGGCTTTGAACTGCAATCCTCAGATCTCAGCCTCCTGAGTAGCTAGGATTACAGCTATGAGCCATAGGTACCTGGTCAATCAATCTCTAAAACTAATGACAAAATCTTTCCAAATTTTTTTTTCAGTAGGAATGGTTGTACCATTGACTTTCTCAGCTTTGGGGGATCCCCAGTTCCCGACTTGTAGGGCTAGGAGATGGTATACCTGTGATTTCATTGTTTTCATTTGCATTGCTCTAGGAAACTTTTTAGAATATTTTACCTGCTGTTCTCTCTTAAGTACATACTCAGGTTTCTTGTCTGTCAGCTATTTTTTTTCTAGTTGGTTATCCTTTTCATATTAAATTAGACTTGAATGTTCTTTGAGCTGTTTGACAGTTTTTTCTACTAAAACGGTCATTTCCTGTTCTGTTTAGCTTTTCATTTTCTTCCTGTAAAGAGTAGCTTGTCTTCTTTAATGACAGTTCTTATGTTAATGTGTAATCTAATGTTTTCCTTTATGATTAGTGCTTTTTGTATCCTCTTTAAAGAAAGTTTCCCTGTCTCAGACCTCAAAATTACTCTCACTGATATGTTTTCAGGAGGCCTACAAGTCTGTCCATTGTGCAGGAGGAATCGGGCTTCATTGTTTTTACATCACTTGGTTATATATCAAAAATAGTGATCAGCACTATTCCTTCTTCATCCATTCATGTCAAACAACATTTTAAAACATTAATTTGAAAATATTCCCATATAATTAGAAGACTGTAAGTGGATAGATGGTCAACTTTAAGTTGTTATTTTTTTCTTCTTAATGACAACCAGAATAACACTGAGCTACAGTCCCAGCCAGAAAACTAGAAACTTGCTTTTGCTCTTACATTGATTAACTCATTTTATTCTGAGGTGTAAAAGTACATGTAACCAGGTTTTCCATATAATTGATGATCTTCACATTGCTCTTAAGAATGAGAAAGAAAAGTATAAAGAATTATATCAGAGGAGAATCATGCATTGTACTCATAAGCTGACACTGAATTAAACTAATTTGTATAACTAAAGATAATTTTTCTAAAAAAGAATCACATTAAGCCACTTGTAAAAAGACATGGGAGAATCTGCTGTTTAGTATTCCTGATAACTAGCATTCATTCAGTAGTAATCTCTTACTGTTCACGAACATGGCTGTGATGTTCACTCTAGGCAGCATAACTCATCAGTGGAAGAGATGGAAAGAACAGTAACAGACTCTGAGAAATAGTAACTAAAGGGCTGGGAATATGGCCTAGTGGCAAGAGTGCTTGCCTTGTATACATGAAGCCCTGGGTTCGATTCCCCAGCACCACATATATAGAAAATGGCTAGAAGTGGTGCTGTGGCTCAAGTGGCAGAGTGCTAGCCTTGAGCAAAAAAAAAAAAAGAAGTCAGGGACAGTGTACAGTGTTCAGGCCCTGAGTCCAAGGCCCAGGACTGGCAAAAAAAAAAAAAAAGAAGAAAGAAATAGTAACTACAGAACTTGTCACATGTTGTAGGTCCTTAATAAACATTTGTCTTTACCTAATGTACTAATAAATTGTATATGTTTTTAGCATAGAAAGTGATGTTTTGATATATGAATTCATTGTGAAATTATTAAATCAGGCTAGTTAACCTACCTGCCACCTCATATACTTAGAATTTTTGGTGGTAAGAAAATTTTAGGCCTACTCATTTTCAAGTACACAATACATTAGTATTAAGTGTAGTCACCTGTAGTGCAAAGATTTCAACTTCTCCTGTCTGACTGGAACTTTGTACCTTCTGACTAGCATTGTCCTATTTCTCCTTTCCCTTCCACTGGCATCCACATTACTCTCTTGCTTTCAGTGAGTTTCACATTTTGAAATTCCATGTGTAGGTAAAATCAGGCTGTATGTCCTAATAAACATTTCTGTCTTCATCTCCATGAGATACTTCATTTCTGATTTATTTAAAGTGTTACTTTTCTGAAGTTTTTCTGTGAAATACTAGTGTTTGTCGCAACCTTAAATCCTGATTTTGCTATATTATGCACTAGAATTGGAGGGAATAAAACTTAGGAAATAAAATTTAAAATATAAAATTCAGCCAGGCACCATGGCTCTCACTTGTAACCCTAGCTAAGTATGAGGCTGAGATGTAGAGAATGGTGGTTTCAAGCCAGCTGAGACCCAAAAGTCCATGAGATTCCATCTCAAGTAGGCAACAAGAAGCCAGGCTGGAGGCATGGCTCAAGTGGCAGAGTGCCAGCTAAGCAAGCAAGTTGAGAACAAACAAACAAAAAAAGCCCAACTATATTATAAAATCCATTCAAGAAAACAGCTCTCAGGTACCTATTTCTTTTGGGTAACTAAAGTTTTAAACATACATAGCAAGTAATATAAATATACTACACAAACACCCCAACTAAGACTTTGCTCCTGTGAATGAGACCTCCTCTTGTTGCTTTCTCTAGGCACGAGCCACAGTGCTCACTCTGTGCAGTCAAGCCTGGTCAGACAGTCCCCAGCTCGGGCCTCTGTAGCCAGCCAGTCTTCCTACTGCTACAGTAGCCGCCATTCTTCTTTCCGGATGTCCACCACAGGATTTGTGCCATGTCGGCGCTCTTCCACCAGCCAGATATCACTTCGGAACTTGCCATCGTCCATCCAGTCCCGCCTCTCCATGGTGAACCAGATGGACCCCGCCACTCAGAGTGGCATGACCTGTGTGCAGCACGGCCTGCCCTCCTCCAGCAGCTCCAGCCAAAGCATTCCTGCCTGCAAACATCACACCCTTGTGGGGTTTCTTGGGACAGAGGGAGGACAGAGCAGTGCCACTGACCCCCAGCCAGTCAGCACCTTGAGTCCTGCCAGTCATTCACATGCCAGAAAGGGGGAAGTCATTTACAGAGTTCAAGTGAGTAAGCCCAGAAGTCTTCCTGTGCTGTTGCTTTGCTTTTGTTTTTATGTCCTATTCATTGAGTTAAGGATTCTTAGGAAACTAGAGCACTTTTGAATATTGAAAAGTTTCTGCTGGCTTCAACCCAGAAAATAAGCAGTTTCTGCAGCAGTGATTGATACAGTCTCTTAATTAGCATTGGCACATACTACTGCAGGATGGCTAACCCATAGGCTGAAAAGAATTGAGGTGGCTATTTAGTTGCATGGTGGTGGTAGTTGTTTTATAATTCTACTGTAGGTAGTGGAGAACTTCAAAGGCCTATGAAAGAAAGTTTGATTATATTTTATCATCAAGGGGGCAAATGAATTACAATCCTTATAATTTAGATTGTGGATCCTGGTCAAATTCTGGAAGGGATCAACCTGTCAAAAAGGAAAGAGCTGCAGTGGCCTGATGAAGGAATTCGGTTAAAAGCTGGGAGAAACAGCTGGAAAGACTGGAGTCCTCAAGAGGGTATGGAAGGCCATGTAAGTCCTCTTAGGAGCTCTGAATTTTTTTTGGGGGGGGGGGGATAGCCTGACTTACCTACATGGTTTTAGCTGATCCACATATTTATGCCTGATTCTCAAAAGAATTACTCCCTCTACTCCTGAGGGATGTGTTGGTGGGTGCATTCAGGGTCTCCATCACTAACTGCTTGTTTCCTTCTGAGTCATTAGGTGATTCACCGTTGGGTGCCTTGCAGCAGAGATCCAAGTACGAGATCCCACATCGACAAGGCCGTGCTTCTGATTCAGATTGATGATAAATACGTGACTGTAATTGAAACTGGGGTACTAGAACTTGGGGCTGAAGTGTGAGCTGGTGTTTCATAGCTGCGATTCCTTTCCCTCTTCTTTCCAAGACCATGGAAGAAAAGAGGGGAGTAAACAGAAGATACCGATAGAGGTCACTTCTCTTCTCTGTGGGAGACTTGAGAACAGTGGCTTGGTAAAAGCCTCTCCTCACCCTTCACCCAGACTCCTTCACTGTCTCCATCTCCAAATAAAGCTGAAATATTTTTTTAAGTTAGATGCTGAAAAAAAATTTTGCATGAAAGGCAAAGTTCTGTTAAAATACATCTTTAAAAAGGTTTTCCTATGCATTGCCGATGCTTTAAATCAACACTCTTTATTTCTAAACTATGATCTCATATTTTTATAATTTCTTTGCCAAAAATAATTGCCATGTTGTATCTTAGAACATAAAATCCATTGACCTTTGATTTTTACAAACAGACTCATTGAAAGTATTCAGTTTGACACATAGCAGTGTAAAGTTTAATGTATATTAAGAGATGATGAACAGACATAGATGTATCTTATTCCTTGAGCTCTAAAAACTTTAATGAAAAAAACTGCACTAATTTTTTTACAATGCACTAAACCTGAGCTTTCTCAGAACATTTATTTATATATAAAAATAAAATACCATTATTTAAATTGCCTTTGGGATTAACCCTTCCCTTTCCTGATAAACATAGTAAAAGCAGGGACTATACTCTTTGTTTTTCTGTTAGTAGTCTATACTTCACACCAGTGCGTTGGATGTGATCTTTAAGATGAATTCAGTCTCAAGACATACATAGCTTCACCTTTGGCATTTCTTGGAGCCAGTGGTCAGTGGATTGGCCATGTGAACACTACTGCCAGCTCCTGTGTCCACATCTCAGATGGGTTCATCACTGTGTGCCCTTTGCTTTCTCTCTCGGCACAAGCTCTGCTGGAGTCTGTTCTGGAAAGAAAATGCTTTTGCTTTTCAAAGAAGATAAACATCCAGGAGTTTAAAGATAGGACTGATTGCCTTTTATTTTAAAAGATACTAGCTTTTGAAATTATTCACCATGAAGGTCAGTTTCTCAAGTAAACCTTTTTTTCCAAACAAAATTATCCAAAAGGTGCAGTTCTTACCATTATATCCCTCTTTAATAACTTTGCTTCTTGTTCTCCCCTCTTCTTTTTCTATTACTTGAATTTTATTTCCTGTAATTTATACTGTATACCTGTAATTTGAAATATTTATAACTGTGAAATTGACTTAGTTCCTATGTTGTCTCAAAAATTATATTGTTTTTTTTCTTAAGCATGTATTCAGGGAACAGATTTATAGTTGGGCTACATGGGAACTGCAATTTAGGTTTAATTTGCAACGTTCAGCATTTTTCAAATTCTTCAGAAAATTTCCTTTTTATTTGATACTCCAAGAAAATTGCCTATCTTCTCTGAGCATTTTGGAACAACCACCTTTCTTCCCACTGTGAACAGATAGTAAAAAAGAAACAGGTAAAATTAATTTTGACTTATAAACAAAGTATTCCATTTCTACATATGGCACTAACCATATTTCAAGTATTTCGTAGTTACTTGTGTGTAGTAGCTACTGTGTTAGACCTCACAGATTTGCAGTGTTATTTGATGAGGTTTTCAGGAGAGAAGTGTTTTGTTTTTTTCTAATTCTGATATAAGTCTCACAGTTTAACATAATGTTATGGTAGAGGAATGAAAGCTGTGAAAGTAAACTGTAGTGCAAAATCTTTATTTCCACTTCAAAACTTTTTATTTTCCCTCTTCTCAGTTGTGGACTCAGTTGTGAAACTTGTGGACATTCAGAACCCAATGTGCCTTGTGTTGACATTTCCATAGACTTCACACTTTGCAAATTTTACTGTTTAAAATGAGTTCCTGAGCCCTTAAACAAAGATATTCTTTCTAAGTTGACCATTTTACAGTGTATTTTCCTACTGTTACTATATTCTGCATTTGCCTCATTCAGGCAAAACTGTAGTGAACTGTAAGTTCAGAGTTGTTGGGTTATTTTTTTTTTCTAAAACTGAACATATGCTCTGCTTGTATCTGTGTTTTAAATCTCCTCAAAAGACTATGTCCCCTGCCTCTGTTCCCTTTGTGAAATGAATATGATCTTTTCATAGTTGTTGCCTAGATGGAAAGATAAATGGAGGCTTTTCAAAATCTTAGATGGAAGATAATTGATTTTCCAACACAGAAAAAGGGAAAAAAATGAATGTTAGATGATTCAATCAGAAGGGCTGGAATTTTTTTTTATTCCTTGCTCCTCTCCTCCTAAAACTTTGTTATACATATCATGTACTCTGCAAAGTCAGATTTCATAAAAATTTCGTATAGAACTTACATAGCAAGTCTTAATTTAGGATAGCAATTGATGGGCATCTTTCTTGAAACAAGTTAGCTTTTGTTACCACATAACTTTTTAAAATTTTTCTAAATTAGGAACTCCTAAAAAAAAAAAAAGCCCTGTTATTTTTTGAGTCTAAAACTGGTGTCTTAAAGTCATACTACTTTTCTAGTTATAGCAAAGGAAGTGATGATAATTAGAGAAAGATCCATGTCTTTAGACTATATTAATCTAAATTAATGGAAGTTTTTTATTCCTATAAAATTAGAAATGGATCACAAAAGTTTTCTGCTTAACTTTTTTCCTTAAAGTATAAAACTTCCACGTACAATAGTATTTTTAGTTCATAATTGCCAAAATTTTCAGAGTTCTATAATTTGCAAATAAAAAAATACATGATTGAAACTATCTTTTTTTATTGACGTCCTTTAAGAGTTACATGATCGAAATAATTGATTTTTCTCTTTCTTCTTCCTACATCCCCCATTTGAGAGGGCAGATCTGAAGTGGCCTCTTAAAATATTTTGCTCTTACTCAGTGGCAAAACTATAACATTTTATAACACTAAATTTTTGCTTAATCTTCTAAGACCTTGGTGTGATCTCTTTCTGCACCATTTTCAGCACTTGATGAAAACTCAGATGTTGAATTTTTCTAAAGAGCTTTAATTTTTCCAAGAATCTAAATTAACATAATGTGCTAGTATTAATGGGACATAGGAAAGAAGTGTTGATGCTGTATGTATGTTTTTAAAGATAAGATGACATTAATTACCTTTTAGGAAAACGTAAGTGTGAATGAATTTCCGTTACTAGAGGATTAAATTCCATTAGATTTGAAGTGCATTGAAAAATACTTCAACTATATCTGAAATAGTTCTTCTGATATCTGACAATATTTCTATCTTGAAAAGTGTATGGGAAATTACTCTAGATACCAGATGTCAAGCAATGAAAATAGGAGTTTTTATTTTAAAAAAAACAACAACTATAGTTTTTATAGGAACTATAGCTCATTACGAAGGTGTATTTTTCTTTCAAGATTAGAGTGTTTTTCCATCTCTTTTCAAGATGTAAAATACAGCTTCACATCTAAGCAAGGGTAACTTTGCCTTAATAAATTTCTACTTGGCTTCTAAGCAGTATCCTTCTGCCTCTGCTTTGAAAGTCTTTATTCAGTGGATTGCTGTATTAAGCCATACACCCAGAACTGGATCTTTTAAATTTAAATTTGGAACAGCATCTAAAATGGTCTCCTTATTCGAGCTACCTTTCAGGCATTCTTCATCCTGAATAAATGTATGACTTGAGAAGAAAAATAATAGTAGAATGTGAGAATTCTTTGAATTTATGTTTACCACCTACTAAAGTAAAAACTGCTGTCCAGTTTGTTTATTGACTTTGTATTTAATTAGTTATTTGCAAGTATAAATGAATCTCTGAGGTTTTTCTTTTGCTTGTAAGTCTTCAGTATTTTCATTCTTTTTTGTAGTATAGTGTATTCATATAAAGTTCCTTCTGACACAAACTCAGTTGATTTTTTTTTCTTTATGGTGATGTCTTTCTCAAGATGAAGTTTTCTTTTAAGATGATGTTTAAGTAGGATGTCAGATTCTTTATTTTATTATATAGGTTTTAACTTCCAGATGAGTGGCGACAGTGTCAATCAAAGTCCAATCTGTTAATGGAATTTGAACTTTTCTCTTTCAGTCTTACATGGATATTGAGTTTTATTGGTCAGAGGAAAGAGGAAAATTAGGTTCTACCATGTATTTAGGCAGCTTTAAATTTTAATCATATATTGGATAAGTATGATTTTCTTAATGTAGTACCTCTTTCCTTCTATGTTTTTTTAACATAGTCCCTATTTCCTTTTATTTTCAAACTGATCTAATTGATAAACATCTAGCCTTTTCATTTCAAACTTGTTAAATGTTTAGAAATTCAATTGGAAAGGAATTTATTACTATAAAACCAGTGTGGTAGGATGACTAGCATATTACTTTTGCTTGGAACCAGAAACAAATTGTCTGTCAAATTACCGTACTAGAGTCATCTGTTAAGAATTATGTATAATCAGAATTTATCTTTATAGCCCTAAGCTAGCTATTCTTTCTTAGGGTAAATAATTCATGATCTGCCATTTGTGGGATCAACCCAGCACTGGGGGAAATTGGAACTGTTTGTCACTGCAGTATTGTATGACAACTTTGTTCTAAGGTTCAGACCTATTATATAGGGTTATACCTTTTTTTTTCATGCTTCAGCTCTGCACGTGACAGTTTATGGTTCAGTGGAGCCAAGCTAGAAGGTGATACAGCTAAACTTCTGTGTGTCATCTGCACAGGCAAAGGGACACCCACCCTAGAATTCAGAACAGAAAAGTAGAGGAGGGATGGTGGCTCCAGATGACTTGGGTTTTGTGTACTTGTGACTCAACAAAAAAAATTTATATATGAAGCTTGATTCTACAACCAAAATAACAAGAGAAGGGTCACGTCTCATTCTTTTAAAAAGCTTATAGTTTAAGTAAAAGTAAATTGTAAAAATGGATTATGTTAACCCTAAACAAGTCTGGCAATGAGCTCTGCATGAGGAAATGGAAGGGAGAATATTGAAAATAATTCTAGAAGAGTGGATATGGAGGAAGGAAAACGGGTTTCCCTTTTCTGATCATGAGCTCTGAAAAGGATTCATTGCCTTTACCAGCATTTCAGTGTAAATGTTAAGAATATAAGTACTTGTGTGTGTGCGCGTGTGCGTGTGTGTATGTGTGTGAGTGTATTATTCTAAACAGCCTGTAAATATTGTAGTTGTTTAAAATGGAAAATAAAAGCTGCAAGGTTTTTGGCAAATATATTGCATCAGATACACAGTATTGACCATGGATAAGAACACAGGAAATAAATTTGTTTTTCATTTTGCCTACCGTTCATTTTTGTCAAATTTTAAAAATCCATTAAGTTCTGTGTGACATATTCTTAAAACAGACTTGATTCTGAAGTAAACTTAGATGAGAATTGTACCCATGTTAAAAGATCTCCCTCCCAGGGGCTGGGGATATAGCCTAGTGGCAAGAGTGCCTGCCTCGGATACACGAGGCCCTAGGTTCGATTCCCCAGCACCACATATACAGAAAACGGCCAGAAGCGGCGCTGTGGCTCAAGTGGCAGAGTGCTAGCCTTGAGCGGGAAGAAGCCAGGGACAGTGCTCAGGCCCTGAGTCCAAGGCCCAGGACTGGCAAAAAAAAAAAAAAAAAAAAGATCTCCTTCCCAAAGGTTTACATCTTTTAAATTTATTTTAATACTACATATTAGTAATACATTATTAAATGAAACATTAGAATGGTAAAAAAAATCTGTGTGTCCAGTTTCTGCACAGAAGGGAAGAACATTTGGATTGTTCTTTGTGTGACTTTGTATACTTAAAGATCCAAACTGATGTACAATCAGAATGGTCATACTCTTAAGCCATTTTTAGATCCTTGATGCATCCTTTCTAACTATTCCTTAGTAACTAATAGAACTGGCAGGACACAAACAACCTGATATCCCTTCCCGATCACAGTGACATAACTGCAAACAGAGCCGTATGGAGTCTTAAAGGATAGTACTTCTCTCTAGCAACCAATAACACACTGGATAAATGAAACCCTCTAAGAAAGAAGTTCCTTGCATGGGAGTGAGTTCAGATCATCTTAGGGTCAAAAAGTCAAGTTCCCATAAAACCTTTTCCTTATTCTTAAAACACAGTTTACTTAGGATTTTTCTCCTTATAGAATACAAACATGTTGTGCCAGCTGTAGTCAGTGCATCTTACCCAGGTAAGTGAGTTTCCCTTGAGTTAGAGGCACCTTGAAAGGACACAACTAAAAGGCAGCTTCTGTTTATTAGATTAGTACTTAGGATGTGAAATATTTATTTTCTCCCTTTCCTTTGTGCTTTTGAAAGACTACTAAATGTAATTAATGTCATACTTTGAAAAAAATACATGTAATTTGATTTATGAGGGTCCTCGGTTATGTTATAATTTCCCAAGGTAGCCATTAACATCAAGTGACTAAAGATGAATTTGTCTGGTCTGGAAGACTTTAAAGAGACTGTTCAGTTTCAGTGCCCTGTGAGCTAAACTGTGCCAAAGGGAAAGGTCACCTTGAATCCAGAGTTCTTTTTGCTTCTGAAGACGTTGTTATAGATACATAAAGAAATGTCCATCTAAGAATACTCGAGGTTTCACCCTGTGGCTCACACCTGTAATCATAGCTACTTGGGAGGCAGTGATGTGGTTCTGGGCCAGCCTGAAGGGAAATTCCCAAAACACTTTCTCAACAGAAAAGACCTGGGCATAGTGGGATGCCATGTCATACCAGTTATGTTGGGAAATGTAAATAAGGAAGATTGTAGTCCACTCTGGCCCAGCCAGAAAACAAGACCATATCTCAAAAATAGCTAGAGTAGAAAGGACTAGAGGCATGGCTTCAGTGGTAGAGAGTGCCTGCCTACAAGCATAAACCCCTGAAGTCAGTCTCCAGTACCACCAAGAAAAATGCTCCAGATCTCTGGTGGAAGAAAATACTGACATGGTTTTGTCAGAGTCAGTATTGAGAATAGTGCTATTAAGTCGTAGTGAGTGGAGAACTTTACTGTCACTTCACTTAACAGTTTGTTGTGTACCAATAATGCAATATTCCACAAATGTCACAGTGTTCAATTGTCTAAGGTGCGCCTTTCCACAAAGTGCACATTTCTCTAGCTTTGAAACATAGGAGCAATGCCTTCGGTACGTTTACAATATGAACAATGCTTAATGAGTTCTGTAACAGTTTACTTGGGATCCTTACAAATGGAAAGAAGTGATCAGTTCACTGGAAGAGAACCTGGATTCACTACAGACTGAAAAAGATGAGCCTTTCCATCTTGGTTTGTTCAAATGACTCTGGCTTTGTGTATCTAATTTTCTCCATGCCCTCCTTGTGTGCAATCTTGCTGTGCAGTAAGAGCCAGCTTGGGGGCAGTTCTGGACCTCACTACATATCTTCATCATTTAGAACAAGAACAATGAGTTTCTGATACTTTTCCTCTGTTTGTATAGCCTCAGCACATTTCCCCCGTGTCTTGTGAAATGTGACATATGCAGAATCTGTAACTTGTGATGACCTCATTTTTCTCAAGCAATTGGTGGCAAGAGAAATAGAATGACCATCTTTGGTTCTGGCACATCTGAGCCCTGCTGAGTGGAATCCATTCCCGTCCCATCATGTCTGATTGCTACACAGCACAAGGAGTGGATGACAATGTCCCAGCATAAGTCTGAATAACTTTCCAGGTCTCAAGAAACAAATCTACAACAGAATGCCAGCAGAAACTGAGGTGGCCATAAGTTCAGACATTTGCCCTCATTTTTTAGGTCTTAATTCAGGACACTTAAGCTTTTATCCATGTTAATTATTTCCTTCCTTGAATAATTAGAAAAGAGTACCAGTGAGACAAAGTGGAGCTAGAATTCTTTAAGGAAGGACTATTCTCATTTTCTATTCCTTTTTTGAATTAAGTTTTTCTAGGAGTACAATTTTCAATTTTTTGTTTTATGTCAGGACGCCTTTACAGTTTCAAAAGTTACTGAGGGCTGGGAATATGGCCTAGTGGTAAAAGTGCTCGCCGCGTGTATACACGAATCCCTGGGTTCAATTCCTCAGCACCACGTAAACAGAAAAAGCCGGAAGTGGCGCTGTGGCTCAAGTGGCAGAGTGCTAGCCTTGAGCAAAAAGAAGCCAGGGACAGTGCTCAGGCCCTGAGTCCAAGGCCCAGGACTGGCAAAAAAATGAATCAAAAGTTCCTGAGGGACCATAAAAGAGTTTGTATGATTTATATTTACACAGCAATTACATTAGGTATTATATTTCTAGCCAAGTAAGTAGATACTGACATTTTAACTTGGAAAATAATGCTTCAAGTCAAAAACTGCCAGTGATGTTTCATATTTTAGCTGAAGTATGTGAAGAAAACGTAGCTTCTCTCTCTTCTCACTTTCTTCCTCACTTCCTCCCGTTGCCTCTCCCTTCTGCTCTCCTCCCCCTCCACTCTCCTTTTCTGTTGTCCTCCTGCCATCCAAAGCAGGCCTAGAACAAAAGAGCAGAGAGGCCTGAAGAAAAGTTGAGATAATCAAGCATCTTCCCATACTGATACTATGCTAGAATTTGACAAATAGCATCTTAAATTTAATTACAACATGAACTCCCACGTGTCCTGAATTAAAATTTCTTGGTTTGTTATACGTAGAGTATATTGCTTTCACCAGTGCATGATTTATTAATTGTTCAGAAAATACTCTGGGGATATGGCCTAGTGGCAAGAGTGCCTGCCTCATATACATGAGGCCCTGGGTTCGATTCCCCAGCACCACATATACAGAAAATGGCCAGAAGTGGCGCTGTGGCTCAAGTGGCAGAGTGCTAGCCTTGAGCAAAAAGAAGCCAGGGACAGTGCTCAGGCCCTGAGTCCAAGCCCAGGACTGGCAAAAAAAAAGAAAATACTCATTCCCTTAGTTATTCAGATATTCTAAAGGTTGATGTTTTACTCTACAGTATTCTTAAATCACATTGTTGTATATTGATTTAATTTGGTACACCATTAGGAGGAAGCTATAAGGCTTTATGGCAAATACCAGTTTTCTAAAAATTTAACTTTTTGCTTAAAGGCATAAACTATTACTGGCAGCAAATATTGTCAGTTTTTCTAGAAGCAACAAGCTAACTCCATTTTAAAGAACATCTATTAAACTGAACCCTGAATCATACTTTGTCTCTTAGTCATTGAGGTAAAAATGGCATGCTGTGAAAAAAGTGACTAGCTCAGCTCATAACTCATTTATAGACTTTTGAGACTACATGTGTTTGGTAAGGTTGTAGAAATGCTTTGTGTGTACTTCCCATTTTATTCCCTGGGATATTGAAAAGATTGATTCTAAACAGGATTTAGTAAGATTAGTCATTTTTACTAGTTCATTACAGACTTTGTTAGGTGAAATTGGTTTAACCAGGTTGAACATCCTTAGTGGGGAGAGTCAGGTTCCCATGGTGGCTAAAACAGATTGGAATTTCAGATTTTTGACTTAGGGATACTCATTCCTGGGAACATTCCCAAATCCAAAATCAGAATCCAGAATCATCTTGATCCTGAGCATTTGGGTGAGAACCACTCAATCTCTGCTATAGTTTGAGGTGTGTGCCATTGCTCCTGCACAATTTATTGACCCGTTAATCGGGTTGCTTATTCTTTTACTGCTTTTTTTTTTTTTTAGCTCTGTGTTCTGCATACAATTTCTTTTTTCTGTGACTAGCTGGCAAAAATTTCCTCCCATTCTGTGAATTGTTCCTTGATTCTGGTCATTGATTCTTTGGATATGTAAAAGGTTTTTACCTTTTTTTTGTGGTACCAGAATTTGAACTCAGGGCCTTATACTCTGTTTGCTTAACTTAGCTAAAGAACTACCACTTGAGCCACTCCCCATTCTGTAAGGTTTTTAATTTAATACAATCCCATTTGTCAGTTTTTGCACTTATTTCTTGAGCAATTGGGGTCCTATTCAGAAAGTAATTGTCTATGCCTCTGTCTTCAGGTGTTTTCCCCATGCGTTCCCTGTAGTCATTTTTAGAATTACAGATCTATAAGATCTTTGATCTATTTTGAATTAATTTTTGTACTAGGTGAGAGGGATTTAGTTTCAGTCTTTCAAATGTAGATAACCAGTTTTAAAAAAGGCTCTTTTCTGCAATTTTTTTTTCTACTGCTTTGTCAAGACTTAGTAACTCTTGTAGCATTTATTTCTGGATCTAAGCCTGTGAAAGATGCCCAGGATTTTATTACTATGATGAAAAGCTGCAGGTGACATAATCTTTTAAGGACGTTTCCAGGGTATTGTTTTATATCAGAGAAAAGTGTTCTCATATTGAAGGACTCTGGCTCCACTTTACATTCTATTTCTTGACCCAGCACCCCCTCTCCCCCCGTAGCTAGCCCCATACTTGGTCTACTTGGTCTCCCTATTTTTGCCAGTATACCCTGCTCAATTCTTACAGCTCCACTGTGGGTCGTTCCCCTTTCCTCCCCCGGGGAGCCTAGCACTTTGCTGGCCAGGTTTCATTGTGGCCTGGTCATGGTTCTTGACCAAACAGCTGGAGAAAAAAGGTGGGAGTAGACCATGGAGGAGAAGAGCAGCCCTTGTGTTGTAATCAAGCAGAGGGGAGAACATCACATTTGCAGCCTGTGTTTGGAGGGTTTGTGGTTCAGGTTTCTCACAGGCTCGAGGTGAACATTCTAATCTCACACGAGGCTCAAGTAGAAGCCCCTTCTCAATCCCAACTCTTCTGGCCAAGGCTCTTCCCTTGGCATCACAGACACGACTAAGGGAGAGGCCAGGCACTGTGGTAGTTCTCTTCCCTCCGTGCCTGGGCTGCTACTGTCTGTCTGCCAGGAAGATGGAAATTTTCCACATGCTGCCAAATGAGGCTCTCCTTACTTTGACATTTTGCCTTAAATAGGTGAGTGGTTGCCCTCGGCCTTTTGCTGTCTAATCCCCCAGAAAGTTCTGCATCACCAAGGTTCCATCAGAGTTGTCTTCAAGCAGGTCCAGGGGCAAGGCCCAGCCTCAGGTGGCCACTGTGGGGCGGATGCTCTCCCAGCAGATGCCCTGGGAGTCAGCTTGCTTTGGCTGGAGGGCACTTCCCAGAAAGGACTGCAGTCCAGGGGAAGGAGCGCTGTTATTGAGAGAGGGGAGAAATCTAGTGGTCGTGGAATAATAGGAAGGTGCAGAGCAATGATTTCTGGAGGAATTGACAAGGTGTGCTAGCCAAACAACACTCAGTACCTTTTCTGTGCCCAGCCCTATGCTTGATGTGGTTTATATGGACAAGGCAGTCGCTGGCTTGGGCGGTCTTGGGGAGCTCACAGTTGGAGATGACAGGCAGACAGAAGCACCAGAACATCAGTGAGCTGCCGGGTTAGGGCTGGGCGTGAAAAAGACAGGTGGGGCTGTTGATCAACTTTGGAACTCACAATTTTCCTTTCCCCAGAGACCCACAAACCTTGAACTTAAAATGAAACTGCTAAGCCAGGCAATAGTAGCTCATACCTATCTGCTTGTAATCCTAGATACTCAGGAAGTTGAGATCTAAGGATTGAAGTTCAAAGCCAGCCTGGGCAGGAAAGTCTATGAGACTTGATCAAAAAGAAGGAGGAGGAAGAGGAAGCCAAATGGAGCTATGGCTCAAGTGGTAGAGCACTAGCCTGAGCTGAAAAAACTTAGGGACAATGCCCAGGCCCTGAATTAAGACCTAGGGTTAACAAAAAAAGAAAAAAGAAAGCAAACTGCTTCTTTCTGGAGGCCGGTGAGCCCTCTGGTGTCCATACCCCTGTGCTGCAGTTGTGTGTGCCCATTGCACTGGGTGCTGTGACTAAGAGGCTAAGTGGCAGCACTGAGAGAGGCACGTATAGACAGTGCTTCCAGCCCTACCAACGGTAACAGTGCTGGGGAAGGGGTGGGGGGTGCTTAGGAAGCTCCCCCATCCCTGCAGAGGAACTGTGAGGAAAGAAGTTGCCCTGCCTGTCTAGTGTCCCTGACAGACACTGCCACCAGAGGGCAGCAGGCACCCAGCCCACTCTGGAAGAGACAGCCTGTGGGGGTAAGGGCAGGGACAGGCACGCGGGAGGCAGGGAACTTTGTCCTTCAGAAGCATGAAGAATGGAGAATAAATACCTGACACACGGGAATCTGCTCAACAGCAGGCACTCCCCTGGCCATGCATCGTTCTTGCTTGACTCCTGTACCTAGTTACATCTGCCCCATTCGTTGCCCTGGCAAAGTGTAAGCATGGGCTCTGGTGATTGTGAAACTTGCAATCAAGATCATCTGTTCAGATATCCTGAGTCTTGTCTATGGCCATACCACCCTAGCCCGATCTTGTCAGATATCCTGGGTCTTGCAGAATCAGTAGGGTACAAAGTGCATTACAAATCATCCCTCCATTCCTACGGAGAACGGAGATACCCCGTATCTTTGAATGCTTCCATGTCTTATGTACAATGGCACCGAATGAGCAGACCACCCCTGTACATCCTCCCTGAACTTCAGATTGCCTCTAGATCGCTGACAATCCCTAAAGCAATGTTTACACTGCACAAGTAGATGTCAGATGGCATTGTTTAGGGATTCATGACAAGTCTGCACACTTTCCCCAAATACTTTCCATCCACGATGGGCTGAATCTGTGGGTGCAGAGCAGAGGACATGCCAGCTGCCTTTGTCCAGTTTCTCGAATCCCACCAGAGGCTCTATGCAGGTGTGCAAAGCTGGTGTGCTTCTCTAGAAAGAGAACTGAGAACGGAGAACTGAGGCTGTGTGTCTGTATCCTCCTAGCTTGTTCCTCTCAGGACACGCCACTAGTGACCCTGCTTCCATCTTGACCGATGGGGAGCAGTTGAAGAGGACAAGTAACGTGTGTTGTGGTCACAGTCACCTAGCATCTGATGTTCTCATCACTCAGAATGATAATGCACCTGTGCAGTTCTGTGGCACTGTCCTGCAGGGCCTGCTCTCCTATTCTTTTAGTTCGGGGGTTCATGCCCAGGGCTCTCCACCCCACCATAGTCGGGGTATTTCCACATAGCTGGCTTTGAGCAGTCAGGAAATGGGGAGAGCTGAGGAAGTGCAAAGGGTCTCCTGAGGAGAGGGGTGTAGGGATCACAAGAAGCAGCTCTCACCCCCCGGCCAGGGAGCAGAGAGAAGAAGTTGAGGTTATCAAAAAACTTGAAAATATGATTTTATTTAGGTTATTGGGGTGATTGCTATAATCAAGACCCAAACCGACAATAGCTTAAACACTGTAGAGGTAGTTCTGGAACACACCTGGCTTAATCCCGGGCTGGTTAATGGGGCTGAGGGGTGTTAACTCTAAGATGTGGGGCATCCATAGTTGTAGCTTCTATCATAGACCCCTAGCCTCAGCTGCTATGCCTACATTAGCACAAAGCCCACTACCAACCTCCTGGTCTTCCCTGTGATGCCAGTGGCCACTAGAGGGCTCTCTAGAGGGCTTCCATCAGACCCCATGGGGTTGTGTCCCACCCTGCTGGAATGGAGCTTAATCTGCCCAGGTGCCCACACCTGGGGGCCAAGGCTGCTGTCTCCCCAATGTTACTCTCCTACACATTCATGGCACCAACTTCACTTTGGCATGACCTGGAGGCCGAGGTTTCCATGGAGCTGCCGGCTAAACCGTGTATCTAGAAACAGTCTCAGCCCTCGCCTAGTCAGTGTGAAGTCTGCTTTTTGATGGATTATGATTTTTACCCTTGGGACCTCCAGGGCCTTTTGTCGATGGTCAAATGTAACATGGCAATGACCTCTTAGTTTATCAGCAAGTTCTGATACTGTTGATGTAAAGTCTGTTCCCCAAGGGCTCCATGAAGATGCACCCCACCTCATTAATAGTCTCTACCCAGTTACCTGGGTAAGCAGCAGACCTGGAGGCAAGTTACCTCTCCCATCCCTGAGGTCACATACTAATCCACCTGGCCATACACACACACACACACACACACACACACACACACACACACACACACACACACACACACACACACACACCCGCCACTGCCCTAGATAAGGCAGGGCTGGGTGGGGGTCGCCCCTTCTCTCTCTCCCTTCTCTCCAGCCAGGCCGAGAATCATCTTGGCCACAGGCCAGCAGTTTGGTAATAAACTTTCTCTCCTGCCTGAATATCGTGTGGCGTTTTCCCTTACCAGCTACCTACTTTAAAATCCTAACAGTCGAGTAATTGCAATTCACATTTTTTCGTTACATCATATGTAGAACCCCTAGCTTTTAATTAGGCATATTTAATAGTCAGCAGTTGAAAACATGCCATTCTTGCAAATATATGATGCATACTCATTGAAAATTTTCATTCATTCACTAGTGGGAAGCAATCAACTAGTAATGTTGATTCAAGGAGCATTTGAGGCATTGGGGTTTATATAATGCTGTTAACGGGAGAATATTTGATAAGTAGGTTAGACCCAAACCTTGTTAATGTCCTACATGGCAATTAAACCTAAATTTGGAGGGTATTGTTTTTACTAGACCAAAATTATTTGCTTCTACACAACTTTACAAGGTGACATAATTTCACAGTCTGAGCCTTAAAATAATAATTAGCATGGTAAAACAATGCACTCATCTAGAAAGGTATATTATCATTGGCAAGACTTAATATTTCAGCAAAATATTGGAAGGACAAGAAGCTATCTTCTCACCTGCTTTCTGGGTTTGGAGGAATTGTCATTAAAACTTGCAAGCTAATGCTTTCAGATGCAGAGCTGGTGGGACCAGTCTTCAAGCCCATATAGAAACTTAATTTTACTTAAAAATGGCCCCTAGCCAAGCATGGTAGCTTTATTTCCCACACTTGGGAGACTGAGGCAGTTTGGGGCCAATCTGGGCTACAGAACAAGACCCTGTCTAAAATAAATATTAAAAGTTGCTCTGACATGGAGGGCAACTTAAAATAAAAATGATCGTAGAATAAAAATAGTTCCACCACAGAAGACGATTTTTCTCATAGTTGCTACCATTGCTCTCCTGTATTAGCTGTTGTCATTTATCTTTTACTGTGCCTAATTTGTAAGCAAAATTAAAATTGTAAAGTATAACTTTGTAAATTATGATAAAACAATATAGCTTCTGTGTAGGTCTTCCTACACAGAACAGTACACAAGCTTTTGCAGCCCGTGTGGTTTTCAGCATCCACTGGGGTCTTGGGAAGTATGCCTTTGTTATGGGGTCCCCCCAAGTGGGACTCAAACCCATGTCCCTCCAGAGTCCACCATGCAGAGATAGTCTCAAGCAAAGATGGATTCATTGGGGAAGTAAAAAGTGAACTGACCGGCCAGGGACGCAGCATAGCTTAGGAGCTGAAACTGCAACTTCTAACAGTCCTCTAGCTGGGGTTTATAAAGGTAAATGCGTAGCACAGATGTAGGGGGTTGGTGCAGGAGTTAAGGAAGCCATTTGCAGAAGCAGAATTTTGGGGTCAGGTTGACCTAATATTTAACTTCATTTTAACAATTGCTACCATGTTCGCCTAATCAAGATGAAGTCAGCTCTACTTCCTACATTTGCTACCTTATTTCCCTAATGGAGAGGGAGTCAGCTCTACTCCCCCCAACACTTTGTGGATAAAGGAGAAGCCTGTGGGTCCCATGAGCTGCTGCTGGGGTAAAGCCTGACCCTTCCCCAGCAAGTGCATGTTCCAGAAGCAACTGAAGCTTCCCAGCTCAGTTAACACTATAGTCCACTGACCCACATCCAGATCATGGCCACACATGGCTTCTTAGACACGCAGGACCAAGGGTGCCTCCAACCTCCAGGAGCTCAGCCTGCCTTCTAGAGAGCTCCCACAGCTGTTCTAGGGTGCTCCTCCAGCTGTTCTAGAGTTCCTCCAGTTGTCGTAGAGAGGCTCTCCAGTCGTGCAAGCGCCCTGACAGGCAGACCAGCTTGGCTGTAACTTCCAGGGTGCTTGCACGACTGGAACCCCCCCGCCCCCAGCCCATTGCCTGAGCCTGCAACACCTGCGGTGAAACACTGCTAAGAGGAGCCCGAATGCTCCAAGGCAGTGCGCTGATGCTTCTGTATTTTATGGTGAGAGAGCAGAAATGCTCAAATACTGCCTTTATTTTTTACACAAAGGTGACAAGAACAGGACATAAAGGTCTGCACCAGTTTTTGTTTGTTTGTTTGTTTTTAGCTAAGTCCTCCATTGGAGACAAGCCCAGCGAAGCTCCTTGCCTTGGGATCCCATGTTCTTGAGCACAGGGTCCTTAAGCCAGTCTTGGGAAGTAGGGCTAGTTCTCCTGGGCCCAACTCCTGCTTCAGCTCTGCCTTATCTGTACCCTTGCCCTTCAAGCATGGCCCATTCACTCACCTCCTCTTCCCCAGGGCTGTGGAAGTCTATTGCAGTTGCCTGGGGTGTCCTCCAGCCTTTGTATGGCGCCCCTCTCTATGTGTGAGAGTTACAGTGCTCTTTCTGCTCCCAAGGCACCTGCTGTGCCCTGGTCTGGGGGGTTGGGTCTGGGATGCTGTGTTGTAGCCACAAAGTCTTCCTTGCCAGAACTCTGAGGAGAAGGGGCACTGGGAGAGAAAGGAAGGCAAAAAAGGTTCCAGTACAACGGTTTGTTTTTCTTTCCATGTTTCCTGTTAGGTTTCTAAAGTAGGTAGCTGATAAAAGAGTATTCGGACAGGAGAGAAAAGTTTATTGCCAAACTGCTGGCCTGTGGCCCAGGTGATGCATGGCCGGGAGAAGGGGAGACCCCTGCCCAGCAAGGGCAGGGGGGTGTGGCCAGGTGGATTAGGATGTGACCTCAGGGAAGGGGGGGAGGTAACTGCCACCAGGTCTGCTGGTTACCAGGTAGCTGGGTGGAGACTTAACCAGGTGGGGCGCATCTACATGGAGCCCTTCGGGGGAGGACCTTACATTTCCTGACCCAGAAATCCCTAGGCAGGCCTAGGGCGGGCCTATCTTGTCAGATAAGTCACCCCTGCAAGGGAGGAGGGCGACGCCCGAGGCCAAGAAGAAGAATGCCAAGACACCCCTGCCTCTCCCCCTAGCAGCGCCCGTGCCCTGAGGTCTCCACAGAAGAGGTCACGGCTCACAGAGCTTCTGGTGACTCCTGAGGGAGGAGTGGCGCCCCTTTCCCCCACCTCGTCTCTGCACCTCCTCTTCGGCATCCTTGGCGATAAACCAGTAAACACTTAAGTGCTCTCCTAAATTCCGTGAGCCGCTAGAGCAAATGAATGGAGCCCAAGCCAGGGCCCGGGACGCCTGCGGCCGACGCAGCTCTGTCTGGTAAGAGGCCCTGGCCGCTGCGCGGGGCTGGCTGTGCGCTCTCTAAGCACAGAGCAACCGAGGCGGCCTGGAGACTCCACCTCCCGCTGCAGCGCGACCCCGTGCTTGCTGGTGGAAGAGATGCCCACAACTTCTCAGGTCATGGAAACAAACGTGTGTTGGTTGACATGAAACAATCTCGTCGCATTTCCTGCACACACACACGAAGAAATTTGCTTCTCTCCATGCTGCTACTGTCTACTTGAATTTCCCCAAACAAAAAGACTTCCTGAGGTGTCAATTACATGATCTTAAATTCATATATTTTTGGCCTGGGTGTGTGTGTGGCTCCAGTGTGAAAGCACCTGCCTAGCAAGGAGGTCCTGAGCTCAACCTAGTACTGCCCACAAGACAACTGATTTTCAGTGTGCCATTCAGTAATGGTGAGTATGTTGACAAAGTTTCTAAATGTTTAACCATTCTAACCTCTTCCTTTCCTTCCTGCAGCCCCTAAGGTTTGTAGCTGTTTTGGGGGAGCCACTAACTGCGATCTATGGAAATTCCATCTTTCCTGTGCCAGTTACTCAAACCACAATTCAATACATACTTGGAATTTCCTTATGTTGATTTATCCCTATTTAACCTGTGGCTTCTGGCTGCTCAGCATCCCGATTCTGCTTCTTCTAAAACCTCCCATCCCTCTGCCTCCTCCGAACTTGGGGCCTGGAGGTGAATGTGGGAATCAGGTGGACAAAATGCTGGGCTCGCCTCGCCTCCCCTGGCACGGGGGGGTCAGGCTCTACTCTACTCTAATCGCTCCCTTTCTCACCCTCTACCCTGGTCACCCGACCCACAGGTAAGGCCAGAGTGGAGTGGGGGGCTCAGGAAAGACCTCAGGTGCACGCGGCCGTACGAGATCGCTTTACCTCCCTCTTTACCCATGAAGAAAGCCAGGCGCACGTGGATCTCGGAGACGCTTCAAGAGCAAATCTGATTTAATAAGGGAGTGGCTAGCAGTTGATATAGTAGGGGGCGACGAGAGAAGGGGTGATCCACCAAAGAGCTGGCGATAGGCTGGCGAGCTTGTCATAGGACCCCCTCATGAGCTAACGTCACTTGCATAGCGCCACCCCAGGGGCGAAAAGCCCGCGAGAATGGGGAGCACATGGGCTGGCGAGAAAGTTGGGGGGCTGTTCGCAAAGCCAGTTCTTCTGGTTCCGGACCCAGAGAATTGTGGCCTGCTTCCGCATTCCCCCAGGGCTGGGGGAAGGGCGGCGTCTCGGGAGTGCTCTCCATTGCCCTTCCCCGTCAAGGCCAAAGCTGAACACCAACATCTGCCCCTTTTACTTTTATTTTTTCTTTGAACAGCAGGAGGTGCCCTACTCGAGGGCGCGCCATGTCTTAGGTTGCCCCCCTCATGGGGAGTCGTACCCTCCTGGGCCACACCCTTGCTCTTCAGGCTGACCTTCCTGCCGGGCTGGCCGGCCCGATGAGAGGACTGGGGGAGAGTGGGATTGGCACTTGAAAGAAAGCCCTGATAATTTTTCTCTCATGCCAGCGGACCTCAGTGAGCAGCAGGTCCTAATGGTCGTGTGACGAGCCTCATGGGGTTCCTAGATGGCTAAAAGGCCAAAGGCCACTTGTTATCTAGACAGCTCTGGCCTATCGCTTACAATATAAGAGACCCATGTGTCTAGCACAGGGCAATGTAAACATAATGTAAATGGGAGCATAAAGCAGACAGGAGCATAAGCAATCGTAATACAAGGCAAATGCAAACATGAGCAACTGTAACACATGAGCAATTACAACACAGGCACAAAGCAATGGAGGGTCTCTTATCTGGCTTAGTCCATAGGAAATAGAGGTATCTTGGTCCATTCTGGTGTCACTCAAGGTAGTGCAGATGGCTCTCCCTTCCCTCAATGGTGAGGTAGAGGTAGGTTCAGGCCCTGGCGATTTGGCAGCCAGGGTGCTGGTAACTTAACAACTAGGTTAGTAAACACTTTATAGTAAGCATTGCAGCAAGGTGCCAATCCCTTGCTTATTGTAAACATTTATCATAAAACATTAAGGTGTCCAAATCCTTTAGCTCCTATTTCCCTCCAATGGGGGCCCCTAAGATAAGCAGCAAAGTGGGGAGCGAAGGAAGGAATGACAGTGTACAAAATTTCCCTTTGGTTCTTGTGCAAGGCTGTGGGCCATGCTGCCACGGCAAACATTACTCCAAAGGGTGCCAGGCAAGGTCCAGGGAAGAAACAGGGCCGACACTGGGTCCATCGCCGGTACAGGCAGGCTTTCCCGTTTCTCCATAGAAAAATCCACCACGGTCTTTGCTTTCCTGAGAGGAAACAAGGAGAGACATCCCTCAAGGGCAAGTGCCCTTGGGTGGTCATTCTGATGAATAATATTTTAAGTCTCTAGCTGGTATCCAGATTGGATTTGGTTCCCCAGTTGGGAAAACGCATGCGAAGCCCCTTCCCGCACTGATAAGTGGGTCTGGGCCTCGCCATGCGCCTGTGAGGGGGTCCTTCCAATGGACTTCCACCTTTAAGTAGGGTGTTTGGCTTGACCAGTGTCTCTGGAAAGCGGACAGAGGTTGGTCCTTAGAGAAATTTAAAATATTCAATGTAAACATCACTGTCCTCAGCTGGTCATGGGGGCTTCCCCCCCCCTTTTGTTTTAATAATTGCTCCTTCAGGGTCTTATTATGCCTCTCAATTATGGCCTGACCCTTTGGGTTGTATGGTATTCCAGTGGTATGTTTAATATTCCACATTTGGAAAAAGGCCTGTAAAGGCTTACTGGTGAAGCAAGGTCCATTATCTGTTTTTACCTGTAAAGGAAGCCCTAGGATAGCAAAACATTGTAAGAAGTGGCTTTTAGCATGCCGTGCTCTCTCCCCCGCATGCAGAGAGGCACAACACGCGCCAGAGCATGTGTCAATAGACATAAATATATATTTTAGCCATCCAAAAGGAGCGTAGTGGGTTACATCAGTCTGCCAGATAACATTGGGCTTTAGGCCTCTGGGGTTAACCCCAGAAGATTGCAGGGGAGGGACTTGCAGGAAGGACATACATGATTTGCAAGTCCTTATAATCTTTTTTAAGTCTTTTATAGGAATTGAAAGAAATCTCTGATGTAACCCTCTCCAATTTAAGTGAGTACGCTCATAGAGTCCTTGGGCCATTTGAAGGTTTTGAGGTTGTACAATGGCCAGAGCTATAATGGTTCCATTAGTGGCCAGCTGGTCAGCCATACGATTACCTTGTGCCAGGTCCCCAGGCAATCCTTGGTGTCCACGAAGGTGCTGTAAGAATAAAGGCTCAGCCCGCTCTTTTAACAGAGACCTGACTTGGATCATCAGAGGGGTGATTGGGTTTTCATCTAATTTAAGGTATGAGAATACCAGGTTGGGTAGCAAATTAACCACATACAGACTATCAGAAAACAAGTTCATTGGCTGTTTGACATGGGTCAGTGCCAGGGCGACTGCGTACAATTCCTTAAACTGCGCAGATCCAGTGACTGCTTCAAAGTAATGGGTGTTTTCTTTCCCACCAGCAGGGGGCGAGGCGGAGCGTACCACTACGGCAGCCCCTGCTCTTCCCCCATCTGTAAACACATTGGCAGCCTTGACAAGAGGCCTGGTAGAGAAAAGTACAGGAGGTGTCCATTGTAGCCTGGAAAATGAGGTCACCCACCTCGAGGTGCCATAGTGGCAATCTACCTTTTCCATAAAGCCCTCCAGGGCACTGGACACACGTGCATTATTCCTTCTGACCCATTCAAAATCTGACAACCAGTAGGGAATGGTTAGCACATCGGAATCTCTCAGGGATGTCTCAGGGAAGTATCCCTGCCCTTAATTACCAAGTCAGTTAGCTGGTCTAGCTGGGAATAAACTCTGGGAGCTCCCTCCACTGAGGCATGCACCCACTGAAGGGGCTCGCCTGACTGGGTAATAGCGGCTGAGGAAAGTTCATACCTGGGGAGGATCCAAAGGCAAAGTGGGCACTCAGGCTTGTAGCGTGCTAGCTGTGCCATATTTAGGGCCAATTGGATTTTCTGGAAGGCTGTTTGAAGTGATGGAGTTATTGTAATAATATCAGTGGGCGCTTCGCCCGAGGGCACAGAGAAAGCAAACTTCTCACAATCCTGGGGGTCAAGGGGAATGGAAAAGAAACAGTCCTTGATGTCAATTATAATGAAATTAAGATCCCAAGGAATAGAGGGGATCCATGGCAGCCCCCATAAAGGAGTGCCAGCGGGGATTATCTGCTCATTAATCTTTCTTAGGTCCTGTACCATCCTCCATTTACCTGAGGCCTTTTGTACAACAAATACAGGGCTGATCCAAGGGCTCAGCAAGGGTCTAATATGCCCTAGGGACAGTTGTTCTGATACTATTTCCTTTAACTTTTCTAATTTGTTTGAGGGAATAGGCCACTGTTCCACCCAAATTGGGGCACCTGGGTGCCATCAAATGGCAGGGACAGTAGGAACAGTGGCCCTTAGGATTGGGGGTGAGGCCCTGTAGAAGAATTAGGAGCCTCCTGCACCGAGGCGTCAGAGGGAGGCGCTTTTGGGCAGCCACTAGGGCCACCTGACAGGTCCTGGCCTGTGATGACCGTGGCCTTAATCTTTCCCAAGATATCCTGTCCCAACAGGTTATTTGGTGAGTTTGTCATTATTAAGGGACGCACTACCCCTTTCCACTGTTTATGTCATCCCAGGGAAGCCAGTCCCTGGTTGTTTTACTCTCAGCTGTGCCCCCCACCCCCGAGATCTGGGGGCCGGGGATTAGGTCCCACCATGGAGGCACTAATTCCTTCTTTAATATGGTCCGATCTGTTCCGGTATTAATTAAGAATCTGAACCTCTTTCCAAATATGATGATTTCTGTCTCTGGCCTCATCTCAGGGGCAATTGGGACTGCCCAGAGGGCCTTAGGCTGTTTATTGTCTTGGTCGGTGGAGAATCGTAAGTCAGGCCGTAAAGCAGATGCTCCGCCCAGGGCGTGTTCGGCCCGCCTCTCTCAAGGACCACCCTCCTGAACTCGCGGAAATCTTTAGTCTCCTGTAACTCCCACGAAGTGGTAAGGGCTCCGAGTTTAACACCGGCAGGGCCGTTTGCACTTGTCGGCAGAGCACTGCTGCCGCTGCGGCTGTGAAGCGGCCACTCAGCGGGGCTGCTTGAATCTGCATATGTATGGAGTCGAGCCAGGCCTCCGGTGGGGGATGGGTAGCGAGCCGGCAGCGGTGCGCGCCTCTCGGCTGCCGCGAAAGCGGCGTCTGGATTGGGGTCCCGGGAGATCAAGGTCGCGCTCGTCCCTGGGCCTCTCGGAGCGGGGTGTCTAGCCCCCTCTGGACCTAATTTCCCTCTGGCTGCCCTCTCCTGAGTCCAGGGACTCTCCCCTGGGTCCGAGGAGAAGCAAGCCTTGAGGGTCTTAATAGCCTGCAGGGCCACGAGTGGGAGTTCTTTTTCCCATTTTGTCTCTTCTAGCTCCCATTTTAGTTGGTCCCAAGTTTCCCACGAGAGTGGGTTGGCTCCAGTTAGCCACGGGACCCTGAGATTTAGCTCCTGCCAAATAAGCATGGCACAGGGTTCTGAGATACTCATCCCCGCATTTTGGAGGGTGAACCTCAGGATTTTAAGGGGCGAATTACTTCGCCTACTTTGAACTTATCCCATCCTCTTTGCTGACCTGGATGGGAGGACCGCGCATCCCGGGGTTTTCACCCCAATTTCCCTGAGGGTCTAACGGGAGCCTCGGACTTCCTCGAGTGGGTTCTGTTACCCACGTTGGGCCGCCAAAATGCTGGGCTCGGGTCGCCTCCCCTGGCACGGGGGGGGGTCAGGCTCTACTCTACTCTAATCGCTCCCTTTCTCACCCTCTCCCCTGGTCACCCGACCCGCAGGTAAGGCCAGAGTGGAGTGGGGGGCTCAGGACCTCAGGTGCACACGGCCGTACGAGATCGCTTTACCTCCCTCTTTACCCATGAAGAAAGCCAGGCGTACGTGGATCTCGGAGACGCTTTAAGAGCAAATCTGATTTAATAAGGGAGTGGCTAGCAGTTGATATAGTAGGGGGCGACGAGAGAAGGGGTGATCCACCAAAGAGCTGGCGATAGGCTGGCGAGCTTGTCATAGGACCTCCTCATGAGCTAACATCACTTGCTTAGCACCACCCCAGGGGCGAAAAGCCCGCGAGAATGGGGAGCACACGGGCTGGCGAGAAAGTTGGGGGGCTGTTCGCAAAGCCAGTTCTTCTGGTTCCGGACCCAGAGAATTGTGGCCTGCTTCCTCATTCTCCCAGGGCTGGGGGAAGGGCGGCATCTCGGGAGTGCTCTCCATTGCCCTTCCCCGTCAAGGCCAAAGCTGAACCCCAACACAAATCAGATGTCTGCATGGTTTTTCGAACTGGAAGTTGATGAGGAGCGAGTGGTGAGCACTGCTTTTTTTTCCTCTGCTGGTGAAGCTGGGGTGATGGTGACCACAGAGAACTGCATGTGCGCTGGTTCTCTGCCTGGGAAGCAGTTGGAGAGGGAGAGAGATAAAGACCTGGGCTCTGGAGCCCTGGGTCTGGGAGGCAGCTCCTGAGGCAGCCCTAACCCCCCTCTCCCAGCCTAACTATGAGCTAATGCTTTTGTTCCAAAGTGGGGGTGTGAACTCAGAGCTTTGTACTGCTAAGCAGGTGCTCTACCACTTGAACCATACTTCCCAAGCCTTTTTATTTTGCCAGTCCTCGTGCTTGAACTCAGGGCCTGGGCTCTGTCCCTGAGCCTCTCTGTGCTCAAGGCTAGCATTCTACCATTTGAGCCACAGCATCACTTCCGGCCTTTTCTGTTTCTGTGGTAAGGAATAGAGCCCAGGGCTTCATGCATACTAGGCAAACACTCTACCACTAAGCCACATTCCCAGTCCTTCCTACGCCTTTTTATTTCAGTTATTTATGTATTTATTTGATGCTAGTATCAGGGCTTAAACTCAAGTCCTCATGCTCTCTCTGGGCTTTTTTGCTCAGGGCTAGCCTTGGACCACATGAACCCCATCTCTAGTCCAGCATTTTGCTGGTTAATTGGAGACGGGAGCCTCACAGATTTATCTGCCTGGCCTGGCTTTGAATTTCGATCCTTCAGCTCTCATCTTCTTGAGTAATTAGAATTGTAGGCATAAGCCACTTGCACCTGGCTTGCTCTGATTGTTTTTTAGATAGTGTGTCACTTTTTCCCCTGCACTTCCCTGGGTTGCAATCTTATTTATACTTCCTGCATTCCTGGGGTGGCAGGTGCAACAAGCTATGGGTTGAGATGGGGTGGACTTTTTTTCACCAAAGCTGGCTTTCCAATCTTTACTTCCCAGGAAGCCAGACTTATAGGTGTGAGCTACTAACACCTTACTTGTTTCTAATAAATTTCACCTTCCACTTAACCCCAGCTTAGCTGAATTGGGGTATCTATTGCTTGAAATCCCTGAGATAGCAAAAATACCACAGTGAGAACTGGATTTGTGGGCTGGGAATGAGGCCTAGTGATAAAGTGCTTGCCTCACATACATGTAGCCTGGGTTCGATTCCTCAACACCACATATACAAAAAAGGTCGGAAGCGGTGCTACGGCTCAAGAGATAGAGTGCTAGCCTTGAGCAAAAAGAAGCCAGGGACAGTGCTCAGGCCCTGAGTTCCAAGCCCCAGGACTGGCAAAAACAAAACAAAACAAAACAAAACAAAAAAAAAACAGGAAAAAAAACCCCAAACACTCAATTTGTTGCCTCTGGATGTGTTGTTCCAGGCCTTACAGATCTCCAGTGTCAATGAAATTGTTCACAGATACCCACGCTGCACCTCCTGGGCTGGCTCAAGTTGGTTAAGGGTCTCAGCCCTAAGATAAACCACGGCACTTGTTTAATGGGGTTTCTCTTCGTGACAGGCAGCTGGTACAAGGGATGGAGTTAGAATACAAGATCCAGAGCATCTGATCAACTTCATTCTGTAGTCACACTGAGTGGTGGGTATCCCTGCAGGGGGAGCTGGTGTCTTCCTGCTGTGAAAGCTGCGTTGGGAGGCTCCATTCCTCGGGGAGTGGCTGTTCACACCTTTGTTTTGATTGGTTCTATGTAAATCAGCAAGCTCTAATATGCTAATCTTGGCTGTGATGGGAGCATCAGCTGGCACTGCTGCCTCCACCCCCTCGTAGGCCTGCAGGGTTTTACAGAGACAGATGAGGCCGCCCTCCTGTGGTGGTCCTCTGGGAGGGGGCAGTTCTTGTGGGCTGTGGATAAGGAGCTGCAGAAATAACTGGAAATTAGAGCCATCATTCTTCTGCACCCTCTCCAGTGCATTCTGTATTCTGTTCCCTAATAATAACAACAGAGTTGCCAATTTAGTGTGTGCTTAACCACCTGCCAGGCACTGTGCTAAATACTTTCCATGCATTTGAATCTTCGCAACACTGTGAGGCAGAAAACGTAAGCTTTTTACAACAGAAAAATAAGCTTAATTTTAGAACAGCTTTTACTTTGTGTGTGTGTGTGTGTACATGTGTGTATGTGTGCACATGTGTATGCTTGTGCTCATGGGCTATTGAACCCATGGCCTGGGTGCTGTCCCTTTGCCTTTTTGCTCAAGGCTGGCTCCCTACCACTTGAGCCACAGATCCACTTCCAGCATTTTGCTGGTTAACTGGAAATAAGGGAGTCTGATGGACTTTATTTTTTGGCCAGGCTGGCTTCAAATTGTGAGCCTCAGATCTGAGCCTTTGGAGTAGTTAGAATTACAGATGTGAGCCACATGTGACCAGCCCGGAACATTTTTAGGTTTACAGAGAAATGACAAAGACACTGCAGAGTCCCTGTGGGCCGCACACCCAGCTCCCTCCTCTTACTTACATCTCATCTAGGGTCGCACAATTTGTTACGGCTGACAATTCAATACTGATGTGTTGTTGTTCATCAAAGTTTGAGCTTTCTTGGGATTTCCTCTGTGTAAATAATTTACATCCCACAGTCTCACCCAGGGCTAGCAGCACATTACATTTCAGCTGCTCTTGGTTGTTACTGATTCTCAGACTTTCCTTGGTGTTGATTTCCTCTCGGTTTTGAGAGGCAGGCAGATAGGCAGGCAGGCTCCAGATAACAGAAGTGCAAGCACTTGGGAGTCATAGTTTGTTCTAGGTGGAAACCTTTCCCTTTGTACCCTGTTTTGTTTTTGTGATTTTTTTTTCTTCCAAAGGGTATCCCAATGTGCCTCACGACCCTCCCAAAGTTAGATCTGCCCTTGGAAATTCAATAAAACTGTGTTGAGTGCATCAAAGAATGAGTCATTAAATCCCTCCAAAGCAATTATGAAACAGTGCATGTGCCTGATGCTTGCCTCCCACCTTCCAGTGCTCCCTGGTGCTGTGAAGTTTGCTTGGTGAGTTACTTTGGTGGCAGGGACCACCCACCGTAGTGGCCTTGGTTTAGATCCAAGGTGAGCCAGTAGATGAGAATGTCCTGGGACAGTTTCTGTTCTCTTGTCTTTGAAGTAGACGAAGGACTCCATTTCTTTTCATTTATTTTTAAGGGAGTTTTAATTTCACAAGGGTTTCCCATCAGCCTTGTTCCTCATGTATTCATAGTCCTCCCAATGACCAGTACCCCTAAGAGTGGTGCACTTGTTACAGGAGGTAAACCTACATGGGCATGCCATGGTCTCCCAGTGTCCATCATTCCCTGAGGTCTCACTCAGCATCCCACACGCCACTAAAACCCCACCCACTCTGTGACATCTGCCTTCTCCCCTTGAGAGCCTCCGGATTTTATGTCGCAATTGCTGGTAATAGAAAAGCTCCTCCTGTCTCTGCCCCCGCCCCCTTCCATACCCGCTGATCTGGCAGAATATTTGATCACATTGAAGAATTGGCTCAGCTCAGGGTTGGCATTGCCTAAGCTGTGTCACAGCTCTGAGAAAGGAGCCTTGTCTCTAGACCACAGCTCGCCTTAACGGCATCCTCAGGTGGAGAAGTCGGTCACCCTGTCCTCTCTGTTTCCTGTTTCGGATTCAACAATGGGGGGAAGAGGGAATGCCATGTTCCCTCCCAGGGGAAACTGTGATCCTTGGGAACAACAAGCAAGCGCTTGCCACGTGGTTTCAAAAGCTACTGCTCTCTGGTGGAATGTTGTCCTACAAGTTACAGCACAGAAGGCTGCTGCCAGCAGGGTTGGCTGGTGAGGGCTTGGCTTGCCTTTGAAGCACGAGGTATCTCTTCTTCAGTTGCAAAGAACTTGGCTGAGGTTCTGAAGACGGAAAGGAGAAGAATCCAAGAACTTTCTAGGCAGCAGGAGAGACCAAATGTGGAAGAGAATACCAGCTGCCATTAAAGCCCCTTCCATCTAACCAAACAGTGGGGGTTACAATTTCTAGGCTCCCTATACAGAGAGATGGCCATGTGGCCAAGTCCCAGTCCACTGAATGAGAGGAAGCCATAAGGGTCCCTTCCAAGCATGGATCAGAAAATGTTGTTGCACAGTGCTCCTCCTCAGAGCCTCTTGCTTCTCCTCAGTGGCTTAGTACTTAGTGGCCACCTTTGATCCTGCTGGAGACAACAAAGGGGCTTCTATATGAATTTATAGAGCGAAGCTCATTTATCCATCTTGGGTTGTTTGTGGGAGAGAAATAAATGTCTTTATTGCTTGAGTCCTTGCACTTTGTAATGCTAATATTACTTTATCACTACAGTTGGGTATTATGGTGGCTATGGGTTTGTAATATGCAATCTTTATTATATTGAGCTATGAACTTCCTATTAGTTTTTTCAGTACTTTCATCTTGAGGGGAATGTTGTGTTTTATCGAGGGGCTTTTTCTGCATATACTGAATGATCATGCGATTTTTTTTTAAATCCTTAATTTTATTTATATGCTGTTTTACAGTTATTGGTTTGAATGTGTTGAACCATCCTTGCATCCTTGAAATAAAGTGAATTTCATCATCATGGTAAGCGATGTTTTCAGTGTATTGTTGTGCTCTGTTTAAAAATTTCTCTTTGGGGCAGTACTGAGGTTGGAACTCAAGTCTTTATGTCTGCTAGGTAAGGCACTCTATTGCTTGAGCCACACCTTTAGCACTTTTTCTCTGATTGGTTTTGAGATAGGATCTCAATTTTTGTGCCAGATTAAATTATGATTCTCCTATTTACTCTTCCTGCCATAGCTACCGTGAATGATTGGCCTAGCTGGCCTTGAACTGTGATTCTCCCAACCTTTGTCTCCCAGGGAGTGAGGAGCACAGGCATATGCAACCAATATCCTAGCCCACTTTAAAAATTATTTATTGAAAATGTTTGGTCTATATTTGTCAAGAATATTGGCCTATATTTATTTATTTATGTCCTTCCTTTCTTCCTTCTTTCCCCTCTCTTCCAGGTAATACTGGCTTTGTAGAATGAGTTTGTAAGAATCCCTTCTCTTTCTGTTTTATAGAATAGTTTGAGTATTGATGTTAATTTGTCTTTAAATGATGGTAAAATTCAGCACTGAATCTATCTGGTCTTGATGTTTTCTTGGTTGCGAGGGAGACCTTTTATTACTGTTTTAGTCTCATTGCTTGTTGTTGATCTATTTAGGTTGTTTAGATACTCTTAGTTTTATTTTGTTAGTTTATGTGTCTGGAAAATTCTCTACTTCTTCTAGATCTTGACTTTGAATGTAGCCCTAGAATGGAAGGCTTCCCCATTTCCCAAGAAGAAAGAAGGCTGTTGTTTTTTGTTTTTGTTCTGTATGTGTGTATACTGGTACTGGCGCTTGAACTCAGGGCCTCACACCCTCACTTGCCTTTTTCCCTCAAGTCTACCTCTACCCCTTGAGCCACAGCTCTACTTCTGATCTTTTGTTGGTTAGCTGGAGATAAGAGTCTCATGGACTTTTCAGCCCCCACTGGCTTCAAACCTTAATCCTCAGATCTCAGCTTCCTGAGTAGCTGCGATTATACACATGAGCTACCATCATCTGGCAAGATGGCCATTAAAATATTTTTGTTGTCTTTAAGTGTTGTATAAAGGACTTTCCATGCAACAAAGCAGTTTATGAATACACTGCATCTAAGCATACCATTTTTAAAAGAAAAGGAAAACACAGGCCAATGAAATCATCTGTCCACATCTTCCCTTTTTGTCATTAGGCACGAGTGTTTTGCTCCTGAGTGATTCAAGATCCCACCCAGTGCAGACAGCAAGAATGCTGAATTGCTCATTTGGAAGGGTCTTCTTCATAGGAGGATGTCAGGCTGGTGCTGAGCAAGGCTGCTGCAGGCCTGGAACTAAGACACAGGGTCCTGTCTGCACTTCTCCAGCAGCTGGAGACATCCTTGCGGTCTCTTCTCTCTTTCTTTGTGTGGGGATGGTGGGTCTGGCAAGGTGGGATCAGTTCTCATGCAGCCACACAGGAGAGGCATGGGGACATGCGAAGGCAGGCCTGGGTATAGGCAGAACACCCTCCCCAGTACTCCAGTGCTTAACAGCAAAATCACACAATTGCAGGGCTTCATTGTTAGTAAAAACGGAATATTTTTGTATTCTCTGCTTGAAGAATGTTTTTTGTAAATGAATTTGAAAATTTGTGATAAGCTGCTATTTGAGAGATGGAGAGCTGTGCAAAATTTGTATTGACAGGTACCTCGAAGAGTATCAACCCAACCCCCCCATTTTATTTATTTATTTATTTATTTATTTATTTATTTATTTATTTATTTATTTATTTATTTTGCCAGTCCTGGGGCTTGGACTCAGGGCCTGAGTACTGTCCCTAGCTTCCCTTTGCTCAAGGCTAGCACTCTACCACTTGAGCCACAGCGCCACTTCTGGCCTTTTTGTATATATGTGGTGCTGGGGAATTGAACCCAGGGCTTCATGTATACGAAGCAAGCACTCTTGCCACTAGGCCATATACTCATCCCCACCCTCCCATTTTATAGAAGAGTAAACTGAGGCTCAGATCTACTGAGAGATTCCTTAAGGCCATGGTTAGCAGATCAGGACCAGAATGTAATTGATGGCATCAGTTCTTTCTTCTCCCTCTATTAACTTTTCACGTTTTTATTAGCTTATATTAATTGTATAGAGATTTCGTGTTACATCTCCAAATATGTCTACAATATGTTCCAATCACTCTCACCACCGTTATCACGCTAACTTATTCATCTTTGCTAAAAGGATCCCCTTCCAATAGTGGGGAATGGTCAGGGTGGTGGGACTCAGGGATGCTCTTACCTATGTCTCCTACATAGCTGAGGTTACAAATGTGCACTACCACATCTGCCCCTAATATTCACATTTTCTAAACATTTGTTGCTTTCTTGATAATCACAGGGGTTGTCGGTGTCATAGCTCTATAGGCCTCATCATAGTACTTATCATAGCTCTGTAGGCCTCTGGTTCTATCTAGAAAACTTCCAGCTTCCCAAAGTTTCCAGACAGATGCCTGCTCCTGGAAGTCATTTAAGAGCTCCTTCCTTAAACACAGGTAGCAAGAGGATGAGAGGCGATGTCCTTTTCTAAATGTTTCCTGATGCCCAACTTATTTTTGACAACGCTGTGCCTTCGTTGCTTAGACTTACTTTTACTATGTACCACAAAGCAGGAACAACAACGGGAGCTCATTTTCTCAAGTTCTGGAGGGCAGGAATCTGGAAATGGAGGTGGCAGCCAGGCCATGCTCTCTAAAGGCTGTAGGGAGTCTTTTCTTGGCTCTCTAGCTCTGCTGGCTCCCAGTGATCCCTGACATTCTCTGTCCTGTAGCTCTGTACCTCCAGGCTCTGCCTCAGTCATCACATGGCCCCCTCACTGTGTGTCTCCCACACATATTTTTAGTCTCTCTCTTCATATGAATGCCAGTCCCTATTAGGAGTGGCATTAATAGGGCCACCCTAATCTAGTATGAGCTCATCGAAACTCCATTACTGCAAAGACCCTATTGCCAAATAAGGTCATTCACAGGTTCCATGTCGATTTGGGGGGAACACTGTTCAACCCTGCTATGCAAACCCATTTCTAGGCTGGACATTAGTGGCTTATGACTGTCATTCTACCTTCTCAGGAATCTGAGACCTGAAGGAGTGTAGCTTAAGCCAGCGCAGGCACAAAAGCCTGACAAAAGTCTCTAAACTAAGCAGCCAAAAGCCAGTCTGAAGCCAGGCACCATTGATTGGTTCATGCTATAGTCCTCAATACTAAGAGGCTGAGATCTGAGGATTGCAAGTTTGAAGCCAGTCCAGGCAGGAAAGTCCGTGAGACTCTTATCTCCAATTAACCACCGGACAGCTAGAAGTGGAACTATGGTTCAAGTGGTAGAACACTGTCCTTGAGTGATAAAGCTAAGGGAGAGAGTTCAAGGCCCTGAGTTCAAGCCCTCGTACTGGGATGGAAAAACAAAACAAACAGGCTGACTGAAATGGTAGAGCACCGGCCATGAGCCAACATGGCTGTGTTAAAACTAGGCTAGGGTACAATGGTAGTCTACAATATAAAGAAAGACTCGGGAAAAAATTAGAAACCTTTGTGGGCTATATTTTGCATGTTATAATTTATTCTATTTCCCAAAAATTCAAAAAAATGAAGAATCGGTAACTGCTAACTTCTTGTCGCTGGATAATTTTAATTTGTGAGCATAAAATTATTTTAGAAACCATATAACCATGGTAGGCCATGGGATCTGGATGTATTGTCAGGCCTGTAGGGAATTTCTTTTTTTTTTCTATTTTTTTTTGTATTCAAATTTTTATTATCAAACTGATGTACAGAGAGGTTACAGTTTCATACGTTAGGCATTGGATACATTTCTTGTACTGTTTGTTACCTTGTCCCTCATGCCCCCCTCCCTCTGTAGGGAATTTCTGATAACTTTTTCCTCCACTCTAACTTAGTTATTTTACTGTAAACCGTTAGTGCCATTAATACCAAGTTCATTAAGATTAGAATCTTTCTTCATTGGGAAAGAAATAGGTACCAATGTTACTTAAATCAAAGAGTCCTCAGGTTACATCAAAACAAGTCTTTTCCATTAGAAATTTATACAGCTATATAAAGAATAGTCTTAGGCATCACTGAAGAAATATAAATGAACAGGAAATACAGCATTTGTGGCGAACACTGTAATGTGGTCCACCCTGCTATTAAAATGCTGGTTATTTGGTTCTCTGGTTATCAAGAAAATGTGAATTGATATGCTATCTTCCTAATTCAGATATATTGGAGACAGATATGTATCTTAGAAATACTGGGACTATTCTCACGGAACCAACAAGCAATGTTTACTCTTAGATGCCGATGCTGCATCATATACTGATACTTCATTCCTTTTTTTCAGGGCTAAGTAATATTTCATTAGGTGGTGATACCACCTTTTGGTTATTCATTCATCGCTTGCTGAACACTTGGGTTGCTCCAACCCTTTTGGCTATTGTGAATAATGATGCTGTGGACATTCATGGTGCAATACCAGATAGCATAGATGAAGAGGGGGAGAAAAGTGTGGGCAGCATCTCCAGCCAAGAAACTTCCCTGAGTGGAGAGGCTGAGTCTGAAGGGGGTGTGAGGCTTGGGCACATGCGGTAGAGATTGCTCACGCTGGTTGAGAGAAGGTAGGGGTGAGCTGGCCAGGCTCCCACTCCTCCCACAGCCGATGAGCACTGGCATGCACTACCCCACGCTCCCCTCCGAGCCTCATACCCTCTGACACCCATGGGTGGGAGGTGGGCAGGTGCTGCTGCTGGCACCAGGCTCCTTACGCTGTCATCTGCTCCCCCCCTCCCCAACACCCATGCCGCCCTTGGCTCTTGGTAATTTGGCCTTCACCCCAGTAACTACTGAAACTACTGTTTTGATTACCACAGATCTTCTAAATCGCCGAGCTGCCTCTGCTTCAGCCTCCGAAGTCTCCCTGTTTAGGCTCTCCTGGGGCTCAGCATAGAATATGCCTGCGCCTGGGATGATGTCGGGTGTCAGAGGTGCTCTTCTCTCCCCATCTTTAGAGAAGGACTCCTCTTCCTCCACCACTTTATCCAATTAAGGAGCAAGGACTGCGGTCTTTCACAGAACTCCACCTTCCACGCCTGGGCTACCATGAAAGTCTCAAATCGGGCTTTCTCTCCGGCCCTCGGGCTGTGAGGCCTGGTCCTGACAGGTGAGGAAATCCTGTGATGGAGAGAAAACCCACGGTTGAGAAGTCGGGGTGCAAGGCTGTCTCAGGCAGGTTCTCGCTTGGGATTTCCTGGCTGCAGGCAGCCTTGTTATTCCCAGCCCTGGAGAAAAGATGTGAAGCAGATGAGACGGTTTGCGGAGAACTGATGGGAGTGTGAAGAGCCAGGCCGGAAACCAGTGAGCATCTTGGCGACTTCAAGGCTCAAGAAGTGGGAGGGACAGAAGGATCTCTGGGGAGACAGCTACTCAGGCAGAACCCCAGTGAGGTGGGTGCTCCATCCGCCCTTCTGTGTTGCTTCCGTTTGTTCAAAATTCAAGTGTCTCTTGGCACTGGGTTTCTAGACTGGCCCATTTGGAGGTGCTAACCTGCTCCTTGGTAATGGCTGCTCCACCTGACCCTGTTAGAGAAGAGGAGAGGGCTGGCAAGGGAACCCACATGCTCTTAGAGGGAGGGGTTTGAATCGTGGAAGGCCACGGCATGACAGAGGTTGCTTCGGCCACTATCACCACACTCCACAACATTTGATTCCTGGCCCAACAAACCTACTTCATTCGTGTGAGTTTGGAGTCGTTTGCACTTCCTTACAAGCAGATTATGACATGCATCCAGCTGCTTTCTGGAGCTCTGACCTGGACATCATGTGGTTTTGCCCGACGCTGGTGGGTCAGGTCTGTAATCCCTGCTACTCAGAAGCCTGAGATCCGAGGATCATGGTTTGAAGCCAGCGGGGCACACAAATTTGAAAGACTCTTACTTCCAACTAACCAGCAAAACCCAGAAATGGGGACATGGCTCAAGTGGCAGAGTGCCATCTTTGAGCAAAGAAAACACTGGAGAGCCTGGGTTCAAGTCTTACTACTCGCTCTCTTTCACGCATTGCCACACTCACATACACACACAAATTTATGTGATTCTTTCGCCTACTTTGCCAACCACAATTTCTCTGCCTTCTTCAACTATCTGTCTTTCTTTCCTTAAAACTTAGATCTGTGCATGTCTTGTGGTTGTTTTGCCATCTTCTTTTATATTAAGACCTCACTTTTCAAATGTCAGTAACTTCCATGATTTTGGGGATATGGACTGAGTATATCTCCAAACGACACTGAGTCACAGCAGACCCACGACCCACCACCTGCCCAGCCCATGACTCTATTCCAAGATATTTAAACCTGAATCTCTCATCTTTACTCAGGACATCCTCTGGTTTGCATATGCCCACTTTGGAGTTCAAAATATATATCTGTAAATACACACATACAACACCACACACACACACACACACACACACACACACACACACAACTTTTCCATTAAAAGCATGAAACAGTCTCTATGGGCTCTTTTCCTCTTGCTTAATTCCTGTATTCAACCAAACACCAGGTATTATTGATTTCATCCTCATGATTTTTCAAATCTATTATTTTCCAGTACCCTGCAGTCGTGAAGATCTGTATTACTTCTCCCCAAATGGTCTTTTTGCCTTGAATGGTCGCCCTATTGATTAACTGGCTTTGGACTCAGCCAGTGGCTCTCTGTTGTTGTAGGGTAGGGTAGGCACTGAGCCTTGGCCTTCCCTGATTTTCTTTGTAACCCCTGCCTTGCCAGATGTCCCCCCTCCCCCCTCAAGAACACTGGCCGAGTCTGTGGGGGTAGCTTCCGCAGGCTAAGGATCTGCTGGAGCTTTCGTTGCACTTTGGTCCTGTGAGGCCTCTGCTTGTTTCACTCCCTTGGGACCTGGCTTCCTCCCATGATCTCAAACAAGTTTGGCTCAAAAGGACTTTTCATTACACATGGCATCTGTCAGGACCACTGGTCTCCTCTTCCTTGAAGCCCTCCCTGGTTTCCTCAGTGGTCATTTATCTCCTCTGCTTAGTCACTGGCGCAGGCTCTGTGCAGGTGCTCACTGTGCATTGCCTCATCCATCACACCCTGTGCATCCTGTGCAGGGTCTTGGCCTTCCAGCCTTGACCCAAGGCTCCTACAGGGGTTGGAACTCCCTGGGTGTCTGCATGGTCCTGGAATCTCTGCTGTGACCCCAGCAGGGTCACTGGGGTGCCACACCCATCCCTACCCCAGCAGCCCAGCTGTGTTTCACATGCTTCATCTTTCCACCAAGAACCTGAGAAACACTGTGAGGCTGGTTTTCTTACCACCATATTTAAATGAGCACATATACAGGACTATGGCAGAAATGCCTCATCCCATAACCTTGCCTTAAATGGTCATTCAGAACATGTTGTTCAGAAAGACAATTAAACCTAACATTTACATGTCTCCACCGTGCTTTCATACATGTCAGATCACAATCTCCTTCAAAGAGGGGGCAGATCTGATCTGATTTTCCTGGGAGCGACATCATAACCAAGGTTCAGAGAAGTGTTGTGATTTCTCCCAAGGCCACACAGCTGATAGGAACAAAGACAAGATGAGAGCCTGGTCTCTTGTTTGTCTGGGAATGCTTTGCCCACAGTTCGTTAGGGAGACTCTCCTCTGCGTTGGAACTGTGTTTTGCCAGCTAGGAGTCCCAGATGCCCACAATGGGCCTTCAATTCCTGAACCCTGTGTAGCCTCCCAGCTTCATCTCCCACAGTAGAGAGCTGGGCTTAGGAAATCTCGTCTGCAAACGCTTTCGAAGCCACAAGGTCTCTGCTCATTCTGCTCTTGAGCCTCTGTGAGGAGGCAGACTTCACTTCCATAAGCTCCACACAGTAGAGTGTGGGACCACCTGTGCCTAACATGAGCGCCACCATTCACGGGCAGGGACTGAAGCCAGGTGGCGGTTACTAAGCACTAGCGATGGCTGGATTCTTCGCTAGACAGATACCTCTAGAGATGGGACCTGACCCCTAACTCCAGGTCCTTGAAAATTACTAGGACGCTGCCTCAGTGGAGATCAGGCCTTTGCCTTTCTGGCTTGCAGATCTGGCACCTGCTTTTCTCCTTCCTGCTGCCACATGACTAAGCTTTGGCACCTCATGATCATGACAGGCTCTGATCCCTCCCTCCTGCCCACCCGTCCACCCACACACGCTGGCTTCACTACCTTCTCTCCAAGCCTGGCATTGACAGCTATCATTTTCAGACTCTTCTCCAGGCCTTTCGTCTTCCTTTCAGGCTCAGGCTCTTCTCTTTGTTTTCCCTACCTGTCAGCCTGTGCAGGAGAGAGCAGCTGGAAAGAAGGAAGAAGCCTAACTTCCAGGCTCATCTTGCTGGAGGAAGGATGAGGCCAGGTTCAAGGGCTTTGCATTGACTGTGTGTGCATGCACCTGTGCACACGTGTACACACACACACACACACACATACACACACATCCAACTCCCCAAGCTGAGTGAGTAACTGGGAGAGAGAAGGTCATGGTCTCTGATACTCTAATACCAACCCCAAGTATTCCATTTGCACATAGCAAGTATTTGATAGTTGTTGAGAAATATAAAATACAGAAGGATGAAGAACTGGCTGAAGACATGGCCACTTGGGTTCTAGCCTCAGTTCCACTTGTAGCTTGTCTCGCTCACAAATTCTTCAACCTCCCCAAATACCCACACACAATTCCATCCCCACCAGTTTTCACCACTGTAAGACACACTAGGAATGGACTAGACATTCTCTCCTAAAGATCAAACAGCAGAATGAGGCAGGTAGAAAGTAAGCAGATTTCAGGTCAAATTTCAGAAGACATCTCTGCTAGCCCCATTCCACTCCATAGTTGTCCTAATCAGGCAGAGAGCCTTCTGCTGACAGGCACTCAGGATGGGCTGATCATCTGGCAAGTCCCACATGAGAGGGACAGGCCCTGAGCCATGGAGGGGAGTCTATATTCTCACCAGATACCGTGTAAGAGATGGTTTTCTTGGGCTGGGAATATGGCCTAGTGGCAAGAGTGCTTGCCTCCCATACATGAAGCCCTGGGTTTAATTCCCTAGCACCACATATACAGATAACCATCAGAAGTGGTGCTGTGGCTCAAGTGGCAGAGTGCTAGCCTTGAGCAAAAAGAAGCCAGGGACAGTGCTCAGGCCCTGAGTCCAAGCCCCAGGACTGGCAAAATAAATAAAAATTAAAAATAAATAAATTTATATAAAAAAGAGACGGTTTTCTTGATATTCAGGGAAGAACAAACTGACAACCTGGGCTCTTGTTACAGAATGGCCTTCTCATATCCTTGGGCCAGGAGCTCCTGTGTGCACAACACACTGGTGGAAGGCACAGGCTCTTCTAGTGGGCAGACTCCAGTGGGAACCACTTCTCAGGACCAGCAGAGTCTAGAGATCCTCTTTCTGTGCTGGAAGTACATAGGCAGAGAGGCCTAGTGCCCCAAACCCCAAAATTTGAGCCTACAAATCTGGCCTAAGTGGGGAACGAGCCAGCCCTGCCTGGCTGGTGTGTTTTACCTATGAACTTTGACCAGAGGAAGCATTTCTATCCATAACCTTTCAAAGCCAATCCATCCGTCCCAAGACTCAAACCAGGGCTCCTGCTCTCTGATGGCTCTGACCTGGGTTTCACGTTTTGATAAGATCCTGTTCCATTCCACAAGAACTTGTGGATTATAGCTGGGTGTCTTTGGCTAGCAGTACTGGCTACCCTTTGCACTCAGCTCTCTGCTGCTATAGACAGGACAGCCTCTAATTTTCACATTTGTTATGCCCTTTGTAAGGAATTTCCAGAAAAACAAAAGCAATTGGATGGGCATAGAAAGAGGAGGAGATTTATTTATTGTAAGGGACTGGCTTACCTAATTATGGAGACTGGCAAGTGTTAGGCTCTTCTGTTCAAGACAGGATGCTGGAGGCCCCCACAGAACTGCAGTTCCAGCTCCCAGGCCTGAAAACCAGGAGAGCTGGTTTTTCTGATTAAGTTCAAAGGCAAGAAAATAGGAAAGACTGCCAGGTGAGGAAAAATTCTTTCTCGGACAGAGATCATCCATGCCTTCCACTGAGGCACATACATAAAATTCTAGTCAGTGCAATTTCAGAATCCAGTTAAAGAGAAGGGAGTGGCAGTTTCTAGCTTTGAAGTGGAGACAGGTAAATTAGCCTGAGGTGTCAAATGGGGGTAGGCAGGGGATTCAGCCTCAACAAAGGCCTCATCTAGATCTGGAGCTACAGTGACTCTTTAAAGAGCTCCCAAGTCAGAGCAAGGGACTTTGTACTCCCACCATGACAGCTGTGGGATACAGGCTGCCTGTGGAAGGGGCCTGACGTGGGAAAACATGTATCTGCAGCCGAGACAACTCTGAAGTGGGCGAAGGGCACAGGGCAGGGAAATCAGTGCTGCACGGGCATCTGAGTGTGGTGTCCCAGCATGCACTGCGGGGAGGATAAGGGATGCCATCTGCCAAAAGTCTGCGATACAAACACTGGAGGTTCCCAGGTTTTCCTCTGATGATTAAACAGAGGGGTAATGACTTGGTGACTTGAGACTCTTCTGCCTTACGAGGATTATTCTGGAAGATGTAGGTAGGGCCCGGATGGGGAGGAGGAGGCCTAGGCCCAAGTGCAGTGAGGAGACCTGAGCACACCAATAATTAGAGTAGGGGACGAAGAGCCAGGGAAAGAGATGGAGAGAAAGTAGACAGAGGCAGGGAACATGAAAGCCAAAGAAAGGGAACTTGTAGATTCAGATACCATCAACCCCTACTGACAAGAGATTGAGTGGGTTGAGAGCTGAGAGGAATATGTAACGTGTCATTAGAAAGCTCTGAGAGAACTTGTTGGAACAATTTCAGGAGAGTAGCAGAGCACTGGAAGGTGAAAGCTTCTGCCTGTACCCTTGCTCCTGTGCCAAGCACTGTGCTGGGTTCTGTGCATTCAGACTTGCTCATTGTTTCCATAGCAACCCTAGAGAGTGCCGACCCCTCGCTCAAGGATGACTGAACTGGGGTTCAGAGAGATTGAGGTCTCTGGCCTGTTTACCTAGCTTGCAAGTCACAGAGAGAATTTGGGACCCAATAGGAAGTAAAAAAGAGGACTAACACCACAGGTTTTTCTGACTTGAAGTTTTTTGGGGTAGAGAAGGAAACTGATCAGAGTGGAACAAGTTTGTCATGGTGGTCATTTCCTCCTCCTCTTTGTCCCCCTCTCCCCACTCCTCCTCTGCCTTCTCCTTCTCTTTGTCCTCCTCCTGCTTCTTTTCCTCCTCCTCTTCCTCCTCCTCCTTATTTTGTGCTGGTATTGGGGCTTGAATTGAGGGCCTAAGCATTCTCCCTTAGATTTTTGTGCTCAAGTCTTGTGCTCTGCCACTTAAGGCATACCCCACCCCCCACTTCCAGGTTTTTTGCTTATTGTTTGAAGGTAAGAATCTCATGGACTTTTAGGCCCCACTGGCTTCACACAATGACCCTCAGATCTCACCCTCCTGAGTAGACAGAATTATAGGCATGAGCCAGCAGTGCCTGGCTATTTTCTTTTACAGCATGTCATATGTAAACATGTTTATTGGCTGAAGAGGAGAAGCAGAGGTTGGACAGTTAGGGAAGAGGTGATAATTAATGAGACATACACAGGTGCAGGAGGGAAATGACTGTGAATTCATTCAAAGGGACTTTCCTTGACAGGAGGCAAAGACTGGAATGAGCTGGAGGCCCACCCATGAAATAAGTCTAGGGAAGGTTTAAAAGGTTGTTCATAGCCTCTGGTTGTGAGGACTGAGGAAGAGTTAGGCATGAGGTAGCTGCTGGGGTTTGGGGTAAAGGGGCTAACACTGACCTCAGGGCAATAAATTATACAGATACTGCACCATACAGAGCCCCAGCTAGAAATAGGCAAATAAATGGTGAGGAGTGGCCAGGCTTACCCAGGTGGGACTGGTGAGTTTAGCCATTCACCTAGTCCCTAGAGGGCTGATGAAAACCAGAGGCTGGTTCTGGGTTCTCTCCCAACCCTGGAATGATGGGCTATTGGGAAAATCTGGAGACTGGCTCTGGATTTCTGCTTTTTACCTGGTTAGAATCAGTGGAACCCATTGGTCTGGCTTAGGAGCTGGAGATTGGGTGACTGGCTGGAGTCTCAGTGTAGTTGCAAGGAAAGGCAGGGTACATTAGTAATGGCACCCCTGAGACCAGATATTCTTGGCAAAGCACTTGCCCAAGGCAATTGAATCACCGGCTACAGAGGTACGGTTTAGTAACGCAATGCAATGCAGGAGCGTAGTCCGACTGTCTCTGCAGCCTGTGAGGCTTCATTAGATGTGGCCTCACCTTCCCCATCCTCATTTCTAGCCAAAAAGATGCTTTTCCGGTGATCTTCATTGTCTAGTGAGAAAAGCCAAGAATGAGGTTCTTGAGATACATTCCTATAATCCCAGCATTGAGGAGGCTGGGCAGGAGTAAAGAATTTGAGATCAACTTAGGCTCTGTAGCAAGACCCTGAAAACAAGACCCTGAAGATCCTAGACCCTGAAGATCCTGTCCTCAACAAACAAAAAGCAGATAAAGGGGCTGGGGATATAGCCTAGTGGCAAGAGTGCCTGCCTCGGATACATGAGGCCCTAGGTTCGATTCCCCAGCACCACATATACAGAAAACGGCCAGAAGCGGCGCTGTGGCTCAAGTGGCAGAGTGCTAGCCTTGAGCGGGAAGAAGCCAGGGACAGTGCTCAGGCCCTGAGTCCAAGGCCCAGGACTGGCCAAAAAAAGCAGATAAAGAAGAAAAAAGCTAGTTCAAAGTCCTGGTATCTTCTCCCCACCCTGCCAATAAGCATAAAGACCCACAGATTTCAAAAAGGAGTCTGAACTGGTCAGCTCAGTGTCCAGGCCCTGCACACACGGACAGGGAACACACTGCCTTCCACTGGCCCTCATCCCCAAGCCAGTGATGCCACGGTCCCCACCCTGTCCCCAGCCAGCTCTGTGGCTCAGGGCCTGTTGCAGGCTGTGCTTTTGGTAGCAGTGACGGAACCTAGACCAGACCCAGAGCAGCTCGGTTCACTGGCTGCAGGCAACTGGTTCAAGGTCCTTGCCCGGGAATCTGGGATTTATTTAGCCCGTTTCCGTGGCAGCACTGGTGGCAGCGGCAGCATCTGCTTCCCGACGCTGAGTGAATCACGGCCACCCACGCTAACCCTTGGCACAGCACCACCCTGCTGGGGACCACTGATCGTAAGTCAGCAAAAAGATGCCAAACTCTTCTCATGCTCTCTCCTCGCTTTCTGCCCTGTAGAGCTTCTGCAGCGGGCAGTGTGCTGGGTAGGGCCGATCTACTCAGAAAGTTGGCAGACTCTTTCAAGAGCTGTGAAGTCTGTTTGA